>NC_136060.1:280236324-281436324 GCF_964261635.1 Lissotriton helveticus
TTTATGGAATAAAAAACCTGCCATATCAGTCCTTCAAACAAGCAATAAACAAAGCTGCTAAAGTCCATTCAGTAAATTTTGATAAACATATCTTCAGGTTAAGGTCGCATGCTTGGATGGTGATAAACAATTACAAGTCACTTGCACCGGCTTCATATTTGACTTTGACATTTTCAATTCACGTGAAAAAACAATTAATGGCATTACGTTTTGGAAAACTACCATCAATAGCGGATCAGCCAACCTGGATCTATAGAGGTCCTAAATTATGCCTGCTCTGTGATTTCCATAAAGAAGACTTTATTCATGTAATTTGCACTTGTAATAAACTCTACAAGGAACAAGCTACCCTGCTTAAACAAAGTTTTCAACGCAAGAGGCACAGGGCCTGTAGAGCCGCAATAATTGCGTGTCTAAAACCATCTGACCCACATCTGAATGGGTCAAATTCCTGAAATTTTTTGAAAGCTTTGTTAAAAGGGTTAGTCTTCCGGCAGAGAAAAATGGACAGGCACTTGAGAACTGAATTTTAATAATGAAATCGTATTAGTGTTTTACAGAGATGAAATGGACAAATTGTTTATTCTCTTTTAATTCTGATGTTGTGTATATATGTATTTTATTGTTACGGTTTTAATTGACTAAACAATAAACATTTACTTGCTTATTGGTGCTGTGCAGCAAGTTATGACTTCACATTTTGACTGCACCAGACGGTGGTACCACCTACACGGATCAGGAGCATCCAGGCACCAGACTTCATGGTGCAAGAGCATAATGGTGCTGTGCAGGTATATATGTACTGGGGACAGGGAGGCACTTAGCACAATGTGTGCTCACACCCAGAGGGCTCCCAGGCAATTGAGCACAAATGATTTTCACACTGAGAGGGCTCCGGGGCAGTTCAGCAGCGCGGGGGCTCACACCCACTGGTCCCCGGGGCAGTTCAGTAGCGCGGGGGCTCACAATCCCTGGGTAGCCCAGCAGCACGGGGGCTCACACCCACAGGGCTCCCGAGAGTTTAGCAGTGCCACCCTCTGGTTCACCACTGCCACCCTCTGGTTCACCACTGCCACCCTCTGGTTCATTCACTGTAACCCTCTGGTTCACCACTGCCACCCTCTGGTTCATCACAGCACCCTCTGGTTCACCATTGCTACCCTCTGGTTCATAACTGTCACCCTCTGGTTCATCACAGCACCCTCTGGTTCACCACTGCCACCCTCTGGTTCACCCCTGCCACCCTCTGGTTCATCACTGCCACCCTCTGGTTCATCACAGCACCCTGTGGTTCATCACCGCACCCTCTAGTTCACCACTGCCACCCACTGGTTCACCACTGCCACCCTCTGGTTCATCACTACCACCCTCTGGTTCATCACTGCCACCCTCTGGTTCATCACTGCCATCCTCTGGTTCACCACTGCACCTTCTGGTTCATCACAGCACCCTCTGGTTCATCACTGTAACCCTCTGGTTCATCACCGCACCCTCTGGTTCACCACTGTAGATTATGGGGAAAAAGCACACCTGCCCAGCCTCAACCGAGACAAATTAATTTGGGGCTGGTTAATGTGTTACTGAATTTGAGCTTCAAGTCCAGCACCTGCTTCCTTATCTGTAAGTGCTTCCTGTTGTGGTTTAATTTTTGTGACAGGAGCATTGTGCCATCCTTGTAACTGTTCTCTGACTCTGCTTCGAGGGTCAGAGAAGGGTCAGAGAATAGTTGCAAGTAGGCAACGAACTCTGGAGGAGCCGCTCAGGAAGCACTTACAGTGCCCAAGTTGAAGTTAATTTCTTTGTAACCATTTTGTAAATTGTTACAAAGAAATTAGCTTCAACTTGGGCACCTGCTGTAACCCTGTAAGTGCTTCATGTACTTCAGTTTTGCAAAATACGTTCCGCACGCGATCTCTGCAATTTCGCGAGATTCGCAGATCGCGAAATTGCAGAAAATCTGCAAATTCCGCGAGCAGAATGAATTTTCCACCCATACTTACTGGCTATCAAGAAACTCAAGATAGCCAGCCCTTGTTACTCTATGGACAGCCAGACACGTATAATAAAACCTTTGCTTTACATGTTTACTGTCAATCAATCAATCAATAAATCAGACATTTGTGGAGTGCTAGTCACCCTTGGGGTCTCAAGGCGCTGAGGGGTGGGAAGGGCGCAGCTATTGATCGAACAGCCAAGTCTTGAGGAGTCTCCTGAAGGTTAGCAGGTCCTGGGTCTGTTGTAGGTGGATGGGGAGGGTGTTCCATGTCTTGGCGGTGAGGTGGGAGAAGCATCTGCCGCTGGTGGTTGTTCGGTGGATACACAGGACGGCGGAAAGGGCAAAGTCAGCGGAGCAGATTTGGCGGTTGGGGATGTAGAAGGTGAGTCACTTGTTGAGGTATGCTGGTCCGGAGTCGTGGTGTGCTTTGTGAGCATGGGTGAGGAGCTTGAAGGTGATCCTCTTGTTGATGGGGAGCCAGAGCAGGTCCCTCAGGTGGGTGATGATGTGGCTGTGGCGGGGGATGTCGAGGATGAGGTGTGCGGAGGCGTTCTGCATGCACTGGAGTCTGGTGGGGATCCATCTGTAGATCTTGCGGAACATACGGAGGGTGTCAAAGCAGGAGGAAGAGACGGTGTTGACTTGTTGTGTCATTGACAGAGAAGAGTCCAGGATGTGTGCATGGTTGGTGGGTGTAGGCGCAGTACCCAGCGAGGCCGGTCACCAGGAGTCGTCCTAGGAGCAGGTGGTGGAGTAGAGGATGAGGACCTCAGTCTTGTCCGAGTGCAGTTTCAGTTGAGTTTCAGGCGACTGCTCTTCATTCATTTGTAATGGTAACTGTAAGGATCTATATGTATAAACATATATATCCAAACCTCTGATGTGTTGCACTCTACCTCTTTGGCCTAGGAGGACAACCTTAAGAGTACCATCAGAGTCAAAAACCAGCATCTAGCGGTCTAATGAGTCAAAAAGTGGAGGGGCCTCTGCAAAGAATCCCAGTTTCTAACACTGTGGCAAATGGGACCCCACTTTATTGCCCTGCTTGTAAGCCACGCATTTAAGTCTTAGTAGAGTGAGTTCTGCTCTATTAGTATAGATTGTATTAAGATTGCCTCTTAGGGCAGTAACTTGTCTTTGCAGGGACAGAGTTGGGTTCTCTTTGTGTGCCTTTTCTGCTTTTTGAAGTTCTGCCTCGAATGCTACCTTGTGCCATGCCCTTTGTTTATTTAGTGTTGTTATCAGTGCAATGTATTTCCTTTGGAGCATGACTTTAAAGGAATCACAGTTATTGGAAGAGTTGGTATTACGTGGGTCATTCAAATAGAAGTATTCTCTAATGGATTTCTGAAGGTCCTCCCTCAAAAATCTGTCTCTGGTGAGGGACCCAGGAAAAAATGGTGGCGATATTTAGTGGGAGGGGCTTTCTAGTATAATGTCAGCTCCTCAGGTGCACGATCAGATAGAGTGATAGGGTGGAATGAGGCTGTCCTCAGTGCCTGGGTGGGCGCTTGACTGACAAACACATTGCGCCCTATTACTAGTTGGCGGTCTTCCTGTAGACCGCCACCGCAGAGGTCCCAGGAAGATTGCCAATCCCATGGTAAACCAACCTGCCAGATTCTGAGTTGAATCCAGGATGGGCGGATGGTGTGGCAGTGTTGTAATGGTGGCGGGGTTGTTAGGCTCATACGAGAGCGTTAACAGTCTACTGCCACCATGGCAGTGCCTACAGTATGTTTGTGCCTGGTGTGGCATGCACTATGTCATGCATGTCACACAGTGTACGCACAACTGTGCACTTTTGCCCCTCTGTATGCACCCCCATGCGCAGATATGCCCGTGGGCCCCTTTCCTTGCCTTTCCACCAAGCATTTTATGGTGGGGATCGCCATGAAATGCTTGGTGGAAAGTCAGGTCAGAGTCTGCTTGGCGGTGCCAGCATCTGCACCACTGTGATTCCCGGCTGCCTTCCACACCGCCACCACAATGAGATCCTGGTGGTGGTTTTGTGGCTGTCCCTCTGCCAACATCATAATACGGCAGTTAGACCGCCAGGGTGGTGGTGGTCAGACCGCCACCGCAAGTATGCCGTACCCATTTAGTCCAACCTGGAGTAAGTACGGTGATAGTGAGAGAAAATGTATAATGACGGCTTGTTGGGTGCAGGGTTCTCGAAGCGTCCAGGAGGCCCATTGATCCAATCGTTTGTTTTAGAGACTTGTGGAAGTTCCCCATGGGGAACCTGTGTGGCTCCATACTGTCCAACCCCAAATCCCAGGTAAAGTTGAAGTCACCCATCAGGAAGACCTCGCCTTCTGTAAACCTCTCAAGCAGCGATAGCAGGGCATTTAGAAACTGAACTTGACTTAAATTAGGAGCGTAAATGGATGCAACAGTGCAAATGAGGCCATGAATGTGCCCATTCACCATGACAACCCTCTCTTCATTGTACATCTTCCACCCCATTGACTGAAATTCAAAGGAAGAATGTAAAAAGAGGGCAATCCCAATAAGCTTCGTGGCAGCGGAGGATTAGTACATCACAGGATATGCCTTATAAGGTAATCATTCATGATCGTCAGCTCGTTTAAAATGGGACTCCTGCAGTGCCACCACATCATGGCATTGGTCAAGTAAATATTTCCACAGTTTATGACACTTGGCGGGTGAGTTAAGACCCTTAACATTCAAAGTGAGTGTAGTGATCACCATGGTGATTCAAGGGCAGAGAGTACCAGCGTTGTTATCTGAGGGTAGCTACAGTTGAAAGACTTTCTCTTGCCTGACCCCTCTCTTTTCAGTGCTCTTGTGCTTCTCCCGGTCCCACTTCCTTCCTGGCCCCACAAACAAAAAATTATCCTCGCCGTAGGTGGGGAGGTCCTCTTTCATGAGGGCTATAGAGTCCTGTGAACTCTGATATCTAGCTGGATATCCTATTAGCCTAGGATTTTTTAGGCAGCATAAATACAACAGATATGAATTATGGAAGTGGCATGAATGTGGTGCTGTTCACTGCCCATGCAACTAAGGGATGCCACTCGTGCTGTTCGCCTATGTGCTGTGCTTGAAGTGGAGTACTTAATATTGGTGTGGTAGGGCCCGTGGTGGTCAGCGGTCAGTATAAGGTTGCAAGGGGATGAGCCAGGGTCTCCTCACATCTAAGAAATCGGGGGACAATAGCCAGCACCCCCAATACCCCAGAAGATTGCCAGTCTCTGTGCTGGGCACTTGTCTACAGTCGCTTCTCTCTGGATTTGGAAAGCATTAAATTTGCAGGGGCAACAGCACTTCATGGGTGATGTTAAGTCCTAAAATTGTCTCCAGACCGCACTACAGGATCTAGTCCCCAAGCTTAAGGAATGCCTTTACATTTTTAAAGGAGCTCTGATGTGACCGAAAACTCCAGGCGGCCCCTTGTTAAGGCAACAGGGATGCCGTCTCTCGGAAAGCACTAGCGTCCCAGGAAGAACTTGCCCAAAAGCGGTCTCCACTGGTAGCTATAGCTGTTAGTGTCCCCAAGATATAATTAGTCATTCTCACCGTATCAGTCACAGGCTCATCAGGTTACAGGTGGGGGCGACGTGGAGCATGGTCCCCGGCAAGCAGCAATCCCCCACTTGCCTATGACAGCAGACTCATACTTGATAGTCCCCGAGGGTCCCACTCACACCAGGATCGACTTCAAGGGAGGCTTTGCTGCAGCCCAGCCAAACTACGCACTGCGGCACCACCATCTTAAAGTCAGGCAACAGTCCTCACCACCATGGCTGCTCGTATCCAGCTCAGGATACCGATGGTGCCAATCAGCCCCACCGCCACCAGGCCCTGCTCTGGGCATCTTAACAAGATTTCAAGGGACCGCCATCCAGCCAGTGTTCTGCCACTCAGTGCAGGTGAGTCACAGAGTCTTGAGTGGGAGCCGCTGTCCGGTTGGTACCATGTCGCTGATTGCCTTAAAGTTGTTGGTTCTCCCTGGGGGTCTCCTCACCTTTTGACTACATTCTGTTGGTGTCTGGGAGCTTGGGCAAGGCAAAGTTTGCAGGAACTGCCCCTGTCACAGTCCGTACGGGTAGCAGACACCCCCGAGAGGGCTCTACACCACAACAGCTCACGGCCGAGGCCGCCTGTAATCCTCTGTTATCCATTGGTCTAGGGGGTCAATTGGTTCCTCGTACGATGTCACCCACTCTTGCCATGTCTTGGTTTGCTTGGCAACACTGCAGAAGTCGATAAAGGAGCAAATGTCTTGACTATGCCCTCTTGTTGTAGCGGAGCCCTTGTGGATCACGTACACTCGGCCATCTTGATTGGCCACACGCTCCCTACATGTCCTACCTGTTAGTTACATAGCACCCTGCCCTTAGGGCTATCAAGGGCCTACCTTAGGGGTGACATATGTGTAATAAAAGGGTATTTTAAGGCTTGGCAAGTGATTTGAAATGCCAAGTCGAAGCAGCAGTTACCTGCCCACACAGGCCTTGCAATGGGAGGCCTGAAACAGGTTTGAAAGGCTACATGTGTGGGTGCCACAACCAGTGCTGCAGGCCAACTAGTAGCATTTAGCTTAGAAGCCCTGGGTAAATGGTATACCACTTTACAAGGGATTTATAAGCAAACAAAATATGACAATCATATCTACACCAATGTCACCATGTTGAGAGGAGAAGCAGATGCACTCAGCACTGGTCAGCAGTGGTAAAGTGATGAGAGTCCTAAGGCCAACAAAAAGATATGGCAAAAAGACGAGATAAGCAAGCAAACAAATGGGAGGAGACCACTCTAATGATGATAGGTCTAACAGAACCCAATTTACAGGATTGATGGGGCACAATAACGGAAGGGAGGGGCTTTGTGTCTCCAAGAAGGAAGTCAGGGATGGTCAGTAGAGCACAGTCCGGCCCCATGTTGCATGATAAGCCCAATAAACAAGCATCACAAATTGCAAAAGCCTACAGTTTGTACTATGTATTTTAATCCCAGAGACATGTCCAAACAAAGTAAACTGTGATCAGTCAGTTTTACACGTCGGTCAGTCGGGTGGGGAAATTTTTAAACAAAATTGTGGCAGGGAGAGAAAACGTGTGCCCATCTCTACACCATCCCTTTTAGTAGGGCACGTCAGAAGACCGCGTGATTACAACTACAGTTTCTGCTCTAAAATTATTTTTACCTTGCCCTTTCTTAAGTCTGAAATATTGCAGCACCAAATCCCTTACTGTCTAGAAATAGTTGGCAAAGTTTGTGAATCAGCGGCAGTCTGTAAAGCTGCTGCTCTTCTGTGGGGCTCAAATGTGTGCTGCGCAAATTGTTTCAACCCTTCAAAGTGAACATACACTTGGGTGGCCATAGCATCCTTTCATGTCTGTTCTCAAGTGCTGCGCCTTGGCACCGCCATAGTCAGCACTGGCAGCACTTGAAGCATGGGGACTTCATACATTTGTACAGATTTCTTTTTTCATCGGTTACATTCCAGGCTCTACTCTTCTATCCCCACTCTTTCCAACAAAGCCCTGCCGCGCTCTCCCAATAATCATGTAAAATTCAGGGCTACAAGTCACAGGCAGTGTATTATTTTCATTCATTTGCAGAAAGGCTTTCTCCTCTTGTTGTCAATCTCTTCCCATGGCTCTCACCCAAATGTAATTTTTTTCCCTACTATTTGTGTTCAGCCTGCAGAAAAAGGCAAGAATCGGGATTATTTTGTCTGCATCTCAATTTGGTAGTTTAACAAAGCTGCTTCCTATGTATGTCAATGATGAAGCAGGGACGCGTTGCAACTTTATTAATGATTTTTAATGCAGATGAGTAAGTGATGTTTCAAAACTTCTATCGACCCATCTGTGTAACTGAAAAGTAGTGACTTTTATAAATCAACATCTTTCAACAGTTGTACAATATCGACGAGCAATCACTGTATCATTTTCAAGATCTAAATGTGAGGAGCAGGGATGTATTAGAGGGAACCTAGCTGTAAGACTGCCAAGCGCTGCACAGAGTCGCAGACACAGAGACAGTGAACCAGATACTGAATGGCAGGCTGGGTTCTTAGAATGGAAGTGAACTTTAGTTACCTTTTCGTGGAGTGTTCTATGTATGAATGTTGTATACACAAGAAATAGCAGCGCCAATAGGTTTCACTGTCAGACTAGTGTCAAGCCCAGGAAGAATTTCCTTTACACCATCATAACCTCACATAATTTCCAGAATTTCACTTTTAGGATGTGACGACTACTGCCCAATGCTACACCATTGCACAACGTTGCGTATACAAGATTACTTTCAGGAAAAGAGCAATACGCTTTACCAAATGTGCGTAGCAGTTGCTTTAATACAGAGAACCAACAATCGATTAGAAATTCATTGTGAGCTGAATTTTTACCGAAGCAGACCATTTTCACACACAATTCCTCTTTATAAGCATTATTATTATGATTTATTAGTTTTTTACCGGGGAAGATACATAAGGGCATTGTTAAAGAGCTCTCCAACCCCAGCGCCTGCAACAACGACATCACACCCTCGCAAGACCTCTGCGACTCACCCGCCTCGTTCTTTCACCGCAAGATCGCCGACATACACAACAGCTTCGGCGCACACACAGGCCACGCACCCAACCACTGAACCAGCGCCCCCCACCACAACCCTCTGCACCTGGACCCCGGTCAGCACCGAAGACACCACCTGCACGATGTACACCATCCACTCCGGCTCCCCAACCGACCCCTGTCCACACCACATCTTCAACAAAGCCGACTCCATCATCGCACCCCAACTCCGGGACATCATTAACAGCTCCTTCGCATCTGCCACCTTCCCGGAGCGCTGGAAACATGCCGAGCTCAGCCCCCTCCTGAAGAAACCCACCGCGGACCCCACGGACCTCAAGAACTTCTGCCCCATCTCGCTCCTCCCTTTTCCTGCCAAAGTCATCGAGAAGACCGTCAACAAACAACTCTCCGCCTTCCTCGAGACAAACGGATCCCTCGACCCCTCGCAGTCTGGTTTCCGAGCAAACCACAGCACCGAGACCGCCTTCATCGCAGCTACCGACGACATCAGGTCCCTGCTCGACAACGGGGAAACAGCTGCCCTCATCCTCCTGGACCTCTCAGCAGCCTTCGACACCGTATGTCACCGAACCCTGATACAGCGCCTCAGCAACACGGGAATCTAAGGAACGGCCTTGGAGTGGATCATCTCCTTTCTCGCCGGAAGAACCCAGAGAGTCCGCCTCCCCCCGTTCCGATGCGCGGCCACCGAAGTCATCTGCGGCGTTCCGCAAGGATCCTCAGCCCCACCCTCTTCAATGTCTACATGAGCCCCCTTGCAGCCATCGCACACCAACACAACCTAAACATCATCTCCTACGCCGACGACACCCCGCTGATCCTCTCCCTCTCCAACGACCCCGCCACCGCCAGAGCCAGCCTCCAGGAAGGAATGAAAGACATCGTGGAATGGATGAAGCTCAGCCGTCTGAAACTGAAATTAGACAAGACGGAAGTCCTCATCCTGGGACCATCCCCCTCTGCCTGGGATGACTCCTGGTGGCCCCCTGCCCTGGGCACCGCCCCCAAGCCAACGGACCATGCACGCAACCTGGGCTTCATCCTGGACTCCTCCCTCACGATGACCAAGCAAGTCAACGCCGTCTCGTCATCCTGCTTCAACACCCTGCGCATGCTCCGAAAGATCTCCCGGTGGATCCCCATCGAAACCAGGAAGACGGTCACCGAGGCCCTCGTCACCAGCCGACTGGACTACGGGAACACCCTCTACGCTGGAACCACAGCCAAACTCCAGAAAAGACTCCAGCGCATACAGAACGCTTCTGCATGACTCATCCTGGACATCCCCCGTCACGGCCATATCTCTGCACACCTGCACTGGCTCCCCGTCAGCAAGAGGATCACGTTCAGACTCCTCACCCACGCACACAAGGCTCTCCACGACATGGGCCCCAAATACCTCAACAGCCGCCTCGCATTCTACACACCCACCCGCCAGCTCCGATCCGCCACCCTCGCCCTCGCCACCGTCCCACGAATTCGCAGAACCACCGCCGGAGGAAGATCTTTCTCCTACCTGGCGGCCAAGACATGGAACTCCCTCCCCACCCACCTACGGCTGACCCAGGACCATCTCTCCTTCAGGAAACAACTCAAGACCTGGCTGTTCGAGCAGTAGCGACTCCCCCGAGCGCCTTGAGACCCCAGCGGGTGAGTAGCGCGCTATACAAATTTGCTGATTGATTGATTGATATTATCTAGGAAGTGGCGGTGAGAGGAGTTAGCCTCCTTGGCTTAATGCCTCTCATCGCCACTTCTGAAGCACCAGGCTGCACCATATTATCAAGGATATGGTGCAGCCTGGCATTTCCCCCTGTGATGGCGCTAAGTCTCACGACTTAACGCCAAGGCAGGCACCCTTGCAACAGAGTGCAAGGGAGTCTGCGAGCAGGGAGGTTTGTTTATGTACATAAACACCCTTTTTTTAAAAAAAATATGCCATTTTGTAACTTACATGTGTGCTGCTTCATGCAGCACACATGTAAGTTACAAAATGGATTTTTATTTTAAAAAGGGCTGTTTATGTACAGGAAGGGACACCTTCCTGTACATAAACAAACCTTGGCATTTTGCTTTTCCATGTGTGCAGCACACATGGAAATATCAAAAACGAGGAGAAATGAGGCATTTCTCCTTGTTTCGCCACCTTAAGGCCAGGATTTTTCTGGTCTTAAGTTCGGCGCAGCCACCTATTATCGCCTCTCTTGATAATAGATGGCAGTCTCGAAGTGAATGGGTGTTGTGGTGGAACGCCCACCGCAACACACACTGCACGCCCCTTTCACGCTTTTAGTATGAAAGGGGCCCTATTCCCAAGGCAGCATTAAGCCACTTAACGTGGCTTTTTGCCACGTTATGTAATTTAACGCTGCCTTGGTAATTGGGCGCTGACCCTATCGGCACCACAACGTCACAAAAAGTGACATTGTGATGATGATGGGGGCTTGGTAATATGCCCCATAGAGTACGAGGTTACTATGCACACATTATCAACTTCCTATTGCTTTCGTCAAGATTCCTCCCAGTTTGTTGAGATATTGGTCATTTTGTATTTGGATTCGGGAGAGAAAACATCACTCATCCTTTACCTGCAATGGACAATGCATTATCCACCCTTCGAGTATGCATTTTTGTGAGAAGGGACTTTAGTGCAGTACTTCAAAAATTCTTGATATTTGAAGAAGGACAGGCACCACCATTTTTTTCTTGTTTGGATTTATTTCTAATTTTTTATTTGTTGCAATATGGCCTGGAGTTTGGAGTAGGGAGTGCATGACAGGACCACGTGGAGATAAACTATAAAGTGTAAAGACAGTGAACTTCCTGAGATGGTGGAAGCCAGGGGTTATCTTTCCTACTTTTCCTTGTGCTTTTGTCAAAAATTTTGCTTATGCTGTGGTGTTTTACTGTTTGAGCGGTACAAAAGGGGGTGGTGATGGACGGAGCATCAGAACCAATCAAACACTCACACCCAGTCAAAAGATCTGGGTTTGATCCATCACCGTTCTTTAGCCCACTCTGCCACCCCAGTTCAGACATGGCTATATGCAAATCAGTCTGACCCTGTGCCTCATGGGAACAGTCCAGCCCGAACTGCCAAGCCATGCCTTCCCTGGACCGGAAACAAGTTTCCGAGGACCGGTTTCTGGCATTCCAGCCGTCTTCAGCCCGGCTTGCTTGAATCCAGTGGCAAAGTGAGCAAGGGACTCACGTCTGAGCATACCCTGCCACACTTATGGCGGCCAACGCGGTACAAAAGGGGGTGGTGATGGACGGAGCATCAGAACCAATCAAACACTCACACCCAATCAAAAGATCTGGGTTTGATCCATCACCGTTCTTTAGCCCACTCTGCCACCCCAGTTCAGACATGGCTATATGCAAATCAGTCTGACCCTGTGTCTCATGGGAACAGTCCAGCCCGAACTGGCAAGCCATGCCTTCCCTGGACCGGAAACAAGCTTCCGAGGACCGGTTTCTGGCCTTCCAGCCGTCTTCAGCCCGGCTTGCTTGAATCCAGTGGCAAAGTGAGCAAGGGACTCATGTCTGAGCATACCCTGCCACACTTATGGCGGCCAAAGCGGTACAAAAGTGGGTGGTGATGGACGGAGCATCAGAAACTGGTCCTCGGAAGCTTGTTTCCGGTCCAGGGAAGGCATGGCTTGGCAGTTCGGGCTGGACTGTTCCCATGAGGCACAGGGTCAGACTTATTTGCATATAGCCATGTCTGAACTGGGGTGGCAGAGTGGGCTAAAGAACGATGATGGATCAAACCCAGATCTTTTGACTGGGTGTGAGTGTTTGATTGGTTCTGATACTCCGTCCATCACCACCCCCTTTTGTACCGTTTTACTGTTTGAGGCCAGGTCAGCACCAGGCTGGCTATATTGTTTTCAACTGATTTTTCACATTTTTACAACTGCTGTGCGCAAGATATTTTAGGGGTTTGTGGTAAATAAAATATTACCCTGGCATAATTTCTAGGCATTAACAATTAGCATGTATCAAATGAGAGGCAGAGAGTCCGTGGTGTCCAAGTTAAAAGGGCTTTATTCCAATAACTCGAGTTAAGGGAGAATCTGTTCCATCACCACTGAGGTTCAGGAAGGGTCTTCTAACATTTAATAACAATGAACAACATATATACATTTTGTCTTGTACATAGGGCGTAGGAAGGAACGCAGAGCAGAGAAAGAAACAGATAAGAGCATGTGGGCGTACATGTAGGTGTACACTTTATGAGTCATAGGTAGGTGATAGGTAGGTGTCATAGGTGGGTGGTACACAGAGGAGGAGTTTGCATGACCAGCTGGAACTTTGCCCTACTTGTGTGCAACTTGGTCATGACGTGCAATTGACGTGTAACTGGGAGGAGAGCTGACTTTAAGTCTAGTAGAGAAGTCTTCAGTGTCAGGGCGACCAGCACGTCTTGTACTATCTGATATCTTGATATCGGGGATGTATTATCTGAAGCAAAGGTTATTCATCGCTAAGAATCAGAAAAAGCATATATTTCTTCGTTCATTACATGGGGGCTGTCGGCTTTTTACAGATGCAAGTACTGTAATTTCATTTAAACGGAGACAGGAAAACTAGGCCCTATCTTTACAGACGGGTTCTGTTTACCTTCCTCACTGGGCAGGAATGTGACTCTGTACAGCAGGCAGATAACTGTTAAGCAAAATATACTGTCTTGGCAACCCTTGCTCAGCTGAGCTAGAAGTATGCGAGGTCAGAGATACGTAACTGCAGTTTTCAGTGTGTCAGGAGTCAGGAAACCCCTGATTCAGAAAGTGGTTCATTACGATATTTTATTTAAAAGTGCACAATGCAAATACATGGGCCTTCATATTAGCTTAACGTTTGGGAAACTTGATGACAGGCACCTTAATACAGGACGTGATTGCAGAGGCCTTGTGATTCAGGCCACTGAGAGAAATATGCATGGGTGACATGCACACATATGTAACATAGGGTACACGTAGGGGGCATCTTGGTCAGGCAAAATTTCATTTTCCTCATTCCCTCCTTGTCCCCTACGTAACCCTTTAGGATACATCTATATTCATGAGACCGTATAGTTGATCATACAGCATCATTTGTTCGTCCTTAACCCTTTGTATACTTGGATGTGGAACACATGCAGTTGCACACAGGCCACAAATGGCCGGGCCACACTGCAGACAGAGACAGCAACCAAATATCATAAGTAGGATCATTCCTAGGAAGGACAACACTTTCCATCCCCAAGCAGATATCACACCCCAGAGCCAACTGGACAAAGTCCATGTGCCTGGGTCTTGATGTATATCATGAGCGATCTTGTGGAGCCTTGTTATCGCTGCATACACAGATGGCGCGTTATTTGGGATGAAAATGCAACAACTAGATCGGATCACGCTACAAGCTCCGCCCCTATCCGCCAAGATGACGTCTAGAACGAGGCGATTTTGAAGAACAACAAGTCATATAGCAGACTGTTCCTGGGTCAAGTTCGCCAGGGCAGATGCAGTCACATTCACTACTGCTTCAAGAGTCCTTGTTAACTTGCGTATCAGTTTACTGTTTTGGACAGGACCTATGAAGAAAAAGAATCCTTTGTTGAAATCTGTATATTGCTCCCAAGCTGTTTCAGTCTGATCAATCCCTGAGGCATCTGTCTCTCTCCTTACTCTAACATGTTCTAGTCGTGAATCTCTATGATAATGGGATGGGGCCAAGAATACAGGTGGCAATAAGAATGCTATATAACAAGTCCCACCCCAGTCTAAGGGCAGATGTACATAGGCTGTCTGACCGCAAATGAAATAGGTATGGCGTGATGTTTTGAAAGAAGAAAGTCCTTCATCATTAAACTCTACTACAACTTTACACTCGCTGTGTCCCATATGTACTGAACCTTTCTTTCTAACACATAAATCACCTTTTGCTGGTAGAACTGAAATAAACGGTGGACCTGTATTTTGCTTGGGCTGAACATTTAACATTATAAAATTAACGGATGCATTTCCCTGCTCGTACTCTTCATTCTCTAGATCGGTTCCCTTCCTTTGAGGAAATCCGTCTTTGTCTGGAAAACATGCTTCATTCATTACTTTATTCAGGTTTCCATACATCCAGCCACCTGGATAAGCTATGTACTTTCTATCTATTGAGGTCATTAAGGCAAACCATGCTCCACATGAACCATTGTGTGAGAACGGCAGAGGATAGAAGGGCAGAACTCCCTTCGCCTTTTGATAAGGTGGCAGTTGGCCACATACCCAGCAATCAGTCGCATTGCTGGTCTGATGAGAATGGTGTAACATTCGAATAAAAGTATTGTTACGCAATGCAAGTCGATATGACAATTCATGAGGTGGCAGTTCACTAAATGTATGCTCTATGGTGCTGTTACTGGAAGAGTGCATATGTGAGGAAATAGGAAAGAAAACATGTAGTAATAAACTGACACAGATTATAACAATGCACAGAATAAAAAGAAAGATCAAAGTAACTATACATCTACTGCGTAATAGTTTGCAGTATTTTTCTCTCATGTTTCTTTTCTTACTATTCTCGTATGTGATCTTATACATGTCAGAAATCTAGTCTAACCGATTAACCACCGAGTGGACTTAGACAATTAAACTACGTCTGACTTACTAGATCTTAACTTAGATTTATACTCCTGCTGTGGAGTCTTTTCTAGTAAAAGCGGCGCAGGCGGCGCAAGCGGCGCAAAGTCTGTATTTTCCAAAGTTCCAGATTGTCCAAAGTGTCTTTTACAGTGTTGAGCGTGAAGTTTCCCTTGCGTCCTTCGACTTTTATTGCGGTCCTCGTGGTCAGTAGCACCAACTTCGGCGTCTTCCAACGTGGCTCAAGGGGGCTTGATCGATCAAAGTTCTGGACACAAACGAAGTCCCCAGGGACTATGGCGTGTTCCTTGACCTGGGTGTTGTCAGGGAAGGCGGCAGCAACCTGTGAACGACAAGAGAGTAGTGCAGACATCAAGGAAGCCAGGTAATCTGTCAGCATGTTACTGTCAACATCAGTTATATTTTTTGGCATAGGCGTACCCCACATATTTGGCGGTCTACCGAAAACTACTTCATACGGGGATAGGCCTGTTCTGGAATGAGCTACCATACGCATGTAAAAGAGGGCAACCGGTAAAGCTACCATCCAATCCACGCCTTTTTCTGCACATATCTTGGCAAGTTTTGTTTTGATTGTCTGATTATGTCTTTCTGCAAGGCCTGCTGCTTCAGGGTGTCTTACACAATGGAATTTCCAAGTATATCCTAACAGAAGAGACACTTGTTTCATTAATTCAGAGAAAAATGGCTGACCATTGTCTGAGTAGATGAAAGAATTTGCGCACCAATTGCCTGGCAGTTGTCACAGCAGTATAATCTGGAACTGGATATGCTTCTGTCCATCTAGATAGTGCACACACAACTACCAAGACATACTTGTAACCTCTACATCTGTTCATTTGGATATAATCCATCTGGAGGACCTCAAAAGGGTGGTCAGGAGGATGAAATCCGCCTTGTTCCACCGGAATGCCTTTACCTGGATTGAACTGGCAGCAGATCATACATGGTCGTACTTTCTGCTTCGCTGCTGTACGCATGTGCTTGTTAAACCAGATATTCTGCAAGCTGTCTATCATTGCCTTTTCTCCCAAGTGTGCTGGACTATGTGCTGTGTTTATGATTACTTGTACCATGGAATCTGGAAGAAACCATGTGCCTTTTCCCTTAGTCATCCAACCTTGTTCAGTCTGGACCCCTCCTTGTTCAGTCCATTTCTTTATCTCATCTGCAGTGGCATGTGTCTGTATGTCAAGTACATCTTGAGAAGGATCCCTGACTGTCATACATGTTGTCAGTAATGGTACCTCTGTCCTTGTCGTGTCTGTTGGTGTCTGGGCTGTAAGTTTAGCTGTTCGGTCTGCCAGGTCATTACCCTGGGAAATGGTGTCTGTAACTTTGGTGTGAGCTTTGCACTTCAGGATACAAATGGCTGTAGGTAAATGTATTGCTTCTAACAGGGCTTGAATGAGCTGGCCGTGCTGGATCTTGGTCCCATGGGAGGTCAAGAAACCTCTCTCCCTCCAAAGTACCCCGAAATCATGAACAACGCCAAAAGCATATTGTGAGTCAGTATAAATGTTTACTTTCAAGTGCTTAGCTCTTATGCAGGCTTGTGTCAGAGCGATGAGCTCTGCTGCTTGTGCTGATAGTGTGTCTATTTTCTGTGTCTCTATGACTTTAGTAGCAGTGGTCACAGCATATGCTGCTACTAACTCTCCTGCACTCGTTCTCATGCATGATCCATCTATATAGAGCGTTAAGTCAGGGTCTGGAAGTGCAATATCTGTCAGGTCTTGTCTTGGTTTTGTCACTATGTTCGTTACTTCCACACAGTCATGTGGTGGTGCATTTACTGTACTTGAGGGCAAAAGTGTTGCAGGATTTAGAATATTACAACGTCTGATCTCTATGTGTGGTTGAAATAATGTCAGTTCATATCCTGTCAGTCTTGCTACAGTCAAATGTTGTGTCTGTGTCCTGTTTAAGAGAACTTCCACTGCATGTGGTACACTTAAAAAATAAAAACTGGCGCTTGACATAATGCTCTTTTTAATTCCTCAAATGCCAAGGTATGTTCTTGTGTCCAAGGGAGGACAGTCGAAGTGGCTGCCTCCTGTGTTGTCAATTGTATGAGGGGTTTGGCTAGATAGGCATACTGGGGAATCCATTGCCTACAGTATGAAATGAGGCCAATGAATGCACGTACTTCTTTCTGTGTCTTGGGCTGTGAAAGGCTAGAAATTAACTGAATGAAAGGCTTGTGTTAGCTGTCTACCCTCCTTGGAAAGTAAGTGTCCAAGGTACACCACTTGCTTTTCACAGAATTGCAACTTTGAAGGGGAAATGTAAAACTGTCAGTGATGCATTTGCGCATTCTGGTTCTGAACGTGCTGTAATTAGGATGTCATCTACGTACTGTAGTAGGGCAGTGTTGGGAGGCATATAAATACTGTCTGCGTAATGAGACTGAGCGTGTGTGAGAACGCACTACAGGACGCACGGCTCTAACTGAGTGAGCTGCAGAGCGGGGGGGGGCGAGACTGATGCACCTCACACAGGGTTCTAACTGAGACTGAGCTCCAGGGCTGAAGGGTGTGTGAGACTGGGCTGCAGGGCCCTGGCTGTGCATCTTCCCAGCTGTGCATCCAAGGGGCAGGTCCCAGCTGTCTTTTTAATGCCTGACTGTAAATACTAGGGCTCATTGCAAGAGCGAAACTCCTGCCAATTATTCTGTTTACACTACGAGGGAAAAACTATTCATTTGCAAGCATTCTCTCACCCACAGGGCTGTTCCTCCACCCTTTCAAAACTCTGAGAGCTAAGAACAGCTGCCAAATGTCCGCGAAAAAGAATTGGGGTATGGCCAATAATAACAAGACAGGCACTGCTCGGTGCTCCAAGAGGGAAAAGCCCTCCCTTCACAAAATAACTTTCCCTGCGAGTCAGACCACTTTAAGGCCGAAAAACACATTCTCTGTAATTCAAAACATATCTGTACCCAGGCTAGGGAGCTAACCAACATTCTCTAACTTAACTGAAGCAAATTAAAAACGTGATAAAAAGCATCCTAAAATCAGTAATTAATAAGGACATATTTTTTTTTTGTAACCTAGACACATGCTAGCATTTTAAAATAATTATATCATAAAATATTGTTACTAGCTGCAAAGGAAAAAAAAGAAACAGAACAACATGGCTTTTACTTTTTGAAAATAACATGTGAAACACTATAAGTTTTGTATTGCAGAACCAAGATTTTCATAATTAAGTGTGCAAGCTTTTCTATTCTACCTATTAAAAGGGCCAGATTCATCATTTTTCAAAGAACCATGTTTTCTAATTGAGTGGATTAACTGTCACACGCTATTCTAAAGGGCAGCTTGCATTGGGAAATAATAATGTATATTTTGTAGAACAAATTGTAATTTAAAAAAAACACACGGTTGCATTACACTAATTAAAAGCACATTCTATGATGGGTCTGTTTTATATTTCCTTCTCAACCATGAAAACATTAAAGCACCCTCCGTGCAAACCCTTATCTCAATCTGACTGGTTTATTTACAGCTTACCGACCTCTGAGTCAAAACACATTAAATCAAGTGTTCCAAGGCAAACCTACACACATACACGGACGCATTTGAAATAGAATGTTAAATGAACACTTCTTTACTCTCCAGGCAAGATGTTACCATTTCAGTCAGCAAACTGACAAAGCACATAGGCAGACCCAGCAACCAATGAAAAAATTAAATCAAACCCTTATTCATCTAAAACACTCACTGACATTTAGTGTCAGCTCACATAACCATGCATGTGAGCTACACAGCCATGAAATCGTGCCAAAATGCACTTCCAAACTACGCCAAAAAGACACCTTCCCCTCCACCAATTTCCTTCAAACTACTTTGCCGCAAAACTAGACACTCCCAAGTTTCAGCTGATCCCGCAGACTCAGTTAAGAACTACTTAGCACACCACGAAATCTCGGCCTAAAAGCACGCACAAATCAAAACAGCTCCATTTTCCAAAAATACACATTAGCCAAACACACCCTTCCGCCCAAGCCAAAAATCCCCAAAATTCAGCACATCTGGCCATCCACCTCCTCTACCGCTGATCCAACCCCCGGGCCCCTAGCGCACTGGGAACACCCCCAAAATAATTTCTCAATTTTCAGAAAAACGCCCATTGGATAACATGGCAAATCGCACCTCCGCACAAAACATGCTTTTTCCACCACTTCCGCAGCTCAGATCCTTTTCAAATTTGGCATCACAGTAGTCCAAGCAATTTTCTAAATTCTCACCAAAAAGCAACCAAATCCATCCACTGGAACGGGTACGAATTTCCGCTCAAAAACACGCCCCCGCAAACACCAAAAACGGCCATAAATCGGCCAAATCTCGACCAAAAAACGCCAAAATCCCTCAACACCTTGTTAAACAGCATGTTAAAACAAATACTGCCTTCTCAATACAAGATATTAACTCTTTGGCAGCTGAAGCACAATCTTTCCCCAATGACTGCAGTACATGGGAAAGTCATGAACCCATCTCTCCACGTTATCACATAACACGTATATCTCCAAAACGTTTTCTCCAAGCACTTGAAAAAGATCCAGCTCTCTCCTGCCTAACGTAATGATAACAAGCTCTGCACAAACCATAACCACATGGCGCTATTCACAAGCCATATTCACAAGAAACTCAACAAGTTATAATAATGACATGCTCTTCATAAACCATATTTACAAGGAGCTATTTACAAGGAACTCTGATGCTGTCAGCTTCTTTCTACATACTCTAAAGGGTACAGGTGGTGGCGTTTGCGACCTACTGGGTGTTTCTGAGGGGGTCACTCTAGCTAGTTCTTTTTCTTTCGCTTTTTCCGCTGCTTGTTTAGTTCTCTCTACTTTATTAAATTCTTTCTCTATTCTCCTATGTGACTCTGTGCGCCACAATTCAATGGCATCTTTCTAAGAGGGTCTTGACTTCTTTTTCCATAGCGCTTCCTCTACTCTCATAATGCATTCTGAATCCCATGTTCCTGAGATAGGCCATCTATACTTTTCCTCCAGGTCCTTCGTGTAATCTACCCATAAGTCTAAAAACAAAATGGCATCTAGCCCATGCTTATTATACATATAATGACCAGGTGTGTCTCTAGGCGGGATGTTAACTGACTCTTCTAGTATACCTTTTCTGGTCCCTATCTGACGCAATTTTGGAAACAGTGGCATGTTGAAACCAACACAATGGAAATACAATACACAAAAATAGACTGAAACAATCAACAATCATTCACACTAAAACATCATAACATTAAAACAAACATGATCTAAACCAATACAGAGAACTAAACATGTACTTGAAAAACTATATGCACTGGAATACAGTACAACCATACCGGTCTCAAAAATGAGACACGTCTTGACCGTGCTCGTGTGAACGAACCCGTCTTTACCGTTTTCACGAATAACGTGAACCCGTCTTTACCGTTTCCACGAATAACGTGGACCCGTCTTGACCGTGTTCATATAAAATGAACCCGTCTTGAAACTTATGCATTCCCCACATTGGTACTCACCGGGAAGCAAAACTTGAAACTTGAAGGCCTCTGACTTCTACGCATCTACGTCTACGCATGCGCCTCGGAACGGGTGGACCTCTGGAAACCTCGGCCCTTGCTCTCTCACGGGTTGGGCTCTGGTTGGGATGATCCGCGATCCTCACCGTCTCGTGTGGACGCCTGGTCGCAGTCCGTCTCCTCCGTGGGCCTGAGGAAGTAAGCAGGAAATCCCGCTGCGTGCACTTCAGAGTCCGTCACGGCTGTAGAAGGGGGCAAAAAGCTGGACCTATGTCGCCGGCGCGTGGGGAAAGGGATAGTCCGTGTTCGGGCGCCAAATTAATGTGGTAAATAAAATATTACTCTGGCATAATTTCTAGGCATTAACAATTAGCATGTATCAAATGAGAGGCAGAGAGTCCGTGGTGTCCAAGTTAAAAGGGCTTTATTCCAATAACTCGAGTTAAGGGAGAATCTGTTCCATCACCACTGAGGTTCAGGAAGGGTCTTCTAACATTTAATAACAATGAACAACATATATACATTTTTGTCTTGTACATAGGGCGTAGGAAGGAACGCAGAGCAGAGAAAGAAACAGATAAGAGCATGTGGGCGTATATGTGGGTGTACACTTTATGAGTCATAGGTAGGTGATAGGTAGGTGTCATAGGTGGGTGGTACACAGAGGAGGAGTTTGCATGACCAGCTGGAACTTTGCCTACTTGTGTGCAACTTGGTCATGACGTGCAATTGACGTGTAACTGGGAGGAGAGCTGACTTTAAGTCTAGTAGAGAAGCCTTCAGTGTCAGGGCGACCAGCACGTCTTGTACTATCTGATTTCTTGATATCGGGGATGTATTATCTGAAGCAAAGGTTATTTATCGCTAAGAATCAGAAAAAGCATATATTTCTTCGTTCATTACATGGGGGCTGTCGGCTTTTTACAGATGCAAGTACTGTAATTTCATTTAAACGGAGACAGGAAAGCTAGGCCCTATCTTTACAGACGGGTTCTGTTTACCTTCCTCACTGGGCAGGAATGTGACTCTGTACAGCAGGCAGATAACTGTTAAGCAAAATATACTGTCTTGGCAACCCTTGCTCAGCTGAGCTAGAAGTATGCGAGGTCAGAGATACGTAACTGCAGTTTTCAGTGTGTCAGGAGTCAGGAAAACCCTGATTCAGAAAGTGGTTCATTACGATATTTTATTTAAAAGTGCACAATGCAAATACATGGGCCTTCATATTAGCTTAACGTTTGGGAAACTTGATGACAGGCACCTTAATACAGGACGTGATTGCAGAGGCCTTGTAATTCAGGCCACTGAGAGAAATATGCATGGGTGACATGCACACATATGTAACATAGGGTACACGTAGGGGGCATCTTGGTCAGGCAAAATTTAATTTTCCTCATTGGTAGTATTGCCAAATTTATCTTATATTATCTTATGCTGTATTTATAAAGCGCGCTGACACCGGAGGTTTCCTGGCGCTGTGATTAAGAGTGAGGGTGGAGGTCAGAGTTTAAATGAGGTTTGAGAAGAGCCAAGTTTTTAGGCTCTTTCGGAAACTTAGCAGGGAGCCAGAGGTTTTAATGTGGAGGGGGAGGGAATTCCACAGTTTAGGTGCCAGGAAGCCGAATCTGCGGCCACCCAGTTTTTTTAGTTTGACCGTCGGAGTAGTGAGAAGGTGGAGATGGGCAGAGCGAAGATTGCGAGCCGGGCAGTGGGGGTTGAGGAGGTATTCTAAGACCGCCGGGCCCTTAGACTGCCGAGCCTTATATACCAGGCAGCCAATTTTAAAAGCAGCTCGCTGTTCAATAGGTAGCCAGTGCAGCTTAGCCAGGAGAGGCCTGGCAGATTGCCATTTGGGGGTTCTGCAAATGAGTCTGGCTGCCTGGTTCTGCACCAGCTGGAGGCGATGGAGGAGGGACTTGGGTAGCCCCCAGTAGATGGAATTGGAAAAATCCAGGCGAGAGAGAACGAGAGAGATGACGATTTGCACCAGGGATTCGTGGGAGAATAAATGGGAGATCTTACGAATTTTTCGTAGCTGAAACATGCTGGCAGAGATGATGGAGCCGACATGAGTTTTTAGGGAGAGGTCAGTATCAATGGTAACGCCCAGGCTTTTTACCGAATTCGAGGGGCTAGGTGGAGTACCAAGCTCGTTTGGCCAAAAGTGGGGGCCCCAATGTAGTGGGCTAGTACCAGGCAGGATGAGTTCGGTCTTCTCAGGATTCAGTTTAAGCAGGTCGGAAATCATCCATTGTTGGATGTGCAGCATTACTGCCTGGAAGTTGGGTACAGCATCCGGGAATCTAAAGGAAAAATTATCTGCATGTCATCAGCATAGTTGAGGACAGTGCAGTTCCAGGTGCTTAGTGAATGGATCAGAGGGCGCAGATATAAATTAAACAATAATGGGGAGAGGGAGGAGCCCTGGGGGACTCCGCAGGTAGTGGGGACCTGGGTGGCGGTGAAGGGGCCAAGGTGGACTGTTTGAGCTCGGCCCGAGAGGAAGGACTTGATCCATTCCCAGGCAGGTCCCTGGATGCCTGCCTGTCCGACACGGTGGAGAAGGATGTCATGATCCACCGTGTCGAACGCGGCCGACAAATCCAAAAGGACCAGAGCCTGAGGGGACCCTCTATCGGCATTCTCCCAAAGGGTGTCCAGGACTTTTAAGATGACTGCCTCGGTGGAGTGTGCTGGTCTGAAGCCAGCTTGGTTGGGTACCAGAAACCCAGAGCTCTCAATAAATGCCGAGAGGCAGGTGGTAACGTAGGCCTCCAGGAGTTTAGAGATGTAGGGCAAGAGGGAGATGGGCCTGTAGTTAGCAGGGTTGGCGGGGTCAGCACCTGATTTTTTTAGAAGGGGAACCAGTATGGCTTCCTTAAACGCCCTAGGTACCGTGCCAGAGCTGAGGGAGGAATTCAAAAGGGGAAGAATACAATCAGGCAGGGCAGAAAAGATTGCCCTAAGGACTTGGGGGGGCAACAGTCCCTTGGAGATCCAGATTTGACACGAGTGGTAAGCTCGGAGAGAGTGCTGTGGGTGATTGGTGGGAACTGGGTAAAAGAGCAGGGGTTAAGAGGGGGGGAGTCAAGAAGACTGACAGGAGTGGAGAGAGGAATAGCATTCTTGATATTTACAATTTTTTGAACAAAATAGGAATTGAGCGAGTCACAGGTTTCTTGGGTGGGGGCCTGGGTTGGAAGTACTCTGTGGTCGGAAGAGAAATCGTTCAGAATTTAAAAAATTTCTTTAGATTTATCACTGGCTGTGTCAATTCTTTCCGAGATGTGTGAGACCTTTGCTTTAGTGATGGCGTTTTTATATTCATTACGGGCCCTCGCAAACTCAGTGCGAGCCTCCTTGGTGTAGCCCCGTCTCCAGATTCGTTCCAGGTGACGTAATTTGAGTTTTTGAGCTTTCAGTTCCTCCGAGAACCAGCGATGAGAGTTGCCATGTCTGGTATGAGCAAATTTAGTAATAGGGGCGAATATATCACTGGCTGAAGACAGCCAGGTGGTTATCCCGTTCAACATAGGATCGGTATCTGATTCAAAATAAGTAATGGGGCGGGTGTTGGTCAGGTGGTCGATGAATCCCTGATGGTCATAGGAATTCCATTTACGACATAGTCCCCCAGGATGGGAGGGAGCCTTGAGTTTCCCTTTAATTGAGATAGTGACCTCGATCAGATGATGATCTGACCAGAGACAGGGGGAGATGACTGGGCAAGACAGAACAAGATTGTGAGACCAGATGTGGTCCAGAATGTGACCCTTGGTGTGGGTGGGGGAGGAAATGTGTTGAGACAGGTTGAGGTTTGTCAAGATTTCAAAGAGTTCAGTAGCGTGGGGCCCGGCTTGGTCGTCATCGAACCAATAATTGAAATCGCCGAATACAGCGAGTCGGGAGTGATGGGTAAGCAGGTCAGCTACCTGCTCACTGAAGGACAGAGGGAACAATGGCATCGACTGGGGGGGGCGATAGAGGAGAACAATCGCCAAGGCACCACCAGAGGTTTCCAGGCTGATAACTATGTTGTCTACCCCCGATAGGGTGAGTGAGGCAGAGGTGAGGAATCTAAAGTTCTTATGTATGATGGCCGCTACTCCCCCTCCAGGGCTATTCATTGAGCGATTTACATTGAGGATGTAATAGTCCGGGGGGAGGGACGCCAGGATATCCGGATGGGAGTCTGGTGTAAGCCAGGTCTCTGTTAGGAGCAAGATATCGGGCTTATCCATATTGAGCAAAAAGAATAAGTCAAGCTGGTGCTTCACCATGGAGCGGGTATTAAGGTAAAGCACCCGAAGGTGAGTGTCCTTGTTAAGTGCCAATGGGGGGGTCATAGAACGAGGTTGGGAGAGACCATGGTCGAACTGGGTGCCAAGGTTAGATGACTTACTGGCAATCTTCAGACGGGCAGTGCGCTCCCGCACGCCGGGCGGTAAGGGAAAGTTGGAGTACTGCAAATCCCTGAGTATTTTCGCTGGGTACGTAATGAGAGGACCAGGGGTCTTGGCCCCTGGGCCCGGGCGGGCGCGGACGGGCGAAGACGGGCTTGCCTTTGGCGCGCCGCCGGCGCACCCCCTGCGCCCGTCCGCTGCACCTACGGAATGGGGGCTCCATTTTGTAGTGGCCGAGGGCGGGAGGGCGGGAAGGGCGAAGCACAGGAGTGCTGACCCTGATCCTAGTCCTCACCTAAGATGGCGGCCCCCCGAGCAGCGTCCAATCAGCTGCAAGAGGCGAGATCTGACGTGGTTAGCAGCCAAGAGATCCCCTATTCCAGACAGCGAGTCTGTGTTCAGGGTTTTAACAGAAGCGCTAGAATACAGCCGGATATCAGGTGAGTACAGTGCAAATCACAAGTTTTACAAGATACTTTTGTATTAAAAATGCGGCGATTTTAAAAAGGGTGAAAGTTCAGAAAATGCGCAATCAGTCCCGACTTTCCGCCTCAGGACGTAGTTATCTAACACACTCACACAATCGTAGTCATTAGTGGTGTGGGAAGAATGGGCTTTTGTAGTGGCCGAGGGCGGGAGGGCGGGAGGGGCGAAGCACAGGAGTGCTTACCCTGATCCTGGCCGTCACCTAAGATGGCGGCCCCCCGAGCAGCGTCCAATCAGCTGCAAGAGGCGAGATCTGACGTGGTTAGCAGCCAAAAGATCCCCTATTCCAGACAGCGAGTCTGTATTCAGGGTTTTAACAGAAGCGCTAGAATACAGCCGGATATCAGGTGAGTACAGTGCAAATCACAAGTTTACAAAATACTTTTGTATTAAAAATGCGGCGATTTTAAAAAGGGTGAAAGTTCAGAAAATGCGCAATCAGTCCCGGCTTTCCGCCTCAGGACGTAGTTTTCTAACACACACACACAAACGTAGTCATTAGTGGTGTGGGAAGAATGGGCTTTTGTAGTGGCAGAGGGCGGGAGGGCGGGAGGGGCGAAGCACAGGAGTGCTGACCCTGATCCTGGTCCTCACCTAAGATGGCGGCCCCCCGAGCAGCGTCCAATCAGCTGCAAGAGGCGAGATCTGACGTGGTTAGCAGCCAAGAGATCCCCTATTGCAGACAGCGAGTCTGTGTTCAGGGGTTTAACAGAAGCGCTAGAATACAGCCGGATATCAGGTGAGTACAGTGCAAATCACAAGTTTTACAAGATACTTTTGTATTAAAAATGCGGCGATTTTAAAAAGGGTGAAAGTTCAGAAAATGCGCAATCAGTCCCGGCTTTCCGCCACAGGACGTAGTTATCTAACACACACACACAATCGTAGTCATTAGTGATGTGGGAAGAATGGGCTTTTGTAGTGGCCAAGGGCGGGAGGGCGGGAGGGGCGAAGCACAGGAGTGCTGACCCTGATCCTGGTCCTCACCTAAGATGGCGGCCCCCCGAGCAGCGTCCAATCAGCTGCAAGAGGCGAGATCTGACGTGGTTAGCAGCCAAGAGATCCCCTATTCCAGACAGCGAGTCTGTGTTCAGGGTTTTAACAGAAGCGCTAGAATACAGCCGGATATCAGGTGAGTACAGTGCAAATCACAAGTTTTACAAGATACTTTTGTATTAAAAATGCGGCGATTTTATAAAGGGTGAAAGTTCAGAAAATGCGCAATCAGTCCCGGCTTTCCGCCTCAGGACGTAGTTATCTAACACACACACACAATCGTAGTCATTAGTGGTGTGGGAAGAATGGGCTTTTGTAGTGGCCGAGGGCGGGAGGGCGGGAGGGGCGAAGCACAGGAGTGCTGACCCTGATCCTAGTCCTCACCTAAGATGGCGGCCCCCCGAGCAGCGTCCAATCAGCTACAAGAGGCGAGATCTGACGTGGTTAGCAGCCAAGAGATCCCCTATTCCAGACAGCGAGTCTGTGTTCAGGGTTTTAACAGAAGCGCTAGAATACAGCCGGATATCAGGTGAGTACAGTGCAAATCACAAGTTTTACAAGATACTTTTGTATTAAAAATGCGGCGATTTTAAAAAGGGTGAAAGTTCAGAAAATGCGCAATCAGTCCCGGCTTTCCGCCTCAGGACGTAGTTATCTAACTCACACACACAATCATAGTCATTAGTGGTGTGGGAAGAATGGGCTTTTATAGTGGCCGAGTGCGGGAGGGCGGGAGGGGCGAAGCACAGGAGTGCTGACCCTGATCCTGGTCCTCATCTAAGATGGCGGCCCCTGAGCAGCGTCCAATCAGCTGCAAGAGGCGAGATCTGACGTGGTTAGCAGCCAAGAGATCCCCTATTCCAGACAGCGAGTCTGTATTCAGGGGTTTAACAGAAGCGCTAGAATACAGCCGGATATCAGGTGAGTCCAGTTAAAATCACAAGTTTTACAAGATACTTTTGTATTAAAAATGCGGCGATTTTAAAAAGGGTGAAAGTTCAGAAAATGCGCAATCAGTCCCGGCTTTCCGCCTCAGGACGTAGTTATCTAACACACACACACAATCGTAGTCATTAGTGGTGTGGGAAGAATGGGCTTTTGTAGTGGCCGAGGGCGGGAGGGCGGGAGGGGCGAAGCACAGGAGTGCTGACCCTGATCCTGGTCCTCACCTAAGATGGCGGCCCCCCGAGCAGCGTCCAATCAGCTGCAAGAGGCGAGATCTGACGTGGTTAGCAGCCAAGAGATCCCCTATTCCAGACAGCGAGTCTGTGTTCAGGGTTTTAACAGAAGCGCTAGAATACAGCCGGATATCAGGTGAGTACAGTGCAAATCACAAGTTTTACAAGATATTTTTGTATTAAAAATGCGGCGATTTTAAAAAGGGTGAAAGTTCAGAAAATGCGCAATCAGTCCCGGCTTTCCGCCTCAGGACGTAGTTATCTAACACACACACACAATCGTAGTCATTAGTGGTGTGGGAAGAATGGGCTTTTGTAGTGGCCGAGGGCGGGAGGGCGGGAGGGGCGAAGCACAGGAGTGCTGACCCTGATCCTGGTCCTCACCTAAGATGGCGGCCCCCCGAGCAGCGTCCAATCAGCTGCAAGAGGCGAGATCTGACGTGGTTAGCAGCCAAGAGATCCCCTATTCCAGACAGCGAGTTTGTGTTCAGGGTTTTCACAGAAGCGCTAGAATACAGCCGGATATCAGGTGAGTACAGTGCAAATCACAAGTTTTACAAGATACTTTTGTATTAAAAATGCGGCGAGTTTAAAAAGGGTGAACGTTCAGAAAATGCGCAATCAGTCCCGGCTTTCCGCCTCAGGACGTAGTTATCTAACACACACACACACAATCGTAGTCATTAGTGGTGTGGGAAGAATGGGCTTTTGTAGTGACCGAGGGCGGGAGGGCGGGAGGGGCGAAGCACAGGAGTGCTGACCCTGATCCTGGTCCTCACCTAAGATGGCGGCCCCCCGAGCAGCGTCCAATCAGCTGCAAGAGGCGAGATCTGACGTGGTTAGCAGCCAAGAGATCCCCTTTTCCAGGCAGCGAGTCTGTGTTCAGGGTTTTAACAGAAGCGCTAGAATACAGCCGGATATCAGGTGAGTACAGTGCAAATCACAAGTTTTATAAGATACTTTTGTATTAAAAATGCGGCGATTTTAAAAAGGGTGAAAGTTCAGAAAATGCACAATCAGTCCCGGCTTTCCGCCTCAGGACGTAGTTATCTAACACACACACACAATCGTAGTCCAGATTTAGGTTATGTTTCATCTGCATGTGCCTGATGTTGGCTGTGGTAGGGGGTTCCAGAGGTCCAGGCCCAGGTAAATGAATAATTCGCATGTTCTGAAACTTTTAAAGGACTTTGGCTTGGCTAATTCTTGCCTTTTTCTGCAGGGGCATTTTTGTTTTGTGCATTTTTAGTTAATTTTAATTTTGCTGTGCCCTCATCATTTTTTATTTTGGTTGTTTGCTTTGCATCTCATTGCTGTTTTACTGGTGGTGTACAGGCCCATGGATGTGTACTGTCACATTTTGTGAATATATCCATATAAGCAGCCTTGAGTTATCAGACAGAATTAGCTCAGCAAGACAATTGCTTCATAACATAAAGGACAGTGTGCACCGGGAATTAACCTATGTACATGTGCTTTTTTTGCTTCAGAAGATGGACTATCTGTACAGTTTTCCCCACAGTATGAAGGCTGCAGGTTATATCATTTTTACCACCGTCAGACCTTGGTTATTTTAAACCAATACTGTCTTTGCTAAAGTGTTGCATAGATTGTACACTGTTCTTAGTAGATACTTTTTAATACTCTGTGGTGTATTTCTCTTGAGAATTTTGCTGTTTGAAACCTTGTGATAGAGAGCAAACTCTCTCCATAGAGTAAAGGCTGTGTACAGTACCCATTTTGCTACTCCTATCACTGGCATTTCTCAATGTATGTTCAGTTACTGTGAGGGTTTGGATACAGATAAAAGCTGTCTGTAGTAGGGAATTATTTTTGGAACAGACATTGAGTATCTTGAGGAGCTTGACCTTCTCTGAACACTTGCATAAATATTTAACACTAACCCAGGGTTTTTTCGCAAGGTCACTGGAATCATAAACTAAACTTGGGGCCTATCAGGGGGCATGCTAAGAACTTTTGTTTAATGGCAATTAATATCACGGAGGGATTGACCCTGTTGGATTTTTATAAAACCATTGATCCCAATAGGTGTAAAAATGCGAATGGGTGGTAACCCAATATTTTTACTCTTTTTTTAATTGAAGTTTTAAATGGACATAAAGTAGTAAATATAGCCCATGTAGCCATGGTGCTATTTTAAAGCTGAATACCGGGTTGTTTCTGGGGGAAGGGCCGTTGGGAGGGGGGCGCTGTGTGTTTTACACTGTAAAGATTTTAAGTAATCGCACAGTTAATAAAAGAATACCCATATTTAACACTGTGTCCAAAGGGGGTTTCCCATATATCTTTGGTTGATTGTTAATATGAACAAGGCCACCTGTGAAGTTTATGATTTATGGTGTTGCACATAAAAGGTTTGCTACACTAAGGGAGTTGTATCTGTGATGGCATTAATGATGTTTTATATTATTCTGGCTAGTGTGTACTTACATTCAGGCCACTAATATCAGGTCTAGTGTATAGAGTAACATGTACAAACGAGGCTTGGATTATGTCATCAGTGATGTCATCAATGATGTCATTTGAGATGTCATAAATTATGTCATAGAACATGTCACGAGTGATATAAAATATGATAACATGATTAGTGCATGTAGGGGGTACAAATTATAGTTGGCTCTGCTAACTATAAATCTTGAATTTCTGTGATACTTTTAGTTCAAAACATTAATGTTCCCACTGATATATTTACCTAACTATAACGTCACTTTAACCTTTGGTTTTGCAGTGAATTTCAGATTTGTTTTAATTTAAAACAAAAATTGTTTTTTTTATTACACTTCACTGTATTGTTACTTGGACCGCAGGGATTTGGCCGGCAAAGCCCGGTTGCTAACCCACCCGGAGGCAGCCAACTCCCCCGCCGGCAGCCAACTCCACGCTGCACATGGCCTTTCATAGCGTGGCATGGGATTTGCTGCAGGGCCTATCTTCTCAGATGGCAGCAAACACATATTTCCCCACAAATTAAAGTGCAGGAAGGGAAACTACTTTTTTCCGGGGAGGGCTCCCTAGGACACAGCATGTGAGCATCTCTCCCTTTTCTTTGAAGTAGCAGGCATTGGGGATAAGGTCCACAGGGCCTTTTTAAATAGGTTTTGCATTGGGGTTGGGGCGTCAGAGACGAATATGGCTCAGGGAAGGGGGCATGTGCCTCCCTCCCCTAAATAATTAAACTGGACCCCAGGGGCTGGGGACCCCGGATTCAAAAATAACTCGGTCATGTGCCCCCTCACCTTAATAGATTTAGACCCAGGTGATGGGGTCCCTGGGGCCAAATATGGCTCGTGGATAGGGGCCACATGCCCCCTCCCCTAACATCTATCTGGCCCAGGGGATGGGATCCCCAGGGACCTAGTGATGCCCCCTTCCCCATATATAGATTATAAAACTAGCAGCTACCATTTTGTTTACTTTTTTACAGCAATCCTGCTGGACTCTCCCAGGATTTGTAGCAACAATTTCAGATTTGTATTTTTATATCAGCCAATGGGGCATCCCTTTGCATCCCTCCATGGGGCCTAGAGGAGCAGGGTATCCCTCACATGCTCTCTTATTTTTTAAAAGTTTAATACAAGAGACTAAGTCCCCTAGTCCTGTGATGGCTGCCAGCTACATTTTTCTCACGTTGCTGGCAGCCAATCAGAGCACTCACTCATGCGGGAGTCTGACTCCCAAGGGAGCGAGTTGACCCAAAGAAAAAAAAGTTCCCTTGGCCAATCAGGACACTCTATTTTTAATTTAGCGCTTCCACAAGACTATCAAAAGACTCTCACAGAACCAACCGTTCAGATATACAAATATTTTTAAATCTTAGTTCCTCAAAAACTACTGAAAGGTTTTACACAAAATCACAAAAAAGCATAATCTACAGATCAAGATCTAGCTTCCTGCCAAATTTGATGGAATTCCTTTCATCAGATTTTGCAGTAACGCTTCTTAAAGAAGTCTATGGAAAATGCATGGGAATTTCACCTTTCGGGATCCACTTTATTCTCATCTCCCACTTGATGGATCAATACGAAACTTTCTATGCAGACACTAGACAACAAAAGTCACTTTTGGGGAAAGTTTCGGGAAGATTCGCCAAATGGTGTCAGAGTTATTAGCAATACAAAAAGCACATTTCCAGTGGCAATCAATCTATCTATCTATCTATCTATCTATCTATCTATCTATCTATCTATCTATCTATCTATCTATCTATCTATCTATCTATCTATCTATCTATCTATCTATCTATCTATCTATCTATCTATCTATCTATCTATCTATCTATCTATCTATCTATCTATCTATCTATCTACCTACCTACCTACCTACCTACCTACCTACCTACCTACCTACCTACCTACCTACCTACCTACCTACCTACCTACCTACCTACCTATCTATCTATCTATCTATCTATCTATCTATCTATCTATCTATCTGTCTGTCTGTCTGTCTGTCTGTCTGTCTGTCTGTCTGTCTGTCTGTCTGTCTGTCTGTCTGTCTGTCTGGCTGTCTGTCTGTCTGTCTGTCTGTCTCTCTATCTGTCTGTCTGTCTGTCTGTCTGTCTGTCTGTCTGTCTGTCTGTCTGTCTGTCTGTCTGTCTGTCTGTCTATCTATCTGTCTGTCTGTCTGTCTGTCTGTCTGTCTGTCTGTCTGTCTGTCTGTCTGTCTGTCTGTCTGTCTGTCTGTCTATCTATCTATCTATCTATCTATCTATCTATCTATCTATCTATCTATCTATCTATCTATCTTCTGGGTAATCTATTTATCTCTTTGTATATAGATATATATATATAGCAATAAGTAACAGGTGAACATTCCAGCTTTGCGAGGGGTCTTCCGCCACACTGTAATACATGTTGCTGCATTTTTGGTAACATTTAAGCTGTTTGAACTAGAAACACGTTTTTTTGTTTGTTCAAATCTGCAGGTTATGCAGCAGATGATGGATTATGTGGCAAATGCCGAAAATGTATAATTATGCAGTTTTTCTGCTTTCCCTTCCATGAAATTAAGCAGAAGTGTGCTGGGGTGGGAGCCCTGCCATAGCAAACCGCAGTGTCCCGGGGGTGGGCACCCAGGGACATTGCTGGAGCCAGCCTGTCGTATAGTTCCTATGTAACCTATATAGGATTTGCACGTTTGGATAACATAAAGTCTGGGATTGGTGGCAGAGTGATTCCAAGCACCCCCACCGGGTATGTTAGCCTGTCTATATTGGCTAGCTCACTGTGCCACTATAATCTCCTCTTACCAAGGAGAGAATAGATTCTGGCAACCTCAGAATTGTGGAAACAATATACTACCTTTTGCAGAGTCGCTGGTGCTCTATTAGTTTGTCTCAGAGATATACAGAATAAACATGCTGGGCATTTTCAATAAGAATTTAATGAACAGTTGGTATTCTCGTGTAGAATAGTTGAGCTGCAACAACCATTAGACAGTAGCAGAGATATATGATTAAAAGTACCATGAAAGTAAAAGGATGGTACAGTTCTACCATCTTGCAGTAATCATGAATATATACAAGTACATAAAATACATGATAAAAAGTGCTCTCCTACAATGCGTCCCTAACTAGATGTACATAAATGTACCTTGCGTATGTGTAGGTGTTATGCCAAGCATCCGCCTAGGATCTAGTCAACCATATTACCTGAGAATGAGAGAATATGGGACCCGTCCTGGTCCCAAGTTGGATACTCCGCAAGAGATGTTAGACCACTGCGAGCTGGAGTGTCTGCATACAGGAACCTCATCGTCTCTGGTCAGTGTATCAGTGGGGAAGTCTCGGTCTCCTCTGTTCTCCTAAGAAAGATGTGATGTATATATACCCATAGGTCTTCCCAGGGGTCCTACCTTGCTGTGTTACTGTGTCGGTCTAAAGGGTGACGTTGGGCCTGAACTTTATACAGCGATATTATACAGGAGATGTAGTCCTGCTGTGCTTCCAAGAAACCATCTGCATAATGTATGAGATTCGAACTAGGGAAAACCCCGTGTTTTGAATGCAGTGTCGTATCTAGGTAAAAGGTCAGTCCCTAAGAACCGTTAAGTATGAAATGTAAGGAAGAATATAGGTGAAAGGATGCAATGTTACCTGTGCCTATATAGGGTACCTATAAGAAATATAACAGGCCCTGGGGGTGGCGGTCCACAATGCCATGGCAATGGCCATCTTGTGTGTAGCCCCTTGGAGGTGGTGGTCCCAGGGGCCGGTGGTCCTCAACCTCTCCCCGCATTCACATAATGTATGCCCCGAGGAGGAGGTGGTCCCTAGGGCAACGTGGGGGCAGGTAGCAGCCTTTTATTTGAAAAAAAAGCCCCGGGCAGGTGGGGATCCCTGGACTACGGGGGCCACAAGGCCCCCCACATTTAAAGATTAAAGCCCCGTTGCAGGGTGGGGGTGGGCAGGAGCCTCCCTATGCCTTTTAATTAGAAAATGCCCCAGGGTTGCAGAGGACCGTGTGCCACCGGCATTAAATGAATATCGCCATGGGAAGGTGGTGGTTCCCGGGGCAGCAGGGGCCCAGCGCACTCCCGCGGGCCCTGCTTCATATTACAGCATTGCCCCCAGGACCTGGCCCACGCAAGGTCTTAAAGAAACCAAAGCGCAGGAGCTGCACTTTGTTTTTTTAAAAAAACGTTTGTCGGAATTCACGGACCCTACATGAACCCCATGGATTTTATTTTTGTAATGCTTTTCTTGGCCCTGAGGGTCACTGTGGCAGCCCCTGAGCAGGCCGAGAGGGTCTGGGTGTTTTTACCCTGCCGCCTTTTCACCTTTTTCTTGTGAGTCAGAAGATGGCTGCCAACACCTCCTGGTTTGAAGTGTTGGCAGCCAATCAGAGTCAGGCTCAAAATCGGGAGGGTTCCCGGATCCACTGCGGCCACCAGATATTATTATTTGTAAATATATGAATTTCTCAGGAACTGCTGAACAGATTTACACCATTTAACAAAAAGAGTGCACTCAGGACCACAAGCTACCTTTCTGCCAAATTTGGTGTAATTCCGTTCAGCAGTTCTGGCTGTAGCTGCGACAAATATTTTCTATGAAAAAATCATGGAGAAAATGAGCTTTGGAACCCCCCTTTTTTCTCAGCCTCCATGAGACAACCACAGCAGCAGACTCCCTTCGATCAGTGAGGCATATTTCCAAATGGAAGGCCGGTGACACATGCTGCCACTGACTCTGTTCAACACAAGCCGATCCCACATGTGTAACTGTGTCCTGAGTCCTGAATGACAGTGACCCCAAGTCTGTGGCAGCGACCTCAGCATCAGACTCCCTCTGATCTATCAGGCATATTTCCATATACAATGGCGGCGACAGGTGATGCCACTAACTCTCTTTAACACAAGCTGATCTGACATGTAACTGTGTCCTAAGTCCTGAATCACACTGAGCCCAAGTCCCTGGCACCGACCACAGCACCACACTCCCTTAGATCAGTGAGGCATATTTCGATATGCAAGGCTGGCGACACGTAGTCCCACTAACCCTCTTTAACACAACCTGATCCCACATGTGTAACTGTGAACTGTGTCCTGAGTCCTGAATGGCAGCAACCCCAAGTCCGTGGCATCGACCACAGCACCACACTCCCTTCGATCAGTGAGGGGTACTGCCATATGCAACTACAGACTCCAGTAGGCAAGTAACTATCAAAGTCCTACACCCTACATATTATCCTTTTAGTATCCTCGCTTCATGAACTTTTTTTTATATTAGTTATAGCTTTACTACAATGACTAAATTAATCTTCAAATGCAAACTAACATGGAATAGCAGTCTACACTGCGGGTAGTACAGCTCGCAATTCCAATTTTAAATGCTAATTTCTAACAACAAGATTGTACTCAGAAAATACAACACTTCGTCATTGTATTCTATACTTATTTCATCTTTTCATCATATGCCTACACTGCACGCAGTAGGGCTCACAATGAAAATTATTTCATCATTCATTAACTACAGAGTCCACTAGGCAAGTAACTATTACAGGCCTCAAATCTACATAATATCCTTTTAGTATTCTTTCTTCTTGAACATTTTTTATATCAGTTATAGGTTTAGTACAATCACCAAATTCGTTTTCAAGTACAAACAAGCACTCATTAGCAGTCTACACTGTGGGCAGCAGAGCTCGCAATTTAAATTTTGGACACGTGGTGCCAACTAACACTGTCCAACACAAGCTGATCCAACATGTGTAACTTTGTCCTGAGTCCTGAATAGCAGTGATGCCAAGTCCATGGCAGCGACCACAGCACCAGACTCCCTTCGATCAGTGAGGCATATTTCGATATGCAAGGCCGGTGACATGTAGTCCCACTAACACTCTTTAACACAAGCCGATCCCACATGTGTAACTGTGTCCTGAGTCCTGAATAGCAGTCACCCCAAGTCCGTGGCAGCGTCCACAGCACCACACTCCCTTTGATCAGTGAGGCATATTTCGATATGCAAGGCCGGCAATACGTAGTCCCACCAACCCTCTTTAACACAAGCCGATCCCACATGTGTAACTGTGTCCTGAGTCCTGAACGTCAGTGACGGAAACTTCATGACAGCGACTACAGCACCACACTCCCTTCGATTAGTGAGGAGTATTTGCATATGGAAGGTCGGCGACATGTGGTGCCACTGAACCTGCACTATGCAGGCCGGTGAGGCCACCAACGTATGCACGTGCTTGTGGGCCCTTGTTTATCTCTACCTCTGGCCTACAATATGGTCAGCATGCCTCACAATTCAGATAGAGTCCTGATTCCACATGACGCAGTCCAGTAGGCAAGACTCATTGCTCCCAGTGCAACCCCATCCACACCAAGCATCATCACAGGCTCATACAGTCTCAATGCTTCTGGTGCATGTAGCCCTCTTTAACACAAGCTGATCCCACATGTGTAACTGTGTCCTGAGTCCTGATTCACACTGATCCCAAGTCCGTGGCACCGACCACCGCACCACACTCCCTTCAATCAGTGAGGCATATTTCGTAATGCAAGGCCGGCGACACGTAGTCTCACTAACCCTCTTTAACACAACCCAATCCCACATCTGTAACTAAGTCCTGAGTCCTGAATGACAGCACAACTTTGTGGCAGTGACCACAGCATCAGACTCCCTTCAGTCTTATTTATTGTTTTTTCCTGCAAATACATTTTTTTTTATATGTAAATCTAAACATGACTAAGATTCTTCTTTGTCCAACTGCACAGGGACACTTCGGTGCCCAAGAAGGTTGTTGCGGGTATGTTGGTAATGTGGGCAGAGGGTGTGTTACCTGCTGATGTGGGGAGAGGCAGCGTCAAAGGGGTATCTATCACAGAAAGAACTCCGACATGTATTCACAAACGCCTTGGACAGATGCCAGCTGACGGAATGAATCACAAAATGATTTTTCAATACTTATGTAGTGTGAGTTATAAACAGTTCGCACTCAGGCTCGCAGAGGAACAGCTGTGGCCCGTGCGCTCGACTCACACATGCAGTACTATGAGCCGTCCGCGTCATTGTAGCTATCCCTGCCCTGTTCCATTGTACGCCACGCCACGCCATGCCACGCCACGCTACTCCAATTACGATCCGACGTTGGCCTCACATAGCTACCTATTGCAGACATACTCGCTGTTGGTGTGCAGTTCAGTGGGCTAGTGCTCAACTTCTCATGGCCACTCCCTGAGGGCAGGTTTGCACACACACCACACCCATCCGGCACATGCTTCACAGGCCATGTGCCCACCCAAATATAATAGATTGACAATGTCACATCCTTTATTGCCGTGCTGACTAGCTGGCGAACGCTCCACGGGTCTCAACCATGAAGAGTCCATGAAAAGTTGCGCAAAACGTTTAGTCGCACCCTCAGCTGTATAGCTGTCAGCGGCCTACCATCCCCTTGGCGTGGACTTCATATGTGCTAGATTTTGGGGTCTCTAGTTGGCACAGGTATGTATTTGTGACAAACAGGGACCCTGGCCTCTTGTCAGGGTAAGGGGGATACACTCTTTAGATAACCCCTGCTCACCCCCTTGGTAGCCTGGCATGAGCAGACAGGCTTATCAAAGGCGTTGTGTAAAGTATTTGTACCAACACACACAGCAACACAGTGATGTGGAAAAGTCAGCCCATAACACACCTGATGCCCAGGCTGCTGGCGCAGGACGCCTCTTAGTTCCCATCTTGAACAATTACCAAATAAAGAGACGGGCGCTGGAGGCAGGAAAACAAGAACAGAGTTTTATTTCTCATGAGGAGAGCCTGTCATTTCGGACACTCGCATAGTGTCTTCAGGAGGTGCTCTAACAAGTTTCTCTGAGGCTTCGTCTTTTATACACATGTTTATGATGCACAAACATTCCTTATTGCAATAAAGACGCTTTGAAGTAGGAAAAAGCATGCTTGGAATCCCAGCTTCAGGCCTATTCCCATACCAGTTGCTCAGATGTCATTCTCCCCTCCTAAATGTAACAAGAGATTGTGATCTCTCAGCCGGACATTCCTACAGGACACGAGGGCAGGAGGGGATGATCAGATCAAAGGTTGGGCAGGCGATAAGATTGGGCACTTCGGTTGGTGTATCACGGTTTTGTTATGCTGGGCAGGAAAAAAGGGGGGGGGGTGTGTACATCCACGAGGCTTGGTCTTAGGACTTGGGACCGGGTCGAAAGGCCAAGTGCAGCTGGGGGGGGGGGCTCGTCAGCTGAGGGGAAGGGTGTTCTTGGGAGGAAATGGGGGGGGTGTGGGTCAAGCAGGAGTGTTACTTCTAGAGCAGGGTCACGCAGAGGGAGAGGGTTTTATGGCCGATGCATGAGCAGTGCACGCGGGGAGGGGTGCCGGGGGTTTAACAAACGGGCAGAGAGGCCATGGTGCCTAAAATGGCTGTCGTGTACGTGTGTGCATGTGTCTATGCTGGCGGGATAACACAGTGAGTGTTTCACGATATCCGTTCTGCTTACAACAAGGGGTACAGTGAACACAAATGAACGCCGCTTATGTGCATATACATTGCCATTTTCAACAGTCGCCGCTTTTTTTACATAAGCTAGTTCATTTCGGTGTTTACCTCAACTGACGGAGTGTACATATAGCCATGTGTGGCCAATGAAATAGCGTTTGTCAATACTAGCAGATTGCGTGTAACCATATACAGTCGATACGATTGGCGGAATGCGGTACGTATGAATTTACATTTGTTGGGTTATTCATACAAGTCTAGAGATCGGCATAATACTTATTTGGGGTCAATCAAGAAAAAGGTTCCGACACATTATAGAATCAGGTTCTGACTTTTCTCTTCGGTGACATCAACATACAGTAAAAAGTGCTCTGATACCTTTGGGTTTTGTCAGTGCTATAAGAGACTTTTGGAAAACTAAATACATGAGTGACTGATGAAACATTTTTTTTGAAAGCAATACAAAAATGGTTGAGGGAGGAATTCAGTTCGATACAAGCAATCAGTCAAGGGGTGGGTAGAAAGTTCAGGAAGGGGGGTCTTCGTCACAATGTCTTTTTAACAGCGAGCCATCACTGGTAGGCTCTGGTAGTCCGTCTTCTTTCGTTGGCGCTGTTGAGCACCGGCGGTGGAGCTATAGGTCCAGCTCGGATTCATCCTTACGCATTGCAGGGTGCGATCAGTCCTCTGCTGTTAGATCACAGTCCTGTTTCCTAACTGATCTTCTTAGGGGTGCCTCATGCTGGGCACCTGCGTGTCTTTCTTCTTCCGTGGCAAAACCTTATTCTATCTAAATGCTGCTCTTCTTTTCTGAGTCAAAAGTTATGCGAAAAGGGTGATGTTGTTGAATAATCGAGGGAAGAGAGGGCGGAGTGGGATCAGATCTTTGAACACACCAAGGGACCAAAGGAGCAAAGGACGACGAGCAGGCAGGCCCATCAGTCGGGCTCAAAAAGGGACGGGGACTTCAGGCACGAGTGGGTCAGCAAATCGAGGGCTTCAAGGCAGCCCTTCATTCCTTCATCTGCCGAGTTTGAGAGTGGTGCCTCGTCCCGCGTCTCGTTGCTCTGCGACTCCACCTTTGGTTGAGGTCACACGTGCTTCATGATCTGTGGCCAGGCTGTGCGTCACGTCCAGCTCCTCTCCTCCGGTGATTGTATCTTTGAATGGGTACAAAACAAGTTTTAGAAAACTGGCAGGAGAAGACATTTATACATCTCAATTCCGTCCCCAATCCTAAGTAGGTGGGGGATATGTTCATCGGTCACAGTCAGAAGTCATCACTTATGGAGTATGTAGGAGGGCATTTCCACTGAATTCGTAAGCCTATTTGGCGTTCATTCGTGGGGCACGTGGAGAGAAATCGGACTCCCATCGACAGTGTATTCTATCAAACTCGAAATCGAGTCCTTAGGTAGAGACTCGCCCTTTTTTAACCCAAGTACTGACAATCTTACATTTCCCTTCGGGGTCGGCTAACTCTTGCAAGCAGGGGGGTTATCATCATGAGAGGGGCGCAGAGGTTAAACATGCTTTTCTTGGGGAGCGACGGTTAATCAAGGTCATCAATTACGCTTCGGGGATAGCTGATATGGAGCTGGGGTCAATCGGGAGAAGCGAGGGCGCTTTGGACAGGGAGCTGGGGTCAATCGGGAGAAGCGAGGACGCTTTGGACATCCGCACTTAAGTGCAGAGGGGTGAGGCAATCTGGGCATTGGGGATTGCATTTCTAACGAACTGAAAAACAGAAGACCATTGACGTTATAGTCCCCCTATAAAAAGGCCAGATTAGGGGACATCAGTCGTCTTACCTGTCCTTTCTTTCATTACCAACTCGGGTTCTATCGTTTTGCAGAAAGGAGAGGTAGTAATATGGTAAGTTACAATCGTTTTAGTTCCTGTCAATTTTTCCGAACACCTTTGTGTTCGAAGAGACCCAATTAGGTTTGTGCCGGTGGGGCACAACGTTACCACACAAGGGAGGAGGGAACAGGGGGACCCTCAGAGAGAGAGAGAGTCGTCCGCACTCTAAACGAACCATTCGGTACACGTATGACATGGAGAGAGAGAGAGAGAGAGAGAGAGAGAGAGAGAGAGAGAGAGAGAGAAACGTGTACAATAATAGGCCATTTAGTGCGCACACAACACAGAACAGCAGGGGTCAAGTAATACGGAAACACAGGCAGAGGGACGATGTAGATCCATACATTACGTACACACAAACTCAGGCGGGGGAGACAGTACATGTATTATATACAAAAAATCCAAGACAAAACATAGAACAGTTATTGGTATTATACACAAAAATCCAAGACAAAACATAGAACAGTTATTGGCCAAAATGATCTCTTCCTGTATGCTGCGCATCCTTAGCATCCTAAGCTCTTTTTACCTTTTTCTTCTCTTTTATCGTCGGCTGCCTTCACTGGTGGCTTTGGTTGCACACACTTACGCCTTTGGCAATTGGTCAAGAACTAACCTGGTCGGGCTAATGCTCACGGTGGGCTGAGGCAACAGTGGGTGTCAGTTGGGAGAACAATGGGGCAGCTTTGAGTTTCATGTCTATGAGGGTGCGAAAAGGAGGTAGTGGATTTTAAACACTGGCAACATTCCTAGTCCTCCAAGCGGAGGGTACTTGGGTAAACCTCACCTCGGAATATTCCTTAAACTTTCCCTATTTAGTTAAACGTAGGAATTTATTCATTAGTGCACGTCATTCTTGGTTGTATTATTCGGGGTGCCGAGCGAAGTCATATTTTGTAGTTTCCGCTTCAGGCTGTCCTCCCAAGCGCTAAGTTCAGGGAGAGAATTAGTCATTGTTTGAGAATCATGTGTAGGCACCATAATCGAACCCCTTTTTCCCATCTCTTCGTCCGCTAGATCACCATTTTTTTTCCCGCACTTTAATCGACGTTCCGATGTGACCTGCAGAAAGAGGGAGAAAAGAAGGGGGGGGCGGGGGCAGCATTTAAAAACACATTAGCGCGCATAAACCCAAAAAGGCTTTTACTTACTACATACTCGGCCTATCTCCACGGGATGCAGTCCCTGCCAACTTGGCGTTTAAGCCCAGGTGGACCGTTTAGTGTGGGAGAGATGATTATCGGAAGCCTGTGGATAGCATAGGTCGCCCAAGTGTGGTATTACGGATCGTGTGCAGGGGGGGGGTCAGAACAAAGGGTAGTCGGTGCAAAGTGGGGGGGCGAGCTCGTGCTCTCCTTTGAGGAAAAGGTATAACCTACAGTGGTACGGGGTCATTGTCGTTCGTACTAGGGGGGTCAGGTGGCACTCCTTCGGGGCGACTTAGGGGCATTTTAAAACAACTTTCCTGATACAGGTAGCATATAAAGTATAGGCTAAATACCAGGATCTTTAGCAGTTGCTTTAGGCTGTACAAAAATGAAAAACACATACAACAAAAACCTGGACCGCTCATATTTGCAATATTTCTGCGCACTATACTTTTTAACCCTTAACTAATCGAGCTGAGTCATTTCACATGTATTTTAGTTATATCGGAAATAGTGGTCATTTATTCGAAACTTACCAATCTACGCGTGACAACTACGTTTGCTTTTTCCAAAAATCTTTAATAAGAATGTCGGTGTACAAATACGGGCCTACAACCCCGTGGGCCGGCCACGGAGCAGGCTGGAACTGTACATGTGGGGATACTTATTAGTGGAAAACCTAATGGAGTCGGTGGTCGTCGATTTCATAATAAAAAGTGCGACAAGTGCAATAAAATCATATCGAAACTTCAGTGTGAGCGAGTATCATAAGTGTTGAAATTCGAACTTTCAATAATCATGATGCGCCAAAACTTAACAACAATTCATTGTCCGAATATTCAATCAGTACCCATCTCATGTCAATTCATTGTCCAAACACATAATCAGTACCCATCCCATATCAATTCATTGTGTTTAAAAAAACTGCATACATATCTCATGACACCAAGGCTGCGCAATCGGGGTACAACAAGGAGTTGAAAGTTTCATTTGTACCAGCGCCATTTTGGGTGCAGCCAGGCAGATCCAGGCATAGTCAAAATCTCCACCAACTCGTGGTTGGCCCAGAGCCTCTTTCGGCAGTCCAAAAGTTCCGTTAAAGGGCAACAGAAAGGATCGGCGGTATGAACCATCAGTCAAAGGGGGAGGGAGGCAACAATTTTTTTCTACCGGGTCATACTGGGTTTTCACCGGAACTGATCCGAACTGTAGTCTGCAGGATTTTAGTCATTCAAACTGAGGCTGGCGCCAGCATGGGAGCGCCGACGTCTCGCGGCTACATTTTCATCGTTCCGCGGGCAATCATGGCAGTCATTCCCCATCGGGGGTGTCTGCGGGGGTCGGGGGCCCCCGTGGCTCTTATAGAATCTTCAAAGTCGAGGAGAACACTTCTGATTGTGGGACTCATTTCTTAATTAACAAGCAACCGGGCCATCCCTTCACGCCGGGCCCGCTCCTGCAGGGTCGACCGCCATTTTACGAGTTCCAGCAGTCACTGCATCACAAGAGTGGACGAACCCTTGTCGGGTGAGTGGAGCGTTGGGGGTGCCACTGGGGGCCTCCACCTGGGGAGGTGGGAGAGGCTCGTTCACGCCGCCTCTCCCTCCCAGCGCACCCCATGCCGTTTTTCTCGGCGTTAACATTCATGATGGCCGGACCAGGTGATGAGAGGGGGGGCGTCGGAGGCATAGGCAAGACATCCCCCCCCGGTGGCCTGCCAGGCGCCGCTTCAGGGCCGAACGGGGAGCTCATACCAAGCCGGGGCTGGACCAGGAGATACGAGGGGGGGGGTCGATGACATGAGCAAGACATCCCCCCCCCGTGTTGTCGCAGCCATTATTGAAGAAAGAAGAGGAGGGGACGCCCGGATCCCGTCGGCCTCGGCTCCTCTTTTGGCCCACCTTATGCGACGACCTCCCCGGCCGACGGCCGGCAGCAGGACCCGCCCTACACGTGCCGAAGATCTCGTCTTCCGGATGGGCGTAGCCGCGGACCTGTTGCACTTCGGGAGTTTCCAGAATGGGGGTAGGTATCTGCTGACTTGTATCTATCTCATGTTACCGTTATTGGGGCGTGGCAGGCGGTGGGACAGACATGTTTGGAGCAGTGAGGGGTGGCGAAGCCTAGTTGCCTCGTGGCCGTCGCGATGTCAAGCTTGGCTTCTCTCACCATTTTCATGTTTCTTATTACGGGCTTATTTCTAACGTTTCTTATTTCTAGCGAAATCATGTGTTTTATCGTGAGCTATTTCTAACGTTTTCCTATTTGTAGCGAAATCAAAAACTCATCAGTGGCCTACTGATTTTGCTTTCTTATTTCTTTCTTTTTTTTTTTCCTTTCCTTTCTAGCGTGTTTCATGCTAAAGTTTCTGTTAACAGGATACGGTGATTACTTCGTTATTGTTGCATATGTCCTTTTTATTAGGGGTGCCCTCCGGTCCAGCCAGATGACCTACCTCTAATAAATGGTCCGGGTGGAACTAGTTTACCAATCAGTGGGGAGTAGATAGGCACGAGAGATTACAACGGGGGACAAAGGTCCACATTACCTACCCTTCACTACTTGCAAAGATTAGACAGAATATTTATTTTCTACGTTATTTGCAAACAGGGAATGCCTCGAACGAACTATTCCTTGAACAATACAATGTCCAAGTAATCAATCAATCAGTGGGGAGAAAAAAAAATAGGCATGACGGATTACAATAGGGGACAAAAATCTGCATTACCTATCCTTCACTATCTGCAAAGGGGGGGCAGAATATTTCTATTCTTCCTTGTTTGTAGACAGGGAATATCTCAAAGAGCAATAATCGATAAAAATCGATAACAAACAATCAGTGGGGAGAAAGATAGGCATGACGGATTACAATGGGGGACAAACGTCTGCATTACCTATCCTTTACTATTTGCAAAGAGAGAGGAACGTTCCTATTCATCGCTGTTTGCAAATAGAAAAGGTCTCAAAGAGAACCAATACTTCAAGTACAATCAATCAATCAATCAGATGGATAAAGCCATCCTACCAATCGGACGTAAAGACGTCCTACTTAACCTTACCCGGACCGGACCGTGTGGGCAATTCTTCGCCTTCCCTTTTCCAGCGCCCAATCGTTCTCTTTCTCCATGTTTTTACCGCAGCATTCCTGTGGGATTCCAGTCAGGACAGTAGGTCACTTGAGAGAGGTCCGTTCGGAATCGGTGAAGTTCATTCAATCGGCAGCCGGACGAGGGCCCTCTCAAGGCAGGTATACTCCAATCGTTTAGATGTTCACCCCATCGTCTGGACCTCTCTTACCGGACCTTATGTCGCTGATGGACCCCGCGTTGGGACGCCAATTGTGGAAAAGTCAGCCCATAACACACCTGATGCCCAGGCTGCTGGCGCAGGACGCCTCTTAGTTCCCATCTTGAACAATTACCAAATAAAGAGACGGGCGCTGGAGGCAGGAAAACAAGAACAGAGTTTTATTTCTCATGAGGAGAGCCTGTCATTTCGGACACTCGCATAGTGTCTTCAGGAGGTGCTCTAACAAGTTTCTCTGAGGCTTCGTCTTTTATACACATGTTTATGATGCACAAACATTCCTTATTGCAATAAAGACGCTTTGAAGTAGGAAAAAGCATGCTTGGAATCCCAGCTTCAGGCCTATTCCCATACCAGTTGCTCAGATGTCATCCTCCCCTCCTAAATGTAACAAGAGATTGTGATCTCTCAGCCGGACATTCCTACAGGACACGAGGGCAGGAGGGGATGATCAGATCAAAGGTTGGGCAGGCGATAAGATTGGGCACTTCGGTTGGTGTATCACGGTTGTGTTATGCTGGGCAGGAAAAAAGGGGGGGGTGTGTACATCCACGAGGCTTGGTCTTAGGACTTGGGACCGGGTCGAAAGGCCAAGTGCAGCTGGGGGGGGGGCTCGTCAGCTGAGGGGAAGGGTGTTCTTGGGAGGAAATGGGGGGGTGTGGGTCAAGCAGGAGTGTTACTTCTAGAGCAGGGTCACGTAGAGGGAGAGGGTTTTATGGCCGATGCATGAGCAGTGCGCGCGGGGAGGGGTGCCGGGGGTTTAACAAACGGGCAGAGAGGCCATGGTGCCTAAAATGGCTGTTGTGTACGTGTGTGCATGGGTCTATGCTGGCGGGATAACACAGTCAGTGTTTCACGATATCCGTTCTGCTTACAACAAGGGGTACAGTGAACACAAATGAACGCCGCTTATGTGCATATACATTGCCATTTTCAACAGTGAAAGGACCACAAATGGACTCCACACCAGTTTAGAAAAATAAACGTATTTAATCTAAACTAAACAAGACCAAAACAACAAAAATCCAACGTACACAGTTCAAGAATATGATTTTAAAAGAGTTCTTAAGGGTGCGTTAAAATAATCCACAGTTGCGTCACCTTTTAGCCAACAGTACGTTTAGATGCGACAAAAGTTCCAAGTGAAAGCCGCAGCATTGAAAAACGAGCGATGCGTCACTCCTTAGACCCTGGGGAGGCGATGCGACAACCCGGCTGGACGCAGCGGGCGTGTTGCGGTGACTCTGGTCTGTATGGGGAGGGATGCGATACCTTGTATGGATTCCGGTGCACAGGTTTTGAAGGAAGCGTCTCGCAAAGGTACGATGCAACAATCTTCGGGACGGCAACGATCTCAGGTGCGGGGGTGATGCGCAACCCAGCATCGATCTTCTCCTCTCGTGGCCCCTCGATGTGATGACTCTCGAAGCGACGTGATGTGGTCCACAAGCAAGCGGTGTGATGATCTTACCCAGATACTCGTAGCGATGGTACTTTTCCTACACTGGAGCGATGCGTTCCGCAAGTGAAGGATGCATCTGTTCTTGCAGCGGCAACAGGCGCTGCAACAATCTCGATCTTCACGGTGGCGGGAATTTCCTCGCACTGACGGGGATGCGCTCCGCAAATGAGCGATGAGTGAAACTTCGTAGAAAGACTCTGTTTCTTCTTGTGCATCTTCCCAGCCAAGAGGTACAACTTCCAGAGGCACCACAACTGGCCCAATCACTCTAGGAAGGACAGAACTCTCTCAATAGAGTTCAGAGGGGGAATCTGGGGGTGAAGTTCTTTTGGTTCTGGGACTTCTTAACAGGGAGCCAGCTCTACTCAAGCCCTTGGAGACCTCTTCAAGCAAGGGGATACAGCACAAAGCAAAGTCCTTCCCCTCTCCTTGGCAGCAAAGCAACTGCAGGTCAGCCCACAAACAGCCCTTCCTATTCAGTCTTCCAGCTTTCTCCTTGGCAGAGGTTCCTTCTTGATTCCAGGATTATCTAATTTTCTGTAGTCTGGGGTCCTGTACTTATACCCCCAAAAGTCTTTGTTCCCTTTGTGCTGAAGGGCTCTGAGCCCGGTCTGAACCAGTTCTTGGTGTTCCTTGAGGACTTTGTCAGCCGCCCAGCAGGAGGTGGAGCCAGCATTGTGGAAGGCAGGCACAGCCCTATTCAGACCCAGGTGCTATCCCCTCCCACCACTGTAGATGCAGATGGAGCTATTCAGCCCAGGGTTGGCCCACCCAGCCTCTGGGAGCCACCCAGCCCCTGTCACTCACAACCCAGACAGTCAATTCACAAACAGCCCAAGGCACACAGAAGGGTCAGACAAGAAAAGAGCCACCTTCTAAAAGTGCTGTTTTCAAACACAGGATTTAAAAACCATCCTTCCTAAAAGATGTGTTATTTAATTCTGAGTTCAGTGATACCAGACTTTAATTCTCTATCTTGCTCCTATGGGAAGATTTGCAGCTAAACTGTATACGCAGCATCCCCCATTATAGCCTACGGGCAAGATAGCCTTTCAAAAGTGAAAAACAAAAATGGCTGTAATTCACTACCAGAGCATGTCACCCACACTAGTACAAGTTCTACCTTTCACATACACTGCACCCTGCCCAGGGGTTTACCTAGGACCTTTCATAGGGTTGTCCAATGTGTACAGAAAGGGAAGGGTTAGGCCTGGCCAGTGTGGACACTGGTCAGGTCAGCATGGCAGTTAGCAATTGCACACAGGCACTGCGGTGGCAGGCCTGAAACACCATTTTAAGGCTACTCATGTGGATGGCACAATCAGTGCTGCCGGCGCACTAGTAGCATTTGAATCACCTGCCCTGGTACACCCAGTGCACTTTACTAGGGACTTCTTGGTAACACAAATATGCCACTCATGGATAACCAATTACAATACCAATTTATGCAGAGAGCATATGCCCTTTAGCACTGAGCACTGTTCAGCAGTGGCAAAGTGCCCAGAGTCCTATTGCCAACAACGACGGGTCAGGAAAAATAAGGGAGGAAGAAGCAAAAAGTTTGGGGATAACCCTGCAAAAGGGCCATTTCCAACAATATGCATAGGGTTAGTGCCACCCCAAACTCATGTGGCCATCAGGGGCCTACCACCACGTGGCACAGAATTGAATTCCATAGGCTTAGCGGCACCAAACCCTGAGGTAGTCTCCGCCATTGCCGACTCAGGACTCAGCGACATATGTAAGATCCATGCAGAATCTGATGTGGTGTCCACCATTCATGACTCAGGACTCAGCAACAACTCTGAGATTGGTGGGGTTTTGACGGGCACGTGCAGTCCGCCCACTGCTGCACACTCCGCTGGCACCAGGTAATTATTTGCTCAAGGATACGCAGAGGCGACAGTCTCTCTCTATCTCTCACTCTCTCACTTCCCTCTCTTCACTCTCTCTCTCACTCGCTTCATTCCTTTCCTTCTATCTCTCTCTCTCCCTTCTCCCTTTCTCACTCCTCTTCTTTCCATCCCTCTCTTTTTCTCTCTGGCTTGTTTTTCCTTCTCTGTTTCTCTCTCTCAGTCCTTTGATATGTGCATTACACACATCCTTATTTTGTGCTTTATTTTTCAGGCTCTGTCATCGACATCCATGGTCCTCACAGGAGTCTTCCACCTTGTTGTTTTTCTATTATGTTTATTAAATTTTATTTATTGGTATATTTTTCATATATACTAATAAAATAATAACATTTCAAAATAGTTTATGGTTTATATATATTTATAAAAAAATAAAGTTTGACAAAAAAATTTATAAATCTGCTGTGTGACTCTGTCTTGTTCTTATTACTGTTATTTGCTGGTATCCACAATGGTGTTAAATTTTGGGGCACTTATAGCGGGAATACTGGTGATCTCTGCAGTTTACACCAACTTCTGAATACTGTTTTAGATTTATCTCCACTTTAGTTGCTTTAAAGTGCTGATAATGAAACGCAGAGTAGCCGTTCCCGTGCAAAAAGACAAGAGGTGCACCTTTGCGATTTATTATAAATACTAAAATCCTGTATTGAATGGCACTGAGGTAGTGCCTGCACTTACAGTGTACACACAAAAATCAATGAAGAAATCTCATTGTATTTATATTGATTAGGAATAGTGGCTTAGGTGCTAGATATTGACAGGATACACTGCCCAGTTTGTGTATTGTTCTGTACATGAAACAATCACATCACAACTTTCACAACAACTGTAATGCGATAGAAATTGCGGTGATAACCCACATTACCACCAGGGATTTTACACCTGCTTTCTGCTGGTGTTAAGCAGGACGACTACCTGCAGCATGAAAGGAAACACAGCCAAGAGCCGCACCAGAACACCCATAGGTGCCATAGAGTCAATGAACATGATACAGGGATAGCCATGAGGGCCACAAGACTCATCCCAACAACCCCCCAAACCTGCATCTGAGGAAGTGTGTCCGTGTGGTCATTGTGTTAGCATGATGGGCACGGGCCCTGCAACATCACAGTGTACTATCTTCAGCAGACATTACCATGTCACCTCAGCATTGGCAGTGACCCTGGACATGTAGCTACGCACACAAGATTTTCTCGAACATTTAACGGCACGTGCAGGCTAAAAGTTCACAATCGTTTTAAGTTCGAACAGTGCCTCCCAAATGCAAGTAGCAGGTGTGGTTGAGTTGAGCAAATTTTATCCTTTAATATGTACTCCACGTTCAAACTGCTTTTTCTTAACCAATCACAAAGATGCTTTTCCACAAAACGAATGTGCACCAACTGCGAGGCCCATCTGAGGGTTTTGAATCTGTATGCAGGATAACATTTTGCATTCATTTGGAGGCTAAAGGAACTGACAAACACACTACAATGTCCAGCAATCCATGCGGCCCATCTGGGGACGGGCAATGAATTTAGTTACCGAGGGTGTGTCAGAACTAAGCACTGAGAAAAGTCGAGCCTCTGAGGAAAGCGTGGTAATGCTGAAACACGTCAGGCTATGTCGACTCTTCCCTGTCAATGGTATTGTAATGCCCGTGCCTGTCTCTACCTATTAAAGGTCTTGCTGCCAGCTGCTGTGGAGTGCGTTCTTGTCTAGAGGGACACCGGGAGCTTTCATGTATACACGGCAGTCCCTGCCGTGGAGAACGCACCACCCCGGGAACATAGGGGGCCACGCAGTTTTGAATTTTTCAAAGCTGCCTGTGTGGAACAACAGCTTTGAGGATTGAAGAAAGACTGGCACTGCGCGGCCCTTCTGAGAGTTTCGAATCTGTATGCAGGATAACATTGTGCATTCATATGGAGGTTAAAGGAACTGACGAACACACTATAATGCCCAGCAATCCATGCGGCCCATCTGGGGGCGGGCAATGAATTTATTACAGAGGGTGTGTCAGAACTAGGTACTGAGAAAAGTCGAGCCTCTGCGGAAAGCGTGGTAACGCTGAAACGCGTCAGGCTATGTCGACTCTTCACTGCAAATTGTATTGTGATGCCCGTGCCTGTCTCTACCTATTAACGGTCTTGCTGCCAGCTGCTGTGGAGTGCGTTTTTGTCTAGAGGGACACCAGGAGCTTTTATATATATATATTTATATGCAGAAGCTTTCTGTTCTCTCCTCGAAGGGAAACCAGAAACAATGAACCACCAAACAGCATGAAATGTAAGCAGAGAGATTTATTATCCCTTTTTCTCTTTTAGCTCAGCATGACGCGTTTCGGATAGCTAGTACCCTTGATCACATGACAAGTCAGCAGTGCAAAGCAGGTTTTTAAATACATTTTTTTCTTTTTTCGTTTTTTTCTCTCCAATCACCATGTTACCATAAACAGTGAAAAAATACTTAAATGTGTTTAACACGCAAATCCACAGAATTTATAATACTTCATAATGTCAGTATCAGACAGTCATTAATTTACTGAGATAACTCACATAGCAGCATAAATGCTTTTTGAGTAATAGTGCAAAATTATTATCAGTCAATTAAAACCAACAGAATCCTCATATAGCAGCATAAATGCATAATAGCAGTTAACCATATTTTTAGCAGCAAAAATACAAATACAAAATCTAGTTGTGCAAAGATCAGCAATATATAGTAATACATTTTACTAAATACTATTTAAAATCATATATATACATGATTAATAAATATATCTCGATATAAAAGAATATATTGATGAAAAGTAGTTAGCTTCATCATTGTATATCTGCATAAATGCTAGAATGCCGGGCAGGAATCTTATAAATGATAATGTTGATCCCATATGTTCACAAAAAGAAGTGGAATGATATGATACTGCTAATGATGATGATAACTAATGAGTGATATAATAAAATTCCTAGTGGATTCCTAGTGGATTGGCCATACTAAGTGATGAAATCATTGGTGCAAAATATATATATATATATATATATATACATATATATATATATATATATATACATACACACACATACTCACACATAAACTGTACCTGTTTTATATATATCAATAATAGTGCCTTAATTATTACTGGAACATCCTATTATTTGCTTTTGCATCATTTGTCTTTCTTATGATAGGTCATTCCAAAACACAACCAGAAAAAGTTTGTATCCTCATTATTTTAATGATTGTATCTACATCTTTAATCTCGATTATTTTATACAAAAAAGTACATATGTTCATACACTGTCTGTGAGAAGTTGGCCTCGTATATGATGTCCACTATTCTAGTGGGCACCTTGCACCAGTCCAAATGACCCTTATTGATGGTAGGTTGTAAAGTCAACCTTATAGAAATCTATCCTAGTGGTAGCTGTGGAGAGCAGCCTTCAGGCTAAGACTTAGAGGCGAGTTAAGCTAGTTGTTTTACCAATTATAATCTCTTGAATGATCAAATGAAAGCACACCACACAAGGTATATATCAAATATATATATATATTTATTGTAAACACAACCCCTCTGGACTCTTTATGAAGTCAGAGGTAAGAGTACAATCCAAGGAACTTAATTAGCATACAATAAGTTGCAGAGTATACTTTATGCCCTAGGGGCCTCACAAACCATATAATAAAATAGTGGTATAAGATCCACGTGAGAGTTAGAAAGCAGGCCTAGGACCTGTAGAACCACTAGGGCTACTTATACCCACCTAAGGTTAGAATGCAGGAGGTCCACACAGGACGCGTGTAGTGTCTAAACACAGCCGCGGATCACCATTGACTTTCTATGGAGAACGAACAAGTTACAATTTTAAAGATTAAGGGCACTTCTAGGTGAACTACAATAGAACCCTTTTAGACTAGGACACTTCGAGAGTCAAGACCTACAGGAGCACCAGAGTACTCGTGTTACCTCACCCAGGGAAGCCAGGTGCATAGGTGTCTTTTGGTGTTGGGTTTCGTCGTTGATTCCTATGGAGAGCTGCGAAGAAATTCTGCAGGCGACCAGAGGAAAAGTGTCCGGGTTGATCCCAGGGTGGATCGCAGATGTGAAGAACCTGAAAGTAGAGGAGACAGAGTCTGGATCACTAGCCAGTGACCAGGATGGTGAGGGGAAGATGCCAGCCTATGTTAGGTGATTTCAGGTGAAAGAGGTGAAGCTTGACTCTTCAGCCACGAGGACCAGGAGGTGTTGGCGATGACCAAGAGCTGGATTCGAGCTGTCCCACGAAGTATCTAATTTCCCTGTCCCTGTTGCTACATGTTATCACTCTACACTTACCCCGATCCTACCTTCCCCTTTTGCACCCAGAGCACTGTAATCTTTTGCACCGAGAATCACATTGAGAAACAGTATTGCCTTTATTGTCACTAATGCTTTGAATTTAATCGCATTGGTGATATATATGTTTTTTATCTTTCTGTCCAACTTGAATAAATTGCATTTATGCTCTGATGTATTAGTTGTATGTCGTGATACTACCATTCATTCTTTTCTCTTAACTAAGTTCGCTACCAAGACCAACCCCCTTTTTTGTACTGTATATGTTGACCCAGGTCAGGTAGTATAGATGGGTTGTCCCTTTTATCCTTAACACAGAGTTTCATCCAGCAGCAGGAGGGCAGACTCGTGTCTGTTGCAGCAGCAACATTTTGTGATGCTGGGGCTCTGTTTAACTTTAACCGGGTTTACCAGAAACGACATGTCTTCTCCCTCTAGAAGGGTGGAATGCAATCCCCGCTGCCAGAACTGGAGAGTGGGTAGTATTCCAAAGTGTTTGACACCTTACACAACATGTTTTGATGCCAAACCAAAGTTAGCATTAACCGCGAGGATTTTAATGCACTTAAGAGTATATGGTATGGCTATATCATAGAACAGCTATAAGTAGATGGTTCCAAAAGCTGCAGAGGGGCTCAGCTCATGCTAGGGCACCCACACACACAAAACCAAGCACTATGCCTCCAGGATTGTCAAGGCCTGCCATAGGAGTGACTTATAGGTTACTATGTGTCTATATATAAGGTAGATATAGGCATACTATATCTAAGTAAGGGGTGCTTACACCACCTTACCCAGACTGTAAGTACAGACCTGTGGTGTCAGTTTGGAAGGCTAACCAGGGGTGGCACAATACATGCTGCAGCCCCTGGTAGGCCTTTGGGGTCCCTACGCCCTGGGTACCTAAGGTACCATATACAGGGGCTCACAAGGGTGCCTCAGTAACCAATCTGGTATGTACCTAACGTACATGGTATCAATTTAGAGAGAGAACAGCCAGGCTGTGGGCCTGATTAGCAGGACCACAGCCATACTAAAGTCGAAAAACCAGTGAAGCACAGCAAAACGTGGGGGTAACCATAGGAAGCAGACCCTATTCTCTACACTGTCCTTATAAATGCAAAGCAGTTTACAACAGAAATGAGCAGCCCAAATATCTGCTTTGTGCTATTGGGCCCATCTAACAAGGTAATCCACTATTGGAGTGCCAATCAACCAAGAACTACAATCAACCAACAATGCCTAATAGCAAACAAAGAATGAAGGCATTGTCATGAAAGCAGCCCTGTCACTCATAGGGTGTACTCATTACCAGCAGCAACCCCAATCGCCAGTACTAGTTTGTGCCAGAACATCATGTTGGTTCAATTCATGTGAAAGTGTAAAAGGAGAGATTTTGCTGCATTCTTATATATCGAGTAAAGTAGATTACCATTGCATACTTTTGGCATGCCTTTCTTTAGCTATCAAGAACTATTTGAAATACATGTTAAAGATACAATGACCTGGGTTAATATTACCATGCCAAAGGCCAACAGTGTTAGATAAAGTGGGGAGAGAAGAACTATGCCCTTATAGTGTAGCTACATGTGGATCTCTTATTAGTTTTATAGACAAAATGTGCGTCTTTACTGAACAAAACATGGTAAATGCGTGTAATTCTAGTTTAATATTTATTTATTTCTTTCAAAGGTTTTATATAGCGCTGCTGGACCCAAGAGTATCAGAGCGCTTTACATGGAAGGTGGACAAAGTGAGATAAACTTATAATTGTGCGAAAAACAAAAAATAAATTTAAAAAAATGCCATTGTGATAGTTTTTATGGGGGAAGGGTGAGTTATGGAATCCGGATATACCAAATAGGCTATGTGCTCTCTAAGGTTAGGTGATCGATTTATCAGTCTCTCCAAGCTGTGCAGAGTGGCGAGAAGGATGCTTGAAAAACACATTTTAGGTAAATGTGTTTGTAACATTTGGTGAGCTTTCAAGTTTGTAAGAAGTTAAATTAATAGTCAAAATTCTTTGAGTAACTATGATCAATGCAGATTTATAGTTAGTTTTTGTGGCCTTCACGCAGGTGCCTGTTCTAGTGAAAGCTACACAACTGTCAGATGATGAGATGGGGGGACAGGTCGAGGCTTGTGAATGAAAAAAGGATGGAAAAATGAAAAGGAAACGTGGCTGTCTCCTTGCGAGCTTGGGTTTATAGGGAGACAGGCTGACTGCCTGTACTGCCCAGGGGAGCTAGACAGAGTCTACTGAGGTTGTTAACATCTATTTTGAGGCCAGTCATATATTTCGTTCGAGCAACACTTTTCGCTCAGTTGGACGTGATAACATTTTGACTACGAGGTACTAGAACGGGGAAGTTCATACATGGTAACTGTTTTTTTATAAACAGAAAGGGCTGTCAAGGATGAAACACATTTTGAAGGCTGTTACAATCTACCATCCTCTAAACAGTAATTACTTCAGAGCAAGTTATGTTGGTGCATTGTGTGCGAACAATGGGGCATATTAGCAAGAACCTCGTTAAAATTATCACTGTTTTAGCGGCAGGAAACTTCCGCCAAAACGGCGATAATGGGCTAGCTAATATGCGTTATAGAATTCCAATAGAAGCCCAGGTTAGATGTCCTGCACATCTAACTTGTGCTTCTATTGGAATTCTATAACGCACATTAGCAAGCCCATTATTTCCGTTTTGGCGGAAGTTTCCTGTCGCTAAAACAGCGATAATTTTAACGAGGTTCTTGCTAATATGCCCCATTGTGTGCTGGCTAAGAGCAGACACTGCTAAACCTAAAGCATATCACAGTCCAGCAGTAATGTTACCGTGTTGTGTGTGTCGTAATTGGCATGGCCGCGTTAGCGATTAGCTGAAACTACACGCTGTCCTCCTTAACTTGGCTATGTATGAAAACGCCATTTTGAATGTTGCGGCAGCCATCTTAGACCATAAGCGGCCTCGTGGCCGGCGTGCCCCTTTAGTCCGTTGTCCGTTCCACTGACCACTTCAGTCTGCCCAGCAACAGGCTATTGTTAGTACTGGTCAAGCTTGCACATGCGCAGTCCCAACTGACCAGTAAGCCTTCAGGAATGTGCGCCAAACTGACCAGCGGAGTTGTGCCCCCTCCAATGAGCTGGCAGTGTTCCAAAACATGACCATATATGTATATAAATGTGTCCTAACTTGTGCCGCCTACCTTTTATTGCCCCAAAACTGTATATAAATCGGGGTCACACCGGTGTTCGGTGTGATACCTCTTGCATTACCAAAGGGTGCTGTTTGAGTGTACCACCACCCCATGGGGTCTCAATAAACTTGTTCTTTGCCTTTTACAGTTTCCGTGCCAACAGTGCTTGAGTGTAAGTGGGTTATCTTCGGAGCATGTAGGCCTTGTGAACCCTGATTACTTCAAATTGGCGACCACGAAGGGACTCATCGGTGACTCGGATGCCCGAAGGAGAGGTCGTGACGAAGGCTTGGAAACTCGCCATGGACGCGCGCTGCCACGAGTGACCCGAGTCTTGGCTCCCACGGTGTTTCTTCCTTTCCTTCCGATCTGACCTTCCAGGTGGCGCCGGTCCCCGACTGAGTTTTCGATCGTCTGTGTTGCCGGGAAAGCGCTGTTTGGCTGATTTGATCACAAGACCTTGGCAGTTGGAATCTGGATATTTGAGAATTTGGGTAAGAGTTGTGTTCGGTAAGGTAGTCTTCGGACGCTTACTGAAGTTCTATGATTTGTGTTCGGTAAGGTAGTCCTCGGGCGCTTGCCGAAGTCCTACGATCTGTGATTTGCCTTGAGTTAGCTAACGTTTGTGAATTTGTGATCTTTGAACTTATATGTGTAGTGCACTTCACATAGGCAGGCATGTAGAGATGTTTCTCTAACTTTGTTTTTTTTCCTCTGAACGGCACAGTTGTGTGAAGTACTGTAAGTGCCATTTTGTGCGGTGTCACGCTTTCGTGATACTTTTTGAACATGCCTGTTTTTAGCACACTCCGAGGGATGTGCTGTCTTGGAGAGGGTACCATAATTAGGTTAGCGGAAGCACAGCCGGCTCCCCCAGAGGGAACACCAAATCGCGAGATGTACATCAAACTTGGCCTTCCCCCTATTATGTACAGTAAATTATGGCATAAGTACACAAAGGCCGATCCTGAATTGCAATGGCCTCTACATGGGTCATTTGATTTACGTAAAGTACAGTTTGTGGAGCAATGTTTGTTTCAACGCAGGTCTAGACAAAACATGTTTGATTGTGTGCGAATGTGGGAGAAAGCGGTGCGTGAGCGTATGAAGCGTGAAGTTGCCTTGGCGGACAAAGAGCAGCGCAAGGCTGCTCGGGATAAGGCTTTACAGCTTGAGGAAAAGGAGGCTCAGGAGAAGAAAGAGAGAGAGGAACGGGAACGTAAATTGCAAACGACTGGTCAATTTCCTATTCGCCGACCGCTTTATCCTGTCCTTAATAATGAATTTGATGATTTTTCATTGCTAGATCGGTCACCGCCTCCGTACGTTTCGCCGACGGCTCCAGCTGAAGATCCGGGAGATCATGGGCAGGATAAGTCGGAAAAGAAAGGTGTATCTGCTCTCAGGTTTACTGCGGAGAGGTCCGCACATTTACGTAGTTGGGCTCGTAAAGTGAATAAGAACTGTGTTTCTCAGTCTGAGGTGATTGCAGAGAGGGGTAAATGGTCGGAACTTGAATTAATGTACTTTTTGTCTAGTTTGGCGGATGAAGTTGTTGCCGCGTATCGTGATCTTTCAGACACGTTAGAACCTAAAGCTTTGTCAGTGCATCGTGAGAATTTGGATAAAGGTTTATTTGATCTTGCAGATGTTGATGACCTATTCAAGCAACTGATCCAATTGCGAGATGAAACGACCAGATTGCGGGAGGAGCGGAAAAGGAGGCAAAAGGAGGCCGAATCGGCGCCTGATGAGCAGATTAAGGAGTGTTCTCTCCGGGGTTCAGATAAGAGTTCTGCGTTGCATGTTATGCCTATGCGTGAAGCCGCGCCCTTGTATGTTCCACCAAAAGGGGAAGGTACAGATGATGATAAATCGTCAAAGGATGCGAAAGGGTATTTTGTGTATAACTGGGTATACACGCCTTGGAATAGAGCAGATGTTATGGCATTGAAAAATTCTCTACCTGATCTTCGAAAAAATCCGGCGGCATTTTATGAAGGGGTGGAAGGGGCTATTTCGTCCTGTGTGATGACTCTTGTGGATATAGATTTGTTCTTTGGGTTAATTTTACCACCTGATATGTGGAGGCAGATTCGTAAAAATAATGATGAAACAATATTGGGGGGCACATGGAAAGAAATAAATGCTGCCGATTTAGATAGGGAACTGGCATGTAAGCCTTGTCAGTTAATTCTAGATCTTCCGGCAGCTATTTTGATTAAATTAAAGACGCTTGTTCCCTCTAAAAAGATCGATTGGACTATGCTAACGTCGTGTAAACAGAAACCCGATGAAACAGTTTCAGATTTCTTTACACGTTTTGAGGAGGCATTCCATGATTACAGTGGTCAATCTTTAACAGACGATACGGGTCGGCATCTGTTTGTAGATAAGTATGTGGCTAATCTCCTACCGGAGATTGCAAAACGATTGAAGTCGAGTGAAAGTTCCTGGGCCACGGCGACCCCAGCGTCTTTGTTAACTATGGCTCAGTACTATGAGCGGCAGGAATTGGAGGCTAAAGAAAGTGTAGAGAAAAAGGCGAAGGAATTGAAAACGAAGGTGATGTTGGCGCAGGTTCGGGGGACACAGGGTAGAGGGAATGATAGAGGTAGACGGGGTGAAGGAAATACGTCGTATGGTCGTACGGACATAGCGGGGGATCAGTGCGCTTATTGTAAGGAGTTTGGGCATTGGGCCGAAGATTGTCCGGTACTTCGTGAACAGCGTAGTCAGCGTGGTCGAGGAGGCGGAAGGTCGAGAGGAGGTTATGCGGGAGCAAGAGGTGGCGGAAGTGATCGTGGAAGGGTTGAGGAGAGGGGCCGTGGCCAGGATGAACGTGACACGTTTGATAGGCGGAATCAATATCAGATTTCGGAGGGTGAGAATGTGGAGCATCAGGATTATGTGCATGCATAGGACTGCGTAGGATGGGGTAAGGAATCAGTTGAAGTGCCGGTAGATCAGCAGGGTCCATATGTAACAGCGGGTATTCTGGGTTCTACTGATCAATTTCTAGTTGACACAGGAGCTACACGTAGCGCTTTGTCGAAAAACTTGGTTCCGAGGGCTCCCCTGTCTGGCGAAATGATTACATGTGTAGGGTTTGATGGCACACCCTCCCCCAGCCCATTGTCCAAGCCCCTTGCACTATGTCTTGACAAATACTTTAGTTTTGGTCAATTTTTGTTATCACCCCATACACCAGATAACATCCTGGGTATTGATTTGCTTAAATATTTTCGAGCAACGATACGTTGCGCTCCTGAGGGAGTGAGGGTTATCCTGAATGACAATTATCCTGACCCCGACAGGTTTTACGCCATCTCAGATATTCCAGCCTTGGCCTCTCTGCCGCATACGTTATGGGCGACCTCAGATACGGATGTGGGGGAGATGCATATTCCACCAATACACATTACTGTTAAGGAGGGGGCCCCTCTACCACGAGTACCACAGTATAAGATCTCGAGAGAAGGTGAACTTGCATTGACACATATTGTTCAGGATTTGATTTCTGCAGGGGTTGTGGAGGAGGTCCCTTATAATGTTTGCAACAGTCCTATTCTTCCGATCCTTAAACGAGATACTGACAACAAAGTCTATCGCTTTATTATTGACTTGCGAGAGATCAATAAAATTGTCATTCCCCAATACCCGGTGGTGTCCGATATTACGACTCTGCTTACGCTGGTCCCACCCACGGCCACCACGTTTAGCGTAATCGATTTAAAGAATGCGTTCTTTTCTATTCCTGTTCATTCTGATAGCAGATACTTGTTTGGCTTCACGTTAAATAATAAATCGTATAGATTTTGTCGTGTTCCCCAAGGTTATACTGAAAGCCCTAGCATCTACAGCCAGGCTTTGAAAAGGCAGCTAGATTCGTTTAAATTGCAGTCTGGCGTTGCTCTCATCCAGTACGTGGATGACCTTCTGCTTGCTGCTGACACTTATGCACAATGTGAGGAAAGTACACTTGCGTTGCTTTCCTTTTTGGCGCAAACCAATCATAAGGTTTCGAAAAAGAAACTCCAATACTGTAGACCTCAGGTGACCTACCTCGGTCATCTGTTGTCTAAGGAGGGGCGTGCATTAACATCTGATCGAATTCAAGCAATTTTAGATACACCAGTCCCCCGCACGCAGAGAGATGTACATGCCTTCATAGGATTGACGTCTTTTTGTAGACAGTGGATTATGGGTTTTTCACACATCATAAAACCCTTACTAGCATTATTGTCCAAAGCTACACCAATGCCTCTAGAATGGACAGATGATTGTCAGAAGGCTTTTGAACAGTTGAGACAGGCCCTTTGTTCTGCACCCGTGTTAGGCACACCAGACTACACGAAACTTTTCACATTGTACGTACACGAGAATGATGGGTGCGCGTTGTCAGTGTTAGTGCAACTACACGGGGATAAGCAGAGACCATGTGCATACTTCTCTGCCATTTTGGATCCTGTAGCACGAGGGTTGCCTGGGTGTTTTCGAGCGGTAGCAGCAACGGCAGTGGCCATACGACAGAGTGAGGGAATAGTGTTATCGCATAAACTGCTGGTGTTAGTTCCTCACGCAGTAGATGCTCTGCTAAACCAAACAAAGACCCAATACCTCACGAGTGCACGGCTAACAGGATACAAGCTGACACTTTTGGCGCCACATATTACACTAAAAAGATGCGCTACCCTGAACCCTGCCACTTTATTGCCCTATCCGGCCGAGGAGGGTCAGGAAGAAAAACATCATGATTGTGTTTTCCTGACCGAGGAACAGACAAAGGGTCGTGTCGACTTACAGGATGCGCCACTTCCAGATGTGGATGGGGAACTGTGGGTTGATGGATCGTGTTTAAGGCTGCCAGATGGCACGACTTCCGCAGCTTATGCGATCACGACACTTAAGACAGTGGTAGAAACAGCTAGGATACCACAGAAATCGGCTCAGGCAGCAGAGCTGATAGCTTTGACAAGAGCCTGCGAATTGAGTGCTGGCCTATGTGTGAACATATACACAGACAGCCGGTACGCCTTCGGAGTAGCACATGACTTCGGGCTACTCTGGAGGGAGCGTGGGTTTCTGACATCTCATGGAGAACACATTATGCACGGAGAGCTAGTGCGTGATCTCCTAAATGCGTTGCTTGGCCCAAAGAAAGTAGCGATAGTAAAATGCAGTGCTCATAAAAGGATCACGGATAAAGTGGGCCAAGGAAATGCCTTTGCAGACAGCATAGCTAGACAAACGGCTATGTCCCGAACTAGCTCCCCCATGTATGTGATACAATCGCAAGCTGAGCGATGGAGTGATGCTAGAGCAGAAATATTGGACATTCAAAAATCAGCTACTGAATCTGAACTTGCGGCATGGGCAGCAGATGGGGTACTAGATGACGAGGGTTGTTGGAGAAGCAAAGACATGGAGAAATGGAAATTGCCTGCGGCTTACTTGCAGGCGATGGTCCAGATGACACATGGACTGGCGCATGTCGGAGCTCTTGCAATTACTCGGCTGTTAACACGAGCTTGGGAACATCCTGAGATCGCTAATACTGCAAAGAGAGTAGTGCAGACCTGCCTGGTTTGTTTACAACACAATCCCGGAAAGGGGACCCATACTCCGAAAGGAGGGTTCGTTCCACCTTCTGCACCATTTGAGGTACTCCAAATGGATTACATCCAACTCGAGCGCTGCAACAACCTGAAGTATGTCCTAGTGGTGGTATGTGCCTTTAGTAAATGGGTTGAGGCCTTCCCCACGAAAGACAATACGGCTTTGACAACAGCCAAGGTGTTGCTTAAGGAATTCTTCCCTCGCTTCGGAGTTTGCAAATTTCTGTGGAGCGATAATGGGCCTCATTTTGTCGGAAAGATTGTGGAGTATGTACTGAAGGGGTTAGGGATTCAGCAGAAGTTCCACGCTGTATTCCACCCGCAGTCGGCAGGTCTGGTTGAGCAGTACAATGCTACGTTGAAACTTAAGCTGGCCAAAATTGTGGCGTCTACATCGTTGAAGTGGCCAGACGCTTTGCCGCTAGCACTGCTCTCTCTTAGATCAGTACCCCATTCACGAACTGGCCTTACCCCCTATGAGGTGGTGTTTGGGCGCCCCATGAATATCTGGGGGGTGCCTAAGCCGCGATTAATACATGATGTGCCTTGTGTTATGATGAACGACTATTTGGCACGATTAACAAATGATTTACTCTCTATTCATCAGCAGGTTCGAGAAGCGCTCCCTGACAACTCTACTGGAGAGGGCCATGATCTCCGTCCTGGGGATCACGTCATGATTCGGTCGTTTGAGAGAGCAAGCAGTTTGGAGCCCAGGTGGAAAGGCCCCGAACAGGTCCTCCTTGCAACCCGAACAGCTGTACGAGTGACCAACAGGAAGCGGTGGGTGCATTCGACACATTGCCACCGTGTCTCTCCGGATCTGGTGACCCCTGCTGTGCTGACCGACTACAAGGAGATTTTGGAGAAAGAAAAGAGCCCAGCTGTGACGTCGGCCGAAGTTGAGGGAGCCTTCCCGGACCACGCTGTTGCCGGACGAGAACGCTACAACTTGCGTCCTCGATAAGAAGATTTTTTTTGTATTTTTAATGACTGGTTGGTTACCGCTCCAGGTTTGTGAAACGGAAACCGGGAATTCCAAGGGGGGGGGATCAGTTCTGCCAGTGTAGCGACACCCGTCTTGGCCCGGAGAAGAAAAACAACGGCTACCTCGGAGTTCAGCACCGCATTTTTCTTTTTTTTTTAGGTATACACGTACGTGTATCTGAGACTCTGTGAACAATTTGTGCTATTTGAGACCTTTGCACGAGTATTCCTGAACTATGGAATCAACGGCATCACGAGATAAACGAATATTGGGTGCCTTTCTCTTTGTTCTGACTATTGTGGTGATAGCTGTAATAGCCTGGGTAGTTGAACTTGTGGTGCCTGTACGTGAACATTTGCTGCCGTCTACCCCGGCTCCATCTGAACATTTTCACTTTACATTACCCTATCACGAAGAACGACATCGGCAAACCTATCTGAATAACAGTTTTATTCAGATTCTTCATCACACACATAATATGACCAATACCTCAAATTGCTGGGTGTGTGGGATGTTGCCAGGGCACCAGAAAAGAGGGGGCACCCCACTCATTCCACTCCCGTTTTCGCACAATGGATCATGTAACGCCTGGTACACCCTCCTCTTTACCTTGAGATGGCCAACCAAAGGGGGGGTGCTTTTCCGTTTGAACAAAGTATGCACCCATGATAAGGATGGGTTTCCGCGGGCTGAGGGTACTCGATTTGAATGGGAGGAGTACAGGCCTGATAATATGTCTGCCCCACGTGTGTACAGCAACCAGAGAAATGTAAATGTATCCAGTGCACATGTTATTAATGTTATTGCCACTAAAGCCGATTTGTGTATTAGGAATAAGGGTTCGGTTGCAGTGGGGAAAAGCGAATGTAACTCTACCCTTACTTTTGATAGTCCGAATGGCATCTCATTTGTAGCATCACGAAACACGTACTTCATTTGTGGAACGAAGGGTTACCATCAGCTTCCATTGGGATGGTTGGGCACTTGCTATGTATCGTTTGTGCTACCTCCTGTATTCATTGCCCCACCAATGTATCACAATGACTATACTTTGTATCATGATTTCGTCCTGAATAGGGTTAAACGGACTGTTGTCTTGGATGACATAGACCAAACCGATACTGCTTTGCAACAGTATGTGGACTTCAATTTGGGACTATTTTCCTTCGTGGGGGCTGCACTGAACAGCCGGAAAATAAGACGACTGACACGTGTTGTTGAGGCTGTAGCGAATGACACTGCCATTGCCTTGGGAAACATCACTGAGGAACTACAGATTTCTAGAATTGTTACGCTCCAAAACAGGATGGTGTTGGATGTAGTTCTGGCTGATCGTGGGGGGGCATGTAGAATCATCGGAAGCAGCTGCTGTGTATACATTCCGGACAATTCTCCATCTGTTTATGATGCCATATCCAAGCTCCACAAGATTGCAGCTGAGATACATCCGGACAATGGAACTTGGACACTTTCAGGATGGATCTGGTCCATGCTTGCTACCTGGGGCTGGAAACTGTTGACGATTCTATGTATAATCGTGGGAGCAATGTTTTTCATATGCCTATGTATTCAATGTGGCCCAGCCCTATGTTCTATGTGTCTATCAGCTTGCATACCATCAAGACGAGCTCTTGCTCATGACAAAATGATGCTTCATAAGGAAGTAACACGAATAATGTTAATAGACATCGAGGACGAACATCCTGATTATGTTCACTATGAGGTAGATTCAGCTAAACGCTAAAAGGGTCGTCTGTCGTAATTGGCATGGCCGCGTTAGCGATTAGCTGAAACTACACGCTGTCCTCCTTAACTTGGCTATGTATGAAAACGCCATTTTGAATGTTGCGGCAGCCATCTTAGACCATAAGCGGCCTCGTGGCCGGCGTGCCCCTTTAGTCCGTTGTCCGTTCCACTGACCACTTCAGTCTGCCCAGCAACAGGCTATTGTTAGTACTGGTCAAGCTTGCACATGCGCAGTCCCAACTGACCAGTAAGCCTTCAGGAATGTGCGCCAAACTGACCAGCGGAGTTGTGCCCCCTCCAATGAGCTGGCAGTGTTCCAAAACATGACCATATATGTATATAAATGTGTCCTAACTTGTGCCGCCTACCTTTTATTGCCCCAAAACTGTATATAAATCGGGGTCACACCGGTGTTCGGTGTGATACCTCTTGCATTACCAAAGGGTGCTGTTTGAGTGTACCACCACCCCATGGGGTCTCAATAAACTTGTTCTTTGCCTTTTACAGTTTCCGTGCCAACAGTGCTTGAGTGTAAGTGGGTTATCTTCGGAGCATGTAGGCCTTGGGAACCCTGATTACTTCATGTGTTGTGCAGAGTGAATTATAGAACATGCAGGGGCATATTAGCAAGCAGGGCATTAAAAATGATCGCCGTTTTAGCGGCAGAAAACTGCCGCTAAAGCAGCGATAATGGGCTTGATAATATGGCCTTGTGAATTCCAATAGAAACCCATGTTCTGGTGTGAACATGGGCTTCTATTGGAATTCTCCAGGGCATATTATCAAGCCCATTAACGCCACTTTAGTGGTAGTTTTCTGCCGCTAAAACGGCGATAATTTTAACGCCCTGCTTGATAATATGCCCCGCAGTTTGTGCTTAACAATGTTATATTCCAGTGACTAAGTGCCCTGTCAATGTAGAGTGTTATTTGTAATTAGAATATTGTTTTTGATGTAAGATCTACACTCAATATGTTAAACATAAACAATTTGGACTACTCTTTGACCTGTCCATTGTTTTAGATGTGGTATAATTCCAGAGTAATAATGCAAATAAGAGTTTAAATATTCGTGTATCTCTTTGCTACTTATTCTTAAATAGAACAAGGAGTTATATCTCAAGCTCAACATCACTGCTCAGCACCACCAGTACAGCACACAGAAATAGGTATTATCAACACCTGTCTAATCACATATCACTTTGGGTTAACCACTGTTGACAGGCTGATGTCTCCTCCATGCCTTACGGAGAAGCTGTGAAAGACAATGGGCCTGATTAAAACCTTACCGTATTCTAGTGAAATCAGCTTCTTGTCTACTCTACTCTAGGAGTCTAGTCTCCCGAGGGGAGTCTTCTTGTGTTTCCTCTTCTATCGATACACATTCCTACGGGCGTTGCGTAGTCTTGCATAAATTAGTCACTGGTTGTCTGACATCTGGTATTCTTTCCTCAAGTGAGAAAAGGGGACCACTCCGTTGGCTTCCCAGACATCCGTCAAGTTAGATAAACCAATTGCATCCTAACCCTGAAATCCCTGTAGTACCGACAGTGGCTGAAGTCTGGAGCCCTCCCATTGTGGTGTTTTGGGAGTCAGTCGGTGCTGCCAGCCCATTTCATAGTTAAGTGTTTCCATATGTGCACTACTGGCTGCGTCACCGGACACGATGTAGGTTATATTTCACCTCTGTACAGTGGGTATAGGTAGCCCTAGACTGTGTAAGTCCAGTCATTCACCACACTTACTTGTCTGGCCTCATAATATTTTCATATTGGTGAACTCTTAGGGCTATCCAGGATTGTCCTCCTGCCAAGAGCAGAGTCAGGACCAGTGTATCTAGCCTGGCAATGAATCTTTACTTCCTTTTCTAATCTTTTGCGTTGGGGTTTGAGGTTGACCTCATAGAATGTGTCTGGAGGTTGGTTTATCCAGAGCCCTAGGCATTTGAATCATGTTTCCACCCTTAATGGTAGGGAAAGTATGCTCTTCCAACCATGCTACCCACCATAATCAGTAGCGACTTGTCCCAATTGATGGCAAATCCTGAGTGTTCCCCAAAAATGCGGAACATCTCTCTTAGTCTGTCTAGGGATTGATTTGCATTTGTCAGATAAATTAAAATATCATCTTCGTAAAGTGAGATAGTTTCATCTTCACCCCCTCCTCCAGACCATCCCCACACCTGTGCATTGACTTGTACCCACTCTGCCAGGACATCTATAGCCAGTGCAAACAGCATTAACCAGAGCGAACATAACCATTGCAGCACACATATCTTCTGGACATTTCCCATCATAAAAAGCCTTCTAATATGCTGTATGGAGCGGGACTACCGTCGGTCTTCTCAGTTTATTAAATAACTCAAGAGGGAAGCCATTCAGTCCTGGGGCCTTTCCGGATTGCATTTGACTCATTGCTGTGGAGACCTCATCAACTGTGACGTCCTGATCCAGGTCTGCCACCTTGCCCACTCCTAGCCTTCTCATAGGACAATCTTGTATGAAGTTTAGCACCACCTGCTTAGGGGCACACAAGTGGGATGTATAAAAAGACTCCAAATACCTTGCAAACTTGTCCGCAATCTTATCACTACCATGCACTAGTCTCTGGAGTCTGTCTTCTGTCTTCTCCTCTCTGACTGTCATGCTCTCTCTTTTCATATGCCCAAGCCATGCTAACAGTTTACCCATCTTGTTCCCCCTTCATATATGTGATTTTGCTTCACTAAGTAGGATGTTCTTGCCTCATGCTTAATTACCACTTGATCCTCCATCCTTTTGAGTACCATAGCCCTTTTGCCGGAAGTGGACTAGTTGTCTGTGTATCATCGCTCTAGCTTGTGTAGTTCTTCTCCTACTGTGTTTAACCTGACACATCTCCCCTTCTGTAGACTATCTCCCCAGAGATGATGGTACCCCTAACCGTGGTATTATATGCTTCCCATACAACTATTGGACTCTGCACTGAGTCTGTGTTTTCTTTGAAGTAATATTTAGTTGCCTTATCTACTCTTTGAATTCCTGCCTGTTGGCAAGGCACCACAACTCCATTTTCCAGCCTACAGCTGGATTCAGTGCTTAGATGGCAAATGTTGCCAACAGGGTGGAGTGATCACTAAAGCTTCGAGCCAGGTACGTCACTTCCTGAAACCAGGTGTCTGTATCTCAGGTTGGGAAGAGGTAATCAATCCATGAATGTATATTATGTGCCCCGCAATAGAAACAGTATCCTCTCTCCGAGGGTTGTATAACTCTCCATACTTCACTTAAGCCCATCGATTGCGTGATGCCTTCTAGTTTCCTTCTAGTCACTTCCCCTTCCACCTTAGCACTCAACCTATCCAAGTGTGTGTATAACACCAAGTTAAAGTCTACACCTAGCAATATCAGCTCCGACTCAGCATCCAACGGTGTGTTATTCACTCTCTGCAGAGTGCTCATTTGAAGGCCCGGAGGGGCATAGATGTTAGCAAATAGGATGTCTTCGCCTTTGAACTCTGGATGGCAAAATATTAGCCTTGTGTATCTGTCCAGGTGGATGGGGTGTGGAATGGGAGTATTTGCCTCATCAAAATCATTACGCCTCAGGATCCTGAGGTTTACTATGTGTTCCCTGCTAACCTATACCTCCCATGCCCGGTACTACAGTGTTGCATGTCGATTAGGTGTGTCTCTTGCAGGCATGCAACGTAGGGATTAATTCCATTACGGGACCTCTGCACTTCTTTTAACTTTATTCCCCAGGCCATTGACATTTCATTATAATAATGTTAGAGAGTATGTGTGCCTCATGGTAGAAACAATTGATTCCCGGAGTCCTTGCTCGGCCTCCGGTGTGTGACATATGTGACTGACCCCTATGCACGTATATTTGCTGTTGATAACTCCCCTTGAACTAACTCCCTCCCTACCTCACCGTGCAGTGTTTCTAAAATGAACCCCTCCCCCAAATTCAGCGTATGTTTGAACCGAAACCTGAACATTTACAACTAACTCATGCTATTTCAACTGGGGCTCTGTTGTCTGGATATCGTGTGGAGCAGTTCACTCAACAGTGTTCCACAATGGGTCGTCTATTGTATTCAAGTCGTTTACCCACCAACACCCCCAATCCCTCTTGTCTGAGGCCTTGTTCATCCTTACCATACTCTCTAATTGATTATGGTCTGCTTTACCGCAGGTAGTCTGCTGTCATTGGTGTCATGTGTGGCAACTGGTCTTTCTCTGTGTCGTGTTCTGTTTCTGTGCACACTGAGCTACTGTTCCCCCTCTGAGGCGAGGGACCTCCCCTTATTAGTGTTCAGAACTGCTGTGTGCTGCTGTACTTCCTTGATGGTTTGCTCCAACACTGCCTTCCTCTGGCCCTTTGTGGGGGAGGCGACAGTTTGCTTTATTACCTCCTTTGTGCTCTTCCTTGTTTTGGGCACATGAGTCCAGACCTTCTCTCTGTTTCCCCCAGGCAGAGTGCCTGGCCACAGGCCTTTGTTTTCAAGTCACAACCAGGCTTACCATGCAGTGAGGAAAAATTGAACTTTCCCCTTGTGCCCCATTCTCAGTTTACTGGGTACTAAAGTGAGTACCTAAGTTCAGGTTGTCGTAGTACCTTCTTGCCGTGTATAAAGGCACCTTGTTGATTTTGTACAGGTTCATGTAGGCCAGGTACAGGTTTACCTTATGTCCATCTATCCACCTTGGGCCGTGTTTTCTCGCCTGTCTGGAGAAGTATGTCCCTATCTCAGAAGTTCATTAGCCTTGCTGTGATCGGGCAAGGGTTCGCCCCTGTTGTGGATACAACGGGACCATGTGCGCTCTTTCCACCGAAAAGAATCTGGAAGGTTTCCCCTGGAGCACTGGATTGTCCTGCCATTCATCCCCAAACACTTCAATGTTTGGCCCCTCCAATTTTTCAGGTATTCCTATTATTCGGAAATTGTGGTGGCAGGAGCTGCCTTCAGTTTTCTTCATTCGATGAGCCAGACATCTGAACTCCTTTTTATTGTCTGCGCTTTTCTTTGTGAGGTTCCTTACCGCTGGCAAGGTGATCCATTTCCTTGACACTATCTGTCAGTTTCCTAATTGTCATCATGCAGGAGTCCCACCTTGTTCACAACAGCTGCTATTTGTGTATCCAGGGACAACTTAGTCTCCTTAATCTCCTGTAAAATAGCTGCTGTGTGGGCAGCCAAGGTTGTTCCATCCTTCCTGCTCCAATTCTCCCCCGGTCTTGAGCTGTTATTCCCCCCATCAGAGTGGTTCTCCTTCAATAATTTGGGGTGCCCTATAGTCTTGTGGGGTACCCCCTGCAATACACATTCCGCCTCCTCTGAGCTGCATGAGAGACGTCTAAATGTATGCCCGCTGTCCTTTCCAAGGCCTCTGTTCAATTCTGTTCCCTGCATGTGGGGAGGTAGAGTGGCTGGGCTCCTACGATGGTCCTGTTGTTCCCCAAGAACTCTCGCGAATTTGTCGAAAATCCGTGAATCCGCTCGCGGCGGATTTTTTGCTTGGTTGCGGCGCGCGGCGTGGTGCACGGCGTTCACTTTCCGTCATTTTAGCGTTTGCCGAGTTGTTTTTCTTTGCGAGTGACGCGCCATTTTAGATCTTGCTGCGTGTTCCCGCGGGAGTTTGTCGCCCGCGAATACGTACTCGCGGCTTGCCACCTTGCACAGCACACCTCGCGAGAGTTCGCAATTGCGAACACGTAGTTGCGGCGGAAAGGAACAATCTCGCACTTGCGAAATAGAGATTTTGCAATTTTGCACAAGAAAATCACCAGCAAACAGGATAAACCTTCAGAAAATTATGATTTTTATCAGAATCACTCCTCAGGTTGACATTTGCATGGCCTTTTTTTTTGCAAGGAGTCCATTTTGGGGGGGGGGGAGGAAGGAAGTGCCCCACAGTCTCCAACTTCCTGTTCCTGTCCAGCAGGCTCCTCCCAGTGCTTTGTCCATCTCCTGGTCACTTTCATTTGGATCTGGAGCTGGAAGGATTACTTTTTGTGGGTGCTGCTGGATATTTGGATTTGAGGCCTTTTTGACTGTCTTTGGATCACTTTTGGATTAGAAATCAACTTTCACAAGTAAGTTTGTTTGGGGCATTACAGTTGCTGCAAGTACAATTTTGGAACTTTTTCAGAAAATTAAATAAATTATATTGTGGGTAGCCACAGTATCCAGTAGGACCAGGGTTGGTTATGGGTGCATGATACAACTGTTTTGTTGAATTTAAACACCATTGAGGCCATGGATGGGCTGGGATTGTGCAGATTTTATTGTTTTTTGTCGTTTTTTTGGGCCTGCTGGTGTGGCCCTTTGCCCAGGGGTGGTGAGTGTTGCATGGGCCTAGTCTTTCTGTGGGGTGTCTTCTTGAATTTAAACATAATTGAGGCCATGGATGGGTTGGGATTGTGCTTATTTTATTGTTTTTTGTCGTTTTTGGGGGGCTGCTGGTGTGGCCTTTTGCTTGCCCAGGGGTGGGGTGCATGGACTGAGTGTGCCTGTGGTGTGGTCTCACTCTCTTTGATGTAAACATCATGGATGGCATTGGATTGTGGTGATTTCTGGCTGTTTTTCTGTTTTTTGGGGGTGTACTGTTGATGTGGACTGGCCATGTGGGTGGTGGTGGTGGCCATCTTGAGTGCTGGCTGGTACAGGCAACATGTGCTTGGGGTGTAAGGGGGCCATTTTGAGGAGAGGCAGTGTCTGAGGCCTGCACTTATTTTGCCTACTTTTCATCCCTTATGCCCAGGGGTAGTGAGTGTTGCATGGGCCTAGTGTTTCTGAGGGGTGTCTTCTTGAATTTAAACACCATTGAGGCCATGGATGGGCTGGGATTGTGCAGATTTTATTGTTTTTTGTCGTTTTTTTGGGCCTGCTGGTGTGGCCCTTTGCCCAGGGGTGGTGAGTGTTGCATGGGCCTAGTCTTTCTGTGGGGTGTCTTCTTGAATTTAAACACCATTGAGGCCATGGATGGGCTGGGATTGTGCAGATTTTATTGGTTTTTGTCGTTTTTTTGGGCCTGCTGGTGTGGCCCTTTGCCCAGGGGTGGTGAGTGTTGCATGGGCCTAGTCTTTCTGTGGGGTGTCTTCTTGAATTTAAACATAATTGAGGCCATGGATGGGCTGGGATTGTGCTTATTTTATTGTTTTTTGTCGTTTTTGGGGGGCTGCTGGTGTGGCCTTTTGCTTGCCCAGGGGTGGTGGTGGTGCATGGACTGAGTGTGCCTGTGGTGTTGTCTCACTCTCTTTGATGTAAACATCATGGATGGCATTGGATTGTGGTGATTTCTGGCTGTTTTTCTGTTTTTTGGGGGTGTACTGTTGATGTGGACTGGCCATGTGGGTGGTGGTGGTGGCCATCTTGAGTGCTGGCTGGTACAGGCAACATGTGCTTGGGGTGTAAGGGGGCCATTTTGAGGAGAGGCAGTGTCTGAGGCCTGCACTTATTTTGCCTACTTTTCATCCCTTATGCCCAGGGGTAGTGAGTGTTGCATGGGCCTAGTGTTTCTGAGGGGTGTCTTCTTGAATTTAAACACCATTGAGGCCATGGATGGGCTGGGATTGTGCAGATTTTATAGTTTTTTGTCGTTTTTTTGGGCCTGCTGGTGTGGCCCTTTGCCCAGGGGTGGTGAGTGTTGCATGGGCCTAGTCTTTCTGTGGGGTGTCTTCTTGAATTTAAACACCATTGAGGCCATGGATGGGCTGGGATTGTGCAGATTTTATTGGTTTTTGTCGTTTTTTTGGGCCTGCTGGTGTGGCCCTTTGCCCAGGGGTGGTGAGTGTTGCATGGGCCTAGTCTTTCTGTGGGGTGTCTTCTTGAATTTAAACATAATTGAGGCCATGGATGGGCTGGGATTGTGCTTATTTTATTGTTTTTTGTCATTTTTGGGGGGCTGCTGGTGTGGCCTTTTGCTTGCCCAGGGGTGGTGGTGGTGCATGGACTGAGTGTGCCTGTGGTGTTGTCTCACTCTCTTTGATGTAAACATCATGGATGGCATTGGATTGTGGTGATTTCTGGCTGTTTTTCTGTTTTTTGGGGGTGTACTGTTGATGTGGACTGGCCATGTGGGTGGTGGTGGTGGCCATCTTGAGTGCTGGCTGGTACAGGCAACATGTGCTTGGGGTGTAAGGGGGCCATTTTGAGGAGAGGCAGTGTCTGAGCCCTGCACTTATTTTGCCTACTTTTCATCCCTTATGCCCAGGGGTAGTGAGTACTTGCATGTCCCTAGTCTTTCTGTGGGGTGTCTTCAATGTAAACATCATGGATGGCATGGGATTGTGCTCATTTTTCTGTGTTTTGTCGATTTTTTGGGGTGTATAACTGAACTGATGTTCCTCTGTCTTCCATTGCTTTTAGGTGCACAAGAAGACTCAATAGAACCACCAGTGCCAGGAAGAAGTCCTGCAGCGGTGTGTGCAGCATAACGTCACGCGACGTCACGTCTGGACACAGAACCCTCTGCAACTCGTGCAACTGCTGCCTGCTGACCTGCTCTGAAGAAGATGGCCCCAAAAAAAGTAACCCGTAGCTCCTCTAGCAAGAAAGGTGCCAGTAAGGAGCAGAAGAAGCAAGTTACCAAGGACACTGGTGTGCCGCCCGCCCCTTTTTTTGGGAGTAAAAAAAAAAGTATGCCTGCAGCAGCTGCAGCGGGATCTGCTGGGGACCAAGCTGGCAGCAGCACCCCCGCTCCATTGGGCTCAGTGCCACCACCACCACCACGCCAACTTAAGTCCAAGCCCTTGAGTGCTGCAGAGGCAGCCAGTATACTTCTTCAATCACCATCGACCAGTGATGTTGGCTCATCGCAAGAAAGCAGCAGCAATGTCCCTCAATCAACACAGGTTGTTGTAGCTCATCTGACGAGTGTTGAACAACCACAGCGGCAACAACAATCACATGTGCAAGTACAAGCCCAAGTACATGTGGAAGGAGAGGCAGCGCAAGGAGATGCGCAAGCAGAGGTGCATGGAGGGTCACAACAAGTGCCCACAATAGTTGTTCCTCCCGAAGTAGGGGCACATCAGGAAATCGACAATCAAGGCGAGGTATCATTTGAGGAAGCCACTCCTCCTGATGATCCTTCATTGTCTTCCACACCCCTAGCAAGGAAGAGATCAAGGGTGGTGTCTACATCCTCTTCAAGCACACCTCCTTCTGATGATACGGATCAAACTTGGGAACAAACAAAGGTAGTTAAGCGTAAAAGGAAGCTCGTCCAAAGTCTCAGAGTTATGGAGTGTGATGAGTCTCAACAAGAAGTGGCGGATACTGCTGCTGATGAAGACTCTGCCAACGACGACCCAGTCATCATAAAGGTCACTGCAGCCCCAGCGGGCATGCAGCAAACAGACATTTTGACCCTAGCCCGAAGAGCTGCTGAGCGTGATGATGATGTTGTCGATGAGGAGGCAGTGGAAACACCACAATCATTGGAGTTAAGTAGTACACCAACTCGTCCCGCTTCCATATTTCTTTCTGGCAAGAAGAGACCTCCGTCAATCTCGACCTTAATTAGTGGCGGTGAAAGTGCAAAACGTACAAAAGTTGGGCAATCCACATCCTCCACTTCATCTGGCATTAGCTTCATGACCACCACCACCAGTATCGCCGCCTCCTCCATGTCCCACAGACACTTCAAGTCCCCAGTTTGGGACTTCTTTACTGTTTGTCCAAAAAATCCAAAGTTTGCCATTTGTACCATTTGTAAGCAAGCAGTTAGTCGTGGTAAGCCAGGTACCAACTATGGTACCGGAGGCCAGAGAGGTCATCTTAGGAGACAGCACACTGTCAAATGGTTTGCGCACCTAGATGCGATCAAGAAAGGCCAAATTCAAGGAAACGTTGATGTTTCATCTGATGATGACGAGCAGGAAGAAGACGTGTCAAACACTTCCCTTACACCCAGTACCCCTGTCAGCAGCACACCCAATGTGAGGCACACTAAGAGTGTTGGAGCGAGTGAGACACCAACGCACAAAAGTTCACCAGCGAGCGAAATTGGGTCAACAAAGTCATTATCAGCCCGTAAATGCTTGGTCCAGGGCAACATTAGAACAATGCTTACTTCAGACGTGCCATATGAACGCAACCACCCACTGACGCGTCTGTATAACACTAAGCTGGCTAAAATGCTAGCTGTGGACCTTCTACCTTTTTCTTTTGTAGAAGCGGTAGGTTTTCTTGAATTAGTGGCAACGCTCTGCCCTAAATGGAAGGTTCCGAGCCGGTTCTATTTTGCCAGAGTTGCGGTTCCAGCACTACATGAAGATGTGCTGCAGGCGATTGGGGCAGCTTTGCAGAAGAGTGCTGTTCACACAATACATCTGACAACAGACATGTGGACCAGTGGCCCAGGCGATGATTACATGTGCATCACTGCACACTGGGTCTCTTTTTCAGGTGTTATAGCAAAGCTAAACGCAGGTGTTGACCCGGACCAAGTTTTCAAAGCTGCTCGGAAACATGCAACACTAGCCATGTTTGGCTTGGAGAAAAGTCACACAGCAGAAAACCTTTTGGAAGAGTTTGACAAAAAGGTCTTGACAATGCTATCCCCCCTAAAACGCAAGATTGGTTATGTTTCCACGGATAATGGCGCCAATGTAGTTAAGGCCATGTTGAAGGGTGACCATGTTAGAGTGCCGTGTTTGGCGCACTGTATCAACCTGGTAGTTCAAAAATTCTTGAGTGATAAAGAGAGTCCAGCGTTCGAGGTAATGGCCACCTGCCGCAAAATGTGCAACCATTTCAGCCATTCTTTTAAGGCCCGGAAGCATCTGCGGAGACTGCTACTTGAACGTGGAATGCCAGTGAAAGCACTCATCCAGGAGGTGGCAACACGTTGGAACTCAACCTTCTACATGCTTGAGCGTCTGTATGAGCAGTATACGGTACTCGATCACTATTTCTTGACAGAGGCTACATCTCAGAAGGAGGACCTGCGGATGAGTAAGGCGCAATGGGCCATAGTTAAAAGCCTGACAGACATGCTTCGTCCTTTTGAGTTCTTCACGCGTGCAGTCAGCCAGGAGGACTGTAATTTGGGAAAAGCTATCCCATTGTTGTGCATACTGGAGCACCAACTGATGGCGGTTTCTTCTGAGTTTCAAAAAGATGAAAAAAAAAAAACCCATTTCATTTTGTCTGAGAAATTATTACATCGCCTACGTGGTGATGAACGTCTTAAAAACATCAACTCAGATCAGCATTACATTTGTGCTACTATTCTGGATCCACGCTACAAAAAGGCGCTGGCAGACAACGCATTCTTTCCTTTCGCTGATGCAGATGTTCAAAAGTACAAACATTGGTTAGCCTGGTCAGCCAAGAGGTTTGAAAAAGAACGGCAGGTTATTGAAGGAGAAGCCAGTACATCAGCATCAGCATCAGCAGGCCATCCGCAGTCACAAGAATCCACTTCTGCACCTGTGGCTGGGGCACAAGTGACCTCTCAGCCGTTAAAGACACCGGCAACTGGATCATCTGCACCACACACAATGACAACACTAACAGTGGCTGGGGAGGAGGATTGGCTAAGTTTGATGGGGTATGGTTCTCGAAAAAATGTCACAGCCAGCACAGCAAAAAGTAAGCAAAGTGGAGGAACAGTTGATGACCTTGAGTCGATGGTGCAGGACTATCTGAATGACTCAACAGTGGTCTTTCTTAATGAGGAGCCATTGCAGTATTGGCATGGCAAAAAACAATTGTGGCCACAGCTCTACAACCTGGCTATAAACTATTTGTCTTGCCCACTCGCAAGTGTGTCTTCTGAACGTGTTTTCAGTGCTGCTGGTGGCATTGTAACTCCCAAACGGAGCCGCCTCTCGCCCAAAAATGTGGAGCGGCTGACAATGATCAAGATGAATCAGCACCTCATACCACCAGATTACAAAGTACGAGAAAGCACGCCGCATGAAGACGAGGAGGACAGCAACGTAGATGAGGGGATTTTTTCTCTGTTCGGTGCCACTGACCTCATCCAGCCTGAATTCGCAGAGTATGATGACGAAATCTTGTTCTTATTCCCTGACACCGAGCCCTGAAAATGAGACAATCAATCAAGAACTTTCTTTTTCGTCCTTATTCACTTTTATTCCTGTGTGCTTTGTGTCTCTCTTTCTTTGTTTTGCACAGTTAATTTAATTCAAACTTTAATCACCTAATCCCAAAAACAAGACCATCATCAGAACTGTCTTCACTTGTTTGCTTATTGATTTGAAGGTGCCGCAGTCTACATTCCTCAGGTTCACAAGTTCTGAAGAACATGCTCCTCTATCCTCCTCCTCCAGACTGCGATTTCCCTCCAAGCAGAGTGCTGGATTACGCACAATGAAGAAAGACTCAGCACTTGTGGGGGTGTTGTACTTCTTTGCGGGTGAGTTGACGGTTTTGGGCCCATTGCTGTGAAGCTCTAATAATGGACAAAAGTGTTTTGGACCAAATATGAGGTGGAAATTTCTTGCCGTTTTTGCTGACTTGCTTGCCTTTGAGGTGCTCTTTGGCGGGGTTCCGGGGGTTTGTGTGTAATTTTTGGTGTCTGTCGAAGCACTGCTGCGACAGTCTAATCTTGATTGCATTTGCTTTTCAGGAAATCCGTGGTGGAAAACAGGAGTTATGATGATTGATGATGATGACGACCTAGCTGCACAGCGCCGCGTTTGGACCGAAGGCCGAGAGACATTGTAAGTATGAGATTTAGCTTTTCCGCTGTTTGGGGGTGTTGTGTCGGGTGTTTTTTTGCGGGTGGGTTGGCGGGTCTTGCCTGGGGCATTCCTGGGAAGGTCTAATACCGGATACAAGTGTTTTGGACAAAATCCATAAGGAACAGCCTTTTTTTTGCCATTTCTTCAGACATCTTGCTCAATGTAGCGTTTTGGGGGGCTTCCTGCTGTTCGTGGGTGGGTTGCGGCCGGGGTCTCTGTCGAAGCACTGCTGCGACAGTCTAATCTTGATTGCATTTGCTTTTCAGGAAATCCGTGGTGGAAAACAGGAGTTATGATGATTGATGATGACCTAGCTGCACAGCGCGTTACTTTGGACCGAAGGCCGAGAGATATTGTAAGTATGAGATTTAGCTTTTTCGCTGTTTGGGGGTGTTGTCGCGTGTTTGTTTGCGGGTGGGTTGGCGGGTCTTGGCTGGGGCATTCCTGGGAAGGTCTAATGCCGGATAGAAGTGTTTTGGACAAAATCCTTAAGGAAAAGCCTTTTTTTTGCCATTTCTTCAGACATCTTGCTCAATGTAGCGTTTTGGGGGGCTTCCTGCTGTTCGTGGGTGGGTTGCGGCCGGGGTCTCTGTCGAAGCACTGCTGCGACAGTCTAATCTTGATTGCATTTGCTTTTCAGGAAATCCGTGGTGGAAAACAGGAGTTATGATGATTGATGATGACCTAGCTGCACAGCGCGTTACTTTGGACCGAAGGCCGAGAGATATTGTAAGTATGAGATTTAGCTTTTTCGCTGTTTGGGGGTGTTGTCGTGTGTTTTTTTGCGGGTGGGTTGGCGGGTCTTGGCTGGGGCATTCCTGGGAAGGTCTAATGCCGGATAGAAGTGTTTTGGACAAAATCCTTAAGGAAAAGCATTTTTTTTGCCATTTCTTCAGACATCTTGCTCAATGTAGCGTTTTGGGGGGCTTCCTGCTGTTCGTGGGTGGGTTGCGGCCGGGGTCTCTGTCGAAGCACTGCTGCGACAGTCTAATCTTGATTGCATTTGCTTTTCAGGAAATCCGTGGTGGAAAACAGGAGTTATGATGATTGATGATGATGACGACCTAGCTGCACAGCGCCGCGTTTGGACCGAAGGCCGAGAGACATTGTAAGTATGAGATTTAGCTTTTTCGCTGTTTGGGGGTGTTGTCGCGTGTTTTTTTGCGGGTGGGTTGGCGGGTCTTGGCTGGGGCATTCCTGGAAAGGTCTAATGCCGGATAGAAGTGTTTTGGACAAAATCCTTAAGGAAAAGCATTTTTTTTGCCATTTCTTCAGACATCTTGCTCAATGTAGCGTTTTGGGGGGCTTCCTGCTGTTCGTGGGTGGGTTGCGGCCGGGGTCTCTGTCGAAGCACTGCTGCGACAGTCTAATCTTGATTGCATTTGCTTTTCAGGAAATCCGTGGTGGAAAACAGGAGTTATGATGATTGATGATGATGACGACCTAGCTGCACAGCGCCGCGTTTGGACCGAAGGCCGAGAGACATTGTAAGTATGAGATTTAGCTTTTTCGCTGTTTGGTGGTGTTGTGTCGGGTGTTTTTTTGCGGGTGGGTTGGCGGGTCTTGCCTGGGGCATTCCTGGGAAGGTCTAATACCGGCTAGAAGTTTGTTGGACAAAATCCATAAGGAAACACCAGTTTTGGCACTTTTTGTAAGTTAGGGTTCGTTAGGGTTAGCCCTAGCAGCAGGATTGCATGTGTTTAGGGGGGTTCTATTGCAACGCGGTTCTGTTGTTGTAGAGCACTGTTGGAGCGATGCTGGCTATGGATACTTTTGCTTGCAGGCAAGTGGTTTGAATACAATCCACGGTCTGTATTTGGGTCTACTGTTACTTTCAAAGTACGTTTTGTAACCATTTTTCTGCTAGGCATCGTTTTTGGAGATATGATTGGGTTCTTCTACATTTTTGCGACTGGCTTTAGTAAGGGTCTTGGTGGGAGCATTGCTGGGAAGGTCAAATTTTGTTCTAAAACACAGTAGTACACCCACCTTGAGGGGAAAGATCCGCTATAATATTTTGGCCATACTTATTGATCCTTAAAAAGGTGACTCAGACAGAGCACGCAATTTCAAAAATATTGTACTGTCTATTAGGGAAATCAAAGTGTCACTTTTTGAACCACACAGCGTACATACCTTTTATTTATTTATCAGTGGTATTGTAATAGCACTTCCTGTTTTCCGTTCAATAATTACAGGCCGGGTTTCAGTCAACATCCGCCAGGCAGGCAGTGGACAGGGTGTCTCTTCTGTCAGTGGTCACCACCACATTGATGGACGAAGCGTCAGCTGGAATGGAGGAGTGCCGCCAATAAGAGGAATTGTTTGCTGCATGCAACTTACTTACCAATTTCAACAGGACAACTCCAACAACATACGCAATACAGATACAGTATCCATTGTTGTCTTTTATTCTATGAGTGTGACTGCATGTGCTTACCTTTAGTTTGTAACCAAAGATTGTCTGTAAACTCTGTATCTTCAATTATTGTTTGTCCATGCTCTGCTTTTTTTTTCTTCTCTCAACAAAACCTACCCAAAAAGAAACCCCCATTCCCATCCATTTTACAAACCCTAACCCTCTTCCCCCGGGCTGTGTTGTTTTGCTTGATGTCTGACTAAAATGACATCAATAATTCCACACACTTGCTGGGGAGGATAAGGTGATAGCAGCAACAGGCTGGTGAAGGAATACGAGGATATCTTCTAGACTTACTCAGCTTCAGTACTATATCTTCTAGTAGTAGTAGCCAATGTCAAATAAATTCAACGCAAGTACTAGTTATACTTGCAATACTTTACCATTTGTTAGGCTACATTATGGCACTGTTCTAGTGTACTGTCACCTGCTATTTTCTCGATCGTACCGTAACCGTTGTAATGCTACAGTAAGGAGTACAAACAAGGTTTCGTTTTCTTTTTTTCCATAGGCATGCAACTGCCACTGTGTCACACCACTAGTACCACCGCAATGAGGAAATGTCACCCGCCCAGGAATGACAACGTTAATCCCCATTTCACCTGGAGCCAGCCCTGGACCTAGCCCTAATTTCTAACACAAATTACAGGTAACATAAGCGTTTGGTGGGAGGTAGTATAATGGAGTATTATTTCGGAGTAGACAAGAGATTGACGGTTGTACTACTAAAGTCCTACGACTGTTCAGGAAAACAAAGTTACTGTTACACCCCCGCCCCCCACCCACCAGACTGAAAAGCAGTAAAAAACAGGTATGGTCAGATAAAGTTGAAAAATATATTTATTTATCCCTAACAAAATAATCTCCCTCACCCACCCTAACCCCAACGATTGTCTCTGAAACGTCCCAAAACGATCCCAACTCCCAAATCCCACCCCCCAAAAGTCTATAAAAAAAGGGCAAGGGACACTCCACTACTGGAGGGTGCTGGTGCTGGTGCATGATGCGGCATGGGCATCATACTCCTTGCGGAGGGTGGCAAGCTCGGAGCGGAGGCCCTTAACCAAGGTCTTATACCTCAGGACCTCCTGCTCCAGGTTGGACATGCGGACTCGTAGGCGGCGTTGGCGTTCCTTGCAGCTCCTGTGGGGGGCAGCTGGTATTTCGGTTGCTTGGCGGTGGCGGTCGGCTTTCTTAGCCCGGCTCGGTCCCGCTGGCTTAGTCACGGAGGAGGATGCAGTGGTCACAGTCGAAGATGTTGCCCCGCTCGACTGCGTGTCCTCCTCCTCCTCCAGGGCCACCAGCCGCCGATACTCGGCGACTGTGGCCTCCAGCCTCCGTTGCCGGGCCAATCTAGCCTGCTCCCTCCTTGTTGTTGATTTGGAAGGAGCAACTATATGAAGAAAGAAAGACATAGTCTGTAACCAATGCTCCTTATTAATAACACAAAGTGATTGAGCCGAAAGTTGGGTCACAGAGTACAAGTAGCAAATTGAAAGCACAGTACATAACTATTGAGGACAGTATCTATGTAACCTCCCACTTCTGCATCCTTGCTCTAACAGTAGTGGTAGTTTAATGAACTAATTCTACGACCACTATGGACTTCCATTACAGTCGACTATGACAGTACACCAGTCTTATTCTTCTTCTTCTCTCTTGTTTAGGGAAATGGGTACGTTATCTTATGCAAGCCGGCAGAATGACATGGACACAGCACAGTGAAGTTGCACCCGAGAAAAAAAGTTGCACACCATGATGATGGAGACAGACTTGCGTTACTGTACCGGTCCAGTACATGCAGGTGGTGAAGCTATTACTTTTCTATTACGGGTGGCACTGAGAATACTCTGTTACAAGGGCTACTGCTTAATTAATTTACCTTTCACCCTACAGTGCAAATGAGTACTGGAAAAGGAAACTGAAGAAGCTAACTAATTTGATTATCTATCACTTCACATGGGACGTATTTAATGACAGATGAGATGACTTTAGGTGCTTTGCTTAATATTGAGTGAACAGTGATACACCCACACATGAATGACGTACTACAAGTAAACTAAAGTTATTAAGAGAGGTACGGAGTGTCCACCGTAATAACCAGATATATGCTGTGAATGCAAACGCAATACAAAGTACTGCTACTATTCATGGTAGTATTGGACACATTTACAATTTCTTTTCCTTGCCTTCCCTGCACTGGGACGGACGTGCGGGTGCGGTGGTACATGCTCTTCAAGGTAACACTTACTTCACCTGGCGACCATCTACTCTCTCTAGATACACATGTGCTATGTAAGAGTCAGAGAATACCATGCTCCAGGCATCCATTCAGTCAAAGTATACGCACACATACAGTTTCTGTTTCACCCACCCAGGCTGCTGTCCTTCCACCCATCCTTGCTTCATCATTGACCCAGCCATGCACCATACCATATTCTTTCCTTCCCAGCCACCTCTGGGTCCAAGCAAACACATATCGTTCTTCTTTGCCAGCCATCATACAAGTTCGTGTCCCACTTACTTACACCCTTCTTTCGCTTTTCGTTCATCCCATCCATCACGTTCGTCTAAGAACTTATTGGGATTCTTCTCACCAAAAACTTCACAGCTAAGTCGAAGTACATTTCGAGGAGGCTACTACCTGGTTGATTTGTAATTGTAATACACCCGTGCAGAAAGCACACTATGCAGTCTTCAATCTCAATAAGTAAGGAATATATAGCTTACCTGTTTCCGCCACCACCGTTTGATCCCCCACAGGAACGGCCACCAGCTCTTCTACCGCCGCCTCCTCCCCAGAGGCCTCCGAGTCCAAGTCCAACACAGCCACCTCCGCGCTGGCCCCGTCACCAGATGTTACACCTACAAAGTACATTTAAGAATGTTAGAATACACCACTCACTACTATATAATATTTGGTCTAGGAGAAATGTTAAAAAAACAGAATACAATGTAATAATTTGTGACTGTCTACTCCATAGTAAAAATGTCCCATTTTCCAGGGAAGGCTGTTGTCTTGCTGCACTTTTATGCACAACTGATGAATGCTTGCTTTTGATTTTTAACACGCACCACTTTTTCTCCTAACAGACAGAAGCTTGACTCCTGAGTCCTAAGAACACGACCAGGATCAAGTTCAAACTAGGTGAGAGTTCGGCTCGACCACAAGAAATGTGTCCAATTAATCGTCAGCACTAACCACTTTTCCGTTTACAGTTAAATAGTTTTATGACAAAGTAGATTTTAATAAATGTGTTTACTTTTAATAAAGCTTTTACACTTAAATAGACTCTGTGGTTTTTGTTCCTCTAGACTAGAGTGGATGAGCTAAAGGTTTTGGAATTTTTGCAAGCATGAGTGCCTCTGACACTTCTTGACTGTGCTGTGACTCCGTACTACTCTCTTGTCCTGCGTACGATAATCTAGAGATCATTGGGGATCTATAATCGGTGACTTCGGGAGCTGAATGACTCTGCCACACTATCTAGTCAGTAAGGAGACAGTGCATAGAGGTATTGCTGAATATAATGGGAGTCCAATGGAATTGCCAAATGTCCAATCTTAGTTAGCTACACAGACAGACTAATAAGAATAGTCTAGTAATACCACAGGGAGTCATATTCGAGGCAGGATAAGAATTTATATCCAGTCTACAAGAAGATCAAAGACGATTTAGAAAAAATCGAATGAGGAACGCTAGGAAAAAATATGTACTGTTTATTAAAATGTAAACTTACTGGGGCCAGCAAAGGAGCCCTCGCCTGCCCGATCCTGGCCTGCATCCTCAGCACCCTCCTCCTGTGTCCTCTTGCCCTTGGGGGGAGCTGATGTACAACATGAAAGAAAGAAAAACCAGAAAACATGGATGAGATTTTTCAACCAAATCAAACATTTCAAAAGAACAATAACAACATATTTTGGAAAAATAGCAAATAGATAGACAACTATTCCACGGGATCTATCTCATGTGGTATACTACGTTATTCGTATTGCCTGATTTGCGGAACGTTGACTTAGAAAGTTCCTATGTAACTCAATAAACAGACTACTAAAGAGGTTTGCCTAGGCCTGGCACTGCAGGCAGCAGTGCGCAACACGTGACAGACAAAGTCCATCCTGCTTGCAGATCAGTGAATACTCAAACTATCAATCCACCCGCCACCACCGCCACTATTTCTTCTGATAGCCATGTGACTGTCTAAAGGAAGGACTGGACTTCAGTCTGTTGGGGCTGATTTATAAGTCCCTTGCGGAAGTTGCGGCTGATTTTCCTCCATTGTTGCGTGCCTTTTCTGACGCAGCGGCAGAACAAAAGACTCGCCATGGTGTTGGTGCGGCGTATATATTAAAAAAAAAAACACATATGGGCATATGGGCGATGCATCACGTTGTAAAGCCCTGCGCCATCAGGGGGCGTTCCGGCGCAAGGGAGGGCGTACCTGCGCAGGAACGAATCCTAAAAGTGGCTGAGGGAAATCTACAAGATGTCAATCAGTCATTTTTAGGACAATGATGCATGACTCAAACCCTGCGCGCTTGAAGCCGACGTACGGCTTGATGCAGCATTGGGGAGATAGAGTACCCCAGAGCATTGCTGGAGCTGCGCCATCGTTGGCACGCAACTCCAGCAATGCGCTGCCTTTACGGCACAGATGCGTAAGGCTTCTGTGACGTTTTGGGCCAATGGGTGGTGGTGGCATGGCACACAATTACTGCCGCATCCCTGCTACTTTGCAGGGATGCGCCGGTAATTGAAAATATGACCCTTACTGTCTAGCATTACGCAGTTCTTTTCTTTACAGTACACTCATACATAATTTCTCAGGCCAATGAAATGCTTCTGAACACAACATACAAAACAAAGAAGCATAGTAGCAAGCAAGGCTACTGAGAAGGAGAGCAGTGCACCTGAAAATGAAATGCATAGAAGATTTTGAAATATAATTTACCTCAATGTAATCGGCAGCATTATTGCTCTTGGTAAAGAACAAAGATTTGCAAATAACAGAGCAGGATAAAACAGAGTAGTAAATGTACTACTACTACTACTCACCAAGCCCGGGGACCTCTACGCCGAGCGCGTCCAGCAAGTCCCGCTCCCGGTCCATGACATCGGTCCAGCGGTGGGTGGCCTGGTTATATGTGCGCCGGACCCCAGAGATCTTGTACATGGCCCGGCACACCTTCTCCCACCGCTGGCGGCGTTCCCGGATGCCATAGGCGGTCGCGATCTTGCCGCCTCCCAGGATCGTCTTGGGGAGGCGGCGCTGGACGTGGAAGATCAGTGCCGCCACTTCCTCCGCGCTGAAGATCTCCCTCAGGACCACTTGCTCCCCCCTTAAACGCCCGCACGGGAGCCGGGCACGGGGTGCGGGACCCTTCCCCTTCTCAGGGTGCTTCCCGGCTCCCTTTACCATGGTCTGGGCAGAAATAAACTTAAATGATAAAGAAGAAATAGAATAGTGAAGAAGAAAAGAAAAGAGTTTAAAAAAGTAGTTTAAAAGTAAATAAAAGCTGCAGAAAACACACAAATATAGAGCTAGAAAAATAGAGGGTTAGATAATAAGTAAAATTAGATCAAAAAAACTTCAAACAAGCAAAGGATGGCAGAGATTGAGAGAGGATACAGAAAGCATGCCCAGAACCATAGCAATGAATGAGAAACAAGATGGCCGCGCCCGTTCACGACCGCGTGGGTAAGTTCGCGCGAGATTTTCCTTGCGAGTACGCGCGAAATTGTACTAGCGAGCAGCACACTTTGCGAGATTACACATAGCGGGCGGAAACGGAATTACGTCACGCCAACAAGATGGCCGCGCCCGTGTACGACCGATAGGGTAACTTGGCAAACGAATAGCTAGAAGCGCCTCGCGAACACGCGCAAGATCACGCGAACATACACGTCGCAACAAAAACAATTTTGTATTCGCACGTATTCGCGGCTTCCGAAATCGATCTCGCACGGATTCGCGCCCCAAAAAACGCGCGAAATTGCAAAAAAAACGATTTTAGCTAAAATGAAAGCAATGAGCAGGTGCAAAAGTTCAAACTTAACATTAGTAACATTCAAGGTAGTGCTTCCTGATGGGCCCCTCCAGAGTTTGCAACAATTCTATGACCCTGCTATGACCCAAACAGCAGGCTCATAGAATAGCACCATAAAGGTCCTGTAAAAAAAAAATTTCACTGCAACAAAAAGCAAATTACAGATAAGGAAGGAAGCAGGTGCCAGCCAGACTGGAACTTTCAAAATTACTGACACATTAATGAAACACAAATTAATTGATGGCAGTTGAAGAAGGGCAGGTGTGCTTGCTTTTTTCAACCACCATAATCTACAGTGATAAATAAACCTAATAGGTGCCAGTGAGGATGTACTAGAGGGTGGCATGGGTGTCCCAGAGGGTGGCAGTGGTGAAACAGAGGGTGCTGTGAACCTGTGATGATAAACCAGACGTAGAAACAACATAGTCGCGGCCGTTGCAAGCCGAAAAGTAAGTTCGCAATTGCGAACTTGTCCCAAAATCGGCGCGAACACGCGCCAACACAAAAAACGGAAAAATCCGCAAATCCGCTAGAGTTCGCGGATCTTCGCGGATTGCGAATCCGTAAATCCGCAATTTCGCGTACGCGAGATCCGCTAGATCCGCCCATGCTTACCTGGCTCCAGTACTCCTTCTTTCTCGCAACAGACTTCAGCTCACTCCAGAAACAACACAAAGGTCTACACCATGCTTGACACAGGCTGGGGCTCAATGTGGAGTCTGTGTAGAGGTGCATAAGCAATATGACAAGCAATGTAGCAGACCTGCAGCAGGAGGGAATCAGTTTGGGAATGATTTCTCCTTTGCGGGGTCTGCAGCTGGCAGCATCTACAGTTTGTTCAGAGCCTTCGGCAGCCTACAAGCCATAACCACTGGCACTCATTTACAATCAGAGCACACGGTAGTTACAGTTAAGGTTTTTGGATGCTCTAAAAATAAATAGTGGGAATAAGAATCAAACATTAGAAGCCATATCTATGCTATCACAGAAAAAAAGAGGTCAAGATCGAGTTATTTATCATCTTGTTCATAGGAGTACAGTTTTATTCACAGTTCTACCAAAATACTGGTTCCAACATTGAACCAACAAAACTGATTGCCCCATCCCGGCATGTAGGCCTGGGACTTTCTCAAGTCAAAAAAGTTTGGAATTAGACATTGGGCTTTGGCTCCCCGAGAGACTGCATCAAAAATACACATGGTCTGCCCGAGATATTGTTCATTTTAAACACACTGCAAAGTAATACTCTAGAATACTCATTAGTGGTCTCTTTACTTGTCACCCTATGGCCTTCATGCTGTAAAGGGGTGAAACACATGTTGGCTGTCAGTTTTCTTGATTTGATGTTTGAACTAGTATTTTGGTTCAACTATAAATAAAAACAGAACTCCTCAGTCACTATTTGGATCCATGAATTCTCATTCGAAATACGAACAAGATGATAAATAACTTGATCTTGACATCTATTTTTTTTTGTGATGCTCCAGTGGGAAAGGGGTATCTCCCACTTTTGGCTAATTTGAGACCATTAGATAGAACTAGAACTAGCATCTTTTTGTGTGGGTTCCCCTGAAAATTTGCATTCTGACCTCCTGTTTTGAGTGTGTGCTGAACTTCTTTTTCTGGCTTTAAGTCTCTGAGCACTTTTTCACTGCTGCTCAGTGCTAAAGTGCATGTGCTCTGTGTCTAAAATGTAATGGCATTTGGTTTCCCAGTGAATAGTATATTTGATTTACTGGTAAGTCCCTAGTTACGTGCACTACATGTGCCCAGGGCCTGAAAACCAAATGTTACTAGTGGGCCTGCAGCACTGATTGTGCCACCCCCATGAGTAGCCCTTCAAACATGTCTCAGGCCTGCCACTGCAGCCTGTGTGTGCATGTTTAATCTGCTATTTATAGCTGGCAAGTTCCCCTACTTGCCAGGCCCAAACTTTCCTTTTTTATTACATATAAGTCACTCTATGGTAGGCCCAAGGTTACCCCATGGACAGCGGTCAGGGCATTTAGACATGTCCTTTTGAGTTTTACATGTCCTGCAGTGAAAAACTGCTAAATTAGTTTTTCACTATAGCACGTACTATCTCTACCATAGGTTAGCATTTGAGCCTCCTTGTAACACTTTACAAGTGTAACTTCCAAGTGGGAAAATATAGGAATATTCAGTTACGTGTCTCTGAAATCACAATTTAAAACACACCTTTTAGTGGAGTTGTTTTTAATTGGAAGTCTGAAAATTACACTTTTAGAAAGTTGTCATTTTCTTACTTTAACCACCATTCTGTGCCTTTGCCTGCCTCTTGAAGACACTTTTGAGATGAGTGACAGCTGGGTTTGTGCATTTCCTCTAGACAGTCACACACAAAGGGAGCTGAGGTGTGCCCTATATATCCTGATTGCCCATCACCAGGCTGAAGGGCCTTCCTGATCTAGAGATGGGGAGGAGTTGCCACTGACATCTGAATAGGGTTGTGCCTGTCCTCTCACAATGTTGTCTCTACCCCCGCTCCCATACCCCACCTTTAGTGTGTCTGCAGCCAGGGTAGGGCAAGGCAGGATCTGGGCAAAGCAAAGACTTTCCTTTGGAATATGCCTACTTCAAAAGTGAAATCACCAGGCTGATGGGTCTTCCTGAGTTAGAGTGAGAGGGAGGAGCTGACACTTGCAAATGAATAGGGCTGCGACTGTCCCCACACAAAGAGTGGCATACCAACCTGTAGTGTGTGTGGAGCTAGGGCAAGGAAGGGCAGGGTCTTGCACTCTACAAAGACCTTTCTTCGAAGTCTCTCTGCTTCAAAGGCAAAAATGGTTATAAGTATTCGACCTCTGACACCATATACTCAGCACATTTTGGTAATGAGGACATTCTGTCAGGAAGAAGAGTTGTTGTGCTGCAAGGAGGGACTGCCACTTTGCTGCTTGCTTTGCTAGCCTGCTGCTTCTTGCCTGGGAGTAACAGGACTGGACTTTACTCTACATTCCACATTCAAAGGTTCTCCAAGGGCTTGTTTGGGCTTGTCTCCTCTTGCTACCAGCATCTGAATTCCTCTGCTGTGAGTTTTGTTCTGCCAAGTGGTGCCAAATTCAGTCCTGGGCTCTTGGAAGCGAGTATTGATGCTGCAACCAAGAAAAAAAGAGATCGACTCGGCATTTCAGAACTGGCGCATCCCTTCGAAATCGATGCTGCCTGCCTTGAAGCCGTGGTCACTATCTGCTGAGTGTGCGATGCAACGTCCTCATCTTTCAATGCAGCCTAATCTTTGCCGCAGCACCTACGAAGAACCACTGCTGCGTGAGTCTTAGACTCCACATCACCGACGTCTGTGGTGCACTGTTCCAACTCTGACACAGTCTCGGCCCTGTGTGGCTTCCAACTGACGCACCGCCTTCAGCCCTGTGGTTCGATATTGATGTTGTTGAACCGACACAACGCACTCTTGACATCAACTTATCATTGATGCTTCATCACATTCAGGAACCGAAACCTCGCACCAGCAACCGACGCATTAGCTCTTTTGTGCACTGCATCGTCCCTGAGCCTTAAAGCTTCAACGACCTTGCACCGCCTCCAGAAATTATTGCATCACCTGCATCCGCGACACCTCACCTTCTCTGCGGAAAGCATCGCCTACGATTTACGACGTATACAAGGTACTGTCAATTGCATGCATGTCTCCTGAAGCCGGCCCAAGCTCCATGGTGATCAGACTGAATTTTGGGATTTGTCCTGGTCAAGTGTGACCATTTGGTCCCAGTTGGAGCTATTGACATCTAAGCACGACAGTTTGATATAGTCCTGCAAAATTTATACCTTGACTTGTGTATGTTGGCTATTTTTTGTTTTGGTCTTGGTTTACTAAGATAAATATTGGCTATGTTTCTAAACTGTTTTGGAGTACTTTTGTGGTGTTTTCACTTTGTTACTGTGTGTGTGCACAAATACTTTACACATTGCCTCTTTAGTTTCACCTGACTACTCAGTGCCAAGCAACCAAAGGGTGACCACAGGTAAACTTTTAGTGTGTACTACAGTCACCCTGACTAGGATGGTCGTTCCTGCTTGGACAGGGTGCATGCCTCTGCCAAAGGCACTTTATTGATTGACATTCCTCATGCCATTTTTGGTATTGGTGTAATTCTATTCAGCAATTTTTCTGCATTGACGAACAAAGAATCCTTTCGGATTTAAAAAGGCAAATGTGATTTTTTTGCCCCGAACTTTTTTTGGTGACTGCTTGGCAAACCCGCACAAAACTTCCCATGACAAACACACAATGGATGAACTATTTATTGTAAAGTTTCGTGCAGATTTGAGAAACAGCAGCAAAGTTATTAAGAAAGTAAATAATGCCTGTGAGACCTGATACTCGTCAGGTAGCATTTCCCTAAACTTTTAGCTTTTTCTGCCTGGGTTTTACTGCTTCTCTTGAATGTCCTCCGGGCTCTGGGCACTTTCCCACTGTACATACACTGTTAAAGTGCGCATACTTTTCCTACCCGTGTTGAGAAAGTGGCGCTGACTTGATGTTGTGAAACACAGGCTGGTCTGCCAATGCAGAGCAGTGTGTGCACGCTGGCAGCTATTGTGATTAAACTCATGAGCAGCATGGCATTGCACGCCACTGTATGTGCGCACCGGCACCGGTGGTACCTGTGAATATACCTCTTTTTTTCCACATGCTTTTTCCACGCAGGGAATTACAACGACCGCATTGTAACAATGCATACCATTACCCCGCAAGTCATAACAACGACATGCTCTGGGGGTCGCTGGATGTTGGAATAGTATCCTTTACTATTCCAACTCCAGTATGTACAACAGAAGGGAAGGTATTGGATTTTAAATCCAACACCTTCCGCCCCTCTGCAAATCGTTGTTCCGACTTGTGGAATAATGGTATGTGTTGTTTAAAATAGTGAAATACTGGACTATAAGGTTTGGTTGTCTTCAGTAAAAAGTAAAGAACAATAGTAAGCTACAAATTACCTAAGAAAGTAGAATTTTATGAAAAAACATCTATGGCATTGGCGCAACCTGTAATGGGCATTGATTGGCATTAGTAGGTTCAAGTTTTGTTTGCCATTTATAAATAGATCAGTGATAAAACAATGGTCAGAGCTAGTCGAATTATGTCTGTGGATTTACTACAATTAACACATAATATGCAGTTTAGTTTGAAAATTGCATCAAAAATGTCCTTTCTAGTTCAAATTAATCACAATGGTACTCCCAGGAATTGGACTTTCTTTCCTATACTTTAGATACCACTGCAGCATAATTTGGTCCTTCGTTGCTGAATTCTTTTGGTCCTTGAAATGGTAACGCTCTGAAGAATTGCTGGAGGGCAGGTATTATGGTGATGAAAACCCTATTGATAGGGACCCATGAAATATTTTCGATATTTAATGGGTTCCTACGGACGTGGGTTTTATACCAGTAGATTCTGTGCACTTAAAGCTCCCCAACATCTAATATATTTTCTGATATAGTCTTTCAATCTAGTGTCCTTGTGTCCTGCAGAACTTTAAGTTGGGTTTGTATGACACCTCAACTCTTATGATTGATGCTTATATTGCACGCTCTCCTTTTTGCAATAGAGTCACACTTTGAAATTCATGGGAAGAAAAGAAGTCTTCTGGTGAAACTGAATGGATGGATGCTTTACTGCTAATCTTCCTTTTCCCAGTTCGTGTGGAATAACTGTTATCCATGAGAAACAAGGACACCCTGCATGTCAGGAAAAGGAGTAAGATGTTTTGTGTCAGGAAATACGATAAGTCCAAAGAGGTTCCCAGGCCCGTCAGACTCAGTGTCGTTATCTCACAGTGTACTTGATGTGACAGATGGTGCGCTTTAAAAATGGTTGCATCCGATCGGTGAAACAGGCGCGCCCCTCTGTGACAGGTCCCTGACACGAGGCAAAAGGAAGGCAGTTTTAGGTGTTCAAAATACTACAAAAGAATCCGATTTCATGAACTTTAATAACTGCCATTTCTGCTGCCTGGCACATATAAAACAATGAGAACTCCACGAGTAAGAACAAATAACATCCGTCTATTTGCCCAACTGGGCCAAAAGCCTGAATTGGTGGGTTATTGCAGGAAGTGTCTTAGGCAAGGAAAGTTGGCGTGGGTTGAACTGCGAAGGTGAATGTACAATTGTTGCATTATGCACAGAACAAAAGGCTTGTTTCTGCAGGCTCTTCCCTGTCACATGTTTGGACTAACCTCGAGGAGTTGGCAATATGCTGCCGCGGGTGAGTATCCCAAATGAAGGAAAGTTAAAAAAAAAACTACACTTATAATACGAGCATGGGGGAGTCTTTCTCCAGGCATTGGGGCAGCGCATTAAGGCGGATATTAACAGATCGTCACAGTGGCTGTAACAGCCATTTTTTTTTACATTTCCGTCTGTATTTATCCGTATTTAGTTTTTGCCCATCTTATTGGTATTTATCCATATTTATTTTGTGTTTTGCGAATATATAGAGTCAAAGAATGGTATATTTACACATTTATTTAACTGATAAACATGCACTCATACTTTACTGCCTGTCGCGTTTTAGTAAATTGAGCAGCCAAATATGGCAAAACACTGCACCTTCTGGTAATTATGAGCATTATATTACAAATATATGTTACCGTACACCTGCCTTTAGGGAAATCAACCTATTTTTAACGTCCCATGTTGCCTATCTGCTCAGCTGTTTTCTTAGAAATCATGAAAAACAGCATGGAGATTCACCCACAAAAAGCACACTCTTCCAGTCGCTAACATCTTGGCACACCCACTTTGCATGTCATTAGTGATAAATATCTCTGACATGCAAAGTGGGGCCCAAGATGGTCGCTATCTCCTACTAGCTGTCGCTAACTGGTGTTAGAGACAGCTAGGTAATAGGGAGATAATTTTATCTCCACTTTCTTGGCTTTTAAAGCCAAAAAAGCGGAGATAACTCCCTTGATAATATGCCCCTCTGTTTTCTGTCTGTAATTATCTGTAAAAATCCGTAAAAAATGAAAACGGGAGTCTTATTTATAACCTATCAGTAAAATCAGGCAGAGAAGCAGACTGACGCCAGTTGGTTTGCCATACTCGGGTTTGTTTTGCATATGTAAACAATACGTCTAGCATAGTGGTTTGTACAGATCATTAGGCAGCACCTGGGAGTAGTCAGTGTGCAAACATCTGATTAAGGAAAATGGAACCTGAATCCTGCATTCGTGCTGGTATAAAAACCCTCGCAAATACCGTTTACACCCATTTTGATTTTTCCAAGAACTCATTAATAGTTCTGGGCTAATCTAGTGTAAAAATTCTTCGGCTAGAATAACGTTTGCTCCAAGATCGTGCTCAGCGTTTGCACCCGATCTAGGATGCACTGTACAAAATGAGACACTGCAGAGCACAACGTTTCTTGTGCCCAGTGACTGGTCATTTTTACAGTTTGTCCTGCGCGTTTTTTACCACCAGTAAACGGGCGCTGGTAAAACAGACCGCAAAACCCATACAAGATACTTGTATTTGCCCTGCACCCCTAAAGGTGCAGTTGCAAATGGACGCAGGAACCACGTTTGCCTGATTTTGCTCACCCATCTCAGAATGTGGCATTCGCGTGCTTGAATCCTTCACTGTGTAGCCCGGTCTGCATTAATCCTACCTGCTAATTTGATGTACCATCAACTTGCTTTTCACTAAAACATATTCGCAAATTAAAGACTGAAAATGCTTGTACTTCATACAAATAATATCATACTCAATAATATATTTGGAACCTTATACATACTTAGAATATAAAACAAATAACTTCCTGATACTCTGAAAGTACTTTACTTTGCTTTTGTGTTGGCATACGCACAAAGTGTACATTTTATTTCAGGTGTTGAGTACAGTTTTCACGTTCCTCTAAATCATATTGGAAGTCGGGGGATTTCTTTCGCACTGTAGCATTTTTACCGTGTGATACAATGTGACATTTAATCCAACATTTTAACAAGTACTTTTACATTGATTGTGATTAACAGCTCTTTAAATCACCAGCAAATGTTTGGCAAATTGATCAACCATTAGCGAGGAAGAGTTTTTAGACAGGCGAATTCAATTTGTTTAATCATTTTATATATTTCGTTTTACCTTTGTGTTTTAAAAATGGTTTACCAGATTGAGAACACATTATTTTGCGTTGCTATGTGTGATGACAGTAACAGACTAAAAATACCACCTGGAAAGTGGTAACTTCATTACTGATTCTAGAATGTCAACTTAGCATGTCGTGTTAACATCTGAGCAGCGGACAACTCAAAATAGCTGAGGTCTTATTTTCAACATAGCGTCGAAAGATGTCATTCGTTCGCAATACCTTGTGAGAAGAGCCAGAGTTTCTCTAAACAAATGAAAACCTTAGCTGATTTGTGACATCACATTCTGCAGTGTCCACACATACACAATACAAAATCCCTCTACTTACAGCATGGGTGCATAACATATATTAAACGATTGGAATTGACTAGTACATTTAATGTCAAATCAGTTACAACCCCCTCATTGACACCTAATTGGCTCGAGTTAACCCAGACACCACGCTGACCCTCACTGTACCAGAAGGGGACATGCATTAAACATGGTGCAGTTATATTGCTGCAGTAACCGGCAAGTGTTGCAGAGAGAGTAGGAAAAGACGCAGTCATGCATTGTGGTGTTGTGGGCCCTGGGCCAACTTGCTAGTAGAAACAAACAAGGGGCACAGACACTATCGGTATAGTAGGTTAACTGGCCCAGGGCACGTGTGCCCAGCCCCTTTTATTAGCAGGGTCACCTGACCAGTGACGCCTGTGATGGGTGGGTGTACAGTGTGGGTTGACACCAGGCAGAACAGTAAAACGTGTCCTGCAGGACACTACATCTTACCAAATTTTAATAGAAAAATACCAAACAAAAGTCCAACCTATGGGAAAAACCACATTACAAAACATAGCACCAATGAGTCTCTTCAGGCCGTCTGCTGGGCGGTGCTGGAGCTCTGGACCGCACGGTCAGGAGGCTTTAGCCCACCGTGGTGATGTAGTTCAGACAGCTTGGTCTCGTGGTGTTGGAGTCTATTTACATAGTTCCAATAGCGGTTCATCTGGAGCGGTGGTGGAGGCCACTCTGGAGATCTTCTAGCAGGCGCTCAGGTTCCGGTCGGCGGCAAAACTGCAGAATATTGAAGAGGGCCTTCCTTGGAGGTGAGGATGCTAGATGGTTTTTAGGTGACCAGTCCCCATCTGACACCTCCATGCTTCCCCGTGCCGACAATGTCTCTGATTAAGATTCCCCTCTCACAGGAACTCTGTAGAGGCCGTTGCCCCTGGATTGCTACTTCACTGTGTAGGCTGTGCGGGCCTCTCAAGGGCCGCGCAGAGGGATCGCTGCGGAACTCCCAACAGGGCCACAGCTGAGCCTTGTGTAACCCCAAGAGTGGATAGTCCAATGGTAGGGTATGCTCTATCTCAGCAGGCCTCAAGTTTACGGGGCACTCCAGATACTGACCTCTCGACCTGCCTTTGCTCAGATTGATGTTGTGATCTGGTCGCTGTCTGTGGGAACTCCCGTCCCCAGGCCTCTCTCACTATGCACGGAGTCATTCTCATCTGACTGTCAACCTGGGACCGCCTACGGAGTCCCCTGATCCACCATATTCTACACGTGCGTACCGCTGGGCTCCTGAGATGACTTGTGGGTGACTGTAAACCCCATCTGGCACTCACACACTTCAGCTGGTCCACGCCCACCCTTTTGTTGCACCGCATCACTACCCCAAAGGATCGCCCATCGCCTTCTCCCTGCTGGGCCGTAGAGTCACCATAGGGAGGACTGATGGCAAGCAGCCCAAACTTAATTTCGAGGCCAGGAAGTCCACAAGAACGCAGGCTAAAACGGACCGAGAACATACCGGCACCCCTGATTAACCCACGTCCACAGATGACCTGAAGGCCCTTCTCCTTGCCAAACAATATAGCCTGTCCTCTATAGAATTATGCTGCATGAGGGAGTACTTGGGGCCCACTCCTCAATGAACCTATCCTGACCAGCAAAACTAGGGTGCTGACTTCTTGGGCTTAAGGAAACAGACACATTGCAGGCCCCTGACTATAAGAGGGTGTCCACAATGTGAGCTATTTCACAAGCCAGGCTCCTTGGGAGCACACTACCCACTTGTCTCAACAGTTCCTGGGAGGCTTTCAACCAGAGGGGGGGCTTGCGACCCAGTGGAGGAAGATGCGTTTCTCTGCCCCTATGCCACCTCGTCAAACCCCCTTCCACCCCCTGTTGAGGGCAATGGTGAGACCGTGTGTCCTTTTTAAGAACTACTGGGTGTCTGGCCCGTCCTTCCCTGTTACGCTCTGTCATTCTCAGCACATTTATGGTGTGGAAAAGGGTCCCAGGATGCCCGACCCCAACATGGCCGACAGTGGTGACCTTTTTCCCCTTGCTGACCCTTTACTTTTTACCTACAAAACCCTGCCAGGACTGTGCCTGACCTCAAGAGGACATTTGGAATTTAATCGGACCATGGCTCCCCCCACCCGCACTATTCTGACATTCCCCTGAGTACACTTGACCCCAAACCCGGACAGTGGAGTTCGAGCATTTTGTCCGACGCCCGGTGGAGCTGCTCTGTTCAGCGAATTGAGGAGATCGGCCTTGGTTTATCCCCTGACCGTCACCTGCCCAGCTGGACACTGGACACTGTTTCCCCTTCTCCCTGTCTCGCCCGCCCCCCCCTGCATAATTCTGCTGTTCTGCCTTTTCCTTATTTCCTTTCTTTCCATTTTTCTGACCGATGCTCGTTGGAGCTTCCTAGAGAGCTTTAGAGGAGACTGGCCTTGGATTATCTCCCTGGCCCTCACCTACCCACTTGGTCTCAGGACTGACTTTCCCGTTATCTCTTTTCCATCTTCCCCCTCGTCCTTTCCCTTCTCACTCCACCTCTCCCCTTTCCCTCTCTATTTGTCTATCCAGACATTGAACACAATTCTTCCTCGTCTCCCTGCAATGGCTCATTCCTCCTCTTCTTTCCTATAAATTCTCTCAACATCTTTGTTTGTTTAATGTACCTTACTACGCTATTGTAACTGATGTAATTAGTAACGCAATTTTCCTCTGCTATAGTGCTCTGATACCTACGGGTCTAGCCAGCACTTTATAATCCTTTTGAGGTACCTTCCAATGCAATGTTCCCCTGGTTATGCGCTCTGATACCTCCGGGTCTAGATAGCGCTATATAACCTTTGCAAATTCAAATAAACTAATACAGTTTTTTCCTGAACGCTGAGACCTGAGCAACATGGCTGATGACCAGTGGAGCTGCTTGACAGCTAATGAGGAGTCTGGCCCTGGTTTTCCCCCTTGATCGTCACCTACCCAGCCAGACATTGGGCATTGTCTTCCCGCTTTTACTCCTTCTTCCCCTCCCTCTTACGAATTATTGAAACATTGTTTATATGTACTGTACCTTTCTATGCTCTTGTATCTGACAAATCTTGTAACGCAATGATCCTAAATGTAAAGCGCTCTGATACCCTCTTGGGTCAATGTTCGTGCTATATAAAACTTTATAAATAAAGATTAAATATATTAAAAAAAATAGCGCCAGGAGTGCCTCGTTTAACTCCAGATGTCTTGAACGTTTGGATCCATGCTGGTGGTGGGATGCTCCTTAGATGTTCTTGGTGACGATGATGCACCTGGATGATATACACAATAATTTTCTTTCAGCTGGGCAACAGGCGGCGATCTCTTGCTTTAGATGACCTCATGGAGTGAGGAGGACTGGAGAGACTTTGTGGCCGCTTTTGGTTGTCTTCTGGGAAGTGCACTTGCTAGATGTGATGCCATCGATGCCAAGCACCCTGTGACTGGTGAGTGGACGATCACACTGTGAAGTGTGGGGCCTGGACGCAGATCGCGCTTGCTAGTGGATTACAGTTAGTCCTCCCGCGAAGCTGTCTCCAGTGACGTCTCTGCACCCCGGTGGCTGGCTTGTGCTGATGAACCCCTTCTCCAGTGCTTGCACAAGTCCTCTGTCCTATCGCTCTTCTCCTTTGCCCTCTTGCGCTCCTGTGGTGGTTGTTCGCCCTGTGGCCTCGTGCTACTCTCCTTTCCTCCTTCGCGGAGTGGCATCCTGCCTCGCTCTTCTTCTTCGCTATGTGGCATCCAGCCACGCTCTTCTCCTCCTTCCGACCAGGTTCCTTACTCGGATGTGGTGTCCTGCTACATGTCCCATGTTTGTGCCACATGGCCATCTCGCTTGTCATTTCCAGTTCATAGGGCTGTCTTTACTTGCTGTGGACCTGTGACAGGCCTGTCCTGTCGCTAGAACATGCTTTTTCTCCTTGAGGACCTTTCGCGGGCCCCATCCCCTCCTCAGGGATTTTCGCGGTGCCAGTATGGCATGTTAGTTTCTTTGCTTGATGGTGTCGTGCTTGCCCCTCGAGCCTGCACTATTGTGGTGCTTGATCCTGCCTTTGTTCAGGCATGGTTAGTAGGGTCAGTCACTTTGGGTGATGTGGCATACGTGTCGCCTGGTGCACAGACATAATATCGACTCCAAAATATCGTTTGGACAGAATATCGAGTTTTAAATATCGTTTGGACAAAATATCGACTAGACAGAATATCGACAGCCAAAATATCGTTTTTAAGGTAAGTGAAGTAATATCGACTGTAAATAATATAGACAGTGAAAATATCCAAGTATATAATCTAGATAGTAAAAAATATAGTTTTTTAAATAATATTTAATTATTTATAGTGTTTTTATGTTATAATATGTGTGAAAAGTGTCATTTTATTTTATAATTATTTTTAATTAATGATTTTTTTTAATTATTGTGTAATTTTATTCTGTAGCGGGTTGTGGGTTTATAGGGGAATAGGGTGGGAAGTAATTTAATTATAATTAATTAAATATGTAAATTTATTAATTGGTAGTAATAATTAATTAATTGGTAATTAAATAATATATGTTCATTATTTAAAATTTAATTGGTAATTAATTTAATTTAATTGATTAATTGCTAATTATGTAAATTAAAATAATGTATTTTCTGTAGCGGGTTGTGGGTTTATAGGGGAATAGGGTGGGAAGTAATTTAATTATAATTAATTAAATATGTAAATTTAATAATTGGTAGTAATATTTAATTAATTGTTAATTAAAAAATATTTGTTAATTAATTAAAATGTAATTGGTAATTAATTTAATTTAATTGATTTATTGCTAATTATGTTAAATTAAAGGGGTATTTTTAGGGTTCAGGGTCAGTTTTTAGTTTTTGGGTAAAGGGGTATTTTTAGGGTTCAGGGTCAGTTTTTAGTTTTTGGGTTCAGGGGTATTTTTAGGGTTCAGGGTCAGTTTTTGGTGTTTGGGTAAAGGGGTATTTTTAGGGTTCAGGGTCAGTTTTTAGTTTTTGGGTAAAGGGGTATTTTTAGGGTTCAGGGTCAGTTTTTAGTTTTTGGGTAAAGGGGTATTTTTAGGGTTCAGGGTCAGTTTTGGGTTTTTGGGTAAAGGGGTATTTTTAGGGTTCAGGGTCAGTTTTTAGTTTTTGGGTAAAGGGATATTTTTAGGGTTCAGGGTCAGTTTTTAGTTTTTGGGTAAAGGGGTATTTTTAGGGTTCATGGTCAGTTTAGGGTTTTTGGGTAAAGGGGTATTTTTAGGGTTCAGGGTCAGTTTTTAGTTTTTGGGTAAAGGGGTATTTTTAGGGTTCAGGGTCAGTTTTTAGTTTTTGGGTAAAGGGGTATTTTTAGGGTTCAGGGTCAGTTTTTAGTTTTTGGGTAAAGGGGTATTTTTAGGGTTCAGGGTCAGTTTTTAGTTTTTGGGTGAAGGGGTATTTTTAGGGTTCAGGGTCAGTTTTTAGTTTTTGGGTAAAGGGGTATTTTTAGGGTTCAGGGTCAGTTTTTAGTTTTGGGAAAAAGGGGTATTTTTTGGGTTCAGGGTCAGTTTTGGGTTTTTGGGTAAAGGGGTATTTTTAGGGTTCAGGGTCAGTTTTTAGTTTTTGGGTAAAGGGGTATTTTTAGGGTTCAGGGTCAGTTTTTAGTTTTGGGAAAAAGGGGTATTTTTTGGGTTCAGGGTCAGTTTTGGGTTTTTGGGTAAAGGGGTATTTTTAGGGTTCAGGGTCAGTTTTTAGTTTTTGGGTAAAGGGGTATTTTTAGGGTTCAGGGTCATTTTTGGGTTTTTGGGGTACATATACAATATTGGCTATTATTTAATTCAATTTTGTTACTATATATATATATATGTTTTAGGAAATATGATTAAAAAAATATTATTTTTTTACTTTCATTAATTATTTAATTATTAAAAGTTATTTTAAGTATTGTTAATTATATTTTAGTAATTAATTTTTTATATTAATGTAATTAAACATTGTTTTTAGTAAAGTCGATATTTTTTACAACGATATTTTTGTAAACGATATTTTGTACTCGATATTTTTGTACTTACCTGTTTGTACATACAAACTCGATATTTTGGTTGTAGATATTTTTTCCTCGATATTTTGGGTAGTCGATATTTTGGTAGTCGATATTATTTCAGTGATCCGTGTCGCCTGTGGTTGGAGCACATGTTGAGGTGGCAGCTTGCTACATGGAGCGTGCAACTCTCCTATTGCCTGTATTGGGCTACTGGTGACTCCATCGTGAGGCAGTGTGAGCGAGGACACTCTTTGCTGTCTTTGGCCTACTGCAAGGTTTCGCTGGAGCAGTGGAGATGTGGAGACTCTCCTTGCTTCCTTGTGGAGAGGTCTCTCTCTCCCGGGTGCCTGCCCTTGATGAGTTGTTCCCTGTAATCTCTAGGGCTGCCGCCCAGTGTGCCCACTCTTCACAACCCTGCGGGTGCAGCAGGAGACACACGCATACTCACGGGGAGGAGGGTCACACAGCGGTACATGTCTCCTTCGGGTCGCTGCACTTCCCCAATCCAGCCTACGCCTCACAGTGCAGAGGTGAGAGGGAATCCGGTGGGGGTCTGCAGTGTTACTTGCTGCTCTGCGTGGGAGACAGGGCACTCCCTACTTACCACAGAGACCTCCTGGGCCTAAGAGCATCACAGGCTCCTTACAGGCATAGCCCGGACTCTCGCTCTCACAGGTATGAGGCAGCTGCTAGAATGCCTAATTGGGGGTGCTTGTCCTCTATTCCTTTTCTGCTCACTTGGGCACTGCGCGGACAGGGGAGGCTTCATGCCACCATTCAGTAGCGATGCAGTGCCTTGCGCTCGACACTAGCTGTGATGCTCCCTCCCGTGTCACAGCTCTTTGCCTGGCAGAAGGTGCGCGGTGCCCTAGCCATGGCCTACACTTCTTCAAGGACTAATAGGCACTTGCTGGCAGCATGCATGGAAGGCAATTCCCCATCTTTGGCATTGCGGTGTTGTGGGCCTTGGGCCCACATGCTAGTAGAATCACGACACAGACACCATCGGTATAGTAGGTTAACTGGCCCAGGGCACATACGCCCGGTCCCTTTTATTAGCAGAGTCACCTGACTGGTGATGCCTGTGATGGGTGGGTGTACGGTGTGGGTTGACACCAGGCAGAACACTAGAATGTGTCCAGCAGGAAACTACAATGCATATTGCTGCCTATCCTCTTTAAAGAGTGGTCGGTGTCATAAAGTGGATTCACCCATTTCAGTGGAGCCTTGGGCTCTCCCAATGAAGCATATTTATTTTGAAATATTATAATGCGCTAAGGCATTCCTTTTAATTACTTTAGAATGCAAAAGTGATAGGGTATCCTTCCAATCATAAGAACAAAGAGAATCACATTGTTTCTTTATTTAGATATAACACAGATATCTTTAAAAGAGGGTTACATAATATACGTTATATACAACTATTATAAATAAAAACTGCAAAACGGTCAGTTGACCAGCCATAATAAAAGTGAAAGTAAAAGTATTCTGCATCCTCACCCTCCTAGGTCCGTAGAGTTAAAAAAAAAAAAAAGATAAAACCAGAGAAAAAATAATACAAAAGTTTAAAACCTAATGTACAAAGGACTTCACCCCTTTTTCTTTACTCTCGCTCACTTGGATATCATACATCTGAAAGGCAACCCAATTTTCCTAGAGATACTGCTCATATTCTTTTTGTTTCCACCCCTAGAGATTTGGGATGTATCTTAAGGTGTATCAAGTGAGAAAAGAGAGGTAGGAGGGGGAATTTAGCACGACTTCTTTTGCTTGAAATTGCGGTATGCTTGCTGGATGAACTTTGTTAGTCTTATATTTAAGTCAGTGTTTTCAGAGTTCAGAGCCACGATGATAGCTTGCATGCAAGATCGAACGCCCAACCTGTTCCATTCGGCTTTTAGTTTGCACCTGCGTTGGGAGTTAAAGGCTGGGCAAAGGCAAACCACGTGAAACAATGTTTCGGCTGTTTTACCGCACCCTCTGCAAGTTAGATCCTCCGCCCTGCTTCTCCAAGAGGGTAAGTCTTGCAGAAAACGCCAGTCGCCCATTCTAATAGGTATAAAGCTACGTTCAAGGTACAATGAGTATGTACAGGAAAGGTAAGCGGCGGCGAGTAGCCGACTATAGGAATTTACAAGGGCCCAGGAATGACTGCGTTTTGAAAAGAGTGCTTTGTCTGTGATGAGTGATCTTATTCTGACACATTTTTTGATGGCAATTTTAAACGCTCTCTGGCTGGGGTTAAGGGCCCATAGATAACCTGCTGACATTTGTTGGATATAGTCCTTGAAAAGGCGACCAAACGTTCCTCCTGGGTTTTTCTGGGAAATTTCTAGCCAGACTAAGGATTCTAATGAGCCTGGATCAGCCTGTCTCAGCTTGTGAGAGAGGTTTAAGTATACACCGATATTGAAGACCTCATAGTTTAGTAGCCCCATCTCCAATCTTATCTGTGCGGCAGATATAGAAGTTGGCAACTGGAGGAATTTTTTATAGATTTTAGTGGTGTGTTGGTTTAGAGCCGTATTCAGTTTACCCTTGAATGACTCTATCCCGTATGATAGGGTGGGGCCAATTTTCGCTCTCAGGACTTCCAAGAGGGGCGAGAAAGTTGTACCTGAGAGGTTTTTTGAAAGCTTAGCTAAAGACACCGCAAGGGTCGTGGCTTTAACTGCAATCTTGTGATGCTGTCTTATAAGGTTGCCTTTAGAGTCCAGGCGGACGCCTAGATATTTGTACGATTGACCTATCGCAAGGCTTATCTTGTTAAAAAACCAGCCACTGCCGGCATATCGTTTCTTCCCAAAGGGGACTACTTGAGTTTTCTTTAAATTGACTTCTAATTGATTCGTTATTGTGTAACGTAGCAGTGTATCAAGAAGCCTTTGCAACCCGACCCTGGTAAGGCTGAAGAGAACAAGGTCATCGGCATATAACAGGTTGCTAAGTGCCGTCCCTCCCACCTTTGGCGGATGACTATTGGTTTCATCCAGGGTCATCGACAGGTCTGCTATGAACAGGTTAAAGAGAAAGGGGGCCAGCACACATCCCTGCTTAACACCTCTCGTTGTCATAATTTTCCGCGAGAGATGCGTGCCGGACTCTAACTTCACTCGAACCCACGTGCGAGAGTGAAGTTGAATGATGGGCTCCAGTAATTTGTCTGGGATCCCCCACTTCCTAAGCTTTTCCCATAAGGCAGCCCTGGGGACCCTGTCAAATGCTGCTTTGAAGTCGACAAAGCAGCAAAGCACTGTCCTGGATGTTAAGAGAGCTTTGTCGACAATAGTTGATACCGCTAGTAGGTTAGTCATGGTCCCTGAGTTGGCAACAAACCCCGTTTGATTCATCGGGATCCGGTTGTGTTCCTTTGCCCATAATTCCAGATCCTCCAGGAGGAGGCCTGCATAGTACTTGGCCTCAATGTCCAAAAGAGCAATGAGTCTGTAGTTGTTAGGGGCAGCGCGGGATCCTGATTTATACATTGGATGTATTATCGCACCCCGCCATGAGTCTGGGATTGTTGCAGTTCTCAGGGCGTAGTTGAAAAGGTTTGTTAGGGTTCCTGACCAAAAAGTTATGTCAGATTTAAAGAGATTATGTGGCAGCCCGTTTGGGCCCGGTGCTCCATCTGATCTTGATTTAGTCACAGCCGACGCTACTCTATTTTGGGGCACCTGAAAGTCCATATTAGCTGAATTTAGCAACTCGGTGGGTGCACTCCGCTTGATGCTGGCCCGGTCTCAATCTCTCTGAGCGAACCGCATCCTGTGGGTCCTGGATGTTCTGGGGACCTGAAGTGGTCTGTGAGGAATGATGCCCATTCAGACTCTTGGATATTTGCTGATCCAAAGCTTGAGGTACTCGAGTTGGCGTGGTTAATTAGGGCCCAGAATTTTCTTGGGTTTTTGCTCTTACTCTCCCACATCAATTTGCACCACATTGATTTTCATAAATCTGTTTGTCTTTGATGGTCGCCAGCCTAAATGACTTTTGGGCAGCTTGATAGAGATTTAAACATTCACTATTCCCAGGATATTTTGCAAGTGACTGCAGGGCGTTGTCCTTTGGGCCTGCTGTTTTACTGGAAAACAGTTAGTCAGATGGGAGCACAGCGCCGTCCATGTTACAATGGGAGAGGCATCTTGATCGTTTCCACCTTTTATGCGTTCCATGCATACCTGAAGGATAGTCGGGCTGATATCTTCGCTCCACTTGAGTCGCTTAAGATTTTCCGTATATATTCCCCGACACGTTGGAGGTGCGGGTTTGTGCTTCACTGAGTTTATATTAAGGGATATGACCTGAGGCCTATGGTCACTTTCAGAGCGTGGGTGAATACAGAAGCTGGCCAGACAATGAAGCAAGTCTGCGTTACAGATGGTGTAGTCCAGATAGGAATGTTTGCTACCGTTTGTCCAGGACCAATTCGGGGGGATATCACCCACCAACCTGCTGTTCATTACCAGGTATCCAGCGCTGTAGAGTTTCATCACACAGATCTCACCCAGACCGCAATAGGCTTGATTGGTCGGTTTGGTTTGTGTCATGGCCTCAGTGATGGGGAGTAAGAAGGGCCCGTCGATGTCTGCTAAATCCCCTGGAATAAGTTGGTATTAAAGTCCCCCGTGACAAATGCAGTCTGAGTTGGGGTGTTCCGCAGCGATGTCGCACATTATTCCGTTAAGCGTGCCAAGTGATCTTTTTTTGTACGTGTGTTGGGGTTGATGTATGCGTTTAAAAGAAGTAGTGGGCGCTGTTTTCGCGGTGATGAAGGCCGCTAATGTTCCAAGAACACATGAGGAAGATCGAATCAGCTTGTGGAGTAGGAGCGGTTATAGATGGGGCTACTGGAGGAATTGGCGTTGCTTGAAGTTTGTAATTATGGGAAGAAAGCTCTACTTCGGAAGGTCAATCTGAGCTTTTAGTTGACAAAATCGCTGGGAGCCACTCCCAGCCTTGACTTATGTCGACGTTGGAGACCACTGTTGGAGGGTTTTTGTGCAGTTCCTCGGATCCTGCCGCATTTTTTAAGATCGAATATGGTCTGGGATGAGGCACCGGTCTGATGGTGCCGGTATTTCGCGGAGGTGTTGGCTGGGTTAATAGGGAGATGGGGTAGCCTGGAGTGGAGTATGGATACACTCTAATGCCCCAGTCCCGCAGAGTGGTCTTGTGGTTCAAAAATGTTCCTGCCCAGCTAGCCGACTTGAATGACACCAGCGTTACCTCGGACGGTTGAGTGCCTCTTGGTGGGAGTAATTTGATGGATTCAATGTCCTCCGATGCCAGGCCTGCGAACCCCGGAATGCCTTCCACTAATTTTATTATGTTAGATCTATTGAGGATATCTTGTCGACCCTTTGATTTATATTCTGGTACCAGCAAGATATGAAAGAGTGAGGAGTCATTTTTATTCTCTTCTTTGAGTACGCTCAGGGCCAACTTTTTGGTTTTGTTAGTGGACAGGCCTGCATCTAGTTTCTGCTCCTGTTGCTTTGGGCAGTTAGGGGGCTTTAATGAAAGGTAGCTGGTTTTGGGCATAGTTGTTTTTTGGTTGTAAATTGTTTTTGTGAGGTTCATTCTTGTTTTTCCGGTATCCACACGGGGAGGGGTTGTGGCCGGCGCTGGGTTAGATTTTATTATTGTAACTGTAGCCCCCGTGAATCTCGGCTCGTGGTTTTGATCATTAGATTTTCCATAGCTATGCATGGTTCTTCAGTTACTGCTCCCATAGCTGGCTTGCTTGGGTCTTGAGAACTCCCCGAGGATTGCTGGATGACGTTTGCTTATAGATCCCCTTTTGATTTGGAGGCACTGAGAGTTACTGGAGTTGATCGTACTTCCGTCTCACTTGAAGCTTTCTTATTAACTGCCTTCGCAAAGAGGAGAAAAAATTCCAGGGGTACGGCATTTACTTTTGCCCTTATTTTATTTCTGTGTTTGCGCTGACGTTTGCGCTCTCTCTTGCTGCATGGTGGCGGGAGGGCAGGCAACACTTCCAGTTTGGTGGGAGCCAGGGTCACTGAGCTGGCCGTTAGCCTTGTCGCTGGGTGATCCGTGTGGATTATGCGTCCGTTGAGGGCCCCGGCGTTTTCAATCGTCACTTCGGTCGGGTCAGAACCTGATGTTGCTGGTTGGAGGTGGCCACTTCTTAGCTCATCATTTAGCTGGTTTGTACATGGTTCTGTTCCTCCGCTTAACTTAGTGCCTTTTTTTGTAATGGTCCGCAAGTTAACAGAATCTTGATCCGTTTCCGGTGGTTTTTGCTGTTGCAAACCGGGGTTTATGGATGAGTTACCCCCCTTCAGGGACTTGACTTCCTTTATAACACTGGATAGAAAGTCTGGGAGCGCAGAAAGTGAATCAATGATTGGGGAGCAAGAGCAGACCGACTGTATGAGCTTAGTCGAGGCTTGTGCTCCTAGTATTAAGTTATTCAGTTTGTCGAGTTTATTATCTATCCCTGCCGTGAACAGGGCTAGGGTGTTCAGGAGGTCCACCTGCACGTCCAGTTTGTCCGAGTGATAGTTTAATGCATTAACTGTTTGTTGAAACGTTAGAAGGAGTTGTGGACAGACTCCAGTTGCTGTTGAATCTTTTTTGTTGGAATTTGTCTTTGACGTATGATCGGGGGAATTTTGGGTATTTTTGAAGAAGAGTGAGAGGTCCGCTAAAAGCTGATCGCTTGGATCGGTTTTCTTGGCTATTTTTTGAGAGGATGACATTTTTGCTGCTGGTGGTAAGAACACGATGTGCTGAGGGCTTGACACGACGTTGACGATGTGCTGGGGACTTGACGAGACCAGGTGCTGATTTGATGCGCTTATAGCTTGGGGTGAGTGAGGCGTTTGAAGAATAGTATTGCGCACATAAGGATTTTGCACATGAATTTGTGCAAAAGTTGATTGGCAGTGGGTAGCCATTATGGGTTCCTTTGACGGAGCAGGCTCTTGTTGGGGGGTAAATGCTGGGGAATCTGGTCTCTGTATTTGATCTGAAAAAGAACTTGGGTTGGGTTGCATGTCCAGCCGAAAGGATTGGAGCTGGCATGCAGCTTGCTTATCCGCTCCAGCGGATAAGAGTTGCTGTCCTAATTGCAGCTGTGGATGAAAAGTAGCTGAGGGGTTTTGATTGGAACTTACATCCCCTGGCCATGCCGAGATCGAGTCGTTGAGTGTTGATCCGAAGATATAGACTCCCGAGGGTTGACCAGACTTTTTGGATTTCATTGACCAGTGTAGTGGGGATAGCGGTTGTGGAGGGGACGTGCTTATTATGGCCGATTGATCCGGGGCTCCGAGCCTGGCTGCCTCCTGGGGCTTGGGCTGTGGATGGATATCAGTCGTAGTTGGTATTTTTTTAAAATAGACCAACAGGTTTGAGTGCTTCATAGTTTTTGGCATATCCAGACTCTTGCCTTTCTGATTCGGGAGGCAGCAACTGGTTGAAGAGGGGTTTGCCGCGGTTGCTGTTTCCTCCGGACCCTGGGAGGATGAGTGGCTACCCGGATGAGGCTCCTCTTTGAGTGCCAGCTGTTTTGTGATCTTACGTTTCAGTGCCGCTATGGTCCTTCTTACCTTCCCCGATCTCATGGCCTCAATTAAATGATACTGGGGCAAGCCCACCTCTCCGGTGTTGCCGGAGCTGTTTGTCCGAAATAGTCCGAAAGAGGGGTTGTTGTAGCCTTAAGTCCCTGCTTGCTATGCAGTGGCTCTACTATTGAGAGATTGGAAGAAGTTCGGTGGCCTTGAGACTCTGATGAATCGGATCGATGTATTTCCTCTATGGGCACTCTATGGCACTGCCGGTTCAGCCGGTTCAGATCTCTTTGGCCGGCTCTTTGACCGGCTCCACTATGATTGATGATGTAGTGTTCTTTCTTTTGTATTCTCCGCTTATATTCTCCACTATATTAGGTTTTAGTTGAACCAGTCTCCAGAGACTGCCCAATAGGGTGATGGCTGACTGTTTGAATGGCGCTATGGCGCTTCAGTAGGCATGCACCGGTGCTTTGTCGGTGCTTTGTCTGTGCTTGACGGTACCTTAAGGTCTGGCACCCTCCTGCTCCTTTATTCCCCAGTCCCGTCTGCCCAACCAGCGACCGCCAGCACACACCACGCCCCTCAAGACTGGACCCAGAGTACGAATCTGAGGTTGGGCCACACAGATGGAAAGTTGGTGTGTGTGACCGGGTTAGACCGACTCAACCAGTAGATATCCTGGGCTTGCAGCTAAGCTGGCTGTTACTGGGCGGACTCGGTGAGGGGGGGAGGCGGGGGAGCAGCCCCAGAGCTGAAAAAAAGCGGCCAGGTACCACACACGGCCGACCGGCCAGGCTGGTGAGTGAGGTTGTACAGGAGGGTTGACGCAGGCCGATGCAAGGGAGAGAGGTCACCGTTGGCCTTCTAAAGCAACACAGGAGCAACACAGGAGGTGCCTGGGAGATGCCTAGTTGTACAGGGTGGAGGGACTCTCGGCTGGTGGCGGCTCCATGCGATAGTGTACGGTTCAAGAGAGAGGGGGGAGGGCTTGCACTTATCAAGCCGTTCTTGTTGCCCAATTGCCCTGCCCTGCCACAACCAACAGCGGTGGGGCTCCTCTCCACACCCTCACTCCCTCCCACACACAATTAACCGACTTACCGGCACACCACCGCTCTCGCCGGAATCCCAACCCGGACCTCAAACCTCAATCCAGTGCCTACGTGGGCCCCCGGCTCCCGGCTCCTGACCCTCTACCACACAGCTCGCAGCAACCCTGCCGCTCGGCCTCCGTCTGTCTCCGCCAACCTCACGCTCACCAGGCCTGCCTGACGACACGTCCGAGGAACAACCGCAGTTTCCGTTAGTGGGGCGCGGCCTCGTTGTGAGGTAGGGTAGGTGTCACCTCTAATATTCTGTGATTGCAGCTTTTAGGAGTCCAGCACTTTTGCTTATAAAGGGATTCTCAATAGGTCAGCAGCAAGAATAGCTAAGGTAGTAGAAATGGTGAGCTGTAGGCTGTTCAAAAGGGGAATTGGGTAAATAATGTCAGGTTGCAAGGTTTTATCTTTGGAGTAAGCTGACGCAAACTCTTCTATATGGATGTTCTTGAAGTATCTCCAAAGGCTTGCGATGAGTTGGTGTTATAGTTGTGGGCAGTGTGAGTGTGTGTTAGGTTGGTCAGATCAGTGGAGATGATGAAATAGTCTGATCATACCTGCTGCTGCATCTGGCCTAACAAGGATGTGTGTGAAAATCAGGTCAAGCATATACCCAGCTGTGTGCGTAAGGATGCTACCTATCTGTTAGAAACCAATTGCTAGCATGTTCTTGGAGAGAAATGTGCGTTTTAAAAGCTGAAATATTGACTCAACAATTGAAGTTGCAAGAGTTACGCTGTGGTCAGGAAAGACCGTTAGCAGTGGCTATCTGTGGCCTCCCAGGGCACGGCTACCCTGCAACATTACTATAAGGATAAGGGATGAAGTGAGGTGAAAAGAGCATCTGGGAGGCAACACGATGATCCTGAACGCCACCAGTGGTCTACTACAGACCTGATGTCCAATCAAAACGATGCTTATTCCATAGGATGAAAATAAACTGCGTGAAGAGAACTTCAACACACAGTGAAACAGGTGCCATCCCATTCAGGATGTGGAGGTAGGGCCAGAGCTGCCGAATTTGGAGCTGAGGAACCAGGTTGGAGTCTCGTTGTCAGCTCAACATCCTGTGATTCTGGGCAAATCACTTAATTTTCCCACACCTACCAAACATGAATGTGTCCTTGTGTAAGGTAACTGGTGCTCATGTAAAGCGCTCCAAAACCTCTGGGTTGAGTTAGCACTTTAGAAAAACTTCAAAAAAATAAAATAAATTGCGGAGGACAGAATGTGATTCTTTGCTACCCCAGAAGAGCCTGGAGACTGGCTGGAAGGGTATTAGCCTGCAAGACACAAAGAGTCTAGGACACAAGCCATCTGCAGAGATTGAGCTAAAGTGAGTGAGGGAGAGACAGAGGTGCCAAACACACCACTGTGGGGCATAGGTGGTAGCGAATCCCCTGCGCCCCAATGACTGAAAAGACAACTAAGGGGCATATGTACAAGGAAATGACGGAGCCCTGAAGTGCCTAAAACTTTGAAGCACCACACTCTGCCATTTTGAAAATGCAGGGATGCACCGCATTTACAATAATATGGCGCACCCCTTGTTTTCCCTAGTACAGGCACTAAAAATAGCTGCCTAGCGCCAATGCAGGCACCCTTGTGCCCTAGTGCAAGGGTGCCTGCACTGCAGGGAATGATTGTTTGTGTACAGAAAGGTGATCCTTTCTGCACATAAACAATCATTATGGTGAATAATGGTATTATGCAGCACACATAGAAGTAGCAAATAACCATTATTTAATATTTATTTATGTGACACATGGCCCACGGAGCCAGATCTTAGCCCACTAAAGATTAAGATCTGCATTCCATGGCCTCATGGCAGACAGGATGGAAATTTAGGGGAGATATCTGTGGTTGAAAGGTAACCCTTTGAGCCACCCTCAATTTCAAAGGCACACTCCAGTATAACTACTGATGCCATCCTGCCCACATCATCTGCTGGATTCCAGCTGGTAGTGCGGCGTGGGTGTGGAAGTAAGGATTGTGGTTGGAGACCGGCTCACCTGGTGCTGAGCCCCGTAGTCTTGGCTGCATCTAAGGCATGTGGCCCCTGCATTGTGGAGACCTTGGCATGCATAAGTGACTAGTTGGAGGTGAGCTGATTCACTGTTTGTGGGACTCAGCGTGGCCCGCTTCATCAATCGTGCCACATCTCTCTCGCGCAACACCCCAACTGCATGCTCATTGATTGTGGTGTCTGATTCACAGGTTGCAACCCTTGGAGGTGGGGAAATGACCGTAGTAATGCTTCATTCAACCTAGTGAGCCATTGCTAAACTTGCGCCTGAGTCTCATTTCCAGAGAGATATGAAATTTGCAACTCTTCGATCGTGTGAGTGACTTGAATGGTCTGGACCGACCCATATCATTGTGCACCCAACATTATGCCTGGATTGCCTTGATGCACCTCTGATCAACAATTACCTGATGGGGTACCTTCTCCTTCTGAGACACCGCTTCTGCTCCATTCTCCATTCATACGCTGCTCGCTTACTTGGCCCTCAGCATGGCAGACCTCATGTGGCCTTCCCCGACGACACTGTGTTGCCCGGTAGTATTGCCGGCTTTGGCCTGGGTGGTGAGAGTGACTGAATGGGCAGGAGGAATGCCTCCTAGAACTGTCAGAAGTGGGTCAAGAGACTATGTGACCCACCTGCGCTTCGCAGAGCTGTACTGTTGCTGGAAGGCCCTTGGGGACCCCATGTGTTTGACCAACTATTGCCCTCAGCCTCTCCTCCGCATCATGTGGGTGAACTTCTCAAGTGGCTTCCAAACCCCTTTTGTTGACTGCCTCCTAATTAACCTTGCTGCCTCCCTCCACCTCCATCTGCTTCCTGGGACACTGACTAAGAGTGACTACAGCCTTGTGCGGCTTTGTGCCCAGGGGAAGGACAGATGTGTCTCCAATCTGTGGGTGTTGGATAGTCGGGTGAGTTGGAGGGCGGCGGGAAGCTTGGGGCCACGGAGTCTGCAAAGGGTGACCAATTGACCTGCTGGGAATCAATTGCACCACAGTAGGCTGCTGAGTGCGTATGTGTGTGAGTGCTTCCATACTGACTTGTCTGATGTCCATTTCACTGCATAGCAGTGCGAAGTGATTGTGTGTGTGGGGGGGGGGTAGTGCAAGTGGGGAACTGCCCATGACTCAGGACACTGGATGCCGGTTTGCCCTATACGTTGATTTCTTGGCAGAAACGCGTTATGCTTGTCATTGGTTTTCCCGACGTGGCCTCGGCCAGCTGTGCTGCTACAAAGTGGTATAACTTTGTGCATGTAGATATTTCTGATATATTTGTGACCCAGGGTGTACCCTCAAATTGTGTGGTATTAAAGTATAGAAATTATGAGGGTGGGCCTGGGGTGGACAACGTATTGCACAGCATAAGGATGCTGTCGGGTGTATATCAGGATCTTTCCCACATGTGCAAATTGCTGATGTCATCTGAACAAGACTGGGCCTAGCACTGCCAGTAATAATTCCAAGTGTGATTGATACCCAGAAATACATAATGTTCATGTTGTGTTGATTATTGTGTGTGTTGAATAAAAATGTTATTTACCTACATCGTGTGAAGTCTTTTTTGTGATGATCAGTGTCTTTATCGTCAGTGATTGCTGTGCCAATGCTTTACACATTACCTCTGTTGTAAGCCTGACTGCTCAGTGCCAACCTACCTAAGGGTGAGTGCAGGTTATACAGTATGTGTAATCACTTGCCCCAGACGGGAGTGGTAGGTTCTGCCTGGCTGGGGCATTGCTTCAACCAACCAGAAAGTGTCAGTTCCAGATTCACTCACACTAACATTTGCACACACATGGTTGGACCCTGATGGCTGCTATGCAGAGTTCTGAGGGGAATGGAACAGTTGTAGGGTCACAATCACCTCCTAGGTTTTCACGCTGGGTTTGCAGTCGACTACATTGGAGACACTAGGGAATTGGATTACACTTACACCAGACACCATGTTACTTATAGGGGGAGTTTTCAATCTAAAGATGAGCCCAGAAAAAGATAGGAGCACAGGCACTGAATGCATGAGTATGTGAGACAGAATACTCTTAAATTTCATCACAGGTGTAGGCCTTTTAGAGAAGAAGAGAAGAACACCCAACAATATACCATTAATAATATGCTTCCGCCACTATGAAAGCTATGTTTAGACTAGATTATTTGTTTGTCCCCAAAACAGAGGGAGGACTATATTGTAACACATCATACCTAGTGAGGGGAATTTCAGATTGCTTAAAACCACTACACTCAGTATATTGAGCCGAAGGGAGAAGGCCCTGGAAACCGGATTTGCATGAATTCACTATCTGCGAGAGAAGGAAACACCTGATGAAGGTCAACAAATTATGTTTGCAGGAAAACAAAGAGTTGGTACAATCCCAAATTACAATCTGAGAGGTGTATAAGAAGATGGCAAGAGTACTGCTGTTAGCACACATTACCAGAAGATAAGGGAAACACATAGAGAAGCCATAATACTAGAGGAACACTTGGGAAAGCTGGAAGCAGAATGTACTCAAATGTAAGAGACAGAGAGGTCACACGAAATGGCAACAGCCTTGGAAGAATGCAAATCACTAGAAGAAAATGAAGCCTGAACATACTTTTGAGCAAAACAATGTAAGCATTAGGAAATGGTTAACAAGACGAGGAAAATGTTATTATGGCTACCTTGGAACGAGGTGAGTCAAAGATGGGTACATAGGATTCAGACCAATGGGGTGGTTACGGTAGAATCAGCTGAAGAATTAGCACATGTGTTTATCGCATATATCCACTGGCTATAAAACCCCAAGTTGCAAATAGGAGCGGGGACCTACAACGGTTCATCAGGGATGTCCCAGTCCCACAGCTAGATGCAGAGAACAGAATAGAAATAAACTGTAACTTGAAGGAAGTCAAATATCTAGAGGTCATAAAACAGCTGTGTAGTGGGAAAATACAGTGACTAAATGGATTCCCACCAGAATTGTTTAAATGTCAGAAGTGAAAGCTGGGAACACCACTATGAGACATGTTAAGAAAGGCAAAGGCAAGGAAGAGTTTCCCCACAGATCTGAGAACTGCAATAATAGTGGTCCCACACAAAAAAGGATAGGCCGGCAGAAGAGTGTGCAGGCCCATCACACTATTAAATGTTGAGGCAAAACTTCCAGCTAAAGTATTGGTGAATTGTCTTGACCATGAACATCCTCTAAATTATTGCTCTAGACCTGTCGGGAATTATGCCGCAATATGCCACACAGGTCAACTGACACAACCTCATACTGTTATTTGTATGAATGATGCATGCCATGAGATTGAGGAGCCTGCCATAATATTGGCACTAGATGCCAAAACGCCATTTGATTTACTGGAATGACCATACCTGCATGTCATTCTACAAAAGGTGGGATTTGGACCAGAATTCCTAACATGGATACAATTGTTGTACTAATTCCCATGCACCAGAGTTACAGTGAACAAAACATTCTCAACTGAGGTTCCACTTGAGACACACAGCAGGGTTTTCCACTCCCACTCTGCTTTGCACAGTGGCTCTTGAGCCTCCAGTAGAATGGTTTAGAAAGGATTTGCTTGTGAGAGGTATCCATTGAGCCCCTGTTAAATACCAGGCCTCCAAATGGCAGGGGTATGTGTAGGAGAGTAGGGTCTGTTTCCTATGGTTACCCCCACTTTTTGCTGTGTTTCACTGGTTTTTCGACTTTAGTATGGCTGTGGCCCTGCAAATCAGGCCCACAGCCTAGCTGTTCTCTCTCTAAATTGATACCATTTAATTTAGGTACATACCAGATTGGTTACTGGGTCCCCCTTATGAGCCCCTGTATATGGTACCTTAGGTACCCAGGGCATAGGGACCCCAGAGGCCTACCAGGGGCTGCAGCATGTATTGTGCCACCCCTGGTTAGCCTTCCAAACGGACACCACAGGTCTGTACTTACAGCCTGGGTAAGGGGGTGTAAGCACCCCTTACTTAGATATAGTATACCTATATCTACCTTATATATAGACACATAGTAACCTATAAGTCACTCCTATGGCGGGCCTTGACAATCCTGAAGGCAGAGTGCTTGGTTTTGTGTGAGAGGGTGCCCTAGCTTGAGCTGAACCCCTCTGCAGCTTTCGAAACCATCTCCTTATAGCTGTTCCATGATATAGCCATACCATATACTCTTAAGTGCAGGGTAGCATTCCACCCTTCTAGAGGGGGAAGACATGTACCTACTGTTAAACCCGGTTAAAGTTAAACAGAGCCCCAGCATCACAAAATGGATGCTGCTGCCACAGACACGAGTCTGGCCTCCTGCTGCTGGACAGAACTCCGGCAGGGGAGGCCTGGACAATAGGTGTCCGGTCCAGGGAGGTGCTAGCACCTCCCCAGACTGGCTTTAGTGTATTGGGGCAGGGTGGGTTGCATTCAGTGAATGCTTTTCAGACATTGCCTGGGGCACACAAGGTGCTCCATGTATTTCCAAGTTCAAACCGATTGCTGGGGCACTCAGCCCCAGCTCTGGTGCAAAATCAGACAAAGGGGAAGGGGTGTAACCACCCCCTCCCCAGGTCCACCCATGGGAGGGACCTTAGAGTTAGTCCAACCCCTAAACTTACTATAAGTATATAACCCCAGTCCCTAGGACTTTAGATTACCCTGGACGAAACTCTGCAACATATATCTTGGACCTTCGACATTCCATATCGACTGGAAGACGGAAGAAATCTCCCTTGTGGTCAAGGAGTGACCACCCTGTTCAAACAGGCACCAACTGCATCTTTGCCGTTTTGCATTTTCGAGGCTCCCGCCAGATCCCGAAGAATCTGCAACACAGGATGTAGAATTCCAGACATCTCTGTAGCTGACCCGAGCTCCCAGCAAAGCTGAGACCCGTACTGACACGAGAGACGTGGGACCGGAACTCCTGGACATCCTGCATTTTTGCAACTGCACCTACTTCCCGAGGTATCCCAAAGTTGTGTACTGGGGTATTTGAAGCCCCTGCCCAAGCTCCTTTTGCACTGAAGTACAGAGGCCAGCACTCCACGAGTGACACGTGAGTCCCCTTTCTTCACCGCAGCTCGAAACGCCTTTGCGCTTCCTAGTCTGTTGGCTAGTGAGCCCCCACAAAGGCTAATCCTTTGTTACTTGAGCTTTCCTGGTTGCTCCAGACGTGCTCCCACTCCTCTCTAAAGGAGGAGTCCCTTAGACCTTGCTGGTCGGCACTGAAGCCAATCTTGTCATCTTGCGTGGGTTGCTATTGCCAAAGCTTGTTGGGTCCAATTTGGATTCCAATGCCGCAGTCAGCTTGATCCTTTGTGGGACAGCTCGAATCCAGCTCCTGGTGGTCGTCGACACCTCCTGGTCCTCGTGGCTGAAGAGTCAAGCTTTACCTCTTTCACCTGAAATCACCCAGCATCGACTGGCATCTTCTCCTCGCCATCCTGGTCATTGGATAGTGACCCAGACTCTGTCCCCTCTGCTTTCAGGTTCTTCTCATCTCCGATCCACCCTTGGATCCACCTGGACACTTTTCCTCTGGTCGCCTGCAGCATTTCTTCGCAGCTATCCATTCGAATCGAGGCGAAACCCGACACTAAAAGACACCTATGCACCCGGCTTCCCTGGGTGAGGTAACATGAGTACTCCGTAGTTCACCGCTAAGTGTCCTTAATCTTTAAAATTGTAACTTATTCATTCTCCATAGAAAGTCAAGGGTGATCCTCGGCTGTGTTTAGACACTGCACACGTCCCCTGTGGTCCTCCTGCATCCTAACCTTGGGTGGTTCCTGTTAGCCCCAGTGGTTCTACAGGCCCTGGGCCTGCTTTCTATCTCTCACGTGGTTCTTATACCACTATTTTAGTATATGGTTTGTGAGGAACCTAGGGCATAACGTATACTGTGCAACCTATCGTATGCTAATTAAGTTCCTTGTATTGTACTTTTACCTCTGACCTCATGAAGAGTCCAGAGGGGTTGTGTTTAGAATAAATACATATATATTTGATATATACCAAGTGTGGTGTGCTTTCATTTGATCATTCAAGAGATTATAATTGGTAAAACAACTAGCTTAACTCGCCTCTAAGTCTTAGCCTGAAGGCTGCTCTCCACAGCTACCACTAGGATAGCTTTCTATAATGGTTGTGTTAGACCTGGCACCATTGGCGTGGGTCTCCCTTCTAATTTTGCTGTTGCCCCATGTGTTTTGGCTGGTGTTGTATGCTTTGGGCACTGTGCCACTGCTATCCAGTGCCACAGTGCAAGTGCTCCCTATTGTAAATTGATGTACTAATCAGTGGTTCCATGTTTGGATATTTGGTTTACTTGTCAGACCCTAGTCTAATGCACTGAGTGTGCCCAGGGCGTGTAATCCAAATGCTTCTGGTGGGCCTGAAGCGCTGGTGGTGCCACCCACAGAAGCAGCCTTGTAAAATGTGTCTAAGTTCTGCCCTTGCAGAGCCTGCGTGCAGTCTGGTACTGTCATGCTGACTGGGCAATTGCACCCACTTCCCAGTCCCTAAACCTTCCCTTTTCTTCATATCAGTCACCGCTATGGTAGGGCCAAGGGCAGGGTGCATTGTAAGCATAAGGTAGGACAAGTCCTGATGTGTGTGGCATGTCCTAATAGTGAATTACAGCCATTCTCGTTTTTCACTATTACTGTCAGGACTCCACAATTACAAGTAGGGGCGACTGGGCAGGGAAGACCTAACCATGGCCAGACGCGCTGCATACAATTGAATTGGTCCGATCTGACTCGAAGATGGCGCCTGAACAGGCCGCCCGAGTCAGGTCGAGGTTAGCGTTCTAGTCCAGTTGCCGCTCTACTGTATTCTAGGTGAGGCGCGCGCAGCTGACAAGCCGCGCACTTCACCAAGATTCCGACCGATGCAGTAGTGTTTTCCGTGTTCCTGAATTCTAGTCAGAAATCACAGCTAATGATAGTAGTTTTAGTGGCAGGAAGAAACGAAAGGAATTAGTGTAGTTAGGTATTTGGCACCACCGTTCTTGAGAGAAAAGACGAAGCGGAATTCCTGAGCAGTCTTGAAGCCCGTGTGAAGACAAGTCGGCTGACAGTCTTTTGAGGAGGAGATGAGCGGAACAATAAGCTAAGTGATAATCCCGGAATAACGAAAGTCCATGAAAAGTTAAATGCGTGTTTAAGGTATCGACGTACGTGAGAGTCATCAGGAAAGTGGAATGTAATGTTCTCTCAGTCAGAGTCAGTCAGGAATCATACGCAACGTCAGAGAAGATATCAGAGTAGAACTCTTCACAGAAAGTGATTCAAAAGTCGTATTGTATTCCAGTCAGAGTCCGCATATGTAACGCTCTACAACGTTTAAAGAAGATAACAGTTTCTGGAATTTACTAGTAAAAGTTAAGTCTAGTTTTAGTGTAAAGATAAATGAGCAAGGAAATAAAACTTACCGTGTTGAGGGTTCTCTTCAGCTAGGCATCCTAAGTAGAATCCTCTAGTCGACCTACAGGAAAAAAGATAAGAACATATATATATATATTAAAAACAGAGCACAAGGAAGAAAAGGCATCAAGCATCCAAACAAAGACACAGCAAGAAATGAACAGGGAATACCAATTAAAAATGTTCGCAAGAACAAGAGAAAGTAAGTGAAATAAATAGGGAAGGGCTTCAGGGAAAAAAACCAAATAAATAGCTTGTGTAACTAAACAATATTTTAACCTTACAGACCGACATCTCAACCTAGAACATATACCACATAAGATGTCACAAAAGAAAAATCGTTAAGAAAAAGAATAGAAGAGAGGCAGAGTTCTGAAGGCTTAGGGTAAGCGAAGGTACAGAGAAACTCTAGAAATAGGTAGTGTAGCGTAGTAAGGAACTCATGAATTTCTAACTCATTTCCCCACAGGTTATCTCGAGTAAATAGAAGTCTGCTGGACGGACTGACGAGGAACCCATCAGGACGGCCTCTTCTCTCTTTTTCTCTTTGTTATTTTATACAATATCCCCCTTCCCTTAGAATAGCCTCACTAGAGACTTGTGACCTCAAGCTCTGGGTTGCTGTTTTGAGTGGAGTTGGGAATTAGCATCTCTGTTCCTGTGTAACCGGAGAGATACAGGATCTGACAGAGTGAAGTGCCTAAGTTGCAATTTACACCCGAACAGAGATGGCAGGGGAAATAGACTTGCAAGGGTTAGGAACAATCCTGGATACTATACAAAAGGAGTTGAGTGCAGTTAGAGAGGAGAATCAGAATCTTAGGATGGAAATAGTGAATTCAAGGAAAGAGACCGCGGAATTGGCACAAAGGGTTAGACAACCTTTTGGGTCAAGTCCAGGTGCTCAAACCCCGATGGTAGAAGGGACAAGTAGAACAACAACTCAAGTGATCCACTCATTATCACCCGTCATTCCTTTAGCAGCTCCCGAACGCTTTAGTGGGGATCCACAAAAGGCCCAGATATTCATCACCCAATGCTCGTTACATTTCTTGTGTCGTCCATCTATTTTCCCTGACGCGCAGTCTCGAGTAGCTTTTGTTTTGTCGTATTTGAGTGGGGATGCAGCTTCTTGGTCTTTGCCTTTGATAACGAAGAACGATCCAATACTGAGAGATTATGAGAACTTTAAGGAAGAGTTCCTTCGTATATTTGACAGACGGCGAATATCCCAAGCAGTCGACAACGAACTATTAGATTTGCGACAAGGGAATCGTGATGTGGTCTCGTATCTAGCTCAATTCAACAAGCTTGTGGTGGAGACGAACTGGCCAGAGAGCAAGAGAGCAGCAGTCTTTTATCGTGGTTTGAAGGACGAACTGAAAGACGTTCTGGCAGGAATACCGAACCGACCCACGGAGATCTCTGCGCTAGTAGACTTAGTTCTAGAAATCGACTTCCGTCAAGGGGAAAGAAAGGGAGAAAAGAAGAAAGATTACCGAGTAGTGGCCCCGAGGTTTGACCGAGTAAGATCGGAAGGAGGTCGGAGTTATGACACACCACAGGGCGTTGAACCAATGCAGATTGGAACGATCCGTGGCCCTCTCACCAAGGAGGAAAAAGAAAAAACGAAGAAACAGCAATCTTTGTATGTATTGCGGATCCGGAGGCCATTTTGTACGAAACTGTCCGAAGAAACCCAAGGTAAACTTCAAGCCAAAGGAAAACTAGCAGCACCATCTGTTGGAGGAGTTGGACAGGTGGATGCGGTTTTAGATCAAACTCCAGGAGAGCATAGAGTGGCAAATACTCTACAATCAGCGGCTCCCCATTTAATTCTATCCATGGAAATCAGGTTCCGACAAGTAACATTGATGGAGGTCTCAGTAATGATTGACTCAGGAGCCACCGGAAACTTTTGTGATCTGAAGTTTGCGAGCAGAGTGGGAATCAAGGCCATCCAGAAATCGAGAAGTGAACCTGTCAGAGCAGTGGACGGCACCAATTTATCTTCAGGCCCAATAGTCAGTCACACAGAGTTAATACAGTTGATTTCGAATGAGGGGCATAAGGAGAAAATTCAGTTTAATTTAATTGATGCCCCCCAATTTCAATTAATTCTAGGACTCCCATGGCTCACCGAACATAACCCGAGCATTAACTGGAGTACAAGAACCGTGGAGATGGAGTCGAGTTACTGCTTAGAGAATTGTTTTGGAAACTCCAGGACAGAACCAGAGGAAAATCCTGCACATTTATTATGTCAAATCGAAAGATCAATCTGTGCTATCCAAACACAAGAAATACCAGAGGAATACCACGAGTTTGAAGATGTCTTCAATGAAGTAGAAGCGGAACAGCTACCACCGCACCGCCCTTATGATTGTAAGATCGAGTTGGAACCAGGTTCGAATCTGCCCTGTAGCCGTGTGTATGCGCTTACAGAGAAGGAACATCGCCATCTAAGAGAGTACTTGGATAAGTACTTAGCGAATGGTTTCATCCGTCCTTCGCAGTCCCCCGTCTCCTCACCTCTGTTTTTTGTGCCTAAGAAGGAGGGAGACCTGAGGACTTGCATTGACTACAGAGCGATTAATAAGATCACGAAGAAAAACCGTTATCCTCTACCGTTGATATCTGTGCTACTAGATCAAGTAAAGGGAGCAAAAATCTACACGAAATTGGATTTGAGAGGGGCCTATCATCTGGTGAGAATGAAAGAAGGAGACGAATGGAAAACGGCTTTTCGAACAAGATTCGGCCTGTTTGAATATCAGGTTATGCCCTATGGCTTATGCAACGCTCCAGCTGCCTTTCAGCACTTCATAAACGATGTGCTGAAGGAGTTCATCGATCAGTGTGCCATCGTGTACATCGACGATATCCTTATTTACTCTGGGGACGAAGGAAGTCATCAGGATCAGGTCAGAGGGGTCTTGCAAAAACTGAGAGAAAACAGACTGTTTGTCAAGCTAGAAAAATGTGCCTTCGGTGTATCCCAAGTCGAATTCCTGGGTTTCGTAATTTCTCCTACAGGGATACTAATGGACCAGAAGAAAATTGAAGCAGTAATCAACTGGAAATCCCCAGAGAGCGTGAAAGAGGTGCAAAGTTTTATTGGATTTGCAAACTTCTATCGGAGATTCATTAGTGAGTTCTCACATAAGATCTTGCCACTCACTAGGCTGTTAAAGAAAGGAACCAAATTTGAATGGACCACTGTGGCAGAAGAGGCTTTTCAATCCTTAAAGGAAAGTTTCACGTCTGCACCAATTCTACAACATGCAGACCCAGCTGAGCCTTTTTACGTGGAGACAGATGCATCAGACCAGGCTGTTGGAGGGGTCCTATCACAGAGAAGTAAAATAACAGGGCAACTACATCCAGTGGCTTATAGGTCCAGGAAATTGAACCCGGCCGAAGTCAACTATACGATCACTGAAAAAGAGTTATTGGCGATAAAAGACGCTTTTAAAGATTGGAGACATCACCTGATGGGGGCACAACACCAAGTCACAGTGTATACAGATCATAGAAATTTGAAATTCCTGAAAACAGCTAGAACGCTAACCCCCAGACAACTACGATGGTCACTGTATTTTGCTGAATACGACTTCATCATCACCTATCGACCAGGAGCCCAGAATAGAAAAGCTGATGCACTCTCCAGAATTGACACAGAAAATCATAAAACACCAATAAGAAACCAATCAATAATTCCAAAAGAAAGAATCATCGGAGCTATTACTTCAATAAATTTGGAGAGCGGTATTTTGAAGGCAATGGATGACAGGGCCATGGAGGATTGGGCGAAAAAGGAAGGAGGAGAAATTCATCATCGGTTGCCGTATTATCGAGGGGCTCTGTATATTCCAACCAAAGAACTACAAGAACAGATAATGAAGGAATGTCATGATGCAAAATTGGCTGGACATAAAGGTGAGGCAAAGACCAAGGACTTGATCCAGCGTCATTATTGGTGGCCAGAAATGTCAAAAGACATAGAGCAATACGTCAAAACTTGCGAGATATGCGCTCAGGGAAAATCAGAAAGACAGGCTCCAAAAGGGCTACTTATGCCTTTGTCAACTCCACCCTATCCCTGGCACACAGTTACCCTAGATCTCATCACAGATTTACCTCTTAGTCAGGGTTTTAACACTATACTAGTAGTGGTGGATTCCTTTTCAAAGATGGTTCATTTTACTGCTCTGAAGGGAGTGCCGACAGCGAAGCAGTTGGCGGCTCATTTCAGCGCCCAGATTGTTAAAATCCACGGAATTCCAAAGGTGGTAATAACTGACAGGGGCCCACAGTTCATTTCTCATTTTTGGAAGTCATTCATGGAAGGGTTAGGCACAGAAGTCCGTTTTTCCACCAGCTATCACCCAGAGACTGATGGTCAGACAGAGAGGGTGAACCAAGAACTAGAACAGTATTTGAGATTGTTTCTTTTGAAACAAGAAGGAAATTGGTCAGATTATTTGTGGGCAGCAGAGTTTGCTCACAATAATGCAAAGAATGTATCAACTGGGTTTTCCCCGTTTTTTATGAATTACGGAAGACATCCAAATTCAACTCTAGGTCAAGTTGATATCTCAGTACCAGCAGTTGAGGAGATAGTTACACAGCTAGAACAGGTGCATCAGAGTGCAACAGAAAATCTCCAAAAGGCCAAAGAAAAGTATAAGGTTTATGCAGACAGAAAGAGACGCGTAGGGCCTCAGTTAGAAATAGGGGACAAGGTCTGGTTAAGTACTAAGAATTTGAGAATTAAAGGCAATCGGAAGTTTCAACCAAGGTTTATAGGGCCATACAGAGTAGAAGGAAGAGTGAACCCAGTGACTTATCGACTCCAGCTGCCATCAAGGTTGAAGATCCATCCAGTTTTTCACATATCCCTACTGAAGAAGGCCCCAGAAGGTTTGCGAAAAGAGTTGCCACCAAAACCTCTGCAATTCGAGACAGGTGCCGAGTTCGAAGTCAAAGAAATTCTCGATTCAAAAAGACTAAAAGGGGAACTATATTACCTCGTGGACTGGAAGGGTTATGGACCTGAGGAGAGGTCTTGGGAACGAGAAGAAGATGTGCATGCACCAAGACTGACCAAAATCTTCCATCGACGATTCCCAACGAAGCCTCGGAAGGGAGAATCTACCTTGTTGGAGGGTACTGTCAGGACTCCACAATTACAAGTAGGGGCGACTGGGCAGGGAAGACCTAACCATGGCCAGACGCGCTGCATACAATTGAATTGGTCCGATCTATCTCGAAGATGGCGCCTGAAAAGGCCGCCCGAGTCAGGTCGAGGTTAGCGTTCTAGTCCAGTTGCCGCTCTACTGTATTCTAGGTGAGGCGCACGCAGCTGACAAGCCGCGCACTTCACCAAGATTCCGACCGATGCAGTAGTGTTTTCCGTGTTCCTGAATTCTAGTCAGAAATCACAGCTAATGATAGTAGTTTTAGTGGCAGGAAGAAACGAAAGGAATTAGTGTAGTTAGGTATTTGGCACCACCGTTCTTGAGAGAAAAGACGAAGCGGAATTCCTGAGCAGTCTTGAAGCCCGTGTGAAGACAAGTCGGCTGACAGTCTTTTGAGGAGGAGATGAGCGGAACAATAAGCTAAGTGATAATCCCGGAATAACGAAAGTCCATGAAAAGTTAAATGCGTGTTTAAGGTATCGACGTACGTGAGAGTCATCAGGAAAGTGGAATGTAATGTTCTCTCAGTCAGAGTCAGTCAGGAATCATACGCAACGTCAGAGAAGATATCAGAGTAGAACTCTTCACAGAAAGTGATTCAAAAGTCGTATTGTATTCCAGTCAGAGTCCGCATATGTAACGCTCTACAACGTTTAAAGAAGATAACAGTTTCTGGAATTTACTAGTAAAAGTTAAGTCTAGTTTTAGTGTAAAGATAAATGAGCAAGGAAATAAAACTTACCGTGTTGAGGGTTCTCTTCAGCTAGGCATCCTAAGTAGAATCCTCTAGTCGACCTACAGGAAAAAAGATAAGAACATATATATATATATTAAAAACAGAGCACAAGGAAGAAAAGGCATCAAGCATCCAAACAAAGACACAGCAAGAAATAAACAGGGAATACCAATTAAAAATGTTCACAAGAACAAGAGAAAGTAAGTGAAATAAATAGGGAAGGGCTTCAGGGAAAAAAAACAAATAAATAGCTTGTGTAACTAAACAATATTTTAACCTTACAGACCGACATCTCAACCTAGAACATATACCACATAAGATGTCACAAAAGAAAAATCGTTAAGAAAAAGAATAGAAGAGAGGCAGAGTTCTGAAGGCTTAGGGTAAGCGAAGGTACAGAGAAACTCTAGAAATAGGTAGTGTAGCGTAGTAAGGAACTCATGAATTTCTAACTCATTTCCCCACAGGTTATCTCGAGTAAATAGAAGTCTGCTGGACGGACTGACGAGGAACCCATCAGGACGGCCTCTTCTCTCTTTTTCTCTTTGTTATTTTATCCAATATCCCCCTTCCCTTAGAATAGCCTCACTAGAGACTTGTGACCTCAAGCTCTGGGTTGCTGTTTTGAGTGGAGTTGGGAATTAGCATCTCTGTTCCTGTGTAACCGGAGAGATACAGGATCTGACAATTACAAGGCTACCTATTCTCCATAGGCCAGAATGGGCTGTTAGAGTTATTACATTTTATAATCCTAACTGTCTCAGAGAACATGGTAGAAATTCGAGTTTAGTATGCCTGAACTCAGAATAATAAAATACATCTTTTAGTAAAGTTTATTTTAATATTCTGTGTTTGAAAATACCACTTTTAGAAAGTAGGTATTTGCTTGTCTAACCATTCAAACCTACCTCTGCTAGTTTGTGTATTCCTATGTCTGGTTTTGTGAGTGACAGGATTGGGGAATTCCAGGAGACAGGCTGAGTCACCTAGTGATGACTAGAGAGATCTGCATCTAGATGGGAGGGAGGAGTTGCACCTGAACCTTGAATAGGGTGTGCCCGCCTTCCACAATGCTGGCTCCACCCCCTTGGGAGTGGCTGATGTATCAGCCCTGCACACTGAAAGATGAGAAGGAGTCCTGTCAACAAAGTGCTCCAGGACTGTACTTGCCATCCACAATGCTGGCTCCACCTCCTGTGGGGCGTCTGATGTGCATGCCCTGCACTTTGAAAGGAAACGAGATGTCTGGACTGGGCAAAGGCCCCTCTCCCTTCAGAGAACAAAGGATTTTGGGGTATAAATATCGGGACCCTGATCCCATGAAATTAGATCACTTTGGACTACACGAAGAAACCTTTATTGAGAGGAACCGGAAGAAACTGAGGAGAGACTATTCCCAAGCTGAAGTGCTGCTTGGGGGATTTGCCTGCAGTGGTTGCCTTACTGCCAAAGGAAGGAAAAAGGAACTTTGTGGACTTTGCTTTCAACTTGTGAAGGATCTCCAAGGGCTTGGAAAAGAGCTTTCCTCCTGCTGAAGTCTCAGGGACAACAGACTTCACCCCCCAGCTCCCCAGAGTTCTTGTGGTGCCTTCTGCTGGTTTGGGACTTCTGAGGAACTGCATGTCGCAAGGAGCTGGAAGCGCGACTCAATGAGAAGAAGCGTGTCGCCGTCGCTGTGCCTGCCGTGGCAGCACCGAAGGAGGGTGTCGCCACTGGAACTGTCGCACTGCACAGCTTCGGAGAGAAGCGTGCCGCAACGAAGAGGAAGCATGTCGCCATCGCTGCTGCTGCTGTCGCAACTCCGAAGAAAGGTGTCGCCGCTGGAGCTGTCGCACTGTACCGCATGAGGAGCGAGCGTGTCGCCGTCGCTGTGCCTGCCGTCGCAACTCCGAAGGAGGGTGTCGCCGCTGGAACTGTCGCAACGCACCGCATCGACCAAGAGCACATCCCCGAGAAAAGCGCCGCCGTTGGAGCTGCTGCCATCGCATCTTGGATTTTGCCGCTGTAGTTATCGCATCGAGCGGAAGCTTCATGCATCGTGGGAGAAGCGTGCCACATCTGGAAGATCTTCGCGTCTTTATTTCTTTGCACCTGACTTTGCTGCATTTCCCATCGCTGCGACATTGCTTGTCGTGGAAGCGCAACGCAACTTAAGGTACATTGACGCAGAGTGTCGCATCTAAGAACTGAACTGAACTAAGCTTAAATCTACCACCTTAAAGTAATCATAGTGTGTATTTTTGTCGTTTATGTTCTTGTGGTAACTCTATATAAAGTCTACTTATTTTTTATATAAAACCTGTATGGTGTCCATTTGTAGTGCTGAGAGGGTCCCTATTTGTCACAAGTACCTACCTGTGCCAACTAGAGACCCCCAAATCTAACAGGTTGACTTTTAACCTACCATCAATAAGGGTCATTTGCACTGGTGTAAGGTGCCCACTAGAATAGTGGACATCATATGGCAGGCCAACTTCTCACTTTATGCACCCTGTCCAAGTAGGGTCCACAATCCTAGCCAGTGTAAGTCAGATACACATCCTAAGTTAACCTGTGCTTACACTTTGGTAGCTTGGCACAGAGCAGTCAGACTTAACTTAAGAGGCATGGTGTAAAGTGTTTGTGCACTACTTAATACAGAAACACAGTGAAAAACTCCACTCAAAAATATTCAACACCAGACTAGAACAATTGAGCTTAATTTAATGAACCAAGTAAGACCAAAATGACAACATCCAATAAGTAGAACGGGAATTTTTAATGTTTAAATAATATCTGCAAATATAGTTGAACGCAGATTAGATATAGTGACCAACCTTGATCTGCTGGAAAAGTACATTGGTTGGAGGATGCTGTGACGTCGAGTGCGAGATGTGAGGAGGCAATGCGTCAGGTCCGATCCTAAGAATGTGTAGGCGGTGTCATTGTTAAACCGTGTAATCAGAAATTCTTTGCCATCGAGCAACACTGGATGTAGGCAATGCGACAGCCTCTAGACGTGCATCGAGCAATGCGATGTCCTCGAAGCAGGCGAGGTGTTGGCACAGATGGAGAAGCATCGGTTACGACTGGTGAAACATCGGCGATGCATGGATTTTGAAGGGATAACACAGAAAAGCCCACTTCCAAGGGCTCAGGGCTAGAGGGCTGATTTGGCTCCACTTGACAGAGCAAGACTCACAGATAGCAGAGTCCAGGGGCTGTTGCAAGAATGTCAAAAGTATTTGATGTTCCTGAGACTTCAAAACAAGAGGCAAACAGACAAGCCTTAGGAGTCATTCTGGGTTAAAGTGGTCAATCAATCAATCAATCAATCAAGGACATTTATAGAGCGCACTACTTACCCGGAGGGTCTCAAGGCGCTTGGGGGGGGGTGCTGCTACTGCTCGAACAGCCAGGTCTTGAGCTTCTTCCTGAAGGAGAGGTGGACTTGGGTCAGGCGCAGGTCGGACGGGAGGGAGTTCCAGGTCTTGGCGGCCAGGTAGGAGAAGGACCTTCCTCCTGTTGTGGTTCTTCGGATGCGGGGGACGGCGGCGAGGGCGTGACTGGCTGATCGTAGATGGCGTTTGGGAGCGTAGAAGTTGATGCGGTTGTTGAGGTAGCTCGGGCCTTGATCGTGTAGGGCTTTGTGTGCGTGGGTGAGGAGGCGGAAGGTGATTCTTTTGTTGACGGGGAGCCAATGCAGGTCTCTCAGATGTCCGGAGATGTGGCTGTGTCGTGGGATGTCGAGGATGAGTCTGGCTGAGGTGTTCTGGATCCGCTGGAGTCTCTTCTGGAGCTTGGCGGTGGTTCCGGCGTAGAGGGCGTTGCCGTAGTCCAGTCGGCTGGTGACGAGGGCCTGGGTGACCGTCTTCCTGGTCTCGGTGGGGATCCACCGAAAGATCTTCCGTAGCATGCGCAGGATGTTGAAGCATGACGAGGAGACGGCGTTGACTTGTCTGGTCATGGAGAGGGAGGAGTCCAGGATGAAGCCCAGGTTGCGTGCCTGGTCTGTCGGTTTGGGTGCGGTGCCCAGGGCGGGGGGCCACCAGGAGTCGTCCCAGGCGGAGGGTGAGGCGCCCAGGATGAGGACTTCCGTCTTGTCTGAGTTCAGTTTCAGGCGGCTGGTCGTCATCCACTCGGCTACGTCTTTCATCCCTTCGTGAAGGTTGGCTCTGGCGGCGGCGGGGTCGTTGGTCAGGGAAAGGATCAGCTGGGTGTCGTCAGCGTAGGAGATGATGTTGAGGTTGTGTTGGCGTGCGATGGCCGTGAGGGGGCTCATGTAGACGTTGAAGAGGGTGGGGCTCAGCGAGGATCCTTGAGGGACGCCGCAGATGACTTCGGTGGCCTCTGACTTGTACGGTGGTAGCCGGACTCTCTGTGTTCTTCCATCGAGGAAGGAGATGATCCATTCCAGTGCCTTCTCCTGGATTCCGACGTTGCTGAGGCGCTGCACTAGGGTGCGGTGGCAGACAGTGTTGAATGCCGCGGAGAGGTCTAGAAGGATGAGGGCCGCTGTTTCTCCGTTCTCCATTAGGGCTCGGATGTCATCGGTGGCAGCGATGAGGGCGGTCTCGGTGCTGTGGTTGGCTCGGAAGCCAGACTGTGAAGGGTCGAGGGATCCATTCGTCTCGAGGAAGGCGGCCAGCTGTTTGTTGACGGTCTTCTCGATGACTTTGGCTGGAAACGGGAGGAGCGAGATGGGGCGGTAATTCTTGAGTTCGGTGGGGTCCGCTGTTGGTTTCTTTAGTAGGGCGCTGAGTTCGGCGTGCTTCCAGCTCTCCGGGAAGGTGGCAGTGTCGAAGGAGGTGTTGATGATGTCCCGCAGGTGGGGTGCGATGACAGCGTCGGCCTTGTTGAAGACGTGGTGAGGGCAGGGGTCGGTCGGAGATCCGGAGTGGATGGAGTTCATCATGCGGACGGTGTCTTCGGTGCTGATCGGAGTCCAGGCGCGGAGGGTGGTGGTGGGGGGCGGTGGTTCGGTCGTGGCGTGCGTCGGTTGATGGCTGAAGCTGTTGTGTATGTCCGCGATCTTGTTGTGGAAGTAGGAGGCGAGGGAGTTGCAGAGGTCTTGCGATGGGGTGATGTCGTTGTTTTCGGCGTTGGGGTTGGAGAGCTCTTTCACGATGTTGAAGAGTTCCTTGCAGTTGTGTGCGTTGTTGTCCAGCCGGTCTTTGAATGCAGTTTTCTTGGTGGCGCGGATCAGTTGGTGGTGCTTTCGGGTGGCAAGCTTGAGGGTGGTCATGTTGTCCGGTGTTGGCTCCCTTCTCCAGGCTTTCTCGAGGGCTCGGCAGTTCTTCTTGGAGCTCTTGAGTTCGTCAGTGAACCATGGGGCCTTCTTGCTGCCGGGTCTGCTGGGCGGGGTCCTCAGTGGGGCGAGTTCGTCCGCGCAGTTGCTGATCCACTTCGTGAGGTTGTCGGCGGCCTGGCTGGGGTTCGCTGAGCTGGCGGGAGGGTGCTGGCTCAGGGAAGCGGCGAGCTGGTCGGCTGTGATCTTGTTCCAGCTTCTTCGAGCAACCTGTTGCTGGTGGTGGTGGATAGTCGTTTTTCTGAAGGTGAAGTGGACGCAGCTGTGGTCCGTCCAGTGTAATTCAATGGCGTGGCTGAAGTTGATGTCTTTGCTGGATGAGAAGACGGCGTCGAGTGTGTGTCCGGTGAGGTGGGTGGGGGTGGTCACCAGCTGCTTGAGTCCGAGGTTGGCGAGGTTGTCGAGCAGGGTGATGGTGTTGCGGTCGTTGTTGTTCTCCAGGTGGAAGTTGATATCCCCCAGGAGGATGTAGTCAGCGGAGGTGAGGGCATGCGGGCTGACGAAGTCGGTGATGTCCTCGCTGAATTGTGTGCGTGGTCCCGGGGGTCGGTAGATCAGGGTGCCTCTGAGGGTGGTCTTCGGGTCGGTGCGGATCTGGAAGTGTAGGTGTTCGGCGGTAGTCAGGGTGTCGTCGGTGTTGGTCGTGATGTGGATGGTGTCCCTGTGGATGATGGCGATGCCTCCTCCCATCTGGTTGGCGGTGCGGTCCCTCCGGGTGATCTTGTAGCCCTCTGGGATGGCGATGGCGATGTCGGGCGCTGAGGAGTCGTTCATCCAGGTTTCCGTGAGGAAGGCAACGTCAGGAGCTGTGGTGTCGAGGAGGTTCCAGAGCTCGATGGCGTGTCTGTGGACGGAGCGGGTGTTGAGCAGGATGCACTTGAGGTGGTTGCTGCTGGTGTTCGGCTTGGCGGGTGCTGGTGCGAGGCAGGTCCGGATGCAGGAGAACTTGCAGGCGTGGCAGCTGAAGGGTCCGTGGGTGCGTCTCGGGGTGGCTCGGTAGCATCCCGGGATTCGGCCGGTGTTGAGTGCGTTGAGGGTGGCGGCGTCGTACGTCCGGCGGGCGGGCTGGGGTCTGCGGGGGCCAGGGGTCCTGGCGCTGGGCGCGGGCCAGGCGCGGACGGGCGCAGACGGGCTTACCTTTGGCGCACCTTCGGCGCTCAATCGGTGCTCCCGCTGCGCGCGTCCGCTGCGCGGTCGCTCTGGGGGCGTTATAAGTGAGGAGCCTGGGAGGGCGGGTCAGCTGGGTGGCGGGGCCGGCGAATGGGATGGAGGTGGGCGGGGCCGCAGGGAGTCAGCGGCGGGAGCTTCTGGGCGGCAGCCTCGGCCCGGGGGCAGGCGAGGCGTCAGGCGGGGTGATCCGGGCGGCCCAGCGGCGGCTGGGTCGCTCTGTAGCTGAAGGAGGTCGCAGGAGGCGGGAGGGGTGATCCGGGCGGCCCAGCGGCGGCTGGGTCGCTGAAGCAGGAGCTGGCAGGCAGCAGGAGTGGCGGCTGGCAGGAGGGGTGACCAGGCCTTGACAAAGGCACAGTGGTGTAGGTTCTGTCACTCTCACCCAGGTAGGGAGGGCAGCAGGCAGGTAAGCACAGCAGAAAATCAGTTCTCCCAGAGCAGCAATCCAGCAGCACAGCAGCCCTTCTGCCCGGCAGGGTATCCACAGGTTCAAAAGTGTACTGGGTTGGTAGGGCCAGAAGTTCAGTTCTTATACCTAGTTGTGCCTTTAAAGTGGGGGAGACTTCCAAGAGGGGCTTTGAAGGACACAGAGATCCTCCCATCCTGCCCTGGCTGCAGAATTACTACAGGGGGTTAAGCAGTCCTTTGTGTGGGAGCAGTACACAGCTCATTCAGGTGTAAGTGTTAGCTCCTCATTCCCATCCTGCCCAGGATGGACCATCAGGATGTGAATGGCCCATCAGACACACCTAAGCTTCCTTTGTGTGTGGCTGTCTAAAGTGAATGGACAAGACCCAGCTGTCACCCACCTCGAGCGTGTATTGGATACAGGCAGCAGGCACACAGAGCTTAAGAGCAGAAAAGTACCAAATTTCTAATAGTGTAATTTAAAAAAATGTTAATAATAAATTGAACTAACCATTAAAGAGGGTTTATTGCCACAACTTAACAGATACCAAACATGACATTTTTACTCCTTCTCAATCAGAAATTACACTTATTAAAGCTAATAAGGTATTCTAAATGTTAACCTATGAGCAGGATAGGCCGCACAGTAGTGAAAAATACATTTAGGAGCTTTTCCCTGTCAGGACTTATCAAACTAAAAAGTATGTATTCTGCCTTTCATTTACACAGCACCCTGCCCTATGGGCTACCTAGGATGAAACTCAGGGGTAACGTATGTGTAAGAAAAGAGGAGTTAAAGGTTTGACAAGGGTTTTAAATGCCAAGTCAACATGGCAGTAAAACTCTACAGACAGACTCTGCAGTGGCAGACCTGAGACATGTTTAAAGCACTACTTTAGTGGGTGGCATGTTCAGTGCTGCTGGCCCACTAGTAGCATTTAACTTACAGGCCCTGGGCACATATAGGGCACTTTACTAGGGGCTTATATGTAAATTAGCTATACCAATTGTTGATAAACCATTGTTGCCATGTGCCAAGTTCCCAGAGTCCTAAGGCCAACAAAAGCAGATCAACAAACAGTGAGGCAAAACAGGCAACATGTTTGGGGGAAGACCACCCAAAAGTTGATAGGTCTAACACATGCCCCCCTCAGCCAGTTGACAGTGGAAAGAGCTACCCAACCTCTTGGGAGATCTAATCACTAAGGCGAAAAAACCTAGAGAGTCCATCAGCATTGGTGTGATCTGTCCAAGGTCTGTGTTCCACCAGAAAGTCTATTCGATGTAGGGAGATGGACCACCTCAACATATTCGGATTCCTACCACTCATTTACATTAGCGACCTGAGGGTACTATGGTCAGGCTGAATCTCGAAGTAAGTCCTAAACAGATATGGTCTCAACTTCATCTGTTGCCAGACCACAGCAAAGGCTTCCCGCTCAATATCATTCCACCTCTGTTTCTGGGGTAGAAACCTCCTGGAGATGAAAGCTACATGTTTGTCTAGGCCCTCTTCATTAAGCTGTGACAGTACTGCTCCTACGCCATGCTCGGAGGCATTCGATGTACTATGAATACTTTAGAAAAGTCAGAAGCCTCAAGCACATCGGCTCTGAACATGTCATGCTTCAGGGAGTCAATGCTTTTTGTCATGCCATTTGTCCAAATCACATTTCTCAGTTGTTTGACAATGACAATGACAATACTTTATTTTGAGTGATTAATAAAAATCAATCCAAAGAAGAGCAATCAGTATAAAAAAGATATTTAAAATTAAATAAAACAATGTGTGTGTTGGAAGCGTGTGCTACATGGGACCTTCCACCAGTTAAAAGTCAAATTATACCATGGTTAGCCTGTCCATTAGGGCTTGTCACGCATGGTAGATGAATTTGGCAAAGTTGTCCATGTGCTTCAACGTGTCCAGCAAATATAGTTGAAGAACTGCCTCTTTTACCGTCCGTGTACCCAGTTGATGAAGGATGGGCCTTAGATGGATTCTACGGACTGACAACAGGGCAGGGCAGCATAATAGGATGTGAGTCAATGTTTCACGCTTGTAGTGGCAGAGGCAAAACTCTGTGATCGCTGGTCTGACTTTGACTGAAGGATACAGATGTTTTAAGGGGAGCACATGCAATCTTGCAGCCAGAATCCTTTGTAGGGCTTGCCTGCCCAACGGCTGTACAAGGTGTGGTTTATGGCCATTTACAATGTGAGGAGAGCTTTGGGTCTCATGGAAGCCTCTGACTGACAAAGCTTCAATATCCAGTTTTCGTGAGCAAGATCTTACTTGCATTTTCAATGCTGTTTTGATGGTTGTATATTTTATTGTATTGGAGTCCCAGTTCTCTGTCGCTAGATTCAAAAGCTCTTTGGCTTAGGCTAGACCGGCTGACCACGGGTTACCTGATTTTTAATTTTTTTTATTTATAACAAACTTCATCGAGTTCTCTGGTGCTATGTTGCTTGGATAGTAATATTTTGCCAGGCTTGCTAGTTCTTCAAAAGATTGCCGGGTGAGATTGAACTCCAAGCGAATTAGAGTGTTCCTTGTGCATAACGGAAGGCAAAATAGCTTTTTGTAGGCTGCACAGTTGATTTTTTCGAGGTCTTGCCCCAATTTACCTGGGAACGCCTGTATGGCGTAATTGAGGGAGGGTAGTAATTTTGCTCTCAGAACTCATTGGATGGCCGTGGTGGTTGGGCTTTCCAAAGTGGCATTGAGTTTACAAATGGCATAAGTAACCATTTTGGCTTTCTGCTGGAGCTTGAGTCGATGAACCTGTGGCCGACCAGTTTCGCTGAGCCAAACTCCAAGGTAGTTATATGATTGTGTGCTAAATAGTATTAGTGGTCCCAGTCTCCATTTTATTAGCTTCTTTTTTGGATAGCGGCCAAAGATCAATTTCTTAGATTTTGTTGGATTTGCAACCAGCTTGTTTTTGGCATTGTACTCTGCTAATGCTGTTAAGCCTTTTTGAAGGCCAACTTTAGTGTGGTCCAAGAGGACCAGGTCGTCTGCATACTGAATCAATTGAATTCTGATTCCCCCGATCCTAGGAGTTGCCAGGTTTGCTCCCTGGAATGCATTGCCCAGATCAGCTGTATATAAGTTGAAAAGAAGCGGGGCAAGAGCACAGCCCTGCTTTAGCCTGTGGTCTGTGCTAATTTGTTTCCGTGGCTGATTCACACGAGAGTTTGACTTTTACCCACGTTTGAGTATACAGTGATCTGATGGCTTGTAGAAGTTTCGGGCAGATGTTCCAGCCAGCCAATTTCTTCCATAGAATGTTTCGTTCTACGCCATCAAAGGCTGCTGTGTAATCAATGACGCAGGCAAAAAGAGGCTGGTCACCCCCAGCCATTGATTGTTGTATTAAGTATGATAGGGCTGTAATGTTATCTATGGTAGAGCCTCCCGGGCGGAACCCTGTTTGATAGAAGGGAAGCAAGTTCTCCTTATTGACCCAATCTGCTAATTCCATAAGGAGAGAACTTGCATATGCCTTGCCCTCCACGTCCAATAAGGCGATCATTCGGTAATTCTTAGGATCTGTGCTTGGCCCTTTTTTAGGTCTCGCCTACTCCATTCTGCAGGAATGAGTATGCGAGTCTAATGCAGCTAAACCACTACTTAAACCCAAGGCTCTCAAAAGGCTCCCAAAAAGCAGATTTCGAGAAGTGCACATCCTCGTGCATGAGCTTGCCCGAGCCTTCTGCCTATCAGCCTCCCTCCCACCTCCCCCCTAATTGCTTTAACTTTCACGGCCTCGAGGCCGTGAGCTACTTGAAAGAGATCCGCTCCGCAGCTAATCTGACATCAGCATCTCTCCCCCTCCCACCTCCCACGGCCGTCCTTTCTGCCCGCCTCACACACCACATACGAGCTTGCCCCACCACATAATGTGCACCGTGGTTATTTTTTGACAGTGTGCGACGCTTTGCACAATATTCCAGTGCATGTTTCTGTTTGTTTTAGTTTGCCAAAGCGCACGTTATCTTCATCTGCCTACCTAGTAATGCTTCTCTTCCTCCCTGCCTTGTCTCACCCGTGTGGCTCTCAACTTGCCCGAGCCTTCTGCCTATCAGCCTCCCTCCCACCTCCCCCCTAATTGCTTTAACTTTCACGACCTCGAGGCCGTGAGCTACTTGAAAGAGATCCGCTCCGCAGCTAATCTGACATCAGCATCTCTCCCCCTCCCACCTCCCACGGCCGTCCTTTCTGCCCGCCTCACACACCACATACGAGCTTGCCCCACCACATAATGTGCACCGTGGTTATTTTTTGACAGTGTGCGATGCTTTGCACAATATTCCAGTGCATGTTTCTGTTTGTTTTAACTCGCCAAAGCGCACGTTTTCTTCATCTGCCTACCTAGTAATGCTTCTCTTTCTCCCTGCCTTGTCTCGCCCGTGTGGCTCTCCCCTGCGCCCTTCCATGATGCGCTCTCCCTAGTGTGCTCCCCCAACCCACACTGCTTTCATGTCTGCGTCCTTCTCAAGCTCCACCTTGCTATTGCATGTTTGCTCTCCCTGCACCATCTAAATTGTTCTCTAGCTTCTGGCACCCATTTACTTCTGCCCTACAATGTTGCTTCAGCCACTCTCAGGCTCAACTCCTGCTCCCCCTCTCACAATGTGCGTGCACTCCCCCCACCACTCCCATTTGTTCTCTATTCTTGCATTTGTTCACAGCCGCCAGGCCGTGACACCACATCAAAGGGCTTCTCCCAGCGTGCGCTTTGCGGCTTCTCCTCCCCTAATTATTCATGGCCGGTCGGCCGGCCGTGCTCTGCGGCTTCTCCTCCCAAAATCACTCATGGCCGGCCGGCAGGCCGTATTTTCAGTTTCCCGGCCGCCCCCCACTTCCCATGCATGTCTTGTTTGATGAAATGTTACTCAATTACCTTGTTTTAAACAAGAATGCCCTTAAGAGTTTCTAAACAGGCTTATTCTGCCACCCTTATTCTGCTGCTAAGTGCTGTTAGTTTAACTCGCACGAAGTCACATTACGTAAAGAGAAAGGCTATATCCAAGTGAGTGCTTTACCCATCACCCACTGAAACTGCTGACATGTTGCTCCGGCATGTACACAAGAGTGGCATACGCTACGCACTAGGATCGCTTCATTGTATGCGGCCATATTGCTTGTGCTGTTCACTTCTGCTAGCACTCCGTACTGTCACCAAGCTAGCTCTCAGGGAGTCTCTCGTGTGCTTTAGCCTGCAGTTTATCGATGTAAACATCCCACGCATTCCACTGGGGCGCCACCCCCTGCTGCACAGACAGTGTTCTCTACGTTACCGTTTTGACAGCCGCCCACTCAGCCAGAGTCCTAATGTCGAGGCGGGAGTGGACTTCCGGGTATATCTTCACAGCGCTTCAATGGTGCAAACCCTAGTTTCTCTTGTGCAGCAATGTGCCAGAAGCGCGTCCCTGCCTCGTCTTCCCAGCGCACACACCTACTCACGCCACTGAGCATCAGCGATGGGTGGTAATACGACCCAAAGGTGAGCCGAGGAAATTTCCAGTGCCCACCACACCCAGCGATCGCAGTGCGTAGATCGTAATGGCTTCTGGTACCATAAAGGCGCCCGAGTGACTTACGACACATTTAATATGGCCAACAGCAAATACATGCAAACAATACATTCTGCAGGACCGCTGCTGCCCACCGCAACACATGCATTGATGTCAAGAAATGGAAAAAACACTGGTAAATGTAAGCATAATTGTATAATAGCTTTACTGTCTTTTTGGATTTTTAAATTACCTTACAATTGTGGCGTTGGCGAATCGATTTTGGTGCATCCTACCACTGCCTGCAACTGTTATCATAGCATACCGATCATTAAAAATGCTGACTCTCAAAGGCCCCAATCTTTAACATCAGGTGAAAGTAGCTTATATATATAGTCATCTTGTGCTCTCGTTATTCCTCATTACAGAAAACAAAAGAATGCTAGCTAATGGGACAGCAATTTACCATTTTTTACGGGTTTCCTATTCTAGTTTGCTTTTGTAGCTGAAGACTTAGATAGATATCTTGTACACTTTGATACGCAAGACCCACAACACTCACAGTGATTACACCATTCTCGAGGTGCCTTCCACAGGTGAGTGCCATTTAAATAGGTGATAACACGCTTCATTCCCTGTTTGTCTCCACATCCACTAGTTTGAACACATTTCCTCGGACCTTGCTATAGGACAGCCGTGTTGTGTTGACATTAATATAGAACTCTGTGACTGCCTGTGCCTTGCATTAAATACATTAATTAATGCAATCAAAGGCATGCTTGTTGATATTAGATATGTGACACCCTTCGTTGTTCAATATCCGACATGTGATACAGTTGTTATACAGAAAGGCGTTCTGCCTTGGAGCTGCTTACTTCTGAAAGCTAAAACGTCTTTATAAACACACACACAACCACACACACACACAACCACACACACAACCACATACACAACCACACACACACACACACAACCACACAAACACACACAACCACACACAACCACACACAACGACACCCAACCACACACACCCAACCACACACACACAACCACACACAACCACACACACACAACCACAAGCACAACACACACAACCACAACCACACACACACACAACCTCACACACAACCACACGCACAACCACACGCACAACTACACCCACAACCACACCCACAACCACACTCCCAACCACACACACAACCACACACACAACCATACACACAACCACACACAACCACACACAACCACACACACAAGCACAACCACACATACAACCACACACACAACCACACCGTCAGTGCACAGTTTCACCAGGCACAGACACCATCAGTCGTCAGTGCATGCTTTCACCGGGCACAAACGCCACCAGCTGTCAGTGCACACTTTCACCGGGCACAAACAACACCAGCCATCAGTGCACGCTTTCACCAGGCACACACACCACCACCAGCCATCAGTGCACGCTTTCACCAGCCACACACACACACACCACCAGCCATCAGTGCACGCTTTCACCAGCCACACACACCACCAGCCATCAGTGCACGCTTTCGCCGGGTACAAACACCACCAGCTGTCAGTGCACACTTCCACCAGGCACACACCACCAGACGTCAGTGCACGCTTTCACCAGGCATACACACCACCAGCCATCAGTGCACGCTTTCACCAGTCACACACACACCACCAGCCGTCGGTGCACGCTTTCACCAGGCACACACCATCAGCGTCAGTGAACGCTTTCACCAGGCACACACACCACCAGCCGTCAGTGCACGCTTCCACCAGGCACACACACCACCAGCCGGCAGTGCACACTTCCACCACAGCACCACTCAGCACCACCACAGCACCACTCAGCACCACTACAGCATCACTCAGGGGCACCACAACATCACTATGCGCTACAACAGCATCACTGAACACCACAGCATCACTTGTCCCCAAAACAACATCACTCAGCGCCACCACAGCATCAATCTGTGCAACCATTCAACAACAACTGGTTCAAATATTTTCTGTCAATGTTTCAAGCTTTATTACAAATGTCAAAAAAGATGTTAAATGTTTTCACTTCTGTTCTTGTTAAAACATTGTGATTTGTCAGATCAATACATGTAAGACAGGGGAAAACTAAACATGTACCTTTACTAATGCTATAGATGTAACATTTGCTAACTTTATAACTATTGGCATTTCTAATAACAAAATGTATACTTTTATATTTTGAAAAACAAACAAAAAATAAAAAAAAATACATTTTACACACCAAAAGCTCAAACTTTTCTATTGCGAGACCTATTGCATTGCAAATGCTTGTTGTAGATTGGATGTATTAGGGATCCCCTCCAGGAGTCTGGGACATCCATCAGGAGTCTGCACTCCGCATACAGCTGACCCAGGTTCTCAGCCCAAAAGTCGATGTCCTCCCTGAAAAGAGAGCCCGGCAGACCATTTGGTCCAGGGGCCCCATTGTGGTGTATTTTTTTCAAAATTGCTCTTAAAACCTTTCTTTCCGCAAGTGTGACATTAGCTAGAGGGGCCCTGGGTTCAATTATTTCTTCATTTAGATGATCGTCAAGGGGTGTTCTTTTATTTGAGTTTTTCTCTGAGTCATTGGTATTTTGCGTGGGTCTTGGCCGCCTCTTTTAAGTAATTTTTTGCAGTCATCGATCTGGTTTCTCGATAGGCTCTGCATTTGGAGTTGAGTTCTTTTGAGGATTTCTTAATTGCTGGCTGGAATCTCAGTTTGTAAGTAGAGTTGTCATAGGCTCTTCGATTGTTGCTCCCTCGGAGTTGGTAGGCTAAGTCGTATGCGAGAGCTCCCCACTCTCCGATTCTACCCTGGTCATTACGGCCGGTCTGCCAACCTTTCCAGGTTGATTTCCATACAGCAAATTTATGGGTCGGAAGCGGTCCCCATTTGATTCTTCTAAGGAGTCTATGTTGCTCGTCTCCATTTGTGGTCCCAATACATTGAAGAGTGTGCCTAATTTTCGCACTCAACTCTATTAAAAGGGCGGCATGGTCACTTTCAGTCCGAGGTTGAACGTTATAGCTTGACATGTGGTTTTGTAAGCGTTCACTTAGTAGAATGTAGTCGATTATTGTCTGATTGTTAAAGGTAGGCGGTATCAGTACTGTTGGGTTATATTTTGTAGTTATACAGTGTGATGTTGCCAACTTATATACTCGCATTAGGGCATTGAATCTTCTGGTGCTTGATGGTTTTCGTCAATTGTTTGCCCTATGTCGTGCATATTAAAGTCGCCCAAGATAATTGAGTCCATACCTGCATACCATACCAATAGGGTTTCAATCTCATTTAATAGGTGGGTCAGTTTGTCGTTTGAGTCCGGCCCATGCCAGTTATAATAGACGTTGATGAGGAGAATTGGAGTCGGGCCATCAATCGTTATAAGGCCTTTCAAAATTCCAAATGTGGGGAGCGTAACATTCACGTTCCACACCCTGATGTACTGCATTATATTTTGAGGATACAAGATCCACCATTTGTTTGTCTGTTTGTCCTCATTCATATTCATCCATGATTAAACCTTAAAGATTATCAAATTACTTCCATTATTTCCGTTTCTTCCACATATTCACCAATTTGCGTTTTTTGAAACTTTATGTATTAACATGTGCCCATCCAAGCCTCCTTGTAAATACGATCCATACGCAAAAAGTAGTTTTCAGCAGCATTCCTTTATTCATGACCCAATGCATTTCGAGCAATTATTTGCTCTTCGTCAGGGGTAACTGGAATTTAACATAACGAGATTTACATTAATCTTAAAGAAACCACATTTATCTCTAAATATGAGTGCAACTGCTCCTGGGCTTTGCAAAGCTTTATGTATCCTGGCAATATTCCAAGACACTATGTTGATGATAGGATTGTTTGTGGGGTTGTTATGGTATGTATGGCCAATGTTGGAGTTTGCTGGTGTTAAATGGTTACCCAACTCTTGACCGGTGCTAATATTACGCGAAACAAGCTCGCTATGCCGGGTATTGCCCGGGATATTCTTTGTTGTTATGAGATGATTGTTCGGCGAATCGCCAGTGTTGATATTAGGACGTAGAATTTAGGGCCTGGGCAAGCCAAGACCAGTCTTTGCTACTCCGCCCCATAATTGAGCAGGAGCGATTGCCTCCTTCTGTATGTTTATAGATTTGAATTAAATTGCTTGTGTGACACCTATTGAGCCATGCAAACAACAAAATTGTACAAGGTTCCCCGAGGGAAGGGAAGGGTTTAGAGGAATAATAACTCTCTCATTGGGAATGGTGTAAAACCATGACAGGGACTAACGTAATCCCTTATCGGAACTGAGGATGCCTCACACAACTAAAAGGCTTGGACGACCGTTGTCATCCTACCTGATGGTTGTATTGTGTCATCATTGGCCTCCTGCTCCAGCGACAGGCTGGCGGTGCAATGCCTGACGGGTAGCAACAATTGCTACTCTTTTGGTGGAGTTCTTTTGTTCCTGGCCAATGGGTGCATGTGTGTGAGGGACCTAGGAAATAAAGGAGTGAGCGTGAAAGGAAAAAAGTTTAAAAAAGGTCAGAGAAGTCCACTTCAATTGCTTTATTCATGTGGCTTACTGCCTTGTTAAAATAATGAAGGGAGGGGTACCGATGCCGAAAACTAGGTGGTTCGGCTTCGTTCAACCCTCACTTATGGTGCGGTCAACATGTTTCATGCCTCAACGGCAATTCATCAGGACCTAGGTGTGCTCATCAACTTGTAAAGGAATTTCTCAAGTATAAAGGAAGTTTTCAAATACGACCTGCGTGGTGACAATACCAGTGCAGAGGGGTCCCGCCCTATGTGGAAAAGAGAAAAAGGAGGGACTCAGTATTTCCCTGCAACCCAAGAGTCATTTCATATAATATTGCAGGACAACAATTGGAGCAGTATGTATCCAATATTTCATATAAAAAGCCCACATTGAGGCACAGTGAAAGTAAAAATTTCCTTTCACGCTCACTCCTTTATTTCCTAGGTCCATCACACACATGCACCCATTGGCCAGGAACAAAAGAACTCCACCAAAAGAGTAGCAATTGTTGCTACCCGTCAGGCATTGCACCGCCAGCCTGTCGCTGGAGCAGGAGGCCAATGATGACACAATACAACCATCAGGTAGGATGACAACGGTCGTCCAAGCCTTTTAGTTGTGTGAGGCATCCTCAGTTCCGATAAGGGATTACGTTAGTCCCTGTCATGGTTTTACACCATTCCCAATGAGAGAGTTATTATTCCTCTAAACCCTTCCCTTCCCTCGGGGAACCTTGTACAATTTTGTTGTTTGCATTCTTGTAGGACACGTACATTGGACCCCTTTAAAGATTGTCCTCACCTTGTCCCTCCTTGTTGTTAATATTGTTCAGCGTGGGTCTCTCCCCCACGGGACATTCAGGTTACCAACAGTGAAATCACCCTCACTAGTTTGGCCCATTTTTTGTATCAGAACGTCTGATCAGACCGGAATCAGAGCCTGCACTTCTCTGGTTAGCATATTCCATACACCCCTTCACCCTCCACCAAGATGGAGGACGTACCAGGCCTTAGTTTTGATGAGGATGCCATAGCCGAAGCTTTGAGAGCAGCACCTCCCCTGATGACCAACTCCACCGCTTCCACCTCTGGCACGTCCAACGATGACTGGCTAACACTAACCGAGATGAAGAAAGAACTAATAAGAATTACCATACACGGTATTATGATGATGGAATACCTGAGGAGCAACATAGCGCCACAGGGGCTAATCGTGAACATCATTCCCAGATTGTTCCTTGACGACAAACAATTCAAGGTCGATTGGTGCCAGGTATCGTGGAAATGTACCAAAGATCTTCTGTTCCTAATCTCACAAACGGCGAAACGCCTCTCTGATGCCTTACTAGACAAGATCTCAGCCTTGGAAGCCACACTGAAGAGTGCCATCAACAAGAATAATAAGGCTGCTTTCACCACCAAACTTTCTGAGATCAATCAGGAAATGGCAGATCACCACGAGTTTCTGCTAAAACAAAAGACCACTAAACTTGAGAAAGACATTACAAAATTTGCAAAGGAGAAAGTCTACCCTTATTTAAAGGACGACTTCAAAGGAAAAAAGAACAGCTATTCTTCCGATGACAATTCGGACAACAACAACAGTAGACAGGGCTCCACTAGTAGTGACTCCAGCGGTGGCTACCGGGCAAGAAACAACCAGGCTCCACCACGCCCCAATTGGCAACAAGGCTACCAACAAGGTCCACCGCTTCATGGACCGCCCAACATGATACCTCCCTGGCAGTACCCCTTTTTTCCACAAGGCCCGCCGCAATTTTACCCTCTAAACACGCCACCGTTTCCATGCAAAGCTTGGGGCAGAGGAAGAGGGCGAAGGCGAGGCGGACAGAAAGGGGTCCAGTGGCAGGATCAATCAGCACCGCAAACTGCGATGGAAACCAGGAGTGTTACCGCCAGGGGGAGGAGAGTCTGATTGTAAATCTGTCCAAGAGAGCATTGACTCCAACGGAGAAAAACGTTCTGGAGAAGGGTCTTGGATTAGTTCCGACGCCCACCCCAGACACCTTCCAAGAGATGATAGAAATAAAACAACTTTTCAGAAAGGTACGCCTCCGGGCCTTTTTTGATGACAAACCAGAGCCAACGACTCAGGACACTGGACTCAGAAAACCTTCCACCTTCACTCCCACTGATGGGATGGTCCCCCCTGAAGTCTTGACATTCGAACGAGCGGTCCTTGCTAGCTTGAAGCATAAACCACCGGTGAAACAATTCCAAAACCTGACGAATGCAGAGAGACAAGCATCCATCGCTTTGGGGAGTGATGAAACTATTGTCATCAAACAAGCTGACAAGGGCGGAGCCACAGTCATCCAAGATTTTGAGGATTATGACCGTGAATGCAGACGTCAACTGGCTAACAATACCCATTATAGACCCCTCACTGAGGATCCAACCAGACGGCTGACTACCACCATCATGAGCCTGGTAATTGAGGGAGAGACGAATGAATGGATTACGAAAAAGGAGGCAGACTTCCTCATCACCACGGAACCGACCATACCTTATTTCTATACCCTTCCGAAGATTCATAAGGGTACTACCCCTGTCCCTGGGAGACCTATCGTCTCAGGTATAGGGTCACTCTTGGAGCCATTATCCCAATTTACCGACTCCTTCCTACAACCCCTGGTGAAGCAGATTCCATCATACCTTCAAGACACCAGGGACGTCCTCCGCCTGATCAACGATGTGGATGGAAGAGAAGACGTCGACCTCCTCCTAACCTTAGACGTGGAGGCATTATATACCAACATCCCGCAACAAGCTACCCTTGAGGCTGTCGAGTCAACATTGAGGCTGGAAGAATGGGTGTCTCCCACCCCGATCTCCTTCATCATGGAACTAGCCCACATAGCCCTAACAGAAAACTTTTTCAAATACGAGTCACAACTTTACCACCAGATTTGCGGTACCTCGATGGGTTCTACCTTCGCTCCGAGCTTGGCATGTATCTACATGGCCACCTTCGAGAAGCTCTACATCTACCCATCAGATCACAACCCGTTCCGCCAAAATCTCACCCTCTGGCGTCGCTATATCGACGACATCCTGGTTTTCTGGAAAGGTGACCCGGACCAGCTGTGAGGCATTCTGTACATGGCTCAACCTTCAAGATCCTTTTTTGAAATTCACGGGCACTATCTCTGAACAATCTGTACCCTTTTTGGATCTCACGATTCAATTAAAACCGACAGAGATTACAACGACCCTCTACAAAAAAGAAACTGATAGAAATAGCCTCCTCCTGTATAAAAGCCATCACACCAAGGCCCTGAGGGACAATCTACCTTTCGGACAATTTTTGAGGCTGCGTAGAAACTGTACCACGACAACAGACTTTAAACAAGAAGCCACCATCCTACAACACAAACTCCAGGACAGGGGATACCCGACCAGACTCCTCACCAAATCAGTTAAGAGGGCGCTAAACAACAACAGAGACTCCCTCCTGGAAATCCACACCAAAGACAAAGAGGACACCATTACCTGTGTGACTTCCTACACAAAAAACTCTGCGTTCATTAAAAAAACTGTGAGCTCCCATTGGGGGATTCTGAACTCTGCAGGCCTGGACTTTCCTCGCCCCCTTTTTGCCTTCAAAAGAACATCTAATCTCAAGGATACTTTGATCCACACTCGACCGAAGAAAACGAACACTCGCCCACAGAACACCCTCTGGGGCCTGCCTCCGGTCACGGGCCACTACCGGTGCGGATCATGTGTGATATGCCCTCAGACCACCCAAGGGAAAACACTAATGCTGTCCCAAGACTTTACCTGGCATCTGAACAAACACACGAACTGCAATAGCTCCAAATGCGTTTACATGCTTACTTGCCCATGCAAGCTTTACTACATTGGCATGACGATGCGCGTTGTAAAATTACGCATTATGGAACACAACAGTAACATCCGCTGCAAGAAGTCCCATACTCGGCTATATGAACACTGCAGAGAACTCTGCCATTCGGCTGAGAGCATACATTGGACTGTCCTTGAATGCCATCCGTCAATCACCCAACAAGCACTGTTTAGAATGGAACAACGTTGGGTACATCGTCTGCAGACAGATACACAAGGACTCAATGATTCCGTGCCATGGAATATGCTGGCCAGATAGATCAGGCTCAGATTGCCATTACAGCCACCTACGCACCATGGCACCCCTTTATGGATGATAGGTGGGACAGAGGTGCTCCCTTGCCCCTGGGATAAATTGTGATCACCTACTCACAGCCATGCTATAATTACAATTTTGGAGTTTCCTCCGCATTGGCCAAACTGTAACCCTTCCCCTAAGCCTGCCGGGGGAACAGCAAACTACCGGCTATTCTTCTTTATTGACCCACACTACGAGTCGCTCTCCCCTGTATCCTCTACGTAATCCCACATCCCCTGGTAAAACCCACCCTACACGGACTCTGGAAGCGCAACTTGTTATTGTACACCAGTTGTCCACAAACCCTTTGAGGCCTCCCATCTAGTAGCACCCACACTTCGCCTGACCCGACAAGATCAGTCATTACAATTTGGACAGCATTGTCATAATGACCTTCTATGATCTTCCTTCTCCGTCCCAACTGACTCGCTCCTCCTTCTCTCCCCATTGGAAGCTTCCCCACTTTAATATGGCGCTCCCACTGGACGCTATGTTCCAGCTCCACCCACAACAAGTGTCAATGAATCCATTGTAGCTCTCTGAATGGTGGCACCCCCCACCCCACTCTGACCTGACTAGATCAGAATTGTAACTAATTGGCCATCAGTACCATAATGACCCCCGGTGCTTTGGCTTCTCTGCACCCGTTGACTCGCCCATGATTCTATCAGGCCATTCTCCCCATTGGGAGCTTTCCCTCTCCAATATGGCGCTCCCTTTGGACGCTATGTTTCAGTCCTACCTCGCCCCTTACTCCGCTCCTCACTGGACCCCGTAGTAACGCCCCCATGACCACGCCCATGCGTGGCGCTTTCAGTGCCGTGTACTTATACACCACCGATCCTCTACCTGGTGAGCGGCTGTCCTGTGACCCGACATTGCCGACGTGGTAGGGGTAGGTGCATACCGGCATTTGCCTCGAGCATCCAAGGTAAGGTGTGGGGCTACATATCCCGGGGTTTCCCTAGCCACCGGTGTTAGTCTGATTTCCGGCGCAGCTCGTTCGCGCCCGGTCCCGGTGCCTCGGTGAGCACTTACACGGACGGATCTGGTCCTGGCCGCCACGGGGGTTCCACACCCGCTGACTCCCTCGGGATTGGGGGCAGGCCCGCCCCCGCCTTTGGGACACTTACGGCGATCTCCTCTGGGGAGTCTCCCTCTCCCCCTGGGCAGACTGACTGTGATCGGCCCCGAGAGGCGGGGCTGTCCGCTGCCTGACCCGGGCTTTTTGGGCTGCTGCATCCGTGGCGGACATGGCCCGGCCCACGTTCCTTGAGGCTCCGGGGACCCCTGGCTGGACCCCATGAGACTCGCCGACTAATCCGACTGACCACGGTGCCATTACTTGAGGTCCCACCACCTAGAGGACCAAGTAACCATGGGTTCATGGCCCAATTCCCTCTCTCCCTTTCTACCCTACCCTTTCTCTTACAGGTATTGACCTTAAAGCTCAGGCCCCACTAGGACAGTCCGTGGGGACCATCCACCAAGACCAAGGGGTAAGAAATCGACACTGTGCACGCTGACACCCGGTGTCTGTCCATCCTTCCCCTTTCCCTTTGAAGTGCTGACGGCTCACCTTCCGGCCGGCTGTGACACACTACGTGTGACAAGCATTAAATTTGGTTTTATTAAATATATGCCCCTCCGTGACCTTCGCGGTGTATCTCCCCTTATTCCTTATTTTCTCTCTCATTTATTAATTTTTACTTTCACTGTGCCTCAATGTGGGCTTTTTATATGAAATATTGGATACATACTGCTCCAATTGTTGTCCTGCAATATTATATGAAATGACTCTTGGGTTGCAGGGAAATACTGAGTCCCTCCTTTTTCTCTTTTCCACATAGGGCGGGACCCCTCTGCACTGGTATTGTCACCACGCAGGTCGTATTTGAAAACTTCCTTTATACTTGAGAAATTCCTTTACAAGTTGATGAGCACACCTAGGTCCTGATGAATTGCCGTTGAGGCATGAAACATGTTGACCGCACCATAAGTGAGGGTTGAACGAAGCCAAACCACCTAGTTTTCGGCATCGGTACCCCTCCCTTCATTATTTTAACAAGGCAGTAAGCCACATGAATAAAGCAATTGAAGTGGACTTCTCTGACCTTTTTTAAACTTTTTTCCTTTCACGCTCACTCCTTTATTTCCTAGGTCCCTCACACACATGCACCCATTGGCCAGGAACAAAAGAACTCCACCAAAAGAGTAGCAATTGTTGCTACCCGTCAGGCATTGCACCGCCAGCCTGTCGCTGGAGCAGGAGGCCAATGATGACACAATACAACCATCAGGTAGGATGACAACGGTCGTCCAAGCCTTTTAGTTGTGTGAGGCATCCTCAGTTCCGATAAGGGATTACGTTAGTCCCTGTCATGGTTTTACACCATTCCCAATGAGAGAGTTATTATTCCTCTAAACCCCTCCCTTCCCTCGGGGAACCTTGTACAATTTTGTTGTTTGCATTCTTGTAGGACACGTACATTGGACCCCTTTAAAGATTGTCCTCACCTTGTCCCTCCTTGTTGTTAATACCTATTGAGCCATGTAAGATGGATCCGGTGGCAGGTGGAATTAGATGAGTAATGTTCATGTATTTCCGTCCCTTCAAGTCTTCGTTTTCCTTGTTGATAATTTTTATCTTTCAAAATCTCAGGATATTTCTTCGGTAGAGGATGCTTAATTTTTGTTCACCAATTATCCAATTGAGTTTTATATCCCTTCAGTGCGTTCACCATATTGAAGTTGGAAAAGGTTATCTCAGTTGTTTCGTTTTGTTCGCTTGGCCATGGATCAGAGAAAGCCACCCTCTCAATGTCTGTTGTTTTTCTGTTCTCCAGGCCAGGAATGCTTTCGCAGAGTTTCAGGAGGTTCCCTCTGTTGAGGATTTCCCAGCGCCCTTGCGAGATGTATTCGGGATATAGCAATACTTTTCGATTTTCGAGGTCTGGGTTTAGCGACTGAACGGGATTAAGTGTATTGAAAGGAGCCATAGATGTTTCAAGAGTCACATGTAGGTTCCGCGTGGGGTTGTCGCCTAGGACCAATCCCTCCTCGGTCCTATTTGTTTTTGAGATGTGGATATGTGAATCAAACCTAGAGGTGATGGTATGGTCCTTCCGAAATTGGCCGTCTTTGTGACTTGCTTGGGTAATGATTTTCTCCCATTGAGTATTGGATGTGGATTCAGTTTGGGGGGGGGGACCTTGTGGGTATTTATGTCTACAGTGTCAGATTTGTGCGTGATATCGTGGCCGGGCTCATAGACCTGTGGGCCCTGTGCATAATTCAAGATGCCACTTGGCACCGGAGGTCTTTCAATCGAAACTTTGATCAAATTTTCGCTTGAGGCGCGTGGTGGGCTCTTGGGAGATGTCTCCATAGTGGATGTTCCATTTATTTGTGTGTCTCTGTTTTGGTCTGCAAAGGTCAGACCCCGACTCTTCTGATCCTCACTACTGGTAACTTTATTATCCTTGTTCACTGGCGCAAACCAATGCGCGATTTTCCCTTTTGCATAGCTTTTGTCTTTTTTTATTTTATTTAACTTTTTCATTTTTTTCTTATTTTTCCTAGATAAGGATTGTCGCACTGAGGGAGATGGATTTAAATCGTCCAGTTTTCCAGGACTATTGTTAGTTATTTGATAGGGTTGTGATGTTGAATGTAAGTTTGGGTTTGGAACCAGAAAGTTGGGGCTCAATGGGTATTTTGGTTCATTGATGTTATTGCTGGGAGTTTCCTGGGTTCTCACAAGGCTGTCCTGGGTGACCTTTGAATATTGGTTTGAATCCAAAGTAGGCTGTATGTCACTCGTTGTTGTTTTGTTTATTGGATCTCGAACTGGCTTTGAGGGTGGGTGCGTGGCTTTTTTCCCGTTGTGTATGGTCTTTGCACTTGGTCTCTGCATTGAATTTTGAGGGGAGGAGCGTGTTGTGTTACTCTTCTTTCTATTTGCCTCATGCTTGAGATCCATGACTAATGTGCTCATTATTTCCGGGAGTTTTTCCAAAGACTGCAGTATCGGGGAGCACCCGCAGTCGTTGGGTATCATCATTACCTCTGTGTCTGCCTGCGCTCTGCGTATTAGGGAGTTTAAATATTCCAGTTTTGAGTCCACTCCGGAAATCAGGTTTGCTACAGATTGCAGAATATTTATTTGAATGTCTAGTTTGTCCGCGTGCATTAATGCTGGGTTTCCCATTGATATCAAGGCCTCGTTAATTAATGCAAGATGGTTTTCTATTCTTTGAGGGACCAAGCTAGATTCCCAGAGTGGCAACTGTTCGTTTGAGTTTGTTAAACTTTGCTCCAAATCTGAAGCAAAATTTTCATTTCGTGGGGGTACCACGTCATCGTCATCGTCCCCCAATTTAGTGGGTACACGCCGGGCAGTCAGGAAGCCAGACTGAGATTTCAGGGGTGTGCAAATGACCTTGAAGTTCACAATGTTTTCTTTTAGGGTGAAGAATTCCTTATTTGTTTCACTTCCCTCTGGAGCAATAATAGATTGTGGCTCTGGGGGGTCGTTAGACAAATTTATGGGCGCCGGTGTATTGGTTCCTAAATCATTAGCTCTGGTCGGATTGTAATCAATTAGATATTCTTCAGTGTGTTTTTTCTTGCCCTTCACCATCAAAACTTTTGGTGAAAGAGGAACAACCGATGAAGGGTTTTGGCTCGAAATACCACTTTTGACATTACCTGATGGTTTGTTAGCATTAGAGTGATGAGTATCCAGTCTGGAGGCCTCAGGAGATGTATCAATTGGTTTTCCATAGGCAGTAGAATTACCTTGTTTTGGGTGTTGTAGAAAGTATTTCCTGATGTCGTTATTGCCTTTGGGGCTGTTGCTACTGCAATTACTGATACTGTTATTTGTGTTTTTGTTACAGTCTCTGTTGTCCATGTTGTCGTGGTTACACGGGCTTCCTGTTATACCTGTGTCCCCCTTTGTGCTTGTGTTTGTATTTTTGGCCTCCATTCTAAGAGCTGACGCAGAAGCTGGGGAGGAGTTTATACTTTCTTCTCCCGATTGTTTCCCATCGTGTGGGAGCCTATCCTGTGGGGTCATGTCATGTCTTGTGTTATCTTTACCCACAGGGTATAGCATCCTAGCTTTTTGGCGTCGTGCGGACTTATGAGGAAGATAGTTGGGCTGGGATTGTATAAGGCCTGCGTTCCTTGTCCGCATAATTACCCTGCACAAATAGATGTCTAACAGTCGCCTAATCTTTGATACAGCGTCTAAGCTTTGGAAATGTGAGTTACAATATATACCGTTCTTGTCCAGTATCCTATCCAGTGTAGGAAGACGTAAAAAGGCAGGCGTAGGAAAGCAAGAGACTGCCGTTCGTTTGAGACAGTTGTCCGGTGGTAACTGCAGGGGGAGCTCGTTCAAGAAATAATAATAATAATAATAAACTGAGCTTATATAGCGCCTGGTTACACTAGCCAGTGTGTCCCAGCGCTTCCAGTGGCCCAAGTACTCCCAACCAAATTACTGACCCCCGAGCAATCTAAACCCTAGGGAACAACAGAGTTTTAAGGTCCTTCCTGAAGGCTGCCTCCACAGGCTCCATGCGGAGCCTGAGGGGAAGAGTATTCCAACTGCGCGCCGCCAGGTATCGGAATGATCTGCCTCCCATTCTCCCCCTTCTGATCTTGGGGACCTGTAGCAGAGCAGCACCCTGCGACCTCAGTAGTCTAGCGGGCTCATATGGAGTTAACAGGCTGTGCAGGAAACTGGGGCCAGTTCCCTGAACAATTTTGTGGCTAATGCAGAGAGCCTTAAACTGGATCCGCTCTTTAATAGGCAGCCAGTGTAGTGCCCTCAATGCCTGTTTTGTGGGGCTTCTCCTAGGGATCATCAGTATCAGGCGTGCGGCGGCATTCTGTATATACTGCAGTCTCTGGAGACACCTCGCGCTTGCTCCCAGATAGAGGGCGTTCCCATAGTCCAGCCTGGAGATGACCAAGGATGGACCAGGGCCCTCCTAGCTGACATCGGGAGCATGTCGAGTGTTTTCCTCAGACTGCGAAGAATGCCAAAGCAGGTGCCTGCCACGCGCCTAGCATGATAGTCGAGCGAGATTTTGGAGTCGATCCACATGCCAAGGTTTTTAACTTGATCCCTAGGAACAGGCAGGGGCCCTAGTTCCTGCGGCCACCACGCAGAGGTCCAGACTGATGGGGACTTACCTACTATGAGCACCTCGGTTTTATCCCCATTAAGTCTGAGGCAATTTTTGGCCATCCAATTAGCCAAGTTCTGTAAGCAAGCCGCAAACCTACCCACCGCATGCTCAGCCGGCTGTGTCAGAGCCACAACCAGCTGAGTATCGTCGGCGTAGGTTACAACCTCCACCCTGTACTATATGCTACCGGTGCCACATACAGATTAAAAATGGTGGGGCTGAGACTCGAGCCCTGTGGGACACCTTGATTCAGGTCAAAAGCCTCTGACCTGTGGGGGCACTGCTCAACATAGAAGCTGCGCTCAGAGAGGAAGGATTCCAGCCATTTCCATGCCAGCCCCACCACTCCACCCTGCCTCAAACACTGAAGTAGAGTGTGGTGCACCACAGTGTCAAACGCGGCACTGAGATCCAAAAGAATCAGTGCCGCTGTCTGACCCTCATCCACGTGTTTGCGCAAGGCTTCCGTGGAAAATAGGAGCGCAGATTCTGTAGAGTGGCAGGCTCGAAATCCTGCCTGTGTGGGATGTAGAAGCCTGCCAGCCTCAATAAATGCCGAGAGTTGCTGGTTGACCAGCTTTTCAGCTATCTTGGCAAAAAATGGGAGAAGAGAGATAGGTCGTAGGTTACTCATCTGGGACATACTAATATGGGCTTTTTTCTTAAGAGGAAGGACCACAGCTTGTTTCCAGTTCATCAGCACCCTGCCAGATTCAAAAAGATATCGATAAGAGGTGTCTGATATACGGGAGTAACACCTCCATATTACCTCTTAAGATCTTAGCTGGGGCCGTATCACGTGGGGAACCAGATTTAACCCCTCTGGCTACTTTGATTAACAGCTCCGCCCCAGGAACTGTAAAAGCACTCAAACTGTGTTCTTCCAAGAAAACTTCCCCAGATGACTCCCTGCCTAAGGGGCGCGTCCTAGCCTCAGCGGGAAAGGTAGAGTAGATATCATGCACTTTTTTGTGAAAAAAATCAGCTATCTGATTACAGGATTGTACTGAAGCCACATCCTGTTCTCCTATAGACTCCAAAGATAATATTTCTTTGTAGACAAGGAAGAGCTCTTTAGCAGAGCAGTCAGCCTTATCAATCCGCTCCGTATAATAAGCGGCCCGAATTTTCCTTATAAGGGCGTGATACCCTCTCAAGCCTTCTTTATACTCCCTCTCAGAAGCCGACGAGTAATTTTTTCTCCATAATCTTTCAAGGCGTTTACAGGCCGTCTTGGCCGCTTTGAGTTCGCCATTGAACCATGCTGCCGATTTCTTTTGCCGCGCGGGTTACATTTTGGACCACGGGGCCGTTTTATCCAGGGTACGCTGAATGCGCTGGTCCAGTGCTTCACTAGCCTCATCCATGTTAGATCCGAGTCCTTCTGGGGGCCCCTCCTGAACCAGAGATGCAGCAAAGTGTACAGAAGAAAACTTGGCCCACTTTCTCTGTTTTTTGGAGGTGCCACCCCGCATCTCATACTTAATGCCCACAAGGCATTCAAAGTGAAACGGCAATACCGCAATAATCACCAATTATCTCCATCTGAAAGAATCCGACCTGGAGGTAGTGGAAAGATTAATGCGGAATGTTTGGAGTGATTAATTGGGGTGATTGATTAGAGCTGGGGCAAAGCTGTTGTTGGTATTCCTTGAAACAGCCTGCCTCTCTGCTCGTTAATCACCCACTCCCCTCCACATTTGTTCAAGTTTCTCTACGGTCAGGGGGGGGCGGGCAGCGCTGGCTGAGGGGATTGCTGCTGTGTGGCGAGGCGAGGCAGTGCGGAGGGGCGAGGCAGTACAGAGGGATGGCTCACCTTACTTCCCTTGCTGCTCTCGCCTGGAAGAGCCTCCGCGGTGTAGCAGTGCGGCGGTGCGGCAGACCACCGTGCCGAATCAAAATCAAAGTCAGGGATGTGCAAGCTGCCGAGTCAAAGTCGGGGTGAGCAAGTTGTTCAGCTATTCTGCGATACCGCAATACCGCAATACCGCAGCTCTCGTCACCACACAACGCCGTTCGGACGCCGCGCTCTCCACCGTGCTCCTCCGTGCTCCGAGCTCCAAGCGCCAAACTCGCACTCCGCGCACTGCACTCTCAGTTGTTATTTTGATGTTGGTTCAGTCGAGAAACGTGTAATATTCTGTGAAGCCCAAGAAGGCTCTCATCTATGTCTGAGTCTATCTTGGCCTGGAGAGGCTACACCCTATCCCGTCTACCAGGTGTCCAAAGCACACCACAGACCCCTGGCCTATTTGGCACTTACTGACCTTGACAGTCAGGTCTGCAATACACAGGACATGAAGCGCTCCCTAGAGGTGAAAGAGGTGGTCCTTCCAGTTGTTACTCAAGAAAGCTATGTAATCCAAGTAAGCAGCACTTAGGGCCTCCATGCCAGCCAAAACCTGGTTCACCAGCCTCTGGAATGTGGCAGGAGTGTTCTTGAGTCCAAAGGGCAGCACTTTAAATTGGTAGTGGCCCTCTATAGTGGAGAAGGCTGGCCTCTCCTTGACTTCTCAGACAATCTAACAATATCCTGAAGTATGTTCAAAAGTACTCAGGAACTGAGAACCCCCTAACCTGTCAATGAGCTTTTTCACCCGGGAAATGGCTGAGCATTAGCCCTGGTGGCTGAATTGCGCTCCCTGTAATCTACACAGCACCTGAGGTCAGGTGAAGTGCCCTTTTGGGTAGCTTTTAGTACCAGCACCATGGGGCTGGACAAGAGGCTACTGGAAGGTTCAATCACCCCTAGAATGTTGGAAAACTCTTCCTTACGGCTGGCCCTCACCTTGTCGGACAACCTATACACATTATTTTTGACAGGGGAGATTGTCACCTGTGTCATTGTCATGGAAACACAAGTATGTAACCGCAGGAGTGAAGGAAAACAGGGAGTAGAATTGTCCCACCAACTGGTGACAGTCCCTCTGCTGTCCAGAAGTCAGGGGAGGGGAGTGGTTCACACATTCCACAGACCCATCCTTCCTCTTGCAGGCTAAGAGGTCAGAAAGGGATTCACTCTCATGTTCCTCCCGTCCACCTGTCATCAACATCATGGTGACCTCAGACCTCTCAAAGTGGGGTTGAGATGGTTGAGGTGGGGAACCGTTAAGGGGCATCTGGAGGTCTTGAGGTCCACCAAGTAGGTGGTCTCCCCCTTCCTCTCAACAATCTTGTGGGGCCCAGTCCATCACCCACACTTTTTGCTGTGGTTGCAATTCCACAGTGGCATCCGTTTGGTCATACCACTGTTTCATCACTTCCGGGCTGGCCTCTGAGTTTTCGGAACCTTGCTTCCACAACTTGGTCATTTGGCTTCTGAAGGCCAGTATGTAGCTCATTACATCCTGGGTTTTTTTCTTGGGAGCTTTCTCCCACTCTTCCTTCACTAGACTGAGAGGTCCCTTTACAGGATGACAGTACAAAAGTTCAAAGCGGCTAAACCTAACCCCCTTCTATGGAACCTCACTGTAAGCAAACAGTAGGCATGGCAAGAACATGTCCCACTTAAACCTCAGTGCCTCAGGTAGGCTACAGATCATGCATGTCAGGGTCTTGTTAAATCTCTCAACAAGTCCATTGGTTTGTGAATTAGAGGGATGGAGAACCTATAAGTAACTCAACACTCTCACATCGACTGCATGAAAACAGACTTAAAATTGTTATTTCGATAGCCAGCAGCAGTAGGAAGGCTGTTGGAACTGACCTTTTTTGCAGGGATATCCTCAAACTTTTTGCCTTCTTCGTCCTATTTGTTGGTTTTAGAACTCTGGGCACTTTAGCACTGCTGACCAGTGCTAAAGTGCATATGTTCTCTGTCTAAATTGTATTGGTGATTGGTTTATCCACAATTGACACATTTGACACGTTTGATTTACTAGTAAGCCTCTAGTAAAGTGCACCAGGTGTGCTCAGGGCCTGCAAATCAAATGCTTCTAGTAGGCCTGCAGCACGGATTGTGCCACCCACATGAGTAGCCCTTTAAACACGGCTCCGACCTGCCATTTCAGTGTCTGTGAGTGCAGTTATACACTGGGCCAAGACTGTTTTGCATATGGTTGGGTTCAAACTGGAATGCCATGAGGAGCAAAAAAACAATGAATTGTCATCCAACCTCCTAGTCCAGCCCAGCTAAATCAACCACCATCATACAAACTAACTGTTCACAGAAGGCCTCGACCACCTAAAAGCATGATTCACATGAGAACTGTGGTTACTCACCTCTTACTTTCGTAGAGCGAATCACTACTGATCAGAGCGCAAACCTTTTATCCACCCTGAACCCAGCACCACAGTTTTAATTGCTTGATATCAAAGTGAAATCGGGTTACCTGTTTGAGATGATACAAAGTCTGCAAACCACATTTCACCTCCTCTTGTTTCCCACACGCGCACTCTTCCCAGGGCTGCCCTCCTAACACTTCCACTACCCATTTACACCTTACTTGATGCAACTACTACTGCAAGTGCAGAGCTTACACTCCGGGTGTGGAAATTTCGGCCCAAGTGCAGACGTAAACTTAGGAAAGTCGTAAGTGCATTCTGTGAATACCATGAGTAGTACATTTAGGATTTTGTCTTAAGTCAGTTCTGTGAATCGGGCCTTCTAATTAGATTTTGCCACATTATGCCTTCTTCCCTTTCAAACTCCTGAACCAACTAACACATCTGCCCCTTAATATATTAGAGACAGAAGTGGTACAATGTAGCAATCTCAAAACCAATTAGAACAAACAATGGCAAAGCCAATAGGACAGGATTTATTGTGCTAACGCATTCAAACAGTAACATGCATAAATGCACAAACTATTCCTGCTATATCTCTGTGCAACCTGGTCTTTTCTATGCCTCCTCTGCCTGTGTCTGTTGCCCTGTTTTTGTTATTCTCTAAGCTTGTGGAGCTGCAGCGCTGTAGGCTTATAGAATGAAACAAGAGGGCACTAACATCTGAGACACATAAAGAGGCAAGTTGCACTGAGACGCTCCACCAATAGTCGGTACGCATTTGTGCATGTCAGGGGCAACATCATAAAATGAGAAGTAACTAATGAAAATGTCATATGAGCGTGCACACTTATTACAACATAGGGCATCTGTGCAAACTAATGGCTATGCACACAAATGAAAGAAACGTGGCTTCTTGTGTTCAAAAGCAAGATGCAAACCAATTTTACACAAGCACACATTGTTCATAATAATAGCCTTCCATCCACAGGTAGGGGCGGAGTTATCACCTAAACTTTGCAACTGTGGACAGATCTGATTATCGAAGTGCCAGAATATTGAGTTGTTAATATCGAAGTGGCAAATTATCAACTGCAAGAATATCGTTGACCAGAATATCGACTTGAAGGTAAGAAATATCATTTTCTGTAATATCGAAGTTAGCAATGGGGTTCGTTGCCTCTAAGGGAGTTTACCAAAAAGTGGGGCTCTAGTGGGACTGGGCACTGTCCTAAGTGCCCCGGCCAGTGCGAAAGTCTAATCCATTTTTTGTTTGTTTGCCCCTTGTATGTTGCCCCTAGAGCCAAATGGTTATGTCCTGTTTGTAGAAGTTTGGGAACGCGTTCGGCTGTTAATGCCAGTAGAATATTAAAAACAAATCTGTCCCCTTTAATTGTAACGGGTGTAGCAAAATATTTGGGATGGGCCTGGATTCTAAGAACCAGGTTCATTAAACTAACTTAGGTGTCCATCCACAATCCTTGCTCTTTAGTTTATGTGCAGCCCATATTGACTTGTGATACCGTGGTAATCTAATGTGTTTTATTGTAATTTCTTATATTCATTCAACAGAAGCCTGTATACGTGATTTAATATGGTCTTAGATGTTTTTATTCTGTTTATACTAATTTTATATTTCTTGTGTATGCTGTAATGTATGTCTTTTATGATGTATTAATCGAATAAAGACTTCTTTGAATTGAATTGAATTGAATTGAAATTGGGTTACTGGTTGAGGGGATGAAACTCTACTCAAGCAGCAAGCACAAGTCTTGGAAGGGTGATACACAAGCAAACCCCAAATAAACCTGTGCTTAACCCTCAGGTAGCGTGGCATAAAAGCAGTCAGGCTTAACTTAGAGGCACTGTGTATTTATGCAGCACACCTCAAACTGTAATAAAGTGAAAAACACAACACAAGAAAAATCCCACTCCAATTTAGGAAAATAGAGTAAAATGTAATAAACTATTTGAGACCAAAACAACAAAATCCAACAAGTAGATCTCGAGATATGCAAATATTTCAGGTATGTACAGCATCTAAAAGCACAAAGCGCCACTCGCAGCTATCTGGTCGTGCAAGACCAGGCTGACCGCGATGGAGCACGGGCTGGATACAGGGACAAAGTTAGCCCCACTGAAAGAGTTACTTTCATAATTGCAGGGCGAAGAGTTCCATTTGTAGTGAAGGGGACAGGGAGGAGCAGGGAAAGTGTCATAGATGGTTGATGCTGTAGTGCGAAGGGCAGGCTGGGCATCGAGTACATTCATTGCTGAAGCACGAAGATCCTGTCGGTGTCGCGTACAGTTGTTGCCTCGAGATTCGAGTTGGGGGTCACCGTGGGTTGTCAATGCTGTCGCACGAAGTGCAGATCTCATTTTACTAGTCGTCAGTGGTGGTTGCTGTGACATGAAGAGTCGGGTTCACCGGAGATTCACACAAGCAAGCAGTGCGGGCAGCAAGATCTTGGCACGAACAGGCTTGTTTGCGTTCATGAAGAGCCCAAAACTTCAGGATTTTTCCTTTTCCTGTAAAGGGAGATCAACTAATGCCACACCAAGGGTTTAGAACCTGAGGGGAGCCTCTTGGGGGTCAGCAACTTAATCCAGCAGAGGCCAGCAGGTTTCAGGTAGGTCCAGTCGCAAGTCCTGGCAGTAGGTCAGCTGGGTAGATGAAGGGAGGCCTTTGGTGCTTGGTATGTCCCTGTAGCTCAAAACAGGAGGTCAGTCAGCTGACACTTATGTGTCACTTCAGCATGGGATGAAAGGTGCAGGTCCAGTCTTCTTTGTCAGTAAGCAAGGAAGCTGGACAGCAGAGTAGTAAGGCAACAGAGTAGCAGTCCTTCTGGCAGAAGTGCACCACAGCAGTCCTTCTTCTGTAGTAAAAAGAGGTCTAGAGATGTACTGAAGAGTTGGGTCTGAGGGTCCTATATTTATACCTGGTACCAGCTTTGAAGTAGGAGATGGTCATGGTGGTTTCCACCCAGAGGGGTGTCTAGACCTCCTGCCTCCCTCAGCTGGCTCCTGCTTGTATTGGGGCACAAAGGACTAGTGTCAAGCCCTTTCTAAGTGTGCTCAGGCAGAGCCTTTGTGATTTGCAAGTATGGTAGGAGACAAGAAAATGCCACCTTTCAAAAAGTGGCATTTTCAGAATTGTGACCTAAAATCCAACATTACAATTAAAGAGGGTTTCAATTGCAATACTTGACACAAAACTTGATATTCCTACTTGCTCTCAATTGAAAGTTATCACTTATTAAAATGGAATAAGTTAACGCAATGTTATTCTATAGGAGAGTTAGGCCTTGCAGTAGTGAACAGCAAATGTAAGAGTTTTTCCCTACCAGAACATGTAAAAGTTAAAAGTACATGCCCAAATTGTGAAATACACTGCACCCTGGACCATTGGTTGTTTAGGACATACCCTAGGAGTGACTTATATGCATTAAAAAGTAAGGTTTAGGCCTGTCAAATTGCTACTTTTGCCAGGTTCAAATGGCAGTTGAAAGCTGCACATATAGGTCTCGAGACGGGTGGCACAATAAATGCTGCAGACCCACTGGTAGCATTTAACCATTTAATTTACAGGCCCTCTGTACATACAGTACCATTTTAGTTGGGACTTACAAGAAAATTAAATGTGCCTCTTGGGGTAAGTCAATTTTACCATGTTTGAAGGAAAGAGCACACAAACTTTAGCACTTGTCAGCAGAGGTAAAGTGCACAGAGTCCTGAAGCCAACAAAAATGAGACCAGCAAAAGGTTTGGGAGAAGACCACGCTAAGGTTGACAGGTCAAACAAAAGGCAACAGGCCTTCTCCATCTACGCACCCAGAATCTGGAACAACATCCCCATATCCATCAGCACTGTCCCATCTCTGGTCCTATTAGGAAAAACACTGAAGACACACTCCTTTAAAGAACACTACATCAAGATGCAGTTACAGTCCACTTTTGCTCTTAGAAACAGCTCACTGTGTGGTACCCTAAGGAACACAGTTCTTCTGAATTAATTGTGGAGTCTGTACATTAGACCACACAGCAGACGGAAATGATTTTTGAAAAGGGTTGCCTTGAAAAAGGGCAGCTAATGTTGGGATCTTCAGACTTCTGAGCTGATATGACCAAAGCTTTGCAGATCATGCGCTAATCTGCCAGTGAGACTAACCAGCATTGCAATTTGTTGTTGAGTACCACACACATACATAGACAACTCCATAACAACGAAGTAAGAACCCACTTCCACTTTAATAACCCCTTCCGTCCTTCTATCTTTATCTGTATTATTGCGTTTGACCCTGCACAGGAATGTATGATGTTACAACGCCTACTTTTACAATGCATGCCTTAACAACGCAGTTTTTACATCGCAACGTCCTTCACAACGCATTCTTTTACATTGCATGCCATTACATTGCATTTTCAGAAACTACCTTTGCAACGCATTTCATTACATCGCATTATACCTTTACAACACATACCATTATAATGTATACCATTAGATCGCATTTAAGGTAAGTGTTGGATAGTATAGGGGTAATATTTACTATTCTAACTCCAGTGAGTGCAACAGTAGGGTAAGCGTTGGATAGTGTAAGGGTACTATGCATTGTAATGGTATGCATTGTAATGACTTGCGATGTAACGCCTGCGTTGTAGTGACATGCGTTGTAATGACATGCGTTGTAGTGACATGCAATGTAATGGCTGTGTTGTAATGACATGCTATGTAAAGGATGTTGCGATGTAATGACTGCTATGTAAAGGTAGTGTGATGTATTGACTGCGTTATAAACGTTGTTTCCCCTGCACAGCGCTATGCTGCCTTTCGGCTAAATTTGTGCCATAGAAATAGTATATACATACTGAATCCAATTGATTTTTAAATTAAATCTAAATTGTTCAGCTGACTAGTGCTCCTTACATCTTTCACAAGTGACGCATTCAGTGCTGTAGACATACCGCGTGCAATAACCCAGTTGCAGTGTGAACATGTGCTTTCTTGCTTAACTACAGAATGAAAAGGAACAAATACTGTCTGACATGCAGCGCTGGTGTAAACACCGAGTGTGTCAAGCAAACCCAAATCGTGTAATCGAGGCCGCCTAAAACTATTAAGTAAAAAAATCTTCATTACATGAGAAAAAGCATAACGATTGCAGTTGTGAAGATGTCAAAACATTTGGGCTAGCCTGTATTTCTGATAAACACTAAACGGGCATTTTAGGAATGCTGATTTAAAACTAATTGGCTTTTAAAGCCTCCATGAGAAGCTTTAAGCAAATAGCCGAGCGCTCTTTGTTTCCCAGGCCTTTGTGCATGTAATCCGGATTGCAAGGCAAATCCAGCGGCCCCATTGTGCCGTGACATTGATTTATGTGCAGTCAACAGCCTGAAAGCGCGGCACAACAATTCCTACAAATTTTCCATCATAGTTAGGATAAAAAAAAATGAAACAAGCAATGCAGTGCTTGATCCTTTAGGAATTCGTCTGATTTTGTTCCAAATTCGCACTGCCACCCTTCTTTCCACAGGAACATTAATCCTATCCTGGGTAACTGGTGCATGGGGCACAGATTCTGAAGAACAGCCTCGGACTCCCGATTTCTGATTAGCAACACTTATGTGCGGCTGCATTTAGGGTTAGCTAGGGATTGCAGTTCCTGCCCTTGTGCTGTTAATCACTTTACTATACTATAAAACAGCCATAATTGTGTTGACGCCGCACCTGCTGCCCCGATGATAACAATGGAACCGCTTCTCACGCCTCATTGGTTGGCTAATCTAGCCTGGCTACTCTTCTTCAAATAGTAAGCTGGTTGGTTGAAGCGATTTTCCAAACTCTGCTCTTTAAAATTCTGCATTTTTTTTTTTTTTATAAACTTGGCAATTGTTGTGTGATGTTCCTTCTCGTGATCCTACCACGGGGTCCGAGAAAAGATAACACCCCTCTGTTTTTGGTGACATGGCGTCACTGGATTTATGAACTAAAGCAAATGTAGTCAATCTGAAATTTTAACAAATAGACTTTTTCTCACTGCAGGTATTGTGTATTCAGATTCTATGTTCTATTCAATGGTATTATATATTAGTATATATATATATATATATATATATTACCTACTGGCGGTCGCCAGTAGGTATGTATAGTTAGGATTTTTTCTCTATGGGATTTTTGAAAATTCTATGTCTAATAACTTTGGCGTTTGTGGACGGAATTGGCTGAAATTTTCAGGAAAATGGCACATTTTGTTTCTGAGCAGCCCTTGAAAATTTGGGGGGGGGTTCGTCAAGGGGGGGCTGAGAAAAAAGGGGGGTCCCAAAACGTGTTTTTAACATTGAGTTTTCCATAGGGCGGTTGGCCTCACTTTTAGCCCGAACGGCTGAATGGATTTGCACGAAACTTGGCAAAATTGTAGGGACTGGTAGCCCGATGTGCCTTTTGTAGGTCTCAATATATGTGCTACAGTGGATTTTGAGAAATTAACGTTTAAAAAAAGATATATATCTGTAACAGCGGACCGGGCAGCACTCCAGGACGCGTACTTTTCGCGCAACGGAGCTTTGTGAAGCGAAGCTGATTGGTTCTCCGGCGTCTGTCAACATTCCAAACAGTCCGTAGAGGCCGCCATCTTGTCTCTCGGTAGGATCGAGAGACAAGAGGAGGCCAAAGCGAAGGGGCAAATGACCATAAGGGGGAATAGTAGATCCTCGCTGACCCCCTACGTTTGATGTGGAGGTTTTAAAAGGGCCCCGCGGGGCAAAAAAAAATAAAAATAATAATAATCGAACGGCTGAATGGATTTGCACGAAACTTGGCAAAATATTAGGGACTGGTAGCCCGATGTGCCTTTGCTAGGTCTCAATATATGTGCTCCAGTGGATTTTGAGAAATTAACGTTCAAAAAAAGATATATATCTGTAACAGCGCTCCGCTTCGCGTACTTTTCGCGTTACGGAGCTTTGCGAAGCTGATTGGTTCTCCGGCGTCTGTCAACATTCCAAACAGTCCGTAGCGGCCGCCATCTTGTCTCTCGGTAGGATTGAGAGACAAGAGGAGGCCAAAGCGAAGGGGGAAATGACCATAAGGGGGCATAGTAGGTCCTTCCTGACCTCTTAGGTTTGATGTACCATTTTGCCAAGTTTGGTGTAATTCCGTTCAGCCATTCAGGCTGTAGACGTATGTAAATGTCCTATGGAAAATTGCATGGGGAAAACACATTTGAAAGTGTTGAAATTTAGAACCAATTAAAATGTTAGTTTGGTTTTGTATTTGTGTGTGATGAAAGTTAATTGGTTATGTATATATTTCAAATGAGAGGAAACCACAGCCATTTTGTGATACTACTGTCTGAGGTACATTTGTGAGGAATTTTTGGTGGTGAATTTCTGGTGTTTGATTTACACAGTACTAACACTTCTCCTACTTTTAAAAAGGTGAGTTGTTAATTTGTAAGGGGAACTATGTTGTACACTTGAAGATAATTTGAAAAATGTTTTCTGTTATTTATTTGCAGTCCTTCTGTTATACTAAATACTTGATAAAGTTAGTTTTATATTATGTATTACTAAAAACGATAAATGAAAGTGATTATTTTTTTCTGCAATTTACAGCAAGCAATTTCAAAATAAAATGGCTCACAATGAAGAGACCGTGGCAATTTCTTTTGAATTGTCCACTACATTGATTGAAATTGAGAGCACCAATAATGAAATATTGTCACAAGGAGGAGATGACTTGTATGATTCCATTAGATTGATTGAAATGGACAGCACCAATAATGAAATATTGGCACAAGGAGATGACTTGAATGATTCCACTACATTGATTGAAATTGAGAGCACCAATAATGAAATATTGTCACAAGGAGGAGATGACTTGTATGATTCCATTAGATTGATTGAAATGGACAGCACCAATAATGAAATATTGTCACAAGGAGGAGATGACTTGAATGATTCCACTACATTGATTGAAATTGAGAGCACCAATAATGAAATATTGTCACGAGGAGATGACTTGAATGATTCCACTACATTGATTGAAATTGACAGCACCAATAATGAAATATTGTCACAAGGAGGAGATGACTTGAATGATTTTTTTGATCAATCTCTTGATGGCGAATTTATCGAATGTTTGGAGACCATAGAGTTACAAGAAGCATCATTGCAGACTTTTCATGAGGACATTGCTGATGAGGACATGTTACTAGTTCTTTCAAATTTAGAAAATTCTGAAGAATAAATTTATATTTAGAAATCAAAAATTGTTTGAGACATTATTCATTTTTATTTTTAATTTATGAGGTTGTAGCGAAGTGATTGTAGTATAAAATGAGACTTATAGTATAGAGTGCAAAATTTTTATGTTACATGGTAAGTTTACTCATATTTACTTCCCTTCTGCCACTATATTATCTCCAATGTGTATTTGACATCTCTTCTTCATCTCCGGCCTCCTTTCTCTCACTGTGGGGCATATTATCAAGGGGGTTTATCTCCGCTTTTTTGGCTTTAAAAGCCAAGAAAGCGGAGATAAAATTATCTCCCTATTACCAAGCTGTCGCTAACACCAGTTAGTGACAGCTAATAGGAGATAGCGACCATCTTGGGCCCCGCTTTGCATGTCAGTGATATTTATCACTAATGACATGCAAAGTGGGCGTGCCAAGATGTTAGCGACTGGAAACAGTCGCTAACATCGCTATCTCCTATTACCAACTTTTGGAGATATTCGCGCTAAGCGCGAATATCTCCAAAAGCTAACACCTGCCCTGAGCAGTTCTTCACCATGTTATCCAATGGGAGGTGGATAACATGGCTAAGAGCATTTGCTCGATAATGCATGAATATCGCTGACTTTTCAGCGATATTCATGCATTGCGGCCGTTTTTTATCGCATTTGCGATAAACCTTGCTAATAGCAAGGTTTATCTGCGATAAAAATCGCCGATGTGCGGCGATAATTTTTGTCTCTAAACAAGTTAGAGACAAAAATTTTCGCTAGTTGTTGGTAATATGCCCCTGTGTGTCTCCGATGCATCTTATCGCTGCTATTTTGTGTAATTACAGAAGAGAGTAAAATAAAATAGTTCGGAACGTGAAAAGGGGGCAAAGTAGAGTACTCCTCACCCCCTAGGCCTTTTTAGGCGGTCCCAAAAGGATCAGTTTCTGCTTTCCTGAGAGATTATGGTATGAGTTCCATATACCACAATAACTTGCATTACAACATGCAAGATATCTATCTCCTTTTGGAGATATTCGTGCTAAGCGCGAATATCTCCAAAAAGTAACACCTGCCCTGAGCAGTTCTTAGCCATGTTATCCAATGGGAGGTGGATAACATGGCTAAGAGCATTAGCTCGGTAATGCATGAATATCGCTGAGTTTTTAGCGATATTCATGCATTGCGGCCGTTTATTATCGCATTTGCGATAAACCTTGATAATAGCAAGGTTTATCTACGATAATTTCTGACGATGCTTAGCGGTAAAAAATTCGTTGGTAAGCATCGTTAGCGATAAATATCGCTTAACTTTGGTAATATGCCCCAACGTCTGTTAACGTTCGATTCGAAGGAAATGAGGAAGTGTTGAAAAACATTGTTTGCGCCATCTTGCCTTTTTTGAAATGCCACACTTTTGTGGTGCACGGCAGCCATTTTAGATGTCTTGACCAGACCCACTCTCTGCACGCTGTCGATTCGTAGCATGGCTCCTCACCCTCGCAAGCATCTTCCCCAGGCACTGGTCACCCCCGCTCTCTGTCTTATGCATGGGCAATAAACCTCCCCCCATCTGCGCTGCTCTTCCCTGAGAATCAGACTCTGTGCCCGCCCGACACCTCCCTTTCGCCCTATTCACTACCGCACCCTCTGACACTCCTCTTCCTCTGTGTCCGATTGTCCAGGCTATCAGCTAGCCCTGCAGATGTAGTTTATGGCCCCAGCTGTAAAGAATCACCCCTCTTCAAAGGAGTTATAGTAGATCAAGGCCCACACCCGATGAGATCCGTCACACCACACGTGTTCCTACTATCTGAAAACCATCCTGTATTGTGATTGGGGAGGGGACCGAGCCTGAAGCGGAAGATTCCAGGAATGACTCTTGGTACATCAAAGTTTTTACAATTATGTGTCACATTAAAAATATGTAGCACTCCAACAAAGTAGTAGGAATATAAAACTTTAATAACATATAAATATATACAACAAAACAAAAACAGTAAAAACATTTAAACAACGAAGAGACCGTGGCAATTTCTTTTGAATTATCCAATAGATTTATTGAAATTGACAGCACCAATAATGAAATATTCTTGTCAGTAGCGGTCTGTTGTGCGAATAGTTCCAAGGCAGCAGAACGCGCTGAAATCTAGATGGCACGAAAGTGATGTCTAGTAAGTTGCCGCCCAGCAAATAACGGCGTGGGGCGCCGCGGGGGTGAGTGAGTCCAGTAGGCACCACAGCTATTCTTACCTGCATCGCAGAATTACTGCTGGGGACAATGCCTGTGCTGTAGCAGGGTCACAGCAGAAACAAAAAGGATTTTGTTGAAGATGTTGTTGGTTTTAAATTTGAAAACAGTTCTGGTGTCAACTGCTATGCTAATGTAGTGGTTAATGTTTTGTTTTCTCTAGAAAATGTAAAAGAGGGGGAGGCAGTCCAAAGTTCTGTTAAAAGGGCAAAGGAAAGGATCGGTGGTTTGAACTATCAGTGAAAAAGGGGAGGGGGTGCAACAATTTTTCCTACCGGGTCACACTGTGCTTTCACCGGAACTGAGGTCTGCAGGATTCTAGTAATTCAAAGTGAGGCTGGCGCCAGCATGGGAGCGCCGACGTCCCGCGGATACAGTTTCGTCACTCCACGGGCGATCATGGCAGTCATTCCCCATCGGGGGTCGGAGACTCCCGCGGCTCCTGTAGAATCTTCAAGGTCGTGGAGGACTACGGTGGTGGAGTCAAGCAGTGACCGGGCCATTTCTTTATGCTGGGCCTGCTCTTGCCAGGTCGACCGCCATTTTGAGAGTTCGGTAGCTACTGGCGATCGCGGGGTCAAATGAGCGGACGGGCTCCACCCTGCCGGGCGAGACGTTGCAGCATGGCCACAGTGGAAGAACCCTTTTCCGGGCGCCTGGAGCGCTGAGGGTGCAGCTGGGAAGCCTCCACCTGGGGAGGCGGGAGAGGCCTGTTCGCACCGTCTCTCCCTTCCAGTGCACCCCACGGCGTCTCGCTTGAGATTTGTTATGGCCGGACCAGGCGATGAGGACGAGGGGGGGGGGTCGGAGGCATGTGCAAGACATCCCCCCCCAGTGTTGTCGCAGCCATTATTCATGAATGAAGAAGTGTCCCGTCCGTCTTCGGGCCGGGCTTCCGGTAGATGTCGGCCGGACGCCCCTGGCTCTGGCCCCATGAACGGGTTTCTTGGTTTATCGGCTGCAGCCGGATCCCGTCGTCCTCGGCCCCCCGACCGTTGGTGGCCGGACCGGAAGAGCATGTGGCGGGAGTACCTGCAACTCTCAAGGGCCACCGTGGCCGGACTGGGAGAGAGAGGGGAGGGTCGAGGAGACATTCCCCCCCCCTGCAACTGTTCAGCGTTGTAAAGGCAATCCCCTGGCCGGGTCCCGCTGGCCTCGGCCTCTCCTCCGGCTACACCCTACGTTAGGATCTCCTGGCCGAGGCGTGGCAGCAGGACCTGCCTTATATGGGCTGCTCCCGGCTGGGCGTAGCCGCAACCCAGCCCCACCTTGGAAGTTTCCAGAGTGGGGGCGGATGTTCTACTGACTTGCATTTTCCCTAGTCTATCGATTTTTTTGGCGTGGCAGGCGGTGGGACAGCGAGGGGTGATTTGGTTTCTCTTACTGTTTTTCTGGTCTCTCACCACTGGCATATTTTAACGTTTTCTTGTTTCTAGGACATTAATAGGTTTTATCATTACGTTATGTTATCGTTTCTTTGTTCGTTGTTTAATAAAAGTTCATGTTCATCAGTGGCCTACTGATTTTCGTTTTCCTATTCTTTTCTTTCCAGGTTGTTTCATGCTAAAGTTTCTGTTAACAGGATACAGTGATCACTTCGTTATTATTGCATATGTCCTTTTCACTAGGGGTGCTCTCTGGTCGGGCCAGATGACGTATCTCTAGTAAATGGTCCGGGTGAAACAGGTGCATCAATCAGTGGGGAGTAGATAGGCATGACAGATTACAACGGGGGAGAAAGGTCCGCATTACGTACCCTTTCACTACTTGCAAAGATTTTCCTACGTTTATTTGCAAACAGGGAATACCTCCAAAAAGAACTAATTCCCAAACAGTCAATGTTCGGACAATCAATCAATCAATGAGGAATGAAATAGGTACGACGTGTTAAAGGCTTGCGTTACCTACCCTTCACTATCTGCAAAGGGAGAGAGAATATTCCTATTCTTCCTCGTTTGCAGGCAGAGAAGATCCTTAAGAGAACCAACTTCGAACAATTCAATGCTCGATTGAAACAATCAACAAGGGGTACTGTGAACACAAATGAACGCCGCTTATGTACATACGCATTGCTATTTTCAACAGGTTGTTCCTAATGTTTCTATTTTAGCGAGGTCAAAAAGAGATCCCATTAGTGGCCTACTGATTTTGTTCGATTCCTTTTGTTTTTTTACACGATTTTTCGCTATCTGCAAAGACTAAACAGAGTATTGTGACTCTGTGCTTGTTTGTAAATAGAGAATGAACCAAAGAGAACAATCAATCAAATGGAGAGAGAAGCAGGCACGACGGATTACAAAGGGGGCAAAGGGCTGCGTTAACTACCCTTCACTATCTGCAAAGAGAGAGTACTCCTAATAGAAATGAGGGGTGGGGGGCAGCATTCAAAGCAGATCAGTGTGCATAAACACGAAAATGTTTTTACTTACCACGTACTTGACATTCGACAGCTTATGATATTTGCTATTAAAAAACCATTGAAATTGACTGAAAAAACCATAGGTTATAGACCATATATAGTTAGGAATTAGCATTTACAAAACCTTGAAAATTCACTGAAAAAACCATAGGTTATAGACCATATATAGTTAGGAATTAGCATTTACAAAACCTTGAAAATTCACTGCAAAAACCATATGTTAGAGACCATATATAGTTAGCTGGACATTTTATTGACATAAAACCAATGAAATTCCATATATAGTTAGTTGCACTAACTATATATCGCGCACCCGCAATCCACTGCTGATGATGTCACATATTACATCATTCATGACATGGTCAGTGACATCACTGATGACATCACTGATGACATCTCAAATGACATCACTGATGACATCACTGATGACATCTCATTTGACATCAATGACCACATCACTGATGATATCATTCATGTGACAATACAATGCATCTCCTCACATTTTAATATAACCTCTGTTTCACCCAGTGTTAAAAAGAGTATAATTTTTGAAACCATTGACACACCAATACTAGTTACTACATACACACTCACTGATTGCTACGTCTACACACACTTTCACTCATTCACCCATACAATCATTCATACATACAATCACTCATCTTTACAACACTATCATATGCACTCATACACCTATACAGACACTCACAGTCTGCCACTCATCCATGGAGTTACTCACACACCTAGTCAGTCCTGTAAAGAATCAATGACACTTCCATTTTCTTGTCTATACAGTTAAACATAGAGCACCTTACATTTTCAAACATATACTAACACATACTTACCTTCTTATACAATCATTGATACAAGTACAGATTGATCTGCACAGAGTCACACACCTCCCAGCTAGCCACACACACACTCAGTCTCCCATACAAATACTTGGGCAATCAATCAATAACCCATATAGTTACTCATATAGCTACTGATCAACACATGCAGCAGTTTACAGAACAACAGACATAATGATGCACAAATTAAGACAGTTTAGTCACTAACCCATGCACTCAGTGAGACACATTTAATCACTCACTCATACAGTCAGTCATGCACCTACTAAATCCTTCGTCCAGACACTTACACATCCACTCATTCTTCAATATGTAAGACATATTTAAACTTTGTAGAAACAAAAAATCACTGGATGTTGTTATCAGTGATGTCATCAGTGATGTCATTTGAGATGTCATCAGTGATGTCATCAGTGATGTCACTGACCATGTCATGAATGATGTAATATGTGACATCATCAGCAGTGGATTGCGGGTGCGCGATATATAGTTAGTGCAACTAACTATATATGGAATTTCATTGGTTTTATGTCAATAAAATGTCCAGCTAACTATATATGGTCTATAACCTATGGTTTTTTCAGTGAATTTTCAAGGTTTTGTAAATGCTAATTCCTAACTATATATGGTCTATAACCTATGGTTTTTTCAGTGAATATATATATATATTCACTGAAAAAACCATAGGTTATAGACCATATATAGTTAGGAATTAGCATTTACAAAACCTTGAAAATTCACTGAAAAAACCATAGGTTATAGACCATATATAGTTAGGAATTAGCATTTACAAAACCTTGAAAATTCACTGAAAAAACCATAGGTTATAGACCATATATAGTTAGGAATTAGCATTTAAAAAACCTTTTTTTACTCACACAAAACCATTGAAATTCCATATATAGTTAGTAGTACTAACTATATATCGCGCACCCGCAATCCACTGCTGATCATGTCACATATTACATCATTCATGACATGGTCAGTGACATCACTGATGACATCTCAAATGACATCACTGATGACATCACTGATGACATCTCAAATGACATCACTGATGACATCACTGATGACATCTCAAATGACATCACTGATGACATCACTGATGACAACATCCAGTGACTGTGTATTTCTGTAAAGTTAAAATATGTCTTACATATTGAAGAATGAGTGGATGTAGAAGTGTCTGGATGAAGGATTTAGTAGGTGCACGACTGACTGTATGAGTGAGTGGTTAAATGTGTCTCACTGAGTGCATGGGTTAGTGACTGAACTGTGTTAATTTGTGCATCATTATGTTTGTTGTTCTGTAAACTGCTGCATGTGTTCATCAGTAGCTATATGAGTAAGTATATGGGTTATTGATTGGTTGCTCAAGTATTTGTATGGGAGACTGAGTGTGTGTGTGGGTGGCTGGGGAGGTGTATGACTCTGTGCATTGGTGAGTGAATGGATATCTCAGTGCTACATGTCAAAGTAAGTACATATGTAAAACACAGTACATGTGAGAGTTGGCATATATAAATAACTGTGCATAAGAGCCAGTGAATGTGTGAGTGGCTGTATGGGTGATTGTGAACTTGTATCAGGGATTGTAAAAGAGAGTAAATATGTGTTAGTATATGTTTGAATAAGTATGGTGTGTATAACTGTATAGTTGAGGAAATGGAGGTGTGATTGATTCTTTGCATGACTGACTAGGTGTGTAAGTAACTCCATGGATGAGTGACAGTCTGTGAGTGTCTGTTTACACTGAGTGTATCTAAGGTTATATTAGAGTCTGAAGAGGTTCATCGTATTATCACATGAATGATGTCATCAGTGATGTGATCAGTAATGTCAAATGAGATGTCATCAGTGATGTCATCAGTGATGTCATTTGAGATGTCATCAGTGATGTCATCAGTGATGTCATTTGAGATGTCATCAGTGATGTCATCAGTGATGTCATTTGAGATGTCATCAGTGATGTCATCAGTGATGTCACTGACCATGTCATGAATGATGTAATATGTGGGGAAGAGGTGTGGAGGGGAAGAGGTGTGGCGCCGTGGCTAGGGCGACTGACTCCGGAATCTGGGGATCAGGGTTCGATCCCCGGCACCGGCCGCAGATTATCCCAGCACCACGTGACTCTGGGCAATAGCTTGCTTAATCTTCCCGACGGCCCCCAGCGCCTAGAGACCCTGACGGGTGATTGTGCGCTTTACAAATGTGGATTATTATGTGACATGATCAGCAGTGGATTGCGGGTGCGCGATATATAGTTAGTACTACTAATTATATATGGAATTTCAATGGTTTTGTGTGAGTAAAAAAAGGTTTTTTAAATGCTAATTCCTAACTATATATGGTCTATAACCTATGGTTTTTTCAGTGAATTTTCAAGGTTTTGTAAATGCTAATTCCTAACTATATATGGTCTATAACCTATGGTTTTTTCAGTGAATTTTCAAGGTTTTGTAAATGCTAATTCCTAACTATATATGGTCTATAACCTATGGTTTTTTCAGTGAATTTCAATGGTTTTTTAATAGCAAATATCATAAGCTGTCGAATGTCAAGTACGTGGTAAGAAAAAACATTTTCGTGTTTATGCACACTGATCTGCTTTGAATCCTGCCCCCCCCCCTCATTTCTATTAGGAGTACTCTCTCTTTGCAGATAGTGAAGGGTAGTTAACGCAGGCCTTTGCCCCCGTTGTAATCCGTCGTGCCTGCTTCTCTCTCCATTTGATTGATTGTTATCCAAGCATTTACTGTTTTAGAATTGGTTCTCTTTGGTTCATTCAATATTTACAAACAAGCACAGAGTCGCAATACTCTGTTTAGTCTTTGCAGATAGCGAAAAATCGTGTAAAAAAACAAAAGGAATCGAGCAAAATCAGTAGGCCACTAATGGGATCTCTTTTTGACCTCGCTAAAATAGAAACATTAGGAACAACCCCTCATGATAAATACGAAACTAGTGAGATGAACTGAACTCCACACCATGATGGCTGCAAGACAGCTCGGCTCCGCCACCCACCCCGCCCAAAATAACGATAAACTCTATGCAAATATATACAACACACCAGCAAAGTAACAGGGTAAAACATTTTATTAAACAACTATTTACATAACTATTTTAAACTTTTTGTTGCCCGATCCGGCTAGCTCAATCGATCGAGCATGAAACTCATGCACTCTGATGATTCAAAGTTTTGAAGAGTGCTTGTAACACTGTCTGAAGCCTATTTGCACTTGCTTCATCTTCACTATTCTAAAAGTAAGTGGGGGCTGTTTGAGTAAACAATGTGATGCGGTGCCACCCTGAACCGCTTAACGGAAGCCCCCGAGGGATGGTGTGATGGCGCGGACTCGGAGGGGGCGCTTGGCTCCGGCCCCCTCCCCAAGTCGTGTTCTCCTGGTGTGGCCTGAGATCGCCCCCGACATAGGTGGCCGGCTCCCGGGATCAAGCGGAACTTTTTGCCTTTTGGTAACTCTTCCATTCTTGACCTTGTCCCACAATCCGTTTCACCTAAAGACACGCTGTAGTGGGGCGCCCCTTTACCATTTCAGTTGCCATTCCGCCCGCTTTTGCTACACTGTGCCTCTTCCGCTATTCAGCTGTTTACCGCCCGCTCTTTCGACTACAACGTCTTGCTCACCATGTAGTTGAGTTGCTCCCGCTCTTGCGGTGCAGCGATAGGCGGCTGCCACAGGACTCTCAAAATGGCGGCCGGCTCTTCAGATTTGGGCGTGGTCCACTAAAATGGCCCTGCGACACCTTGGAACTCGGACGCTTGTCTGCTAGAGCTTGGGCTCCATTCTCGAAAGCGTCCCCTCAGCCTTGAAGATTCTACAAAAGTCTTGGGGGCCCCCGACTCCCGCAGGCTTCTGGTGGGGAGCGGCTAGCATGATTGCTCGTGGAATGGCCACGACGGAGCTACGAAATGGTGGTGCTCTCATGCTAACGCCAGCTTCAGTCTGAAACATCCAGAAACTCTGTAGACTACCAATTCGATCAGTTCCGGTAGCGCCCCAACGTGACCCGGTAGAGAAGAACTTGCCCTCCCCTCTTTGACTGATGGTTCTTGTTGCCTGTCCCTTCTGTTGTAATTTAACAGAACTATTTAGCCTGCTGAAAGGGGTTGTGTTCCGACCGCTGGTTGGTGGAGACATTTTGACCATATTCTGGACCTGCGTTGTCGCGTAATGCGTCATATGACGTGCCGCGTTAGCGCATCCGGAAGTGATCCGGCGCGCAGCGCGTAACGTAAGCATAACAGATCATGTAACTTGTTAATAAAACTTTTCATTGGTTCATTTTACTTTTCTTATTCTAATGATGAAAGGCTTGGTCATATGACCTAAAAATTACGCTTTTTATTACTTTCGAACATTATTTTTTCTTAAACATATGTTATAATGTTCCAGGCTAATCTACTTTCCCGGAAAATTTACAACTGTCCTGCAAGTAAAATATATTCCTTTTTCGAGAAAAAGGTCGTTTCTTTGTCCCATGACGGAGCCGTTGAGCAAAAGAGGGTCGGCCTGCTGTCTTAGTCGCCGATACGCCAGAATATCAGATTCTTATCGATCACTTTATGTTGCAGGAGTAGAAAACACAACAACCCTTGACCATTTATCTTTACTGCGTTCCTGCGTATTATACCTTTTACCCTTCATGTAATTCGAATGCTTTATTTCACTTGCCTTTTACGGATTCTAAAACAGTGACTATTATTAAAAACTTTACCAATGTAAATACTACTACCATGTTTTCTTTTAAAAACTTTTATTGTGAAAATGTCAGTATACAAATACGGGCCTATAACCACGTGGGCCGGCCACGGAGCAAACTGTAATCGTATATGATGAGTAGACATTTACACTGTAGAGGAACGTAACGGGCGGGCCATTAGGTTGCAAGAACTAAGGTGTCTAACAGTTGCGGAATCGGTGGACGTACATTTTATAATTAAAATACGACAGGGCCAGTTACAATAAAATTATCTAGATATACATTTGCGGGCAAGTACCATGGGTGACGTTAATTCGAACTTTCAATAGTACAGTAATCAATAACACATCAGAACTTAATATCAATAGGGATGTCGAAATATTCAATCAATTCTCGTTCCCGCCCGCCATGTGCTTCAAAACTGCATACGTATCTCGTGATTTCAAGGTTCTGCAACCAGTACACAACAACGAGTTACGAGTCCCATTTATTCCGGCGCCATTTTGGGCGAGGACGGGCAGGTCCAGGATATAGTCAAAATGTCTCTACCAACCATCGACTATGATGATGTTCATATGCTGTATTTATTAGAGTAACACTCATCTGTCCACATGAAATTAATTTGCCACAATCTAAACATGTCATTTTAATCTTTCCAAAGTTCTTCTAAATATTTGGGACCGTTTCCCTTGCCTCTGATGCTGTCAGTGCCAGTTCTTTGATGAATGTACTGGCAGGTCGGGGGTTCTCCTCCAAATCTCTCTTTTATGCAGCACTATAATTAATCGGTGCCACCTCTCCATATGACGATGCATGGTATAGTTACCATAACTATATTTTTTTTCGGTTCCTCTGGAGAGTACATCGTGGCAGATGAAACGTGTAACGTACCGGGAATTTACCTTTTTTGCATGTAGAGGAAAGGAAAAAAAATTCGAGCGTCCGAGTTCTAAGGTGTCCCAGGGCCATTTTAGTGGACCAGGCCCAAATCCAAAGGACAGGCCGCCATTTTGAGAGTCCTGTTGCAGCCGCCTGTCGCTGTAGCATCAAGAGCGGCCGAAACTCAGCTGAATGGCAACTGAAACGGTAAAGGGGCGCCCCACTACAGCAGACGAGCCTCCACCTGGCAAGGCCCGTTCACGCCGCCTCCCCCCCCCTTCGGGCACCCCACGCCGTTATTCGGAGCAGGATTGTAGGATGGCCACACCAATGCGGCAACTTACTAGACACCACCTCGGTGCCAACCGAATCTCAGCGCCTTGTGGTGTCTTCTATTCAGAAAACATTGTTGTGCTGCCTTCGACCTATTCGCCGCAAGTGCGCACGCAACTCAGCTGCATAGCTTGCTAGACACCACCTCGGTGCCATCCGGATCTTGGCGCGTTGCGCTGCCTTTGGCCCCATTCGCACATCGGTCCGCTACTGACGCCACCTCACAGGCCAACGGGGCGCCCCACGCCGACTTTCAGCATTGTAGGATGCCACACCAGTGCGGCAACTTGCTAGACACCACCTCGGTGCCATCCGGATCTTGGCGCGTTGTGCTGCCTTCGGCCTATTCGCACATCAGTCCGCTACTGACGCGAACTCACAGGCCAACGAGGCGCCCCACGCCGACTTTCAGCATTATAGGATGGCCACACCAGTGCGGCAACTTGCTAGACACCACCTCGGTGCCATCCGAATCTTGGCGCGTAGTGAAGCTGCAGCAGCTGCAAATAAGCTTCAGACAGTGTTACAACCGCTGCTCAGAACTCTCAACTATGACACCACCTCGGTGCCATCCGGATCTTGGCGCGTTGTGCTGCCTTCGGCCTATTCGCACATCGGTCCGCTACTGACGCTGCCTCACGTGCCAACGGATTTTCTACGCTTTTTATACCCTATGCCGCATAACAGGTCATGTGACTTGTTTATAAAACTTTTCATTGGTTCATTTTACTTTTGGTTTCCTAATGATGGAAGGCTTGATCATATGACCTAAAAATAACACTTTTCATTGGATGAAAACTTTTTTTTTTCCCAAACGATGAAAGCCCCACCTTGTTTCTGGATGTTTCAGACTGAAGCTGGCGTCAGCATGAAAGCACCACCATCTCGTGGCTCCGTCGTGGTCATTCCGCGAGCAATCATGGCAGCCGCTCCCCACCGGAAGCCTGCAGGAGTCGGGGGCCCCCAAGACTTTTGTACAATCCTCAAGGCTGAGGGAACGCTTTCGAGAATGGGGTCCAAGACCTAGCAGACTAGCGTCCGATTTCCAAGGTGTCCCAGGGCCATTTCAGTGGACCAGGCCCAAAAAGGAAAGAGCCTGCCGCCATTTTGAGAGTCCTGTGGCAGCCGCCTATCGCTGCACCGCAAGAGTGGGCGCAACTCAGCTGAATGGCGGATTTTGACACAGTGGACCAAAAGCGGACGGAATGGCAACTGAAACGGTAAAGGGGCGCCCCACTACAGCAGACGAGCCTCCACCTGGGGAGGCCCGTTCACGCCGCCTCACCCCCCCCCCCCCCGGGGCGCCCCACGCCGTTATTCGGAGGGCGGCAACTTACTGGACATCACCTTGGTGCCATCGTTCTGCTGCCTTGGAACTATTCGCACAACAGACCGCTACTGATGACCCACCCCCCACGACGCCCCACGCCGGATACCGAAATCAGTGCGGCACCCAGGCAACATCACCTGGGTGCCGTCCAGAAATCTGGACGTTGTGCTGCGTTGGGACTATTCGCACAACCGACCGCTACTTCCTTCTTTTTCCCTAAAAATGTTTAAATGTTTTTACTGTTTTTGTTTTGTTGTATATATTTATAAGTTATTAAAGTTTTATAATCCTACTACTTTGTTGGAGTGCTATATATTTTTAACGTGACACATAATTGTAAAAACTTTGATGTACAAAGAGGCATCCCTGGAATCTTCCGCTTCACGCTCGGTCCCCTCCCCAATCACAATACAGAATGGTTTTCAGATAGTAGGAACGCGTGTGGTGTGACGGATCTCATCGGGTGTGGGCCTTGATCTACTATAACTCCTTTGAAGAGGGGTGATTCTTTACAGCTGGGGCCATAAACTACATCTGCAGGGCTAGCTGATAGCCTGGGACCGGCCTGGACAATCGGACACAGAGGAAGAGGAGTGTCAGAGGGTGCGGTAGTGAATAGGGCGAAAGGGAGGTGTCGGACAGGCACAGATTGTGATTCTCAGGGAAGAGCAGCGCAGATGGGGGGAGGTTTATTGCCCATGCGTAAGACAGAGAGCGGGGGTGACCAGTGCCTGGGGGAGATGCTTGCGAGGGTGGGGAGCCATGCTAAGGATCGACAGCGTGCAGAGAGTGGGTCTGGTCAAGGCATCTAAAATGGCTGCCGTGCACGACAAAAGTGTGGCATTTGAAAAAAGGCAAGATGGCGCAGACAATGTTTATCAACACTTCCTGATTTCCTTCGAATCGAACGTTAACAGACGTTATCTCTACCACACTACCGGTCCCCCTGGGCTTAAACGCCGAGATGGTAGGGACTGCATCCCGTGGAGATAGGCCGAGACGTCACTCAGCAGAAAAAAAAGAAAAAAAAAAGTCTATAAACATACAATAAGTTAAAAGTCAATCATTCTTGTTTCCTTGTAGTACGCTCCCCAGGCCCGCGGGGCCCTTTTAAAACCTCCACATCAAACCTAGGGGGTCAGGGAGGATCTACTATGCCCCCTTATGATCATTTGCCCCTTCGCTTTGGCCTCCTCTTGTCTCTCGATCCTACCGAGAGACAAGATGGCGGCCGCTACGGACTGTTTGGAATGTTTACAGACGCCGGAGAACCAATCAGCTTCGCTTCACAAAGCTCCGTAACGCGAAAAGTACGCGAAGCGGAGCGCTGCCCGGTCCGCTGTCACAGATATATATCTTTTTTTGAACGTTAATTTCTCAAAATCCACTGGAGCACATATATTGAGACATAGCAAAGGCACATCGGGCTACCAGTACCTACAATTTTGCCAAGTTTCGTGCAAATCCATTCAGCCGTTCGATTATTATATTATTATTTTTTTACCCCATGGGGCCCTTTTAAAACCTCCACATCAAACCTAGGGGGTCAGGGAGGATCTACTATGCCCCCTTATGGTCATTTGCCCCTTCGCTTTGGCCTCCCCTTGTCTCTCGATCCTACCGAGAGACAAGATGGCGGCCGCTACGGACTGTTTGGAATGTTTACAGACGCCGGAGAACCATCCGGTCCGCTGTTACAGATATATATCTTTTTTTGAACGTTAATTTCTCAAAATCCACTGGAGCACATATATTGAGACCTAGCAAAGGCACATCGGGCTACCAGTCCCTACAATTTTGCCAAGTTTCGTGCAAATCCATTCAGCCGTTCGGGCTAAAAGTGAGGCCAACCGCCCTATGGAAATTGACATTGGAAAAACGCGTTTTGGGACCCCCCTTTTTTCTCGGCCCCCCCTTGACGAACCCCCTCAAATTTCCAGGGGCTGCTCAGAAACAAAATGTTCCATTTTCCTGAAAATTTCTGCCAATTCCGTCCACAAACGCCAAAGTTATTAGACATAGAATTTTCAAAAATCCTTACAATCACTTCGCTACAACCTCATAAATTAAAAATAAAAATGAATAATGTCTCAAACAATTTTTTATTTCTAAATATAAATTTATTCTTCTGAATTTTCATAATTTGAAATAACTAGTAACATGTCCTCATCAGGAATTTCCTCTTCAATCATCTCATCAGGAATCTCCTCATGAAAAGTCTGCAATGATGATTCTTGTAACTCTATAGTCTCCAAACATTCGATAAATTCGCCGTCAAGAGATTGATCAAAAAAATCATTCAAGTCATCTCCTCCTTGTGAGAATATTTCATTATTGGTGCTGTCAATTTCAATAAATGTAGTGGATAATTCAAAAGAAATTGCCACGGTCTCTTCATTGTGATCCATTTTATTTTGAAATTTCTTGCTGTAAATTGCAGAAAAAAATAATCACTTTCATTTATCGTTTTTAGTAATACATAATATAAAACTAACTTTATCAAGTATTTAGTATAACAGAAGGACTGTAAATAAATAACAGAAAACATTTTTCAAATTATCTTAAAGTGTACAACATACTTCCCCTTACAAATTAACAACTCACCTTTTTGAAAGTAGGAGAAGCGTTAGTACTGTGTAAATCAAACACCAGAAATTGAGCACCAAAAATTCCTCACAAATGTACCTCAGACAGTAGTATCACAAAATGGCTGTGGTTTCCTCTCATTTTAGATATATACATAAGCAATTAACTTTCATCACACACAAATACAAAACCAAAGTAACATTTTAATTGGTTCTAAATTTCAACACTTTCAAATGTGTTTTCCCCATATATACATAACCAATTAACTTTCATCACACACAAATACAAAACCAAAGTAACATTTTAATTGGTTCTAAATTTCAACACTTTCAAATGTGTTTTCCCCATGCAATTTTCCATAGGACATTTAGATACGTCTACAGCCTGAATGGCTGAACGGAATTACACCAAACTTGGCAAAATGGTACATCAAACCTAGGGGGTCAGGGAGGATCTACTATGCCCCCTTATGGTCATTTGCCCCTTCGCTTTGGCCTCCTCTTGTCTCTCGATCCTACCGAGAGACAAGATGGCGGCCGCTACGGACTGTTTGGAATGTTTACAGACGCTGGAGAACCAATCAGCTTCGCTTCACAAAGCTCCGTAACGCGAAAAGTACGCGAAGCGGAGCGCTGCCCGGTCCGCTGTCACAGATATATATCTTTTTTTGAACGTTAATTTCTCAAAATCCACTTGAGCACATATATTGAGACATAGCAAAGGCACATCGGGCTACCAGTACCTATAATTTTGCCAAGTTTCGTGCAAATCCATTCAGCCGTTCGATTATTATTATTTTTTATTTTTTTTTGCCCCGCGGGGCCCTTTTAAAACCTCCACATCAAAGCTAGGGGGTCAGGGAGGATCTACTATGCCCCCTTATGGTCATTTGCCCCTTCGCTTTGGCCTCCTCTTGTCTCTCGATCCTACCGAGAGACAAGATGGCAGCCGCTACGGACTGTTTGGAATGTTTACAGACGCCGGAGAACCAATCAGCTTCGCTTCACAAAGCTCCGTAACGCGAAAAGTACGCGAACCGGAGCGCTGCCCGGTCCGCTGTTACAGATATATATCTTTTTTTGAACGTTAATTTCTCAAAATCCACTGGAGCACATATATTGAGACCTAGCAAAGGCACATCGGGCTACCAGTCCCTACAATTTTGCCAAGTTTCGTGCAAATCCATTCAGCCGTTCGGGCTAAAAGTGAGGCCAACCGCCCTATGGAAATTAACATTGGAAAAACGCGTTTTGGAACCCCCCTTTTTTCTCGGCCCCCCCTTGACGAACCCCCCCCAAATTTCCAGGGGCTGCTCAGAAACAAAATGTTCCATTTTCCTGAAAATTTCTGCCAATTCCGTCCACAAACGCCAAAGTTATTAGACATAGAATTTTCAAAAATCCCATAGAGAAAAAATCCTAACTATATATACCTACTGGCGACCGCCAGTAGGTAATATATATATATATACCGCCAGTAGGTAATATATATATATATATATATTCACTGAAAAAACCATAGGTTATAGACCATATATAGTTAGGAATTAGCATTTAGAAAACCTTATTTTACTCACACAAAACCATTGAAATTCCATATATAGTTAGTTGCACTAACTATATATCGCGCACCCGCAATCCACTGCTGATGATGTCACATATTACATCATTCATGACATGGTCAGTGACATCACTGATGACATCACTGATGACATCTCAAATGACATCACTGATGACAACATCCAGTGACTGTATGTTTCTGTAAAGTTAAAATATGTCTTAGATATTGAAGAATGAGTGGATGTATAAGTGTCTGGATGAAGGATTTAGTAGGTGCGTGACTGACTGTATGAGTGAGTGATTAAATGTGTCTCACTGAATGCATGGGTTAGTGACTAAACTGTCTTAATTTGTGCATCATTATGTCTGTTGTGATGTAAACTGCTGCATGTGTTGATCATTAGCTATACGAGCGGCTATATGTGTTATTAATTGGTTGCCCAAGTATTTCTATGGGAGATTGAGTTTGTGTGGGGGTGGCTGGAAGGTGTGTGACTCTGTGCATAGATGTGTGAGCAGTTTATTCACTAGGTGTATGAGTTCAAGAGTGCATGTGGAAACAGCTACATGGGCAGTTGACTGTGTGCATGAGTGTATTGATGAGTGAATGGATATCTCAATGCTACATGTCATAGTAAGTACATATGTAAAACACAGTACATGTGAGAGTTGGCATATATAAATAACTGTGCATGAGAGCCACTGAGTGAGTGGTTGTATCGATCATTGTGAACTTGTATCAGGGATTGTATAAGAGAGTAAATATGTGTTAGTATATGTTTCAATAAGTAAGGTGTGTATAACTGTATAGTTGAAGAAATGGAGGTGAGATTGTTTCTTTGCATGACTGACTGGGTGTGTGAGTAACTCCATGGATGAGTGGCAGTGTGTGAGTGTCTGTATACACTGAGTGTATCTAAGGTTATATTAGAGTCTGAAGAGGTTTATCGTATTAGCACAAGAATGATGCCAAATGAGACGTCATCAGTGATGTCATCAGTGATGTCATTTGAGATGTCATCAGTGATGTCATCAGTGATGTCACTGACCATGTCATGAATGATGTAATATGTGACATCATCAGCAGTGGATTGCGGGTGCGCGATATATAGTTAGTGCAACTAACTATATATGGAATTTCAATGGTTTTGTGTGAGTAAAATAAGGTTTTCTAAATGCTAATTCCTAACTATATATGGTCTATAACCTATGGTTTTTTCAGTGAATTTTCAAGGTTTTGTAAATGCTAATTCCTAACTATATATGGTCTATAACCTATGGTTTTTTCTGTGAATTTCATTGGTTTTTTAACAGCTAATATCTGTAGCTGTAAAATGTATTCTTCTTTAAATCCAAAAATATATTTTATATGTTTATGAATAATTTTTTTTTTTAATATTTTTTTTTCTTCGTTCCCGCTTCGCGAATCGGGAAGCTTCCCGTTAGCTGACCTTGATGCCGCGAAATAGACCGCGAGCCGGTAAACGTTTCTTTACCGCAAGTGCCGCGTTAGAAAACAACATCGTGACGCCTCCCGTCCGCATGACGTTTCACGTTGTCGCGTGATACGTCATATGACGTGCTACGTTAGCGAACTGGTACGCGAAGCGAGTCGCAAAGCGCAGGTTTCTGGAAGCAAACCGGGAGGCCCTGCAAAGCGCTTAACGTAAACACAGCAAGTCATGTGACTTGGTAATAACACTTTTCATTGGTTCATTTCACTTTTGGTTTCCTAATGATGTAAGACTAGGTCATATAATCTAAAATGAACACTTTTGATTGGTTGAGAACTCTTGTTTTTCCCAAATGATGAAAATCCCTCCTTCTTTCCTCACTCTGACTTTCATCATTGTGAGAGAAAGACCCTTTGTGATCACTGAGCAATGGCTTCTTTAGTAGCTTCAGCTGGTGCTTCCCCACCACCTCCACCACATCCAAGGAAGAGTGGACCACCTGCTCAAGTTGTAATTCAACAAGAAGAAGAAGAAGAGGAACAGGAGGACGAGCACGAAGAGAGGCAGTTTTTGCCTGAGCAGCCCAGGACGTCTCACCGGAAAGAAAACTTCATTTGGCAATTTTTTAAAATTCCCAAAGGTCAGAAAAAAGTAAATGCAAGATACGTAACTTGCCTTATATGTCAAGATAGACTGTCCAGAGGGACCGACAAAAAATACAGTTTCGGAAACTACACAATGCATCGCCATATGACTAGGTGGCATCCTAACAACTACAGTGCTGCACAGTTTCGGAACGACCTAGATAATCTCCCTATTATGGCCAGAAGATCTGTTGTACCGGAAGTAATGGGACCAGAGGGCAGGGAGATGGTGCCAAATATACAAATGAGATTTGGTGATGTAAAACACATCTGCGCATTTTGCGATGGATTCATTTCCTACGGAGAAAAAAGCATCACTCTGATCAACAGAGCTATTGACTATCATATGCAAGTTTGTCCGAAACGCCCAAAATAATAAATACTTCTTTTTTTTGTTTTGTTGCTCCTGTTGAGCCCTTTACAATGAATCGTTTTCATTGCCCCCTCCAAGAAAAACCCAAAAAAATATAAAACTGTTCCGAAAAATTCAAAAACAGTAAAAAAATGTTCAGAAAAATAAAAAAAAAAGTTCTTTTCAGAACTACCTCCCCGTTATTAAAAAATTGGTACAATATTTGGAACTGTGCCAACCTCTATTTCTCTTAGTTTGCTTCCTAGTTCGCTCGCCGGTACGCGAACCGGAAGCGAACCAAAAACAGTAAGTATAAGGGAAGGAAACAGACACTTATGTTAAAAGAAACACAGCTATAAGGGAGTAAACTAGAGATACCATTACCCGTAATCCACTGCTGATGATGTCACATATTACATCATTCATGACATGCTCAGTGACATCATCAGCAGAGGATTGCGGGTTTTTTGGCAACATGCCTTATCCACGGTTTAATAACGCTGCCTTTTGCTTTATATACGTTTTCAAATTGTATGAAATATATACCAATAGGTCGTTATGAACCTTTAGGTAGTGCTTTTCTTCATGAGGTCTGGTCGCTTCCATACACATACAGATGTTTCAAAGATGATCAAGAAGTTTATCTGAATGGAGAGGAATGCACTGAGACGCCAGATCATTCACTAATGTGTAGGCACATACAGTTACACGGTTCATGCAACAAACACCGACCAAATATGGCTTGCGTGTTGCAAGGCACGCCAGTTCCTGCTATCATCCCCACGTTCAAGTTGTTGGAAAATGGTAGTTATTTGATGCTCAATAATGAAGATTGTTCTGAGTTAATTAAAAGTATTCCTTTTATCGTAACAGTAAGTGAACGGGTTATTTGCTGCAGAAATGTTCTATTTCCTCCCACACATGAACATAGGGAGTTTTCAATCTGGCCACAAATACCAACCTTGGGACACGTTTCAACGGCATGGCAAGAATAAGAGCTCTTTTGTCTCAGAGAGAGGTGGCCTTGAGTTCGGCCCGTGAAACTTTCGTACTTCACATAGCGAACACCCATACAGAGGTGCACACCCTTTTCAATTAAGATTTGCCTTTCAATTTCAGCAACATGTTTCCGACTATCTTTAACGCATCCTCCACAAAGTCCCTGGCACACTTTTTTAAAGTTGTTACCAGTGGTCTCGTGACTTCATTTGAGAAAATCTTTGGAGTCATCCCTGCTTCCTTTCATTGTATTTTCTGCACTCTGGTTCGTAGATTGGCATTTTTACTTGCATTACCAGCGGACGCTCTTGTGCTTTTTTACATTTTTAAATATGGATGTCCCTCCTATGCAACCTCCGACCCTGCAGCTGCTGACACTGTTCCGCAATCGCATGCTAGAATATTATGGCACAATGCCGTTGGCGATATTAAGCACGGCATATGGATTATCTTTTCGGTTCTCCTACTTCACCTGTGTCCAGCCTGTATTTCACTGCCTGACCTGTGATTTCGATTGGGCCATTGATTTGTGTCTCTGCGGACCGGTTTCTCCTGACGTCGACTTTAATCAGCTGATGACTCCTATCATTACTCACGAGTTGGTTTGTCCTGGCGAAAGGATTTTGGCTGTGGCATTGATGCATGGACTACTTGGTCCCTGGAATTTACTGGCGGCAGCACAGTCTTTCTTGGAACAGAGCTTTCTTGAAAACCCACCGAGCTGTCCTCTGATGGTGATAGAGGATCCGGTGCTGGGAGAGCACGTATGTTCTTTTCCGCTTTTAAATTGGATGGCTGAACTGTTTTCGGATGAAGACGGTGACTTCCTATTGGAGGCTGTTGCAGCTTATTTTGCATACACAGTTATGTCATAGACCTTTTTCATGTTTGATATGCTGAGTACTAGCATTTCATTGACAATTCATTGACTTATTTGTCAAGTTTTTATTATTTACCTTGCCTATTGGCTTAAGACTCGATAAAGTACTTGGCTGTTTTATTTTTCTTTAGCATTAAATTTTCCTAGTTTTTAATGCTTTACCTTGCGGACCGTCCACATATAAACTTGCAATCTGCTCTCATGAGATGGCACTTCTATTATCTTATTCAGTTCGTTTCCGGATCATGAGGAGGTGTCATCTAGGTCCTGGATATCTTTACACCGTGTTAAGTTAGCATGGGCTCATTACCGGTTTAAACGCCATTTTTCCTTTTTTGCAACTTCTGCACACGACACTTAGTTGTTGCTTTAGCTTTCCACCTAGTAGTTCATCGTGGTTTACATGAGAATAATATGTTATTGGTCTACTATCTGCTTTACTTGTTAAACTATATCTGTACAGCGAGTGCTAAAGTTTCAAGAACAACACGATACAGAATTGTTATGAGGTCTGATCTCCACGACTTCATACTCATAACATAAGTGCAACTTCTGCCAATTCTGGGCATGAGGCGGGTTTTATATTGCTTTGCCGAACACACATACACAACAGTTGATGCGGTTCACATGAAGAGAGTGCTGGTGTATGCTGATGTGATTCCTTCAAATCTAAGACACTAAAGTATGGGCACGCCCTAAACCAACACAAAGAGACCTTCTTAGCAAATAATATAATATGTGTATTAGGGAGGGTGAGATATAAGCAGCCGCGGGCCGTGGAGGGAGTTACGATGGGGCAGGGAGGCGGGGAGGGGGAGAAGCAGGGTGGAGCCCTCTCTACCTTGCCCCTCCCCCTCCCCGCCTCCCTGCCCCACCGTAACTCCCTCCACGGCCCGCGGCTGCTTATAAGTGTTGCTAACTCTTATTCATTTACAGCATGTTAACATACTGTCACCATTCGCTTTTTATGTACTAGTAACTATGCTGGTAATTTTGCTACTGATAATATGTGTACTTGTATTCTCCACCCTGCTTCTCCCCCTCCCCGCCTCCCTGCCTCACCGTAACTCCCTCCACGGCCCGCGGCTGCTTATAAGTGTTGCTAACTCTTATTCATTTACAGCATGTTAACATACTATCACCATTCACTTTTTATGTACTAGTAACTATGCTGGTAATTTTGCTACTGATAATATGTGTACTTTTATTATCTAAGGTACTACGCCTGAGAAGACGGCATTAGTAAATAAACATTTCAAATACACATCTGTTCTTCTTAACTCCATGTTCTGGTTTCTAAGAAATCTATAACGACCGACTGTTCATGAGTTCCACGTATCCTGAGGTACTATAAGTTCATATTCTGGATTGTCTAAACATTGAGAGTTTGTTATATCCAATGTGACACTGTACCTAGCTTGCTAAGGAGTTTTTGATTACTAACGTGAGTTTTGGGACACCCTAATTCGCCGAGGTTCCAATCCTCTGTCCACAGTTCTGTGTGAGAACAGAAACCCTGCGACAGGGGCACCCCCGACCCTTGCTGGAGCTTCATCACACTTGCGATACAACTCCAGCAATGCGCCACCTTTACGGCACAGATACATCACGCATCTGTGCTGTTTTTGCCCCATGATGCGCCGCATTGTAAATGCAGCACACCATAGGTGACGGAACAGCGGCACAAAATGACTAACACATCCCTGGTAATGCGCCAGTCATCATAAATGTATCCCTATGCTTCTTATCTTGTTAGAGATGAACCGCCATATGTATCATCAAAGTTATTTGCATTTCCTAAATAGCGAACTTTAAGGAATAAATAGCGATTCTTTACCATTCCTAGTTTGCGATGAGCTATTTGCTAATTAGCCGAATGTAGCCCAATGAAGCCCAATGTAGCCCAATGTAGCCCAAAGATGGCCGCCAGACACACAAAAAAACAAATGTAGCCCAAATATCAGCCAGATGTAGCCCAACTATAGCCCAGTGACAGAATGACCAATCAGCTTCGCAAACCTCCGTTACGCGAAGCGGAGCGCTGTTACAGATATATATCTTTTTTTGAACGTTAATTTCTCAAAATCCACTGGAGCACATATATTGAGACCTAGCAAAGGCACATCGGGCTACCAGTCCCTAATATTTTGCCAAGTTTCGTGCAAATCCATTCAGCCGTTCAATTATTATTATTATTATTTTTTTTTGCCCCGCGGGGCCCTTTTAAAACCTCCACATCAAACCTAGGGGGTCAGCGAGGATCTACTATGCCCCCTTATAGAAAAAATCCTAACTATATATTACCTACTGGCGGTCGCCAGTAGGTATATATAGTTAGGATTTTTTCTCTATGGGATTTTTGAAAATTCTATGTCTAATAACTTTGGCGTTTGTGGACGGAATTGGCTGAAATTTGCAGGAAAATGGCACATTTTGTTTCTGAGCAGCCCCTGAAAATTTGGGGGGGGTTTGTCAAGGGGGGGGTCGAGAAAAAAGGGGGGTCCCAAAACGCGTTTTTCCCATGTTAATTTCCATAGGGCGGTTGGCCTCACTTTTAGCCCGAACGGCTGAATGGATTTGCACGAAACTTGGCAAAATTGTAGGGACTGGTAGCCCGATGTGCCTTTGCTAGGTCTCAATATATGTGCTCCAGTGGATTTTGAGAAATTAACGTTCAAAAAAATATATATATCTGTGACAGCGTCCCGGGTAGCGCTCCGTTTCGCGTACTTTTCGCGTTACGGAGCTTTGCGAAGCGAAGCTGATTGGCTCTCCGGTGTCTGTAAACATTTAAAACAGTCCGTAGCGGCCGCCATCTTGTCTCTCGGTAGGATCGAGAGACAAGAGGAGGCCAAAGCAAAGGGGCAAATGACCATAAGGGGGCATAGTAGATCCTCCCTGACCCCCTAGGTTCGATGTGGAGGCTTTAAAAGGGCCCCGCGGGCAAAAAAAAAAAAAATTAAAAAAATCGAACGGCTGAATGGATTTGCATGAAACTTGGCAAAATTGTAGGGACCGGTAGCCCGATGTGCCTTTGCTGGGTCTCAATATATGTGCTCCAGTGGATTTTGAGAAATTAACGTTCAAAAAAATATATATATCTGTGACAGCGTCCCGGGTAGCGCTCCGTTTCGCGTACTTTTCGCGTTATGGAGCTTTGCGAAGCGAAGCTGATTGGCTCTCCGGTGTCTGTAAACATTCCAAACAGTCCGTAGCGGCCGCCATCTTGTCTCTCGGTAGGATCGAGAGACAAGAGGAGGCCAAAGCAAAGGGGCAAATGACCATAAGGGGGCATAGTAGATCCTCCCTGACCCCCTAGGTTTGATGTGGAGGCTTTAAAAGGGCCCCGCGGGCAAAAAAATTTTTTTTTTTAAAATCGAACGGCTGAATGGATTTGCACGAAACTTGGCAAAATTGTAGGGACTGGTAGCCCGATGTGCCTTTGCTAGGTCTCAATATATGTGCTCCAGTGGATTTTGAGAAATTAACGTTCAAAAAAATATATATATCTGTGACAGCGTCCCGGGTAGCGCTCCGTTTCGCGTACTTTTCGCGTTACGGAGCTTTGCGAAGCGAAGCTGATTGGCTCTCCGGTGTCTGTAAACATTCCAAACAGTCCGTAGCGGCCGCCATCTTGTCTCTCGGTAGGATCGAGAGACAAGAGGAGGCCAAAGCAAAGGGGCAAATGACCATAAGGGGGCATAGTAGATCCTCCCTGACCCCCTAGGTTTGATGTGGAGGCTTTAAAAGGGACCCGCGGGCAAAAAAAAAAAAATTTAAAAAAATCGAACGGCTGAATGGATTTGCATGAAACTTGGCAAAATTGTAGGGACCGGTAGCCCGATGTGCCTTTGCTGGGTCTCAATATATGTGCTCCAGTGGATTTTGAGAAATTAACGTTCAAAAAAATATATATATCTGTGACAGCGTCCCGGGTAGCGCTCCGTTTCGCGTACTTTTCGCGTTACGGAGCTTTGCGAAGCGAAGCTGATTGGCTCTCCGGTGTCTGTAAACATTCCAAACAGTCCGTAGCGGCCGCCATCTTGTCTTTCGGTAGGATCGAGAGACAAGAGGAGGCCAAAGCAAAGGGGCAAATGACCATAAGGGGGCATAGTAGATCCTCCCTGACTCCCTAGGTTTGATGTGGAGGCTTTAAAAGGGCCCCGCGGGCAAAAAAAAAAAGATTTAAAAAAATCGAACGGCTGAATGGATTTGCATGAAACTTGGCAAAATTGTAGGGACCGGTAGCCCGATGTGCCTTTGCTGGGTCTCAATATATGTGCTCCAGTGGATTTTGAGAAATTAACGTTTAAAAAAAGATATATATCTGTGACAGCGTCCCGGGTAGCGCTCCGTTTCGCGTACTTTTCGCGTTACGGAGCTTTGCGAAGCGAAGCTGATTGGCTCTCCGGTGTCTGTAAACATTCCAAACAGTACGGAGCGGCCGCCATCTTGTCTCTCGGTAGGATCGAGAGACAAGAGGAGGCCAAAGCGAAGGGGCAAATGATCATAAGGGGGCATAGTAGATCCTCCCTGACCCCCTAGGTTTGATGTGGAGGCTTTAAAAGGGCTCCGCGGGGCAAAAAAAAAAAACAAAAAACGTTTTTTTTTCGTGGGGTGTGCCCGGTTCGCGTAACGGGAAGCGGACTGGGGAGCGTACTACAAGGAAACAAGAATGATTGACTTTTAACTTATTGTATGTTTATAGACTTTTTTTTTTCTTTTTTTTCTGCTGATTGACGTCTCGGCCTATCTCCACGGGATGCAGTCCCTACCATCTCGGCGTTTAAGCCGAGAGGGACCGGTAGTGTGGGAGAGATAACGTCTGTTAACGTTCGATTCGAAGGAAATCAGGAAGTGTTGATAAACATTGTCTGCGCCATCTTGCCTTTTTTCAAATGCCACACTTTTGTCGTGCACGGCAGCCATTTTAGATGCCTTGACCAGACCCACTCTCTGCACGCTGTCGATCCTTAGCATGGCTCCCCACCCTCGCAAGCATCTCCCCCAGGCACTGGTCACCCCCGCTCTCTGTCTTATGCATGGGCAATAAACCTCCCCCCATCTGCGCTGCTCTTCCCTGAGAATCACACCCTGTGCCCGCCCGACACCTCCCTTTCGCCCTATTCACTACCGCACCCTCTGAAACTCCTCTTCCTCTGTGTCCGATTGTCCAGGCCGGTCCCAGGCTATCACCTAGCCCTGCAGATGTAGTTTATGGCCCCAGCTGTAAAGAATCACCCCTCTTCAAAGGAGTTACAGTAGATCAAGGCCCCCACCCGATGAGATCCGTCACACCACACGCGTTCCTACTATCTGAAAACCATCCTGTATTGTGATTGGGGAGGGGACCGAGCCTGAAGCGGAAGATTCGAGGGATGCCTCTTTGTACATCAAAGTTTTTACAATTATGTGTCACATTAAAAATATATAGCACTCCAACAAAGTAGTAGGATTATAAAACTTTAATAACTTATAAATATATACAACGCAACAAAAACAGTAAAAACATTTAAACATTTTTAGGAAAAAAGAAGCAACGATGGTCAGTAGCTGTGTTTTGTGCGAATAGTCCCAAGGCAGCACAACGTGCTGAGTTCTGGACGGCACCCAGGTGATGTTGCCTGGGTGCCGCACTGGTTTTGGGTATCCTACAATGCAGCTCCGAAAAACGGCGTGGGGCGTCCCGGGGGGTGGCCTCGTCAGTAGCGGTCTGTTGTGCGAATAGTCCCAAGGCAGCAGAACGCGCTGAGATGTGGATGGCACCCAGGTGATGTCCAGTAAGTTGCCGCACTGGTTTTGGTATCCTACAATGCTGCTCCGAATAACGGCGTGGGGCGTCCCGGGGGGTGGCTCGTCAGTAGCGGTCTGTTGTGCGAATAGTCCCAAGGCTGCAGAACGCGCTGAAATGTGGATGGCACCCAGGTGATGTCAAGTAAGTTGCCGCACTGGTTTTGGTATCCTACAATGCTGCTCCGAATAACGGCGTGGGGCGCCCCGGGGGGGGGGGGTGAGGCGGCGTGAACGGGCCTCCCCAGGTGGAGGCTCGTCTGCTGTAGTGGGGCGCCCCTTTACCGTTTCAGTTGCCATTCCGCCCGCTTTTGGTACACTGTGCCAAAATCCGCCATTCAGCTGAGTTGCGCCCACTCTTGCGGTGCAGCGATAGGCGGCTGCCACAGGACTCTCAAAATGGCGGCAGGCTCTTTCCTTTTTGGGCCTGGTCCACTGAAATGGCCCTGGGACACCTTGGAAATCGGACGCTTGTCTGCTAGGTCTTGGACCCCATTCTCGAAAGCGTCCCCTCAGCCTTGAAGATTCTACAAAAGTCTTGGGGGCCCCCGACTCCTGCAGGCTTCCGGTGGGGATCGGCTGCCATGATTGCTCGCGGAATGACCACGACGGAGCCACGAGATGGTGGTGCTTTCATGCTGACGCCAGCTTCAGTCTGAAACATCCAGAAACAAGGTGGGGCTTTCATCGTTTGGGAAAAAAAAAAAGTTTTCATCCAATGAAAAGTGTTATTTTTAGGTCATATGATCAAGCCTTCCATCATTAGGAAACCAAAAGTAAAATGAACCAATGAAAAGTTTTATAAACAAGTCACATGACCTGTTATGCGGCATAGGGTATAAAAAGCGTAGAAAATCCTTTGGCACGTGAGGCGGCGTCAGTAGCGGACCGATGTGCGAATAGGCCGAAGGCAGCACAACGCGCCAAGATCCGGATGGCACCGAGGTGGTGTCCACCAAGTTGCCGCACTGGTGTGGCCATCCTACAATGCTGCGCCGAAAGTCGGCGTGGGGTGCCCCGTTGGCCTGTGAGGCGGCGTCAGTAGCGGACCGATGTGCGAATAGGCCGAAGGCAGCACAACGCGCCAAGATCCGGATGGCACCGAGGTGGGGTCCAGCAAGTTGCCGCACTGGTGTGGCCATCCTACAATGCTGCGCCGAAAGTCGGCGTGGGGCGCCCCGTTGGCCTGTGAGTTCGCGTCAGTAGCGGACCGATGTGCGAATAGGCCGAAGGCAGCACAACGCGCCAAGATCCGGATGGCACCGAGGTGGGGTCCAGCAAGTTGCCGCACTGGTGTGGCCATCCTACAATGCTGCGCCGAAAGTCGGCGTGGGGCGCCTCGTTGGCCTGTGAGGCGGCGTCAGTAGCGGACCGATGTGCGAATAGGCCAAAGGCAGCACAACGCGCCAAGATCCGGATGGCACCGAGGTGGGGTCCAGCAAGTTGCCGCACTGGTGTGGCCATCCTACAATGCTGCGCCGAAAGTCGGCGTGGGGTGCCCCGTTGGCCTGTGAGGCGGCGTCAGTAGCGGACCGATGTGCGAATAGGCCGAAGGCAGCACAACGCGCCAAGATCCGGATGGCACCGAGGTGGGGTCCAGCAAGTTGCCGCACTGGTGTGGCCATCCTACAATGCTGCGCCGAAAGTCGGCGTGGGGCGCCCCGTTGGCCTGTGAGTTCGCGTCAGTAGCGGACCGATGTGCGAATAGGCCGAAGGCAGCACAACGCGCCAAGATCCGGATGGCACCGAGGTGGGGTCCAGCAAGTTGCCGCACTGGTGTGGCCATCCTACAATGCTGCGCCGAAAGTCGGCGTGGGGCGCCTCGTTGGCCTGTGAGGCGGCGTCAGTAGCGGACCGATGTGCGAATAGGCCGAAGGCAGCACAACGCGCCAAGATCCGGATGGCACCGAGGTGGGGTCCAGCAAGTTGCCGCACTGGTGTGGCCATCCTACAATGCTGCGCCGAAAGTCGGCGTGGGGTGCCCCGTTGGCCTGTGAGGCGGCGTCAGTAGCGGACCGATGTGCGAATAGGCCGAAGGCAGCACAACGCGCCAAGATCCGGATGGCACCGAGGTGGTGTCCAGCAAGTTGCCGCACTGGTGTGGCCATCCTACAATGCTGCGCCGAAAGTCAGCGTGGGGCGCCCCGTTGGCCTGTGAGGTGGGGTCAGTAGCGGACCGATGTGCGAATAGGGCCAAAGGCAGCGCAACGCGCCAAGATACGGATGGCACCGAGGTGGGGTCCAGCAAGTTGCCGCACTGGTGTGGCCATCCTACAATGCTGCGCCGAAAGTCGGCGTGGGGTGCCCCGTTGGCCTGTGAGGCGGCCTCAGTCAGTGGGGGCTGTTTGAGGATCTGACTGCATTGGAAAGCAATGTGATGCTGTGCGTCGCCCCCAAGATGAAAGTTCCTCGGCTGCAGTGGGGCGCCCCTTGGTGTTTCACTCGCTATGCAGCTGAGTTGCGTGCGCACTTGCGGCGAATAGGCCGAAGGCAGCACAACAATATTTTCGGAATGGAAGACACCACAAGGCGCTGAGATTCGGTTGGCACCGAGGTGGTGTCTAGCAAGTTGCCGCACTGGTGTGGCCATCCTACAATGCTGCTCCGAATAACGGCGTGGGGTGCCCGAAGGGGGGGGGAGGCGGCGTGAACGGGCCTCCCCAGGTGGAGGCTCGTCTGCTGTAGTGGGGCACCCCTTTACCGTTTCAGTTGCCATTCAGCTGAGTTTCGGCCGCTCTTGATGCTACAGCGACAGGCGGCTGCAACAGGACTCTCAAAATGGCGGCCTGTTCTTTGGATTTGGGCCTGGTCCACTAAAATGGCCCTGGGACACCTTAGAACTCGGACGCTCAAATTTTTTTCCTTTCCTCTACATGCAAAAAAGGTAAATGCCCGGTACGTTACCTGCCTCATCTGCCACGATGTACTCTCCAGAGGAACCGAAAAAAAATATAGTTATGGTAATTATACCATGCATCGTCATATGGAGAGGTGGCACCGATTAATTATAGTACTGCACAAAAGAGAGATTTGGAGGAGAACCCCCGATCTGCCAGTACATTCACCAAAGAAGTGGCACTGACAGCATCAGAGGCAAGGGAAACGGTCCCAAATATTTAGAAGAACTTTGGAAAGATTAAAATGACATGTTTAGATTGTGGCAAATTAATTTCATGTGGACAGATGAGTGTTACTCTAATAAATACAGCATATGAATATCATCATAGTCGATGGTTGGTGGAGACATTTTGACTATATCCTGGACCTGCCCGTCCTCGCCCAAAATGGCGCCGGAATAAATGGGACTCGTAACTCTTTGTTGTGTACTGGTTGCACAACCTTGATATCACGAGATACGTATGCAGTTTTGAAGCACATGGCGGGCGGGGACGAGAATTGATTGAATATTTCGACATCCCTATTGATATTAAGTTCTGATGTGTTATTGATTACTGTACTATTGAAAGTTCGAATTAACGTCACCCATGGTACTTGCCCGCAAATGTATATCTAGATAATTTTATTGTAACTGGCGCTGTCGTATTTTAATTATAAAATGTACGTCCACCGATTCCGCAACTGTTAGACACCTTAGTTCTTGCAACCTAATGGCCCGCCCGTTACGTTCCTCTACAGTGTAAATGTCTACTCATCATATACGATTACAGTTTGCTCCGTGGCCGGCCCACGTGGTTATAGGCCCGTATTTGTATACTGACATTTTCACAATAAAGGTTTTTAAAAGAAAACATGGTAGTAGTATTTACATTGGTAAAGTTTTTAATAATAGTCACTGTTTTAGAATGAGTAAAAGGCAAGTGAAATAAAGCAGTCCAATTACATGAAGGGTAAAAGGTATAATACGCAGGAACGCAGTAAATATAAATGGTCAAGGGCTGTTGTGTTTTCTACTCCTGCAACATAAAGTGATCGATAAGAATCTGATATTCAGGCGTATCGGCGACTAAGACAGCAGGCCGAGCCTCTTTTGCTCAACGGCTCCGTCATGGGACGAAGAAAATCCCTTTTTCTCGAAAAAGGAATATATTTTACTTGCAGAACAGTTGTAAATTTTCCGGGAAAGTACATTAGCCTGGAACATTATAACATATGTTTAAGAAAAAATAATGTTCGAAAGTAATAAAAAGCGTACTTTTTAGGTCATATGACCAAGCCTTTCATCATTAGAATAAGAAAAGTAAATGAACCAGTGAAAAGTTTTATTAACAAGTCACATGACCTGTTATGCTTACGTTACGCGCTGCGCGCCGCGCCCCGGATCGCTTCCGGGGAGCTGCGCTTCGCGCACCGGAGCACTTCCGGATGCGCTAACGCGGCGCATCATATGACGCATTACGCGACAACGCAGGTCCAGAATATAGTAAAAATGTCTCCACCAACCAGCGGTCGGAACACAACCCCTTTCAGCAGGCTAAATAGTTCTGTTAAATGACAACAGAAGGGACAGGCAACAAGAACCATCAGTCAAAGAGGGGAGGGCAAGTTCTTCTCTACCGGGTCACGTTGGGGTGCTACCGGAACTGATCGAATTGGTAGTCTACAGTGTTTCTGGATGTTTCAGACTGAAGCTGGCGTCAGCATGAGAGCACCACCATCTCGTAGCTCCGTCGTGGCCATTCCACGAGCAATCATGGCAGCCGCTCCCCACCAGAAGCCTGCGGGAGTCGGGGGCCCCCAAGACTTTTGTAGAATCTTCAAGGCTGAGGGGACGCTTTCGAGAATGGAGCCCAAGCCCTAGCAGACAAGCGTCCGAGTTCCAAGGTGTCGCAGGGCCATTTTAGTGGACCACGCCCAAATCTGAAGAGCCGGCCGCCATTTTGAGAGTCCTGTGGCAGCCGCCTATCGCTGCACCGCAAGAGCGGGAGCAACTCAACTACATGGTGAGCGAGACGCTGTAGTCGAAAGAGCGGGCGGTAAACAGCTGAATAGCGGAAGAGGCACAGTGTAGCAAAAGCGGGCGGAATGTCAACTGAAACGGTAAAGGGGCGCCCCACTACAGCGTGTCTTTAGGTGAAACGGATTGTGGGACAAGGTCAAGAATGGAAGAGTCACCAAAAGGCAAAAAGTTCCGCTTGACCCCGGGAGCCGGCCACCTATGTCGGGGGCGATCTCAGGCCACACCAGGGCAACACGACTTGGGGAGGGGGCCGGAGCCAAGCGCCCCCTCCGAGTCCGCGCCATCACACCGTCCCTCGGGGGCCTCCGTCAAGCGGTTCAGGGTGGCACCGCATCACATTGTTTTCAAATGCAGTCACGTCCTCAAACAGCCCCCACTTACATTGAGAATAGTGAAGCTGTAGCAAGTGCAAATAAGCTTCAGACAGTGTTACAAGCACTCCTCAAAACTTTGAACTATCAGAGTGCATGAGTTTCATGCTCGATCGATTGAGCTAGCCGGATCGGGCACCAAAAAGTATAAAATAGTTATGTAAATAGTTATTTAATAAAATGTTTTACCCTGTTACTTTGCTGGTGTGTTGTATATATTTGTAATATTTGCATAGAGTTTATCGTTATTTTGGGCGGGGTGGGTGGCGGAGCCGAGCTGTCTTGCAGCCATCATGGTGTGGAGCTCAGTTCATCTCACTAGTTTCGTATTTCTCATGAGGGGTTGTTCCTAATGTTTCTATTTTAGCGAGGTCAAAAAGAGATCCCATTAGTGGCCTACTGATTTTGCCCAATTCCTTTTGTTTTTTTACACTATTTTTCACTATCTGCAAAGACTAAACAGAGTATTGCGACTCTGTGCTTGTTTGTAAATAGAGAATGAACCAAAGAGAACCAATTCTAAAACAGTAAATGCTTGGATAACAATCAATCAAATGGAGAGAGAAGCAGGCACGACGGATTACAACGGGGGCAAAGGCCTGCGTTAACTACCCTTCACTATCTGCAAAGAGAGAGTACTCCTAATAGAAATGAGGGGGAGGGGGGGCAGCATTCAAAGCAGATCAGGGTGCATAAACACGAAAATGTTTTTACTTACCATGTACTTGACATTCGACAGCTTATGATATTTGCTATTAAAAAACCATTGAAATTCACTGAAAAAACCATAGGTTAGAGACCATATATAGTTAGGAATTAGCATTTAAAAAACCTTGAAAATTCACTGAAAAAAACCATAGGTTATAGACCATATATAGTTAGGAATTAGCATTTAAAAAACCTTATTTTACTCACACAAAACCATTGAAATTCCATATATAGTTAGTTGCACTAACTATATATCGCGCACCCGCAATTCACTGCTGATGATGTCACATATTACATCATTCATGACATGGTCAGTGACATCACTGATGACATCACTGATGACATCTCAAATGACATCACTGATGACATCACTGATGACATCTCAAATGACATCACTGATTACATCACTGATGACATCTCAAATGATATCACTGATAACATCTCAAATGACATCACTGATGACATCTCAAATGACATCACTGATGACATCACTGATGACATCTCATTTGACATCATTGGTCACATCACTGATGATATCATTCATGTGACAATACAATGCATCTACTCACACTTTCATATAACCTCTGTTACACCCAGTGTTAAATACAGAGTATAATTTTTTAAACCATTGACACACCAATACTAGTTACTACATACGCACTCACTGATTCCTATGTTTACACAAACACTCACTCATTCACCCATACAATCATTCATACATACAATCACTCATCTTTACAACACTATCATATGCACTCATACACCTATACAGACACCCACACTCTGCCACTCATCCATGGAGTTACTCACACACCTAGTCAGTCCTGTAAAGAATCAATCACACTTCCATTTTCTAATCTATACAGTTAAACATAGAGCACCTTACATTTTCAAACATATACTAACACATACTTACTCTCTTATACAATCATTGATACAAGTACACATTGATCTGCACAGAGTCACACACCTCCCAGCCAGCCACACACACACTCAGTCTCCCATACAAATACTTGGGCAATCAATCAATAACCCATATAGTTACTCATATAGCTACTGATCAACACATGCAGCAGTTTACAGAACAAAAGACATAATGATGCACAAATTAAGACAGTTTAGTCACTAACCCATGCACTCAGTGAGACACATTTAATCACTCACTCATACATTCGTCCAGACACTTATACATCTACTCATTCTTCAATATGTAAGACATATTTTAACTTTACAGAAACATACAGTCACTGGATGTTGTCATCAGTGATGTCATCAGTGATGTCATTTGAGATGTCATCACTGATGTCATCAGTGATGTCACTGACCATGTCATGAATGATGTAATATGTGACATCATCAGCAGTGAATTGCGGGTGCGCGATATATAGTTAGTGCAACTAACTATATATGGAATTTCAATGGTTTTGTGTGAGTAAAATAAGGTTTTTTAAATGCTAATTCCTAACTATATATGGTCTATAACCTATGGTTTTTTCAGTGAATATATATATATATATATATATATATATTTATTATATATTATGTTACGTGGCAACATATTGCCGTTGCACGGACAACCACTGAATATCTAAGGTGGGATTGCAAGTGTGCACTTTAAGCAAACTAGATGGTCAGTCTGCCACAGATAACTGGCCTTCTAAGCCTCATTGTTTTTCTGTGGTAGCTTCATGGTCAGTCAAGGCCTAGATCAAAGGAGAAGTTTTAAGGGTTGACACTGAACAGAGTAGAAAAACAATCGGAGATGAAATAAAAGAATTTCCAGGTAGAGTTTTTATTTTGATTAAAAAGAGCAATATATTAATACACACTAGGATCATAAATATATCAAGAGCAATAATAAGACTTAAACTATGTCAATCACACAAACAACACAATCTATACTGTTAACAATAAATAATAGATTGTGAACGCAGCTCTGTTCAGGATCATTGTATAACACAGAGGATTGGGAACCTCCTCTCAACATAGCACTTCCCTTTAAGTGGCTCATGATCACTAGTTGATCACAGCCACGATCACAATTATAATAAATACAAAATATAAATAATGGAAATGTGGGGACAGAAAACAAACTTCTACCATGGTAAAATAAAGTGCCTAGATTGTTGTGGTTTAGATATAGGGTTAGGAAACCATGCCTTATCTCCAAATTTAGGGTTTGCTGGTATCTTGAGACTTGCATTAATTACAAACTAAAGGCGGTAGCCATACAGGATCGGCAGCTCCACATGCAAAGATGGCAGACCATGGCATTGAACCGGGGTAGGCATGAGTAAGATGCACTGGAGAATAGGAGATGTGTGTGCACAGAAACAGTGGGCGCATATAATAATTGTGGAGGACCTGGTCAGGAAATTGGATCCCAGAAGCACACAAGTTAAGCAGGTTTCAGACCTCTTCTGGAGTGTTAGGGAACACCTCAGTGTGGCTCTGCAACACTTCTTTCGGTATCCATGTTTTATAGTTGTTTATGAAGCCACAGTGTTGATTCTTCAAAAAACTTTTATTCTAATAAGAATTTTAGCCCAGTCAATGCGTTTCTTCCCTTCAAAAGGACTTCATCAGGAAGAAACATAGTCATGAAAATGTCTTGGACTCCCTCCTACGAATATAATGATCTGCTTGTATAAAGAACTTGAGATAATTGATCCACAGTAATAGCCTTTCAAAAATATCCCCTCTGCACCCCTACTATCACTTCTCTGGAACAGGGTTCCAGATTATTGATAGTGCGGGTGCAGAGGGGATATTTTTGATGGACAGTTACTGTGGATCATTTATCACAAGGTCATAATTTCAAGCAGATCATCTTACATAGGACATATGACCTGTCCAAAGATTTAACTCTTTGGGTCAACCGACGGAGCTCAGCAGCCAAATATGCTGTGCTGTGCTGTGTTAGATGGAGGGAGCAGGAGTGCGTCATATCTATAGAAATATGGCCCTCTTCTCCGCTCTTCCTAGCACCAATTTTGAATTTTTCTGCAGAGCACCACACACACACCTTGTGCCATAGTTTAAGGGTGTGTGCATCTGTCTAGCATAGGTGTTGTACTGGAAGGGTTGCCTTACAGTACAAAATACTATGCCTAGACAACCTTTAAACTTTTTCTACTTTGTTTGTGTGCTGTACAGTGCAGCACATGTGCAAAGTGGGTAAAGGAAGGAGAAAAGAAAACACATTAATTTTTGATGCAAAACTCTGTCTACTGTTGTTAGTAGATAGGGTTTGGCGCCAAAAAGCATGGTTAGTTGTATGGGAAGGTCCATGTGCCACTCATGTAACTCCCCCTTGACGCTCATTAGCGCAAAGCACCTATACGCGCTGCTTTGCGTTACTTTTAGGCAACTTTCCAGCACAAAACAAGTTTTGCCCTGGAAAATAAATAGCAATTAAGCAATAGCAAATAAAAATAATTTTGCACTGGTTTGCATCACTTTCATGATGCAAACACAGCACAAAATGTCTGTCAATCTGGCCCTTTGACTATGGCGGGGTTTTCCATTTTCCCAGCTGCCACCAATGTTGTTCTTGTGGCCTTCAATTTTATTATCACCTGGTGGTCAATGCTTGTCGAACTTGTGCCAGTGGTGGTGCCATGCTTTCTGTGTCACTCATGGTAGCCCATTGCCATGAGTAAGGCCTATGAGGCATTTACTTGCATAGAACGTTGTCATTGGAAGCAAGTAATGTGGCGCATGGAGTACATTCCTGAAATGGCTGACAGCTAGAATAAGTTTAACAACTCCTAGAGTTGGAAGTCAAACCTGCTGAAATTTACAGAGAGAAAAGTGCCCAGAGACTACCAGGACATGCAGATTTTGGTGCAGTGAGCGCTGAAATCCGCATGTCATACCCTATTTCAGAAGACGGTAATTATTACACCTGTTAAATTTTTACCTAAGGTTTCAGATTCCCCTTTCGGGTCATATAATGAAGGCTTAAATAATTAGACTAAACAGAAGGTCAAGCCCTGTAGAGGAAATCAGAAGCTGTCCCGACGAATAAATAACTCTGAAAAGCCAGCAAACTACTAGTCTGAAAACAAGTTTCAAATTAACAATTTTGATATTACTCGACTGACATAGGGTGCACACGTAAAGTAAAAGGAGACTCCCCTTTTCCATGCATGCAGATAATAGACAATGTATTGAATGTGAGATAAATTAATGAGAATTTCTAATGTCCATAGTTGTATTATTAATGTTGCTGATCAGAAAAATCTATATATGCAATAAAGTCACAGCCGACATAGAATGGGAAACAGTCAATGAATTCCCAAAAATGCAAATGCATCTTAAATACCAGTGTTATTTGCAATCATCATTCACTTGGGCTCAGTCCGCCATGTGACTGCTTTCTCTGTTTGACTGGGATAGTAGGAATCTATTGACTTATCTGGAGGACAGTCTACCTTTCCTACTAGGATTTACACACACACACCGTATCATGAATCTCGAATGCACACTAAACAGATTCAGGAAGTGTGTGCAGAACGACGATGTCCCCGAAAGCCTAGAAGGCGGGCGAATTCATCTTTCAGACGCCAACTGACTGCATACTCAAGCCTTACAGGTATGAGTCCCTTCATGGTCAAGAAATGTCCTGATATTTAAAATGCGAGTCTATTTCTTTTTATGTTTGAAAGCTTTATTGAAATAAAATTGTCAATACAATAAGGTGACATCAGTGAAATAAAAAGCAAAGAGGCATTCATGGGAGAAATAGAACATAGTCAACTGGTGGCACAACGAAAAAATCAAAGCATTTTGTAAAGATTTTTTAGGGGGAGGAGGAGAGGGAGGGAAGGGGATGAGAAACAATGCTAATACAGTTAAGAATAAAAAAAATAAAAGAGAGATAAACAAGTTAATTGGCGGCAATAAAGTACAGTAAATGCACAAATACCTAGAAAAATATGTGGAATGAGAACCTTATCAAATACATAAGTAAAGAAAAGGAACTACATTAGTGAAAGCTAAAAAACATGAAAACTACAAGCAGGAGCACAACTGTTCAAGGAGGCTTGAAATTGTCACAGGAGAGCGGATTGTATGACTTTTTTGCGAGCTGATCTAAATATAGGGTAAGCGGTAACCAATAGAGTTCAACATTGCGAGAATGTTTGCAGTTGGACGCAAATGCAACATCTAATCTATGAAAGTGACACAGGAGGTTCCACCAACAAGTTATGGAGAGTTTGGTCAAAGACTTCCAATTGGAGGCAATATGTTGGATTGCAAGAGCTAGCATAAGGTCAAGAAGACCATGTGAATGTGGGGGAAGGTCAAAAGACTCGGAAAGGCTACCCAAAAAAACTAAAGAAGTAGAAAAAGAAATAGAAAGATTAAAAATACGGGAAATGTGAGACCAGACCTGCACCCAGAAAAGTCGGACTGAAGGACAGAGAAAGAAAAGATGAAAGAGGTCAGCGTAGGGAGCATTACAGGTCTAGCAGTTAGCAGTAGAAGAGGAAAGAAAACGAGAAAGAGAGAGAGGAGAAAAGTATAATCTGTGGTAGAAGAAAAATAAGGATTGAGTGAGGGATGCAGTACGGGAAGTCTTCAAGGATTTAGCCCAGAGTTTGTCCCAGAGAGAGGTCGGCCACGAGCAATCGAAGTCTTTTTCCCAAGAGAGTTCCAATTTCGATTTGGGACGAGCAGGGTCAGGAGCTGAGAAGTATCGATAAATAAGCGAAGCCTTAGGAATAGTACAAAGAATGGTAAGTAAAGAGGAAGGTGGAGTAGGTATTACATTCGAGGTTAGAGAGTAGTATCGGTCAAGAACAGTTTCCATAAGGATGTAATATTTGTTGGCAAACGAGGAAGGACAATGAAATTGGGATTGAAAGTGAGGAAAGGAACAAGGAGTGGACCCATCAAAAAGATGGTGAACCCAGATGATACCTTTCGATCTACATGAAGACCAAGCAATAGGTCTATTACGTATGAGGATGAGTGAATTATACCAAATGGGTAATAATAAAAAGGATTCACGAGAGACCGAGGTTGCGGAAACCAAGGGCCGCAAAAGAGAAACAGTATGTTTGAATAATGGGGGAATAAGACATGAAGCTTTAGCAGTGAAGCGAATTGCATCTTGAAAAGAGTAAGGAAACAATAAGTCACGTTCAACAGAAAGCCAAAGGGGAGAGAAAGGGTCTATGTCGTGTGAGAGCCAGCGGGAAGCTTGACGAAGAGAGAAAGACTTATGATAAAGTCGAAAATCTGGAAAATTAACCCCACCACTAGATTTAGATTGACGAAGGGCTGAGAGAGAAATACGAGCTTTCTTCTGCTTCCAAAGAAACTTAGACAAAACAGAATCAATACGACGGAAGTAGAGAGCTGGGATATGGATTGGAAGCATGGAGAGTAAATAAATCAAGATCGGGGCAATCATCATCTTGATCGAGTCAAGACGACCCCACCAGGAAAGGTATAAGGGGTTCCAAGAAGAAAGCAAAGAGTCAATTCTAGAGATGACTGCAGACATGTTAAGTTGGATAGAGGTGGAAAGAGAATTAGAGAAGAGAACGCCAAGATACTTTATTTTCTTACTGTTCCAAGCAAAGCCAGTGGAGGCAAAAAAGTGTGGAAGGCAAAATTTAGTTAAAGGAAGAATCTCTGTCTTATCCGAATTTATTTTATAACCGGAAACCAGGGAAAATTCCTCAAATTCATCAAGTAAGGAAGGAACAGAGGTAACTGGATCTGAAACAAATAAAAGTATGTCATCTGCATAGGCCGATAGTTTAAGCTGATGAGCACCATACGGAAAACCAGAAATGGAGGAATTGTTACGAATAGAGGATAGGAAGGGTTCAAGTGCTAAAATAAAAAGAAGGGGGGAGAGAGGGCAGCCCTGACGCACTCCACATTTAAGTAGAAAGGGTGAGGTAAGTTTGACCATTGACGAGAACGGATGCCTTGGGCATAGAGTAAATTAAAGAGATATAGGAAATAAGTTTCGGACCAAAGCCATGCCATTTCAGGGAAGCAATCAAAAAGGACCAATCTACCCGATCAAAGGCTTTTTCAGCATCAACCGAAATAGCTGCAAGGGGAATAGAAAGAGAGGGAGCTTTATTTAGGACATTGAGGAGGAGTCTGGAGTTATCTGAAGTAAGACGACCCTTAACGAAACCACATTGTTCTTTCCCAATGAGATGCGGCATAAGTGGATCAAGACGAAGAGCCAACAATTTTGCAAAAATGTTATAATCCACGTTAACTAAAGATATTGGCCGGTAATTCTTACAGAATTTGGGATCCCGTCCCTCTTTAGGGATAAGACATATGGCAGCATCTTGAAATGAGCCTTGAGCTAGACCAGCGGAACAGAAAGAGTGAAAAAGAGAGAGAAGTTTAGGTAAGAGAAGATCGGAAAAATGTAAATAAAATTCAACCGGAAATCCGTCAGGTCCTGGAGTCTTACCTTTAGTTAGAGAAGATAGGGCAGTGGATAACTCAGAAAGAGTAAGGTCTGAATCAGCGTTCGAGAAATTAAGACGGAAGGTGTCTGGTTTGGGTAAATTCTCAAAATATGTTTGGAGGAGGTCTGAGGTAGGGGGGTTCTCAGGGGAATACAAAGATTCATAAAAGGATTGAAACTGTTCCAAAATTTCTTTATCTGTGTAAGAGGACATTAGAGGGGGAATAGATAGAGTCTATAAGAGTCCGCTCTTTACGTGATTTTAGATAGTTAGCAAGCAATTTGCCCGATTTATTGCGGCCTCCATAGTATCGTGCACTACCTCGAAGAAGGAAGGAAGAGGCTGAATCAGTAGTAAGTTTGTTAAATGCAATTTTCGCTTGAAGAAGTTCAGGAGACATTTGATTCGGAGAGGAGGTATAAAATAGGTGTTCTAATGACTTAATATGCGCAAGAGCAACCTTACGTTTTTGAAGAAACTGTCTCTTTTTCTTTGAAACAAAGTCGATAATAAATCCGCGAGCTGTAGCCTTGAAAGAATCCCAAAGAACATGGGGAGGAGTATCAGGATCAGAATTAAGTTGGAAGAATTCAGAGGTAAAAGAGCGAAAAGAGGAAGAAAAAAGAGGATCTGTGAGCAGAGAAGAGTTAAAGCGCCAGCGAGAGGGTTTAGGAATAGGAGGAAGAAGATCAAAATCAGTGATAACAGGGGCATGATCAGAGATGACAATAGGTTCAATAGAAGAAGATATAAGGGATTGAGATAAAGAGGGAGAAAGAAAGATATAGTCCAGTCGAGAAAAAGAGGCATGGGGAGGAGAGAAAAAAGAAAAATCTACAGTATCCGGGTGGGTAAGCCTCCAGGAATCCACAAGATGAGCCTGTGTAAGAGTATCAAGAAACTGTTTGTGAGGTTTGTGAGGGATGAAACGAACAGAGGATTTACGATCTAAAAAGGGATCAACAATCTGATTACAATCTCCACCTAATAGGAAGGAATCATCTTTATGTTGAATACATTTTGTAGTAATCAGGGGCCAAAAATAGGAATCACAACATGTAGGACCATAAACATTGAACAAGGTAATTGGAATGGCATTAATAATTAACTTCGCAAGAATCCAACGGCCTTCATCATCCTTTTCCTCTAAAATTACCTTACATTTGAGGCGTTTGTGTATCAAAATGGCAACACCATTCTTTTTATGAGAGGCTGGAGAAAACAATACAGTGCCAACCCATAATCTTTTTAGTTTCAAAGATTCAATATCTGAGAGATGGGTTTCCTGAATTAGAACAATATCAGGATTGTAAGAGGAGAGGTGGGAAAGTACTCTCTGCCGCTTAATCGGGTTATTAAATCCTTTCACATTCCATGAAACAACTTTGAAGGTCAAAACACATTAAACTGTTCAAAATTGAAAAGTGCAAAAACATACTGTACAAGTAGTAATCCAAACATTAAAAAATCAGAAAAGAAGCCAACCATTAAAAGAATAGAAGAATGGAAAAGAGGCGAAGAAAAGGAGAAAGGAGAAGGAATAGGAAAAAGGGAAGGAGAGAGAATAAAGGAAAGGGAAAAGGTTCTGCAAAAGGAATAGAAGGAAGAAAAGAGAAAATGCATAGAAGACAGTACAATTCCATAAGGATGACTGCAAGAAACATACCTGAAGGGGAAGAGACACAAAGGGAGATGGGGAAGTGGTGATGCGTAACAAGACGGGTAGACTAGGAACAGAAGCACCATCGCACCGAAATCTCACAGAAGTACAAAGGATGACACATGGTGAAGGGGTGAACCAAGACACGTCTGCATGAGGAGAGAGAGAAAACAGTTAATTAGGAGTACATGACATATCTGCTAATTACTATAAAACAGGACATAAATATTGCAAGGAGAAAATATCGAAAAGGCAATTGAGAACCTGCTTAAATAACACAATGGAAACACGAGAAGAAAGAGAAAGTCAAATAAACAACGGGAAGCAGTAAAAAGGAACAGGGAGAGGTATAAGACAGAACAATACAACAATGTATATCAGAAGGAAAATAAAGGAAAAATATCGGAAGACCATTCCGGAAGGAAACAACAACAGCTATTCAGGAGACATATCAGTATTTATCAGCCACTATGTGACGGCGAAGAATCCATTCCATCGTTGTTGTGGAGAAGGAGGAAATTACGGAGTTCGCCAGGTTCTTGAAAAGAATAAGATTTGTTTTGATGAGTGACTCTGAAGGTACATGGGTGGAACAAGCCATATCGGGCACCAAGAGAGCGCAGAGAGGGACGGAGAGTCAGGAATTCCTTACGTCTAGAAGCAGTGGCATTAGCAACATTCTGGGAGATATAAACACGTTGACCCTGCCAGGATAGTTGTCGTTTGGCTCTAGCTGCAGAGAGGATGGACAATAAATCCGTGAATCTCAAAAAAAGGATGATAACACCACGAGGTTTTGCAGAGGATGGACAATAAATCCGTGAATCTCAAAAAAAGGATGATAACACCACGAGGTTTTGTAGAGGCTGACGAATGCGAACCAAGTCTATGCGCCCTTTGAATGCTGATGGATGTGGAAGGTGGCATGTCCAATAGTTTTGGAAGGAAAGAGGAAAAGAAATTAATTGGGTCGTCCCCCTCAATAGTTTCCGGCAAACCATAAATACGTAGGTTGTTTCGTCGATTTCGATTTTCCAAATCCTCTGTGTGGCGCTGTAAAGAGAGAACAGTCTTTTCTAAGGATTCAATGCGTTGTGAGTTGGAATGAACCTCAGGAATCTGCTGCTCTATGGAGGAGATGCGAGTATCCATGACCTCCCACTTGTCTTTCAAAAGTTGCATATCTCTGCTCGTGTCTTCAATGAATGGGCGCAACGCACGGATTTCTTCTAGAATTAAATCCATGGAAGACGAAGGAGGAGCATCTGGTGTAGGAGAGTTCTGCTTCAGCCTTTTAGGAGTCGACGCAGAAGGCAAAGTTTTATGTGATGGCGTGTGACCAGAAGAGGAACGCTGAGAAGAGGAGGTCGCCATCTCGACAGATCCTGAGGAGGCACCCAAGTTCGAGGAACACACAGGGATGTCAGTAGAGGATGTGAACACAAATTTGGGTTGTCGCAGATTCACCATAGGAGAAAGCAGATCAATTATAGTAGTGTTGGTAAAGGAACATGTGGAGAATTGTGCACCGTGAAGAATAGGGAGTTCGAGCCATTGGCAACGGAAGTGGTCTGGTGATGGTGAGTAAACTATCTAGAATGTTCTGCGATAACAACCACAATTCACAGGATTGCGACTGGTACATGGAAGGGCGACATCACCGTTGCGTGATTACTGTATTCCGTATTGTCAGGTGAGTTAAAGTAACATTCCAGAAATACCCTATTGGGAATTGCTGCACCATGCTACAAAACCGTCCATTGTACACATGAATATCAGGAATAGAGCAAGTTCGACGGATACAACAGTGCTAACACGCCAACATATCTATGTTAGGGCCCAAATATGAGTATACATGTGTCAAAGGTGACCGTTGAAAATATGACCCATGAAGAAGAAGAAATGTCATATCCTGGAGTGACAGCACTAGCTATGTTGCAAAAAGAACGTGTTCATGCCTGAAAAACACACACCATATAGAGTAGCGAGTGGCAATCCTGTATATCAAAAGTAGATATCAGAGGTGAGCCAAAAATTGAAGCCAGCAGAGGGACATTGCAGCAGGCAATAAATTATGAAGAGCAGAAACCGCGGCTCGCATATCAGCTGCGGTATCCATAAAATGGCGGCTGCATAATAGTCCGTCAGGAGAATGACCTGAGGTGAAAGAAGGGCACAAATGGATGTCAAATAGTCCCAAAAGCTCACCTTCAAAGTCCGAGGGCGAAGGATAGGTGGTAGTGAAGGGAAATGTCGCCGAGAAGCGGAAAGACAGAAGTCCGGTGATGAAACCGCTAGCGCCGAGACGAGTCTCAAAATGGCGGTCCCCGGCAGCTCGGAGTTCAAAGTCACGGCAAAGTCAGTGGAAACGGCATTCAAAAGCCGGAAAGACGCACTCTGTGCTCACGGCATGCTCCGGTTCCGGAATCCGGTGTCTTGCAACAGAAACGGTCCCTTTCACATCAGGAAAACCATGCGGAGAAATTCCGGTGCTGAGGAGCTCCTCGCCTAGCCGTCCATCCTGCGCGGCACCTAAGCCACACCCCCAAAATGCTAGTCTATTTCTAATAGTAGACTTTAATAGAGCTCAACATTCTGATTACTTTTTACTTGACACATTTACTGATTTAGACACATAAACATGAATGTGCACTTTGCACACTTTGAGAGAAACGACACAGACATAAGAAATAGCACTGTAAAAGCGCGCATGAAATGTGTAGAAAAAGAGAAAAACAAAAGCAGACAATTTAACGTTTACTAATAGGGTGTTATAACAGACTCCTTATGAAAGAAAATGATTTATAATGCCTTTACTGACAAAATAATGCAATGTTTATGAAGTGACTTAGCTTTTCTATTGCTGTTCATTGTATGTATCATGAAGAAAAAGTTATGAGACAAGACCAGTAACCCAGCGATTGGAAGTACACAGTCACAGAGCAGGCCCCATTCACATAACATATGATCATACACTACGGAGCTACTACTATTAGGCTCTCACAGGGCTATCCCTTTCTAGCACACTTGGCAACAGGTCTTAGGCGACTAGCCTATCCCTCCTTTGGTTACTTTGTCCTCGTTTTGATGTACCCTGTGTCTACAGTTTGATTATGTAATGCACCATGGCTAGAATGGCCACTAAGTGAGATACTATAAAGTCTCATTAACACTCACACGGTTATTGTAATGACACTCTTCCGAAACCTATTACAAGCGATTCACTCGATAGGTAACCTGTTAATACAATAGTTTGTATTCTGAACTACATTGCCTTGAAGTTGTCAAAAACATGGTGTCAATACACTTCATGTTGTACAGAAATAAGAAAATGCCAATAAAAAAAGACTTTGTTATGAGAATTAACTACAAAGCTGATAATTTCAATAGTTTTAGTGGACCTTATTAAGATTATACAAAAATTGTAAAATAATTTAAAGAATAATGTACATATAATATAGTGTAGTTCCTATTAAGCATGGGCGTAAAATCCGTTTCGCGGGCGAATTTGTGGATTTTTGGGAAATTTCGCGGTCCGTGAATCGCGTGAATTTGCCCAAAAATCCGCAAATTCGCAAGGTACGAATTATTTTGCTTGGTCGCGCTTGAAAAATACAATATCGCGCGCGCGGCGTTGACTTACCGTTATTCTGAGTCCGCCGAGTTGTTTTTATCCCGGTTTGCGTGTGCTGCGCCATTTTGGATCTTGCTGCGTGATCGCGCGTGAGTTTTTCGACCGCAATTACGTCATCGTGGTTTGCCATCTTGCACAGCTAGAGTTTGACAACGCGAGTACGTCATAAGGGCCCGCGATCACGCATCGTGGGAGTAAACAATGCCGAACACGTAGATGCGGCGAGCAGCTGACATCCAGCGGGAGATTTGAACAGCTCGCTTTCCTGAAATTGCAAAAATTGCAATTCTGCACAAGAAATCCACCGCAGGCAGCATAAACCTTCTGAAAATCATGATTTTGATCAGAATAACTCCTCGGATTGAGATTTGGCTGCACTTTTTTGTGGTAGGAGTCCATTTTTTGGGGGGTGGGAGGAAGGAAGTGCCCCAGAGTCTCCAACTTCCTGTTCCTGTCCAGCAGGCTCCTGCCAGTGCTTTGTCCATCTCCTGGTCACTTTTCATTTTGGATCTGGAGCTGGAAGGATTACTTTTTGGGGCTGCTGCTGGATATTTGTATTTGAGGACTTTTTGGACTTTGGAGCTTTTGGATCACATTTGTATTTGAGATTTTACAAGTAAGTTGGTGTTGTTTGTTTGGGGCATTACCGTTGCTGCAACTACAATTGTAAAACTTTTTCACAACTTAAAAAAATATATATTGTGGGTAGCCACAGTATCCGGTAGGCCCAGGGTTAGTCATGGGTGCATGATACAACTGTTTCTGTGAGTTTTGTTGAACTTAAATCTCATTTATGTCATTGAATTTTAGCTCACTATATGTGGATTTTTTTATTTTAATTTGGGGTGCCTGTGAAGCCACACTAGCCAGTAGGCCCAAGGGTAGTGAGTGGTGCATGGACCAAGTCTTTCAGTGGGGTGTCTTGAATTTAAACATCATTGAGGGCAATGCCTGTGAAGCCACACTAGCCAGTAGGCCCAAGGGTAGTGAGTGGTGCATGGACCAAGTCTTTCAGTGGGGTGTCTTGAATTTAAACATCATTGAGGGCATGGATGGCATTGGATTGTGGTGATTTGTGTGTGTTTTTCAACTTTTTGGGGGTGGTGTTTGGGCTTGGCTATGTGTGTGGGGGCCATTTTGAGGCCTGGTCCAGGCAGGGCCTGGCCATGTGGTGGGGGGTCAAGGGGCCATTTTGAAGGCAGGCAGTGTGCTCAGGCCTGCACCCAGTTTGCCTTGCTTTCTTCCATTAGGCCCAGGGGTACTCAGTGGTGCATTAACCAAGTCTTTCTGTGGGGTGTCTTGAATTTAAACATCATTGAGGGCATGGATGGCATTGGATTGTGGTGATTTGTGTGTGTTTTTCGACTTTTTGGGGTGGTGTTGGGGCCTGGCCATGTGTGTGGGTGCCATTTTGAGGGATGGTCCAGGCAGGGCCTGGCCATGTGGTGGGGGTCAAGGGGCCATTTTGAAGCCAGGATGTGTGCTCAGGTCTGCACCCAGGTTGCCTTGCTTCCATCCATTAGACCCAGGGGTACTCAGTGGTGCATGGACCAAGTCTTTCTGTGGGGTGCCTTGAATTTAAACATCATTGAGAGCATGGATGGCATTGGATTGTGGTGATTTGTGTGTGTTTTTCGACTCTTTGGGGTGGTGTTGGGGCCTGGCAATGTGTGTGGGGGCCATTTTTAGGCCTGGTCCAGGCAGGGCCTGGCCATGTGTTGGGGTCATGGGGCCATTTTGAAGCCAGGCAGTGTGCTCAGGCCTGCACCCAGGTTGCCTTGCTTTCATCCATTAGGCCCAGGGTTACTCAGTGGTGCCTGGACCAAGGATTTCTGTGGGGTGCCTTGGATTTAAACATCATTGAGGGCATGGATGGCATTGGATTGTGGTGATTTGTGTGTGTTTTTTTACTTTTTGGGGTGTTTAACTGATGTTCCTCTGGCTTCCATTGGTTTTAGGTGCACAAGAGGACCACTAGTGCCAGGAAGAAGTCCTGCAGCGGTGTGTGCAGCACAACATCACGTGACGTCACGTGTGGCCACAGACAAGACAACTCTGCAACTCGTGAAAGTGCGGCCTGCTGTTCTGACATCTGTTATGTTATGTTATGTTATTTGTTTTTGTACCGCGCACAGCTGCCCCTGCAAAGGGGCGTCCTGGCGCACTAAGAAGGCAGACACAACACAACATTAAAAAGGAGCAGGCTCAGTCAGAAATTAGGCAAACAAGAAAGTTTTTATTGCCCGCCTAAACTGCAGCAAATTATCTATTGCCCGTATCTCAACAGGAAGGGAGTTCCATAACTTTGCGGCTACCACTCGAAAAGAGCGGCCACCCATTCTGCTTAGTCTGAAACGAGGGACCATCGACAAGTGCATGCCCAGGGATCTCAAAGGTCGCAAAGGGACGTAAGGACTTAAGAGGTTTACCAGGATTTGTGGAGCTATGCCTTTGAGGATTTTAAAAGCCAGGCAAAGAACCTTGAATTTAGTCCTCTGGCTCATATGGAGCCAGTGTAGAGAGTGCAGTATCTTAGAAACCGAGCACCGTTTAGGCAGGCCCACCACCACTCTGGCTGCAGTATTTTGCACTCGCTGCAGTCGGGTGAGTTCTGCCTGGTTAATCCCGGCCAAGAGAGCACTGGCATAATCCAACCTGGATAGCACCGACGCCTGAACCACCAGCTGTCTGGTGGGGGCGTCAAAAAATTTAAGTATTGGCCTAAGTCCTCTGATAATGCCATAGCAAGAGCCTGCCACTCTCTTGGTATGGCAAGTAAAACTGAGAGCCGGGTCCAGCCAGACCCCAAGGTTTTTTATCTCCATTACAGGGGAAGGGGTCAGCCCCAGTTCCTGAGGCCACCAATTATCATTCCACAACCCCACCTGCTTTCCCACCACCATGACCTCTGTCTTCATAGTGTTCAATTGGAGACAGTTCCGGTTCATCCAATTAGCCACGGCACATATACCCTCGCGGAACCTAAGGGCCTCCACATCAGAGTCCCCGCTCAACGTGACCGCCAGCTGTGTGTCATCCGCATACGAGACCATTGTCAGGCCCCAGCGTTTGACAACCGCAGCCAACGGTCTAACGTATAGATTGAATAAAGTGGGGCTCAAAGATGACCCTTGTGGGACCCCTAGTGTCAGCAGGTATGATTTAGATTTGCCGGGAGGAATAGCCACCTGGAATGATCTATCCGTAAGGAAGGACCGAAACCAGCACAGCGCGGACCCCCTAACTCCCACTTCCTCAAGTCGTTGCAGAAGGATACCGTGTGAAACCGTGTCGAACGCGGCACTCAGATCTAATAACAGGAGTGCCGCAGTTCGACCAGTATCCAACTCGGAACGCAAGTGCTCTGAAGAAGATGGCCCCAAAGAAAGGTGGCCGTAGCGCCTCAGCGAAAAAAGTTGCCAGTGCCAGAAGGAGCAGAAGAAGCAAGTGGCACCACCTACCAAGGAGACTGGTGTGCCCACTGACACCTTTTTTGGGAGAAAAAAAACTACGCCTGCAGCAGCAGCGGTGTCCGCCGGGGACCAAGTTGGAAGCAGCACCTCCGCCTCCTTGGGCTCAGTGCCACCACGCCAAGTTAGGTCCAAGACCATGAGTGCTGCAGAGGCAGCAACTTTACTTTCTCAATCACCATCAACCAGTGATGTTGGCTCATCACAAGAAAGTACCATGGGCAAGGAGAGGCGCAAGTACATGGGCAAGGGGAGGCGCAAGTACATGCACAAGGAGAGGCGCAACTAGAGGTTCATGGAGAGGTGCAACTAGAGGTTCATGGAGCGGCACAACTGCCTACAACGCTTGTTCCTCCAAAAGTAGGGGCACATCAGGAAATTGATATTCAAGTGGAGGTATCATCCGAGGAAGCCACTCCTTCTGAGGATGATCCATTGTCTTCCAGATCCCCAGCAAGAAAAAGGTCAAGGAGGGCTGCTACTACTACTACTACAAGTTCTTCTTCAAGCCCCATTCATTCTGATGACCTTCATCTTGATTGGAACCCAGCAATGCAGTCTGACAGTGAGGCACGCCATGAGCCGACAAAGGTAGCTAAGCCTAAAAGGAAGGTTCCCGCAAGGCTTCGACTTATGGGTGATGACGACGAACAAAAAGTGGTGTCTTCTGCTGCTGATGAACAGTCTGACGACGACCCAGTCATCACATACGTCACTCCAGCCCCAGCGGGCATGCAGCAGACAGACATTTTCACCCTGTCCCGAATGGCTGCTGAGCGGGATGTGGGCGGCGTGGCACTGGTACCACCACCAACGCAGTTAACTACAACACCAACACGACCTACAGCTTCCATATTTTTTAGTCAGAAGGGCCGGCAGGGACCTCCATCCAGCTCGACCTCAATTACCTCAAGTAGTGGTGCTGTAAGTGAACAACAGAAACACATTCAGCCACACCCATCCTCCACTTCATCTGGCATTGAAAGTCAAAGTAGCACCTCCACCACCAGCAGACATTTCCAGTCCCCAGTTTGGGACTTCTTTACTGTTAGCCAAAGGGCAGAAAACATGGTCGTTTGTTCGATTTGTAAAGTATTAGTTAGTCGGGGTAAGCTTGGTACCAACTATGGTACCGGAGGCCAGAGAGGTCATCTCCAAAAACACCACACTATCCGGTGGGAGGCGCACCTAAGGAAGATCCGGGAAAACCAAAGTAGAACTGATCCAAATGTATCCATTCACATTGCATCTGATGCTGACGAGGGGCTGATTGTGCTGGGGGGAAGTCAAGAACCGACCGACATTTTTTCTGGTACACCCAGTACCCCTGGCAGCAGCACTGCAGTGGTAGCGCCCACACCCTCTACTCCTGCAACATGTATGAGGCACACTAAGAGTCTGGGACAGACACCAATGCAAAAAACGAAATCAATGAGCCTAACTGGTGTGAAGTCTGCATCATCATCATCACGTAAAACGGTCCAGCCCACCATTAGCATCATGTTTTGGTTGGATGCGCCATTTGAACGCAACCACCCAACGGTACGTCTGTATAACGCAAAGCTGGCTAAAATGCTAGCGCTGGACCTTCTCCCTTTCTCTTTCGTGGAAGGGGTGGGTTTTCTTGAATTTGTGGCAACAGCCTGCCCTAAATGGAAGGTTCCTAGCCGGTCCTATTTTGCCAGGGTTGCTGTTCCAGCACTACATCAAGATGTGCTGGAGGTGATTGGGGCAGCTTTGCAGAAGAGTGCTGTTCACACTATTCACTTGACAACAGACATGTGGACCAGTTGGGGTCAACGAACAGTTAAAAGTTAAACAAGCAGGTGTTGACACGGACACAGTGTTTCAAGCTACTCGCAAACATGCAACAGTAGTTGCAGAAGGATACCGTGTGAAACCGTGTCGAACGCGGCACTCAGATCTAATAACAGGAGTGCCGCAGTTCGACCAGTATCCAACTCGGAACGCAAGTGCTCTGAAGAAGATGGCCCCAAGATGGCCCCAAAGAAAGGTGGCCGTAGCGCCTCAGCGAAAAAAGTTGCCAGTGCCAGAAGGAGCAGAAGAAGCAAGTGGCACCACCTACCAAGGAGACTGGTGTGCCCACTGACACCTTTTTTGGGAGAAAAAAAACTACGCCTGCAGCAGCAGCGGTGTCCGCCGGGGACCAAGTTGGAAGCAGCACCTCCGCCTCCTTGGGCTCAGTGCCACCACGCCAAGTTAGGTCCAAGACCATGAGTGCTGCTGAGGCAGCAACTTTACTTTCTCAATCACCATCGACCAGTGATGTTGGCTCATCACAAGAAAGTACCATGGGCAAGGAGAGGCGCAAGTACATGGGCAAGGGGAGGCGCAAGTACATGCACAAGGAGAGGCGCAACTAGAGGTTCATGGAGAGGTGCAACTAGAGGTTCATGGAGCGGCACAACTGCCTACAACGCTTGTTCCTCCAAAAGTAGGGGCACATCAGGAAATTGATATTCAAGTGGAGGTATCATCCGAGGAAGCCACTCCTTCTGAGGATGATCCATTGTCTTCCAGATCCCCAGCAAGAAAAAGGTCAAGGAGGGCTGCTACTACTACTACTACAAGTTCTTCTTCAAGCCCCATTCATTCTGATGACCTTCATCTTGATTGGAACCCAGCAATGCAGTCTGACAGTGAGGCACGCCATGAGCCGACAAAGGTAGCTAAGCCTAAAAGGAAGGTTCCCGCAAGGCTTCGACTTATGGGTGATGACGACGAACAAGAAGTGGTGTCTTCTGCTGCTGATGAACAGTCTGACGACGACCCAGTCATCACATACGTCACTCCAGCCCCAGCGGGCATGCAGCAGACAGACATTTTCACCCTGTCCCGAATGGCTGCTGAGCGGGATGTGGGCGGCGTGGCACTGGTACCACCACCAACGCAGTTAACTACAACACCAACACGACCTACAGCTTCCATATTTTTTAGTCAGAAGGGCCGGCAGGGACCTCCATCCAGCTCGACCTCAATTACCTCAAGTAGTGGTGCTGTAAGTGAACAACAGAAACACATTCAGCCACACCCATCCTCCACTTCATCTGGCATTGAAAGTCAAAGTAGCACCTCCACCACCAGCAGACATTTCCAGTCCCCAGTTTGGGACTTCTTTACTGTTAGCCAAAGGGCAGAAAACATGGTCGTTTGTTCGATTTGTAAAGTATTAGTTAGTCGGGGTAAGCTTGGTACCAACTATGGTACCGGAGGCCAGAGAGGTCATCTCCAAAAACACCACACTATCCGGTGGGAGGCGCACCTAAGGAAGATCCGGGAAAACCAAAGTAGAACTGATCCAAATGTATCCATTCACATTGCATCTGATGCTGACGAGGGGCTGATTGTGCTGGGGGGAAGTCAAGAACCGACCGACATTTTTTCTGGTACACCCAGTACCCCTGGCAGCAGCACTGCAGTGGTAGCGCCCACACCCTCTACTCCTGCAACATGTATGAGGCACACTAAGAGTCTGGGACAGACACCAATGCAAAAAACTAAATCAATGAGCCTAACTGGTGTGAAGTCTGCATCATCATCATCACGTAAAACGGTCCAGCCCACCATTAGCATCATGTTTTGGTCGGATGCACCATTTGAAAGCAACCACCCAACGGTACGTCTGTATAACGCAAAGCTGGCTAAAATGCTAGCGCTGGACCTTCTCCCTTTCTCTTTCGTGGAAGGGCTGGGTTTTCTTGAATTTGTGGCAACAGCCTGCCCTAAATGGAAGGTTCCTAGCCGGTCCTATTTTGCCAGGGTTGCTGTTCCAGCACTACATCAAGATGTGCTGGAGGTGATTGGGGCAGCTTTGCAGAAGAGTGCTGTTCACACTATTCACTTGACAACAGACATGTGGACCAGTTGCCAAGCCCTTGATTACATGTGCATCACTGCACACTTGGTCTCTTTTGCAGGGGTCAACGAACAGTTAAAAGTTAAACAAGCAGGTGTTGACACGGACACAGTGTTTCAAGCTACTCGCAAACATGCAACAGTAGGCATGTTTGCCATGGAGAAATCTCACACTGCACCTAACCTTTTCGAGGAATTTAACAGGAAAGTCAATGAATGGCTGCATCCAAGACATTGCATAGTTGGTTATGTTTCCACGGATAATGGCAGTAATATAGTTAGGGCCATGTCTGATGGTGGATATTTCAGAGTGCCGTGTTTGGCGCACAGTATTAACATCGTGGTGCAAGAATTCTTGAAAAAAGAAGACCCAGTCATCAAATTACTGACCATCTGCTGAAGAATCTGCACACATTTCAGCCATTCTTATAAGGCCCGGAAGCAGCTGAGGAGCATTCAACATGAACGTAAACTGACAATCAAAGGACTAATCCAGGAGGTGGCAACACGTTGGAACTCAACCTTTTACATGCTTGAGCGTCTGTCTGAGCAGTAGGAGGTAATAAACGAATATGTCTATAAACTGGGTTCTACTCAGAAAGAGATGAGGCTAGAGTTGGAGGAATGGAAGCTAATTGCAAGGCTGACAGACATGCTTCATCCTTTTGAGATCTTCATGCGTGAAGTCAGCAGGGAGGACTCTTTGGGTAAAGCTATCCCATTGTTGCGCATGCTAGAGCACCACCTGAAGGACGTGTCTTCAACGTTCAGAGATGATGGTGAAAAGCGAGAAGCATATGATTTGGCGGAGAAGTTATTAAGGCGCCTACTTCACAATGAAAGGCTTAAAAACATACATACACAACAACATTATATTTGTGCCACTATTCTGGATCCATGGTACAAAAAGGCAGTGGCTAGCAAAGCATTCATTCCTTTTGATGAAGCAGATAATTCAAAGTACAAACATTGGCTAGCTGTGTCAGCCACTCGGTTCAAAAAAGAGCGGCAGAACCTACAAGGAGGCAACACAAGTACAACTGAATCAGCAGGCCATCCGGCGTCAAGTTCCACTTCTGAATCCGTGGCCGAAGGGAGTCACTTTCCCTCACAGCCGTTAATGACACCAGCAACCGTATCATCATCCTCACCTGCACCAGGCCCAAAACAAATATTGTGGGAAGCGGATTGGCTAACTCAGCAAGGGTTTGCTCGGTCCACTGCTGCAAAGGTCACAGATGGTACGCAAAGTGGAGCAACCCTGGAGAACCTTGAGTCGGTGGTGCAGGCCTGTCTGGATGACCCAACAGAGGTCTGTCTTAATGAGAACCCATTGATATATTGGTATAGGAGAAGCTCTGTATAGCGACTGATCACCAACCTGGCTCGAAATTATTTGTCTTGCCCACTCGCAAGCGTGTCTTCTGAACATGTTTTCAGTGCTGCTGGTGCCATTGTAACTTCAAAAAGGACCCGCCTCTCGCCCAAAAATGTGGAGAGGTTAACAATAATCAAGATGAATCAGCACTTCATACCACCCGATTACAAAATACGTGAATGCACGCAGGAAGAAGAGGATACCGACTTAGGTGACGCCGACGGAAGTTCTTCTCTGTCACCTGACCTACTCCCGTCTCAATTAATAGACTTTGAGGACGAGCTCTACTTCCCTGACACCGAGGCCTGAAAATTACTTCCTTTTTTTTGGTACTTATTCACTTTTATTCCTATGTGTCTTTCTTTGTTTTGCAACTTTTACCACAACAAAACCCTAATCACCTAATCACAACAAGTCCATCATCAGCATCTTCATCTTATTTTCCTTATTGATTTGAAGGTGCCGCAGTCTGCATTCCTGATGTTCACAAGTTCACAACTCAATCATGCTCCTCTATCCTCCTCCTCCAGACTCCCCCTATCCATTTCCCTCAGGCTCACTTGCCTGTTTTTGGGGGGCTATTGGGGGGGTTCCTGGTGTTTGGGGGGGTTTGGGGTCTGGGAGCACTGCTGGTACAATCTAATTTTGATTGCATTTGTTTTTCAGAAAATCCATGGTGGAAAAGGGGAGTTAGGGCCTAGCTGCAGAGCGCGCTTGGAGTGATTTTGGAATGAGGCCTACATTTTTCAAAGTGTGAGTTTTTCCGGTTTTGCTTTTTGGCTGTTTGGGGGTGTTAAACTTGTTTTCGCCTGGGTTGACGGGTCTGGGGCCATTGCTGGGAAGGTCTAATACCGGATAATAGTGTTTTGGAGAAAATCCATAGTGAAAAAGTTTTTCACTTTTCAGAGTTTACGCTCACTGTCGTGTTTTCGGGGGCCTGCTTGGGGGAGTTCCTGGTGTTTGGGGGGGCTTGAGGGGTCTTGGAGCAACGCTGGGTATGGATAGTTTTGATTGCAAGCGGTTTGAAGAAAATCCATGGTGGCATATGGGAGTTAAGGCCTAGCTGCAGAGCGCGCATGGAGTGTTTTTTGAACTACGCCTAAATATTTCTAAGTCCCCGTTTTTGTATTTTTGCTTTTTGCCTGTTTGGGGGTCTTTGACTTTTTTGCGGGTGGGTTGACGGGTCTGGGGGCATTGCTGGGAAGGTCTAATACCGGATAAAAGTGTTTTGGAGAAAATCCATGTTGAAAAAGTTTTTCCCCTTTCAGAGTTTTCGCTTACTTTCATGTTTTCGGGTGCCTGCTTGGGGGGCGTTCCTGGTGTTTGGGGGGGTCTTTGAGCAATGCTGGGCTTGCCTAATTTTGGTTGCAAGTGGTTTGAAGAAAATCCATGGTTGGATAGGGGAGTTAGGGCCTAGCGGCAGAGCGCGCATGGAGTGATTTTGGAACTGGGCCTAAATATTTCTGAGTCCCAGTTTTTGTATTTTTGCTTTTTGCCTGTTTGGGGGTCTTCTGCTTTTTTGCTGGTGGGTTGGCGGGTCTTGGGGCATTGCTGGGAAGGTCTAATATCGGAATCAAGTGGTTTGGACAAAATCCATGGTGACATTTTTTTTCCATTTTTGCTCACTTGCCTGTTTTGGGGGGGCTGTTTGGTGGGGTTCCTGGTGTTTGGGGGTGGGTTTTGGGTTCTGGGAGCACTGCTGGCACAGTCTAATTTTGATTGCATTTGTTTTTCGGAAAATCCATGGTGGAAAAGGGGAGTTAGGGCCTAACTGCAGAGCGCTTGGAGTGATTTTGGAATGAGGCCTACCGTATTTTCTGGCGTATAAGACGACTGGGCGTATAGGACGACCCCCTACTTTTCCTTTTAAATATAGAGTTTGGGCTATATTCACTTGCTTATTAAATGACACCGGCGTATAAGATGACCCCCAACTTTTGAAAAGATGTTCAAGGGTTAAAAAGTCGTCTTATACGCCAGAAAATACGGTAAATTTTTCAAAGTATGAGTTTTTCTGTTTTTGCTTTTTGGCTGTTTGGGGGATGTTAAATTTGTTTTCGCCTGGTTTGACAGGTCTGGGGGCATTGCTGGGAAAGTCTAATACCGGATAAAAGTGTTTTGGAGAAAATCCATGGTGAAAAAGTTTTTCACTTTTCAGAGTTTTTTCTCACTTTCGTGTTTTCGGGGGCCTGCTTGGGGGGGGTTCCTGGTGTTTGGGGGGGTCTTTGAGCAATGCTGGGCTTGCCTAATTTTGGTTGCAAGTGGTTTGAAGAAAATCCATGGTTGGAAAGGGGAGTTAGGACCTAGCTGCAGAGCGCGCATGGAGTGATTTTGGAACTAGGCCTAAATATTTCTAAGTCCCAGTTTTTGTATTTTTGCTTTTTGCCTGTTTGGGGGTCTTCTGCTTTTTTGCGGGTGGGTGGGCGGGTCTTGGGGCATTGCTGGGAAGGTCTAATATCGGAAACAAGTGGTTTGGAAAAAATCCATGGGGAAATTATTTTTCCGTTTTCGCTCAGTTGCCTGTTTTTGGGGGCGGTTTGAGGGGTTCCTGGTGTTTGGGGGTGGGTTTTGGGGTCTGGGAGCACTGCTGGCACAGTCTAATTTTGATTGCATTGGTTTTTCAGAAAATCCATGGTGGAAAAGGGGAGTTAGGGCCTAGCTGCAGAGCGTGCTTGGAGTGATTTTGGAATGAGGCCTACATTTTTCAAAGTGTGTGTTTTTCCGTTTTTGCTTTTTGGCTGTTTGGGGGATGTTAAATTTGTTTTCGCCTGGTTTGACGGGTCTGGGGGCATTGCTGGGAAAGTCTAATACCGGATAAAAGTGTTTTGGAGAAAATCCATGGTGAAAAAGTTTTTCACTTTTCAGAGTTTTTTCTCACTTTCGTGTTTTCGGGGGCCTGCTTGGGGGGGGTTCCTGGTGTTTGGGGGGTCTTTGAGCAATGCTGGGCTTGCCTAATTTTGGTTGCAAGTGGTTTGAAGAAAATCCATGGTTGGAAAGGGGAGTTAGGACCTAGCTGCAGAGCGCGCATGGAGTGATTTTGGAACTAGGCCTAAATATTTCTAAGTCCCAGTTTTTGTATTTTTGCTTTTTGCCTGTTTGGGGGTCTTCTGCTTTTTTGCGGGTGGGTGGGCGGGTCTTGGGGCATTGCTGGGAAGGTCTAATATCGGAAACAAGTGGTTTGGAAAAAATCCATGGTGAAATTATTTTTCCGTTTTCGCTCAGTTGCCTGTTTTTGGGGGCGGTTTGAGGGGTTCCTGGTGTTTGGGGGTGGGTTTTGGGGTCTGGGAGCACTGCTGGCACAGTCTAATTTTGATTGCATTGGTTTTTCAGAAAATCCATGGCGGAAAAGGGGAGTTAGGGCCTAGCTGCAGAGCGTGCTTGGAGTGATTTTGGAATGAGGCCTACATTTTTCAAAGTGTGTGTTTTTCCGGTTTTGTTTTTTGGCTGTTTGGGGGTGTCAAACTTGTTTTCGCCTGGGTTGACGTGTCTGGGGGCATTGCTGGGAAGGTCTACTACCGGATAAAAGTGTTTTGGAGAAAATCCATGGTGAAAAAGTTTTTCACTTTTTAGAGTTTTTGCTCACTTTCGTGTTTTCGGGGGCCTGCTTGGGGGGGTTCCTGGTGTTTGGGAGGGTGTTGGGGGGTCTTGGAGCTATGCTGGGCATGCCTAATTTTGGTTGCAAGTGGTTTGAAGAAAATCCATGGAAAGGGGAGTTTGGGCCTAGCTGCAGAGCGTGCATGGAGTGATTTTGGAACTAGGCCTAAATATTTCTAAGTCCCCGTTTTTGTATTTTTGCTTTTTGCCTGTTTGGGGGTCTTCTACTTTTTTGCGGGTGGGTTGGCGGGTCGTGGGGCATTGCTGGGAAGGTCTAATATCGGAATCAAGTGGTTTTGACAAAATACATGGTGAAAAAGGGGGGTTAGGGCCTAGGATTAGAGTTAGGGTTAGTGTTAGGGTTCTGAAATCGCTGTTTACACTTAACACATAGCTTGAGGGGAAAGATCTGCAAATTTCGCCCACACTTATTTATCCTTGAAAAGGAGACTCAGAGTACGCACTTTCGAAATGATGCTTGTATGTTTTGCAATACTGTCGACTCTGAAACTGAAAGTGTTATTTTTGCACTACACAGCGTACCTTATATTTTTTTCTCCGTGGTGTTTTAATATCACTTCCTGTTTTCCCATCAACAATTACAGACCGTCTTTTACCCTGTGCAATGACAAAAAGGATGACCTCAGTCTTAGCGACCCGCAATTCAGCATCCGCCAGGCAGGCAGTGGACAAGGTGTCTTCTGGTCCCCAACATTGATCGGCGGAGCGTCAGATGGAATGGAGGAGTACCGCGAAAGAGGAATGGCTGGATGCCTGCAACTTCCCAAATTCAACAGGACAACTACAACAACATACAATCACAGTATCCATCTTCATTTCGACTTATCTTTTAAGTAATGTTATTGCTGTGAACTACTGTGAGTGTGACACTGTGCATTTGTTTGCTCTCTGCTTCAATTCATCCCTCCAGCCATTGTATACTTTTTTCTTTGCTATTTTTTAAACTAATTTAATGTACAAAGTGGTTCTTCTCTCTGAGGGCAGATAGGCAAGTAAAATTGCGTAATTACTGCAGCCCTGTACTGTCACATTGTTGTTTCTTCATAGTACATTGTAGAAAGTACTACTTACTTTACAAAAACCTATCCATTTAGCAAACAACTTCATGCATGCAGTAGTGCATGCACTTCCTTTATGTCCCTTAAAAGATTTATGAATAGCTTCGTATCTAAAGATTTGTTTATCTTCATTTGTTGTTTGTCCATGCTGTGTTTTTTTTCCCTCTCTCCACAAAACTTTACCCACAAACCCCACTCCCATCCAAGTTTCAAACCCTAACCCTCTTCCCCCGGGCTGTGTGGTTTTCATTGAGGTGTGAGTAAATTACAAGAATAATTCCACACACTTGCTGGGAGGATAAGGTGCAAGCAACCTCCTCAACTCAATTTTAAGGCAGCTAGATGAATCCTAGGATATTGTAATTCAGGGTAAAAAAACAACATTTTAAAATAAATTCTGAATTTCATGCCCCCCATCGATTGGATCCATCGTCAACATCATCTTCCTACATGTCAAGAAGACGTGTTGTGTTACGCTGCTGTGTCACTGTACTTGTAGCCATAATCCATGCAATTATTTTTTCCCCATACTTATCTTCAGCGTTGCTTAGGCTACTGTTCCTTCTATTACTCCTCTCAGGCCACTCAATGTCGCATTTTTTTACTTTGGTTTTCATATGCTGCTACTGCTAGTGTGGTACCACTCTTACTACTAACACCACAACAACGGAATTTCGGTCCGGGATGGTGTAATCGCCATTTGCCGTGCAGCCAGCGTTGTGCCTAGGTCTATTCTCAAACACGAATCACAGGTAAGATAAGCATTTTGGGGAGGTAGAAAGATGGGCTAGGATGCGGAGTAGAGACTGATAGTAGTACAAGTAAAGTACTAGTAGGCCAATTGAATTCACTAACTCTGTTAGTGGCATTTTTGGACGTTTTAGATAATTCATGCTGGTAAGTTTGAGGAAAACCAAACGTGCCGTAACTCCCGCCCACCACCCCACAAAAGAAGATCAAAGTGTTCACTATGTTGAAGTATGTAAAATGAATAATGCATTTCCCCTAACAAAAATAAACTAGTCCCACCCCTCCCTAACCCAAACAATTGTCCATTTGAAGTAGTCCAAAAATAAATAATCCCCAACTCCCGATTCCCATCCCCCCAACAGTCTTTAAAAAAGGGGCAAGGGACACACCACTTCCGGCGGTGTTTGGGCAGGCGGTCCTTGCGGAGGTCCCGGAGCTGCTTTTCAAGGTCGTCCACCTTGCGCTCAAGGTAGTCCACTCTTAGGCTTAGTCAGCGCATGCGTGCCTTCCAGGCTCTGAGGGGGCCAGCTGCTGATGGTCTTGCAGCTGAGCGGCGGCGGGGGGCTGTCTGAGCACGGTAGTGGGATGGAGGCTGCTCGCTGGTGGACACGGTTGCAGTGCTGGAGGAGGTTGTTGACGTTCAGTCCTCGTTCTCCCGAGCCCGCAGCTGGCAATATTCAACTCAAATGGCCTCCATCTACCGGGCCCTGGCCCGGACAGCCATCTCACCTCTGGTGAGCGTTTTGGGAGCATCTATATGAAGAAAGAAAGAAAAATAATGCAACCAATACTCTTTAACAATAACACAAAATAATTCAACAGAAAGTTGTCTCACAGTAACATTAGCAATTTGCAAGCACAGTATAACATTTTGGCATGTATCTTTCCGCCGTCTTTGTAGGCCTGTAACAGTGGGAGTTTCAGGAATTCTACTACCAGGCAGCACTATGGACTCAATACATAGTCAGAGAGTACACCAGTATTCGTCTTTTTTTCTCTACTTTTGCGAAAGAAATTACTTGTACGTGAACTTGTGGTAGCCGGCATAATGCCAGCTCAGTCAGCTTGCACCCAAGAAAAAGAGACACAAGCCATGATGACGCAGACTTGCATGCACTACTTTAAGCAGTATATGCAGGTGGGGATAGGGAAGCTCTTACTTTTGTATAGGGGTGGCACAGGCCATACTCGGTTACATCAAGGGCTACTGCTCAATGTAATTTATATTTCGCACTGCCCCCCCCCCCCCGGGCCTTCAGTACTACAAAAGGAAAATGAAGATTATTCATTTCTGATCATGTCTCCAGCCGATCACATGATCTCTTTGCTTATGTGATGCATGACTTTAGGTGCTTTATTCTGATAGATTGAGTGAACAACAGCGATAGTCCACCCATGATTAACACAGCAGAAAGAAAATTATGAACATAGGGAGTGAGTGTGGTAACCATAATTGCCGGAGGAAGGGACTTGACTTGATATCATTGTCAACTATACAATACATACACAATGTATGCTGTGCTTGCAAAGTAAACTACTGTACTGTTATTTTAGGCAAGGGAGAGTTTCAGAACAATCACAACTTGTAGTATTTGGATTTCCTCTGCTTTGATACTCTGGCATGGACATGCTGTTCGAGCAAAGTAACACTCTTCATGCACTGAGCGTCTGCTCTACATACACCTCTGCTATGTATGAGGCAGAAGATACCATCCAGTCTTCGTAAGTAAACGCCTATCATTCTTCTTAATGTCTCAACTGTAACAACTTTACTTTTTCTCAACAACCAAATAACACCCTTTTCATTTTATTTGGTAAACCACCGTCTTCTTGACTTGCATTTGAGTTTCACCCAAATGATATATTGCAATGCACACCACACATGAATTTTCTGATTGATCCACACAGGCAGTCATTTTTTCTTTCTCCTCCAACCATCCTTGCTTCAAGCAGCCATGCATCTGATTCCTTCCTATCAGCCACCTCTACCTGCATTCAAAAACACGTATCATTATTTAGTCATAAATGTTACGACTCGCTCGTCCTTCCATTGACCCTAAGTTATTTCCCTTTTCGTTCATCACATCCCTCAAGTTCATCTGATATGACTTGGCTTCACGATAAAAGTTTCCCAGCTGATTTGAAGTCAAATAGAGGGGGCCATTGCTTACTCGAGAACTACCACCGCTAATGCTATTGCTAAGTCAAGGGTGACTGTCTTCTCCGTGATTGGCTAAAAAAAAAGGTAATTCTAAATCAGTAACTGTTCTTAACAGTACAGTGTACTTGTAGTAGTGTACTTTCGACTGTACAGTACATCATACACTCCTTTGCGAGCCTACTTTAAAATGTCAATAAGTAAGGAGTATAATAATAACTTATCACCGTCCGCCACTGCTGAGCCATCCCCCTCAGCTCCTCCTGGTGGCGCCGCCGCTTGAGTGGACCCCTCCGCGCTGCTGGCCAAGGCACAGGTGGTGGCAAGTGCTGCATCAGATGTTGTGACGCCTAGAAAAAACATGTCATATTTTTAGATGCCATACACCACTCCCTACTTCGTCTCGTAATGGAAGAGAAAATGTTAAACAATTTTTAATTATTGGGAGTGAAAAGAAGTCACGGTTTTGGGAAGGGTGTTAACTTATATGCTTAGCGATAACATGCAACTCTTTTAGGCACAACTGATGAATGCTTGCTCTTTAACGTGTAACAGTTTTATAATTACAGACAGGACCAACTACTCCTCATCACCACCAGGAGGACTTGAAGTTCCAACAAGGTGAGGGCTCCCGAGTCCCGCACAGAGACTTCTGACTGAGGTATGTGGAAAGTCGAACTGCACCTATCATCAACAATGTCCTATTTCTCTTGTCCATACTTCTGTATGTGCAGAATAGTCCCTGAAACACTAGCGGTATGGTATGTTGTACTATCAAATCAAAAAGACAACTACTAGCTTATTCTTGGTGGACATTGACATTTTGTTGTTGGAAATTGTCAAAGCACTAACATTAAGAAGACTGGAATAGACAGCAAGGGCAACCCAGAGGACTGCACTGAGTGCCCCTAGAGCTATTGCTGGATCAGAGTTTTGTTTAACACCGTTTGCCGACTAGGCAAGCTTAGCTACCTACACAGACCGACTCGGAAATAATATTAAATAGCAGTAGCACAGAGAGTGATGGTAGAGAGGCAGCATAAGAATGTAGAAACAGTGTACAAGGAGATCAAAGACTATTTTGTAAAAAATGGAGTTAGGGAAGTATAATTATATTAACAACAGAGCTACTTACTGGGGCCAGCAGAAGAGCCTGCAGTGGACCGTTCTTCCTGCCCACTCTGTTCCGCCAGAGTATGGGATGGTGCTGTCCTCTTGCCCCTGGGAGGTGCTGATGATCATGAAATAAACACAAACATGGATGATTGTTTTTGGGAAATATTTGATTTCTTTGACCACAATCCTAAATTATCTCGGGGAAACAAATTAGCAAGAATTGCACTACATGTATTGACCTATCTGATCTGGTCAACTAGGAGGATACTAGTACAGTATTGCTGGATTCGCAGTCCGTCTACTTGGAAAGTTATGTAAATCACTAACTAAACCAACAACAAAAAGGTTCTACTAGGACTGCCAGCACTCAGCAGCACGCAACGTGACAGACACAGTCCGTCATCATGATTGCAGAGCACTAAAAAATGTCCTACTACTACTACTAATAACAAGTCATAATATAGTCAACCTGAACCTATCAATCCATCACTATCTCTTCTTCTTAGTGGCAGCAGGAGTAAAAAGGAAGGACTAGACTTGAGTCTCTAGTCTCTCTAGCATTACGCAGTTCTGTAAAGTACTACACTCATACATATTCAGGCCAAATGAGCACAAAGTTGCAAACAAGTAAGCATAGTAGCAACGCCACTGAGCAGGCGAGCACCTGCAATCACAGAAGCTATTTAAACGTTAATTTACCTGCAATGTAATCGAATTGGCAGCATTCTTGCTCTTCGGGAAAAACATATATTAGCAATATAACACAGAGCAGAAGAAAACAAAGTATTTATTAAATAGCTACTCACCAAGGCCAGGGATCTCCACACCGAGCAGGTGAAGCAGGTCCTGCTCGCGGTCAAGGATGTCCGACCACTTGTGCGTCGCTTTTTGGTAGGTGCACCGGACCCCTGACTCCCTCCGCATGTCCCGGCACACCTTTTCCCACAGCTGGCGATGCTCCCGGAGGCCATACCCTGCCGCGATCCTGCCCCCTGCTGCCACGGTCTTGGGGAGGTGGCGCTGCACATAAAAGATCACTGCGGCCACCTCCACCGCGCTCAATGTCTCCCAGGCCATCACTTCCTCCCCTCGCAACCGCCCACAAGGGAGCCGGGTACGGGGTGCTGGACCCTTCCCCTTCCCCTTCTCCTTCCCGGCTCCCTTTGCCATGGTCCTGTACAGCAGAAATAAAAAAAAAGGAAATAATAGGGAAAAAGTAAAGGAAAAAAAAGTAGCTTTGAGGGAGGCGCTAGGGGGCGCACAGCGGGAAGGCTGCTTGAACGAGCAGCTCCGCCGGGCAGATACAAAACCGGCGATTTAGGTTGTTAAAATATCGTCCCGACATGACCACAACATTTGGCTGTGGATGGGAACTCCTGCTGCACTACTGAAAAGGTTTAAATAACCACTACGGACTTTCCTTGGAGACTAAGCAGCTCCGGACAACGCTCGGAGGCACCGCAGCAACATGGTGACCCGCCGATCGGCTAAGCATTGAGACTCCAACACCCGAAGCAAGCCGCATGAGGACGTGAGCTGTATGGCTGCCAGCAACTGACCGAACAGCAGATGAGGTGAGCCGCCCCGACCCTGGGAATCGTGTTATCGGCAGCGCTGGGGAGACCGAGTTGGTGGCTCCCCGGGGCATGTTTTCCACAGCATAAAATGGCGGCGCCCACACTCCTATAATATCGCTATTGCCGGACATCTGCTACAAGTGGCAATACACTCGAGGCTCGTTATAAACTTGCTCGTCTCTACAATTATACAGTGGATGGACATGAGACCGCCACAGGAGAGGATTTGTAAGCGTTATTTGCGCTTGTGCTTGCTATGGGATATACGACGATCACTAGATGGCGGCGCCCATGCCTCACGAAGCGCCCCTGAAACCCGCAACTAAGTACTAGCATGAGCGCCGAATACCCTTGCCTCCGGAAGTGATCGGACCCCACTGCTGAGCCTAACGTGATTAAGCAAAGGCCCCGGCAGGCTCCTAATCCACGTTTGCTTATCACCCGAGTTTCGCGCCAAAACCCTTCCCCCAACATACTTCGGGCGGCACCGGACAGTGAGCGGTGAGCGAACGGACTCAAATTTATGCACCATACTGCATCTGAAACGCCTAAATTGTATAATACCCGACTGCTTTATTGCTGGCAGCCATGGGTAAACCGGACAGACAACAATCTAAAATAAACTTTGAAACGTGCAAAACCCCAAAAGGTCAGCCCGAACCTATGGATGAAGACACTGCCACGAGGGACTCGGAGGAATGCAATATGGTGGACATCCTCAAGGCCATCAAAACCAACCTTCAGGATATTAATGGAAGGCTAGACAGCCTGACAGGCGCATGGATAAAATGTCTGCCAAGATGGAGAAACATGGGGAGAGATTGGACGAAGCTGAGAAACGCATCTCCACGGTGGAAGACGACACACGGTCCACCAATACCAAATGCACGGGCATGGAAAAAGTACTGGAGGTCATCAAGGCAAAGGCGGAGGAGTTGGAAGCGCGATCGCGCCGGAACAACATACGCATCGCGGGCCTCGACCCATAGTTGCACGTGTCTTGAATTATAGAGACAGGGACACCATCCTACGACTCGCGAAGGAAAAAGGCGACATCACCTACAAAGGTAATAGGTTAGACTTCTATCCGGATTACAAGTACGCGGTTCAACAAGCGAGAAGGGGCTTCAATACTGCCAAGGCCAAGCTTCGAGAATTACAGATATCCTTTGCCATGCTCTACCCAGCGCGTCTAAGAGTGACATGGGAAGAGAAACCAATCTTTCTAACAACACCTAAAGCGGCCATGGATTTCGTCAAATGAGCAACATCCAAAGGTAGAAAGGCAAACGGCAGGGAGAGACAACAGGACTCTGAGTAACGGTATGGTGTCGACCTACTAATCTGAACTATGCGGTGTGCGACGTCCCGGATACAAGTCTCCCATCTCCTTAGCTTCAAAATGACAGACATGCAGGATCATGTACATTCAGCAATCGCTGGCAAATAAACTATACCTGCACGGGCAGCGCTTATATGGCGCATCACTGCATTATCGCGCTATTTTGATTCAAGTTACACCACCCTCACAATGTACATTATAGTCTACATATAGCCATGATTTGAGAGTGAACATGGGGACATCCCTGAGCATGTATTGCAGGGAGGTAAACTGAGACTGTCACGAGATGTTTCCACGTAGACGTAGTCGCTTTTTTTTTTGTATAGATGGAGGAGCAGGGATTCTGTGTCCGTCTGCTGTGGGATCATCTGTTCACCTTTCAACCTTCACTTTGCTTTTTTGTAATTGATCTGCCCCCGCCCTTTTAGTAGGGTGGTGAATGTGTTTCCCCGGGGGTCCTCCACATGGGAGTTCCCCACAAAGTTATGGTTACCGAAGGAGTTTTTGGGGGAATTTGGCTTCGGCATAGTTGGGTTGCTGAAGTGGGTGGGTATGGGACAAGTTGGGGTTTTGTTCAACAGTCAGTGCCAGGGCATTTAAGATGCATTGCTAATTCCCAATTTGAGTATCAAGTACAGAATATGTATACATGCAGGCTTTTTGTGCCGAGTACTGTGTCAATTGATCCTTTGGTGAAGCTCTTACAGTTATATTATCTACGGCCACAAAGATATGGCTAGCAATAGAAATTTAAACCTATTGTCTTGGAATGTACGGGGCATCACTAATCCGAAAAAAAACAGACAGATTTTTGCGGGGTTTGACAGACATCACGTAGACATCGCACTACTGCAAGAAACCCATATAGCCCCGACTATGTGCAGGAAGATTGGAACGAAATGGGCCGAATCCTGTCACTCCTCCACATACTCCTCTTACTCCAGGGGGGTAATGACGTTAGTCAGAAAAGGTATTAACTACAAAATTAACAGATCCATTCTAGACCCTAATGGCAGATATGTGATTGTCTCTGGTGTGCTGAGAGGACAACGCCTGACGTTAGTAAATGTTTATGGCCCAAATATAGATGCCCCTGAATTTTTTCAAGAGATTTGGAATCATATGCTGGAATTTGCTGAGACGAACATTATATGGGGGGAGATTTTAACGTGGCATTATGTGACTCACTAGATCGTTCCCGAACCTCCTTTGAACCACACAAGCGGGCCAGAGGGAAAATGTGGGACATAATGGATAGCGTCTCCCTCAAGGACCTCTGGAGAGTTAGGAATCCAGTAGAAACTGTTGCCACTCATGTTAATGTAACACACGGTAGTTGGTCCAGGATAGACTACTGGTTGGGGTCTGATAATGTACTTACACATTACACGCCCCCTCCATTTAGTTGGAGATTTAATGCTAAAGCACTTTTGGACCCTCTATATGCAGACACCATTGCCACCGCCATCAAGGAATACTTCCAGTTGAATGTAGCCTCAATGGATGACCCAGGTATACTTTGGGAGGCATTTAAAGTGACTCTGCGTGGGGTTTGTATAAGAAACCAGATCACGAAATGCGAACCTAAGATGAGAACACTGGAGAAGGAATATGAAAGGACACAGAATGCTACTATCTTTGGTGACCTTAGACAGATGTACACCGACTATCAGACATATGCCACTGATGAATTAAAATATATCACTAAACGGCCTCTAGCTAAGCAGTTTGGGGAGAGTGGTAGGCCAGGTAGGGTACTTGCATTGAAAATCTGTGAAGGAAAGAAACCACAAACTGTCACACAAATACTGGACGCTGGGGACACACTATTGACACAACCGGAGGACATACTCCGCTGTTTTGTAGACAACTATGGCACATTGTATAAATCCAAACAAACACCACCCCCGAAGAAACATTCGAATATCTGCGCGATGTTGCCATTGCCTGGCTCTCTGATCAGCAACGTGAATATTTGGCAATGCCCATAACAGTAGAGGAAGTAACAGATATCATTAAATCACTTCCCAATGGAAAAGCGCCCGGCCCAGATGGGTATACATGTGAATTTTACAAGACATACGTAGACATGTTGGCTCCACATCTAGTCGCAATGTATGGTAACGCCCTCGATCAGGACACGTTGCCCCCATCACTGCGAGAGGCCATGCTGACACTGCTCTTGAAGCCTAATAAAGACCCAGATCTCTGTGAGTCCTATCGACCCCTATCTTTACTGAATGTCGACTCCAAAATACTAGCCAAACTACTAGCGGTCAGATTACAACCTCTAATGACTAACCTCATATTGTTGGACCAGGCGGGGTTCATACCCACGAGGGCAACATCCCACAACACCAGAACGCTGTTCGCTGTCTCCCTTTACTTAACACCTAACACTAAGGCGGTGGCCGTCATGCTTGATGCCGCCAAGGCATTCGATTCGATCGAATGGTCCTACTTGCTCATGATGCTCAGGCGTTTGGGTTTTCCCTCTAGATTTATATCATGGGTTACTCTCCTTTACACCAATCCAGTGGCCAGGGTGCGTGTAAATGGATACATTTCCAACTCCTTCCACATTGAACGTGGCACTAGGCAAGGGTGCCCTTTATCACCCCTATTATTTGCCCTAGCGCTAGAACCGCTTGCATGTATCATTAGACAGACGCACAATCATTCAGCGCTCCATTTCCCAGGTCGGCCTTTGCACATATCCATGTACGCTGATGATATGCTTTTATATATTAGAGACCCAGATCAGAATATGAATCCGTTACTCCGCGAATACATTAAATTCGGCAGACACTCGGGCTTACAGATTAATTGAGATAAATCATCCATAATCCCACTCACCGACATCACGACACAACACGATACAGACTTCCCACTAGATTGGCAAACCGCCCGATCAGATATTTGGGAGTGTCGTACAGTAGAGACCTTGAGGAGATTATCCGCACTAATTATGGTAAGGTATTAGATAAGATGGCAGAGAAAATTGATGGTGGATACAATTGCCACTGTCATTGGCAGATCGCATTGCCATAGTAAAAATGAATATCCTGCCCAAACTACTGTATCTCTTTAACAATATACCGATCACACCTCCAAAGGCAGTATTCAAAAACATAACCACGCTGGTTCTAAAACTCATATGGGCGGGTAAACAAGCACGCATACCCCTGCGAACGCTGACGCTACCTTATGAAAAAGGCGGCTTTTGTGACCCAGACTTCTATTTGTACTATCTTTGTGCCCAGGCGCAGTATGCAACATACTGGTACCATACTGTCCCTTATTTAACGCATACAGCGGTTGAGGAGGGGGACGCCTTTCCGATACCACTAACAGCTATAATTACGCATAAACCGCCGCCACTACATGCGGCGGATATTAACACGGTCGACACAACCACTGCCGCATGGAGATCACTGGCCAGGTTGACACACAAATCGCCGCTTTATGCACCCGCATTGCGCCTACACCATCATCCCCAGATCTCAGTTACTACTGAGCAAGTAGGTGTGGATCTCCTGAAGCAGGCGGGTATAGACACATTTGGAGATCTTTACTCTGACAACACCTTCATACACATAGATGATTTGTCTTACATCAGCAACCAAACCACACTGTTCCGTTTCACCTACTATAGGCTGCAAAGGGCCATTCGCGATCTCTACCCGAACTACCCAACGGAACCACCCTGCTTAGAAACACTACAGTGCATCATTACATCCTCCAACACATCACACCTAGTTTCGCGCTTGTATAAAAAAGCCCAAAGCGAGATTCCGTTCACTTCCATTAAAGCGTGGACACGCTGGAATGAGGCATTACCAGACCCGCTATCTGAGAAAGAATGGTACACGACTTGCGCACTAATTAGATTACTCACTCCCAATGGGAATTTGCGCATCCTTCATTTAAAATATCTACATCAAACATACCACACCCCATCGCGTCTTCATAGATTTGGGTTACGAGAGGATGCCGGGTGTAAGCGTTGTGGGGAACAGGGAGCAGACTTTGTACATCTGGCATGGCTATGTCCGAAAATACAGGAATACTGGGGGAAAGTAACTACGATGCTTCAGAAAATGGTAGGGGTGGAGGTCGACTGCGCTATAAAAGTGTGCATACTGGGTCTTCTCCCCACGATCAAAGCTGGGAAGCGTAAGTTTTGTGTGGTTTCTCTGCTTCTGGCCAAAAGGCAAATATCTCAGTGTTGGGGGGATACGGGGGGGCCGAGCACGAGACAATGGCTACAGGACTTGGCATACTGCAGAACTCAGTTGCTGACATACGAGGAGGAACTACCGGCTAGGTCTCGGCCAAAAGACTATTGGATTTATTTAACAACTTATTTGCAAGAAAATGATATCACTGTGAATTCTAATATGCCAAGCATTACACTGAATAGGTTAATTACCTGACACATGTACACTATTATACTGCTAATATCTGAACTGTACTGACTATAACAATTTTTTCTCTGTATCATACAAGATGGGATGAAGAATGCAGAAATGTACTGGTATTTGTTGTATTTCCATTTTCAAATGGTTGTACTTTATTTGTTTCTGAAACTCAATAAAAAGAATTTTAAAAAAGTAGCTTTAAAAATAATGAAAAGTTGAAAAAAACACAAAATATAGATCTAGAAAAAAAGAGGGATAGATATAGAGTCGAAAAGATAAAAAAAGTCCAAAGAAACAAAGGATTGCACAGATGAAAGGAGGATTAGAAAGCATGCACAGAACCATAGCAATGAATGAAAACACAAGATGTCCGTGCCCATTGAGGACCACGTGGGTAAGTTCGCACGATTTTTCCCCCGCAAGTACGCAAAAACACGCGCAAACTCGTAATAGCGCGCCGCACACAACGCGACATTGCCAATAGCGCCTGGAAACGGAAATACGCAATAAGCACAAGATGGCCGCGCCCATGTACGATCGCATGGGCAACCTCGCGGTCAGTGCGCTGCAAGCGGTCCACGAATAAGCAAAAAAACAACGCAAACACGCAAAAAAAAAGAAATTCGCACGAATTCGCGAATTCTGCGGATCGTGAATTCGCTTTTGTGCGATTTTGCGGACCGCGAATTCGCAAATTTCGCCTATACTTAGTTCCTATATTCCCAATAGGCTCTGCGCATTGGAATATTATATCCTGCAGCTTAGATGTAGGACTTAGGTTGACTAGGTCTCTGCCGAATATATTAGACTTAATTGTGAGTGCCAGCTAGCTCAGAGGTCACTAGAAACTTTCTCGAAAGTACAAGAAGGGATTAGTCTCTGACAACCATATAACATGACAACTTTGTTTCCCCAGAATGAAATGATCTCTAGAGTCGCGGAAACAATAGACGGCTATTTCACTCAGTCAGATGTGCATGCTTCGTTTCACCAGAGTTGCTCAGAAATAGAGAGACGGGCATTTTCAATAAAAGTATTTATTGAACAGTCTTATTTCTTAAGCATAAGAAATGCACTGCTACAATTGAAATGCTGGTTAAGAAGTACAATGCATATAATATGAATAGTATTATAAAATAGTACTGTAAAAGAATGATATGGTTTCTAAGCCATAAGCATAGAATACAAAAAAGCATAAAATACATACTGTGATAAAATTGTGGCTAAAAGTACTCAACTGGTGCTTCTAAAATACGCCTACCCCGGTGTACCTAACCTAAGTCTAGTACGAGGGAGGAGTAAGTGTGGTGTAGCTTAAGTCTAGTAATTTTCTGCCAAGAATATGTTCCAAGAATTCTCTAAGGGTCTAATCAGCTTCGTACCTTGGTTTTAGAATGATAGAGGTCTTGTATCTCTCTCTCAGGACTCGATCTCCCAGCAACCTACAAGGGCTGCCTGGAAACACCGGAGCTGGATTTCACGGCAAGAGAAAAGACAGCGTCTTCTCAGTGCGTCAGTTGGAGGGTCGGCTTCCTTCGGCACTTGCAGCAGCAGGGCGTCGGGCAAGTAGTTAGTCGTGTTGCTCCAAACCAATGTGTGTTTGACTGGGCAAATGTAGGCATATTTATACTTTGAAGGTGCCGAGTTTGACGTAAGATTAAACATAATATCGTCACTAGTGCCTCAGTTCCTTGAAAACTCCAGGAGTTCTTGGATAAATTAGTATTCAAGCAGGGGGAACTCCCTGACTGCTGAAGGCGGGTTTTTCCAAGAAATCGTTGTGGATTCTCGGAGTTTAGTGGAAGTAGCCATGCCGTATTTGGGCTGCATAGGCTAAGACTAAATAAGGTAATGATTCCTATGCCTATATAAGGATTGGGTGAATTATACCTATATATGGGCATGAATCGGGAAAATTACACTAGGGTACTAGATTCCTACATAACACCCACTCCACGATTATTAAGTTCAATATTACCTAAGCACTGAACATATCTAAAGCAAAGTGTTCACAATCCCACCCCAAAATACAAAAATGCATTTGAATAGGCTTGTTCAGATGAAATGAGTACACACTGTATGCAAAAGTTATAGCTGTCATCTGAAATCAAGCATAAATCATGAGCATATATTCTCTCATTAAATAAAACGAAAGTACATTCATCAATTGATACCTGAAATCTGTCCCATAGCATAAGTTTTTAACTGTGTTTGTTTTTGAGGTTGAAGCCAAATATTGTCATTTACGAAGTTCAAACACGAAATCTTGTTCTCTAAGAATAGTTCTACTCTAAGCAGATTACTCTGTGCCAAAAGTTCTAAAGTTCAAATTAGTAGATTGTTTTGAAAAATGAAGGCCGAATTTCAGAGTTCAGAGAACACTGTGTGAAATAATCAAAAGTAATTCTCAGGAGTGTCAGGAGAAAACATCAGATCATCTAGGCTGGCAAAGAAACTATTCACCATTGTAGGTGAAAGTGGAACCCCAGTTAGCAGATCAAAAGTGCAGAAGTGTGGATCATGGCCGTCAGGGTTTGATGCATTAGCAATGTCCGTAGTAGATGGTACCTGTACGCCTGTAGTTTCTCGTATCTCACCCTCAGTTAGACTTGCCGGTGAGACCTCAATGAATGCCGTCATCAGAATAGGCAGCCGTTGGGGGCAACACGATGCATGAGCCGTTACTGGACCTAGCAAAGCGTCAACATCCGTAGGCAGGACTGATGGAAGTGTAAGACAGATGTCCAACATGCATTCTTCTCCGCAAAGCAGGCATCGAAGAACAGGTAAGATGCAATCTTGCCAGATTGGTCTGAACGATAGAAACCAGGTTGTGTTCAGATCTTTTAAACAAACCAAGCCAAGAATCTGTGAAACTCTCTCACGATACCTTATGGCAAGGAGGCATTGTTCCATGGTAGCTTCGGTGTTGCTGGTGACCGGACTTGCCATATCCGAGCAGAAGGAATAAAAATAGAATTCCTGCTACTCGTCCCAAGATGAGAGGCAGGCTGCTGAACACAGAGTGCACGAAATTTGGAAAAATGCCGAGGACTGCTTCAAATGGTGTTAACAGTCCCGAAAAAATCGTCTTAAATACATGTGCGATGTATCAGACATGTTTACGATTTGACTTAACATTTCTGCGAAGTGTACTGGGCAGTTTGCTGATAATAATGCATGTATCTCTGCAGAAGACCTTGCTACTTGCAGATCATACGTTTCTCTGGACGAGATCAGTGGCACATTTTTTTGTAAAAGAATGACTTTCATTCTGCTTAAAGTATCAATTCGAATAGAAGAGATATTCAATGAAGGCCATAAAGCCGTCTCCCTTCCTGTCTCACTTTTTGGACACAATACTTGCATACAACAAGTGACCGTGGATGACACAGTTACGAGATAACTTTTTCCTGGCAACATGCCACAACAGCTGTGATCATTGAGCATAACGTAGCTGCCATTGGATAGCTGCCTGAAAATCGGTACTATCGCCGTGGAGGGTGAAACGTGCAGGTGGCAAGAGAGGTTATTTGCAGAACCGTCGCAGGCTCTGTGCAAATTAATACCCTGGCACAAAAGTGTACCACTCAGTGAGTTTTTACAATTCTTACCACTAAGGAATACTTCATGTCCCCATTCCAACATTTGTGTGTGTATGGTAAAACCCAGGTCGACTTAATGTATTCTTTACCCAACCTTTCATACAGGCCCACTGGTATATGCTCCAGACAATACTGAAATTGGAAAGACGTCACTGGTATCGTAATGGTGCCATGAATTATCCATTCAATGCAGGTTTCTCAGAAACTGTTAATTGTAATCTTTCGAGTTTTTCAATGCTCAGCACCGTATAGTCTGCTCCTCTCTGTGCCAAAGAGATTTGTATATCTGTAAGGTTAAATACAGAAAACAATGACGTGGTATTGAATAGATGCCATGGCACATAGCCTGAACGCATATTTTGCAACGTCCAGCCTAGTAGCATGATAGAACGTAATTGACACTGGCCATGTTGTAACATTAACAAGTCTTGTTCTATGATGTCAATGGCAGATGACACGATGCTGTCCAAAGAATAAATTCTGAAGGACAGAGTCGTTAACCCATTGTCCACTACAGAGAGGCTTTTTTCTAAACTAATACGATCAATTTCTCGTATTCTTTCTGCAGTTTCCATTTGCGTCACTTTCCATATTTCGATGTATGCAGCGTATATTCCGGCGTATATGAAACGTTTTTGCCGTGGTTTGCGGGGCCCCATTACGAAATCTCGCAAATCATTGCTTTCTTTAAGTAACGATAAGTGTTGTTTAATTTCTGGAAGTGTAGATTTCTGAAGCCACTCAAGGCACAGCTTCCTACACTGTAAGTGGTTACTATCCCTGGATGTTGTCTCTGGGAATATATTGAATCTAGCCTACTCACCCTGAACCCTTGTGTTTTGTTCAGGAATCTATCTTGACAGTTATTAGTGTCTGTTTGCCAGATTAACCATTTTTTCCAATCAGGATTAGTTCTGTTCTGTTTAATGATATAGGGTACCTCCTCATCTGAAGTGCTATTACTGTCACTTGTGGGTTTAAGTATAGACGGTTTGTTTAAATCTTTAATCTTAGCCAGTCCAAGTCAAGACGTCTGTTGAACAGTGTCATTTAAAAACATAATTTGTTCTGGGATGATGCAGGCTCTAAATAAGGCTGTTGTCTTTCCAAAAGTTAAAACCTAATGCAGACAATTGAGCATAAACGTTTGCAGAATAAATTTGTTTAGTATTGGTCAACATTGTTTTCATTCCTGTCTTCTTTAGATTTTTAAAATAAAACTTTTCTGGATTGGTAACATTAAACCCTGAGAAGTACGAAAACTTTTCTTGAAATGTTTTAGAGCTGCCTTTCAGTGGAGTAGGACAATGTTCCCATTGATTGTAATGAAACACATTTCTAGGCCTTGCAGATTTATGCAAATAATGGTGACCATAATGATTAAAACAATACATTTGTTCATAATTGGATGACCCTTCTGAGTAGTCATGTTCTGCAAATTTAGCTGACATTTCTAAATCTTTCATCATGTTGTTAACAGTCTCAAAGTCCCAATCATCAGAAAATTTACTGGGTGTAACAAAGTCACTCAAAGAAACCTTAAACTGATGTGAAATCTTCAATAATTCCACCGGACCATAGATGTCATAATCAGTTCTGTCCCATGCTATACCCCCAGGTATAGGAACGGCTGTGATGTTCACTGCTGACAGGGCTCTTCTTTCACGATGAGATGATCTGTACGGTTTCAGGACCAAGTTGATTTTCTTACTTGCTGTGTCCATAGTACTATATTTTCCATCAATCATCCTTCCCAAGCTTGACACTAGTACGAGCCAGAGCAGGAGGAAAAATATACCTAATCCAATCCAAAATCCAACCCATGGTGAAACCAGATATGTTTTTTCCAGTAGATGAATGAGTTCTGTTACTTTTTCCTTGAAGTTTTTCTTTGCTGGCTTATCCTCAGGTTCACTGGGATCCTCAGAAAAGTTATCAAAGTTGATAAAGTAGCCAGAAGCAGTTCTGTCAATTGTTGGGATTGCATCCGGATCACTTGAAATCACTGGAGCTGTTTCTTGTTTTGCCAAGTTTGTATAGTCAGATGTCACATCATTGTAGCCAGGCGTGTCTTGATGAACTGTTATTTGGGTTTCCAGCGGTACAAGTTCCATGGATTTGTTGCATAGTCCTTCTTTTCTTACTGCAGGTTTATCAAAGGTCTTTCAGTTTGAACCTCTTGGATTGAAGCAAGATTTGGTCGTCTGCTACTTCTCGGGAGTCCACTGGGCCTACTACTTATTATCAGCCACATGCTGTGGTTTGACTAGGTTGATGGATACAACTCTGTTCTCCCTTTTACCAGCAAGGGGCGGTAGTAAAACTGATCTTGTTCCGTGGATGGCCAAGACATGTGCTGCTTTTCTGTAAGAAGGCCCAAATTCCTTCTTTACCGCGATTTTCTCCCTGACCAGATCCCCAATCTTTGGAATCCAGACAGGCCTTGCTGGGACAGGTGGTTTTTCTTCAGTGGGCGTTTGCTTCTGTATTGTATCACTCAGACTTCTTCTTGTTTCATTTAAGTCCTGTAAAACAGTCAAACGATCTTTGACATCAAAGGGTTTTTGTTCCACTACTGAAGTCTGACAATCAAGGTCTTCGATTATCATTCTAGTACCAAACATTAGTTCATACGGAGTGACTCCACCCAGAGAATTTCTTGGCAGATTGTTAAGACTACGTGGACACTTATTAGATGTTTAACCCACCCATCACCCGAACCTAATACCTTAGCTGTTATGGATTGCTTTATGTCACTTTTTTTATTTCCACTACTGCATTACCCTCAGGATGGAAGGGACTAGAATACCGCAATGCAATGCCCAAGCTAGCCATGGCCTCCTTGTAAACTCGAGAGCTAAACGCAGGATCCTGGTCAGAATGTAGCGTGCCAATTGCGTATGTGCCGATAAAGACTCGCAAATCTTTTATAACAGTTCTGGCGTCAGCCGAGCGCTGGGGCGACATCCAAATAAATCTTGTACAGGAATCCACTGTGACCATGATATATTTACAGTTACCATCCCTTTGTAAGGGACCACAGTGGTCCAGATAAACACACGCTAGTGGTTCATCTGAAATCAGGAGGGGCGTCTGTGCAGGACGTTTCACTGTTGACACTTTTATTTTCTGGCAGAATTCACATTCTAGAACATAGTTTCTAGTTGGTTTCCTCATGCGCGGCCACCAATATCTCTGTTTTAATAATGATACTCTGGCGGAAATGCCTGCCTGTGCAGAGGACAGTCCTTCATGTGCTGCTAAGATTAGTCCTAACCTATGTTCCTTGTTTGGAATTGCCCTATCCCCCACTCCAGGGATTTGAGCAAAAGTAACATTATTCGCATCAGTTATATATGAGTACTTTACTGGAAAGCCTTTCGGGAGTGTTTTACCACTGTCTTTGACTGAAGCAGTGACAGCTTGCCTTATTTCGCTGTCTCTTTTTGTTTTTGACCGAGTGATCGCAGCTACGGAAGCCGTTTGCACAGCTGCCTTCGGGGCTTCATCAGCCAATGAATTCCCTGCAACATGAAAGCGATCACGTTGATGACTCAGTGTATGAATCACTTGAGTCTTTTGTAGTTCTTTCTGCAAAAGAACTACTTGTTCCCAAAGCGTTTTATGCCTAATTGTGCCACCTTTTGCGTCTTTGAAACCGTTTTGAACCCAGTTCTGTAGATACTCATTGTAAGATTGTACGCAGTAATATGAATCGCACACTATTAGTGTGGGGAACTCGTGATCGGTATTTTCAATCGCCATCTTGAAAGCTTGTAGTTCAGCTCGCTGAGCTGTACAGACTCCGAGTGATAGAGTTTTAGTGACCATAGGTCTGAATTTACCTTCGCGCCAACGACCTTTAACGATCGCACACGCAGCACTATAGGCTTGTTTACCTCCAACTGCGGGCTGCGCTGATCCGTCTGTATAGATTATACATCTGTAATGTTCTAGAGGCAGAATTTCGGTCGGCAGAGGACATTCATATTCGTATTGTAGGAATTCTTGTGTCTTTAAGTAGGGGTCAAAAACGTATTCAACGTCTGTTGCAGCAAGAGAATTAACCCATTGTATCCATCTTGGATGTAAAGCTTTAGCATTTGGAATGCTCGCTTTCGTCACTGCCTCTAAGGCAGGTACAGGTGTAACGATCATTATGCGTTTACCCTGCGCGAGAGCTCTCTCTTTTGCTACTGCAGGTTAAACCGCTGTCAGAATTTTTTCTGTTGAAGTAAATTTCATTTCAGCTGGTGTGTACAAGTGTGATTTGTATGCAATTGGTACCTTTTCACCTTCATTAAAGGTCAGGTATATGAATCCGCATTTCCCTGGGATGACAAGGATCACAAGATTGCGCGCATTGTCGCGTGTATCTAATTGTGTTTTTGCTAACATGTCTGTTTGTACTGAACGCAAAATTTCCGTATGTTTCTGAGTCCAATTTGTTGGGTTGAAATCAGGTTTGATTAGTTCGTAGAGAAGTTGAACCCTTTCTGCGTAATTCAGAACATATATTCTTCCAAAATTCAGGAAACCTAGAATTGACTGTAAGTTCTTCAGCGTTCTTGGAGTTTGGAGCAGCGCACATTTCTCTAGAAAGTTTGCTGCCAGGCTTTTGCCTTCACTTGATAACTCGGATCCTAAGAATAGGACGTTGAGGTGGGCAATTCGTGATTTCTTAAAATTTAATTTGTACCCTTCAGAAGCAAACCCAAGTATTATGGTGTTCACTCTTTTCAAGTGCACGTCCAAGTCGTCATCTGTAAGATATATGTCATCGACAAAAGATAATGCCTCATCATCGTACATTTGCAGTATTTATGATACTCTGGCTGAAAATAACCCTGGAATGTTCTTGAATCCCTGGGGGAGACGGCAAAATTGTCACTGTGTCCCCAAGATTGAGAAAGTGGTCAAGAGACTACTTTCCGGTGCAATATTTTGACAGAAAAACCCATTTGAAATGTCTAATGTGGTTTTATATTTTTTGCGCACAATGTTATTCATTAGTGCTGCACTATGTGAATTTTGTACTGCAAAAGTTTTGCAACAAGAGTTTAGGCGTCTGTAATTCAAAACTAGACGATATGAATTGTCTGGCTTGGAGACAGGAATCAGAGGATTGTTCATAGATGAGGTGCATGTTTTAATCTCCCCTTGATATTCAAGTTGATCTAAGATTTCCCTGACTTGTTTTTTAGCTTCTTGCTTGACTGGATACTGCCTCTGAGCAGTAGGTTCATTTTTTAACTGGATTTTGTGGTGAGGAGAATCCTCATCCCATCCTACGTGATATTTATATAATGCTGGAGCCTGAGCTACTGCCCATTTCCTGGCATATGTATATTTTTTATGAATTGGAATGTGATTTGAGAAGGCTGCCATAATTATCTCTTCGCCGTGTGGGCACTCCCTAACAACTGCAGATGGACAGTCTCTTTCAGCTAGAAGTATGTCATAACCCTTGGAAAGCTTGTCCCAAAAGAGAGCTTTTATTTTTCTAGTTATGTCCCCCTCCATCCGGAGTGTTACTTCATTTAACTTGTGGGGTACACTAACCCTGGTGTCGGCAGTTTCAACTTGAATGCATTCATTCAAGTCCACTGTCTCGAGGTGATCCTTTAGGATCTTGCGAACAATTGTTACTTCTGCTGCGCTGTCTAGCATTGTCTGAACCCATTCCCCGTTCTTGAGTTGTGTCCTCAGAATCCTCGGCATGTCTGATCTTTACACTTGCTACCTTCTTCTTAGTGAATTTAGTTTTCTTATTTTTTGGAAAGTGCTTTTCTTCTTTGGATTTCACACGTTCTTCTTTCTGTTCTGACCGTCCTCATCTTTCTGATTTCTGCGGTGAAGTCTGAAAGGTACGAGAGGAACGTGTATCATTATCTTGATATCCATCAGGTTTTCTTAAAGTATCCCTTTTCTGAGGTTGTACCTCTTTTCAGAGGGCTTCCGTTGGGGAGAACTACCTCCTCGTTGGGGAGATCTTCCTCTGGACTGGGAATGCTTCTCTCTAGGAAGCGTTTGTTTAGTGTTCTCCCACTTCTTTTTAGGAGCAGTGAGAATATTTTAAAAAATTGTTTCAGGATTCTCTGTTAGTTGTGGTTTTAGTGGTTTCCCACCCAAACTATCTCTACCTAGTTTTTCATAGGATTTTCAATAATTCTGGCAAGCTCATGTGGCTGCTCAGTTATATCTGTTTCTTTTAGTTTCTGGTGGATTGCCACTGATGCTGCTTCACCTTTTATGTTGGCTAATAGTATAGCCGAGAACTGTTTGAAATCTTTCAGTGATGTCATACCTAGATTTAAAGCCGGTTCTGGACCGTTTCATTTTGAATTTGTCTTAGAACGTCTGGTATTACCACCATGGACGGAACACCATGTGTTTTAGTGTAGATTGAAGCAAAGACTGTGCCCCAAGTGTCACAATCCTCTATGTGTGGTGCAATTCCCATAGGTAAACAGATTGTCGGAATCATGTGTTTCTCATGAGGCGTACTATCAGGAAATACTGCCTCTATTTGAGTAATTTTTTGTGCTAACCCGAACGGAATTTTTTCCTGTTTTGCTGGTAGTTTACCAATGACTGACTGTATAGTCTGTGGTGTGATTTTGTTTGTGTTCCCCTGGTGAGCGGTGTGCTGTGCAATTCTTACAGCTGGTTGGACTGTTAATGTCCGCATGACATTATGAACCAATTGTCTATGTATTCTTATTAACTGTTTAAGCTGAGCTAACAATTCTGCATCTGACATCCTTTCATTGTCTGGATGTGGTGTATAGCTGGCTAGTACCGGCCATGTTGCTCCTGGTCTACCTAGTGGACCGAGCCGGGTAATGTGATTTTGATGTTTTAGGGCACCTTTAAACCAGAGCTGATGCTCTTGGTAAGTTAATGGAATTTCAATGTCCTCGTAAGGAACGTATTCCTCTGGAGGTTCCTCTGCTTTGTAGTAGTGGAACTCACGTGTTCCCGCATTAGCTGCTGGAAACTGAATCCATGAATAGAATACCTTTGTCTGCCGATACTCATGTGCCTCTATGACAAATATTACCCTGCCACCTTTTGATGATACTCCATAATTTATGAGTCTGTAAGTTATACTTTTCCTACTTTTACCGGGAGCAGTATAGCATCCGTGTAATTTTCTAGGATAGCAGCATCATCTAAAACCGCTTGAGCTGCTGCTGCAGCTCTCTCTATTTCGGTATCACTATCCGACATTTTAGTTGGCTGAGAGTTTGCAGAAAAAGTTTCAAGGAGATTAGGTGCACAATATTTTGGAACACTGTATCCTTCAACGTTGTACAAACCAAAAACGAATACATAGGATTTTTCGTCCTACTCGGTTTTGGAGGATATTATCCTTTCATCCACTCCAGACGTCTTTTGGAGTTTTTATGGAAGAAAAGGGGTCTGTGTGAAAAGCACGACTGAGTTACTCTAGTATCTAGCGCTAAATTATCGCCTTACCAAACTTTGGGCGCCATGTAGTGTGGTTCCTATATTCCCAATAGGCTCTGCGCATTGGAATAATATATCCTGCAGCTTAGACGTAAGACTTAAGTCGACTAGGTCTCTGCCGAATATATATTAGACGTAATTGTGAGTGCCAGCTAGCTCAGAGGTCATTAGAAACTTTCTCAAAAGTACAAGAAGGGATTAGTCTCTGACAACCATATAACATGACAACTTTGTTTCCCCAGAATGAAACGTATATCTAGAGTCGCGGAAACAATAGACGGCTATTTCACTCAGTCAGATGTGCATGCTTCGTTTCACCAGAGTTGCTCAGAAATAGAGAGACGGGCATTTTCAATAAAAGTATTTATTGAACAGTTTTATATCTTAAGCATAAGAAATCCACTGCTACAATTGAAATGCTGGTTAAGAAGTACAATGCATATAATACGAATAGTATTATAAAATAGTACTGTAAAAGCATGATATGGTTTCTAAGCCATAAACATAGAATACATAAAATGCATAAAATACATACAGTGATAAAATAGTGGCTAAAAGTACTCAACTGATGCTTCTAAAATACGCCTACCCCGGTTTACCTAACCTAAGTCTAGTTCGAGGGAGGAATAAGTGTGGTGTAGCTTAAGTCTAGTAATTTTCTGCCAAGAATCTGGTCCAAGAATTCTCTAAGGGTCTAATCAGCTCCGTACCTTGGTTTTAGAATGATAGAGGTCTTGTATCTCTCTCTCAGGACTTGATCTCCCAGCAACCTACAAGGGCAGCCTGGAAACACCAGAGCTGGATTTCTCGGCAAGAGAAAAGACAGCGTCTTCTCAGAGCCTCAGTTGGAGGGTCGGCTTCCTTCGGGACTTGCAGCAGCAGGGCGTCGGGCAAGTAGTTAGTCGATCTGCTCCAAACCACCGTGTGCTTGACTGGGCAAATGTAGGCATATTTATACTTTGAAGGTGCCGAGTTTGACGTAAGATTGGACATAATATCGTCACTAGTGTCTCAGTTCGTTGAAAACTCCAGGAGTTCTTGGATAAATTAGTATTCAAGCAGGGGGAAGTCCCTGACGGCTGAAGGCGGGTTTTTCCAAGAAATCGTTGTGGATTCTCGGAGTTTAGTCGAAGTAGCCATGCCATATTTGGGCTGCATAGGCTAAGACTAAATAAGGTAATGATTCCTATGCCTATATAAGGATTGGGTGAATTATACCTATATATGGGCATGAATCAGGAAAATTACACTAGGGTCCTAGATTCCTACATAACCATAATATATTGCTCACACAGAAAAGTGAAAGTGCATGAAGTGAGAGGGGCTAGTGACATTTAAAATTTACATCGCATTGACAACAGTGTACAAAACTCCAAATTAATCTAAATGCAGTGAAGGAATTTTGGTTGTAAAAGGTCGATGGCGTTTCGATCTCAGAAGTTTGAGATCATCGTCAGGATGAAAAACTGTGAGCAGGTGGAATTATAACAGAAGAGTTGTGGACGCGGCAGTCTGGAGGGCTACAAGAGGCAGCGGGTGGGGAGAAAGGTCCAAAGAAGTGGATTCCACTCGCGTAAGAACTAGGGGGGCCACTGGGGACCGCTGAGTCACGAGGATGATGTAAGGAAGACACCCCGGACTTCGTAGGTGTATGCAGTATTGCTTTGTCAAGCCACGGGGAGACTGATAAAGGCGGACGGGAAGAGATCCGAAGTCGGCGCATGGAAGACACCCCGGCAAGCGTGAGTGCAAGTAGTATTAGTTTTTGGAGCTGCGTTAGTTCGGTCTGAACAGCATGCAAGCAGTTGTGCTGGGATCTGTCAGGGCGATTGAATCCTGTGCACACAGACAAGGCACTGGCTATGTGACCGTTGGCAATAGATTTGCAGATGAGATCGCAAAGTATTAAGTATACATATTTTAAATTGTAACTTCTTGTTGTCAGCAATAGACACCTGTGAAGAGGTCAGGTGCTTGCAGGAAGAAGTACCAAAAATTATAAGGCAAGTTTGGATGAGAGCATGATGTACAAAGAAGGAAGATGATGTCTGGGCTTGCACTGATTGCAGACCAGTATTACCTGATAGCTTGTTGTCACCTATGGCTAGACATTAGCATGATCCTGCACATGTATGGAAGATGCAACATTGCACCTCTTTCGACAAGTGTGGTTCAGCCCTAAATTCAGAGTAACTGCAGAAGCACTTTGTCATCGCTGTGTATTATGCCAGAAACAGAATGCTGGAATATGTTGTCCTGAGTACCATAGGGAAATCTGCAGGTCCCTTCAACCGAATGCAAGTGGACTTCATGGAAATGCCCCTTTGCAATGGTTTGAGACACGTTTTCGTCATTGTATGCTTTTTATCAAAATGGGTTGAAGCTTACCCTACACGTAAGAATGCCAGTTTGACCATAGCAAAATTGCTGTTAAGATAGTGATTCCATGTTTTGGCTCTCTGACTTCTCTTGAGTCTGACCAAGGAACTAATTTTAATAATGAGATTCTGAAACTGTTATGTGCAGCACTACAGGTTGAGCAGAAGCACCATACAGTTAACATCTAGAGGTCTCTGGACTGGTGGAGCAAATCACTGGGGTACTGAAATCCAAATTGGTGAAAGTGGGTGCTTCAACGTCTTCGAAGTGGCACAATGCATTTCCTCTTGTGTTGATGAGTTTGAGAAGCACACCAGACAGGAGTACAGGACTATCGCCCCACATAGTTATAATGGGCTGAGTGATGAGACAACCATCAGTTCCTGCAAACTCTCTTCTAAACATCACAGATGACTTTATCTTGGCCTACTATATCAGCTGATGATGATGTGACCTACCATAGTTTGCCATTACCATATGGAGTTTCATGCAGTGTATTAACTAGCTTGCTTTATATTAATAATCAATTACAATATTACTGTTTGATCTTTTCTAAACTTCCTGTGCTAAAACGATTAAACCCATATACTGAAGCTTCACAAGCTGAGACTATGGGCTATAAATTTAGACAGACTCAATCCTTGGATATTGATTATGCACATAGAAATAACCTAACATGTACATTAGGGAGAGCTGAGAAGAAATGTATTGATTTAGCAGAAAATAGATGAGATAATATCAGTTAAAATTAATGTGTTGCCTAAATTAATTCCTTGGAAATTATAGCAAGAGGAAAATAAATTTATAGAAGGAATATCGATTTTAGCTTTGGGCTTGCAGCTTAAAGGTAAACTTTGTATTTATAGAATAAGATCAAATATTAACACAAAATGTGTAGGTCTTAGTGAATGTGATCATACATTTGATGTTAATGAAAACTGGGGAAGATGCTTAGGGCCCCAATACGAGTTTGGCAGAGTGGGAGCGAGCCACCACTCTCCAACCGCCCTCTTTCGCACCCCTAAACAGGGCCGTCGCCTGCTCACCAGATTAAAGTATTATTGTGGTCTGGTAGGTGTGCAGTGTGGCAGTTCCACAGCAATACAGTTTAAAGGCTAATAATTGAGCCTTAAACTGCATGGCCACTGGACTGACAGTCACGTTCATGCACAGGATATACTGTGCAGTCCAAGCTCTGCAGGAATAGGGGGCATGCACACAGGGGGGCACAATATGTTCCCCGTGCATGTACCAATATGCACAGGGCCAAGAGGAAGCCCCCTTAGTGCCCCCTTTCTTCCTCACTGCCACCAATTTCATGGAGTAAGAATTTCCATGAGAACACTGGCTGAGGAAAGCTGTAATATGCTTGGTGATGCTGCAGGTCACCACCAAGCATATTGTGGCCCTCAGAATGGCACGTCACCACAAGGGATCTCTTATCCCTGGCAGTTGCGGCAGTGCCATGGCAGTCCGGCCACCCAAGTTGTAATCTGGCGGTCAGACCACCAGTGCAGCGGTGGCCGGACCACCACCTCTGTGTTACTGTGAGTTTAGTGGTCCTCAGAGTGGCAAACTTATAATCAGTACCTTGGATAGAGTTGATCCTATCTTTCCTGTAGTGCATTATATTTGTGGAAAGAATGCTTTTTATAAACTGCCTAAAGGATAATATGGAAGTTTAAGAATGGATATAGTTTTTCTACAAATTTATAATGTGAAGCAATTTGAAGAAGAATTAAGAGAAGAAAATGGAAGAATGAAGAAAGGTGTGAGTGCAAGTGAAATAGTAGGTCATATTTTTGGAGCTATAATACTTTCTGTAGGTGTAGTACTAAACTCACAGATAATTTGAAAATGTTCTACTATAGTTGATCAACTAGCCACTTGTACAACTGGAGGTTTTTCTGTTATAGACCTAGTAATGTTTTCGATAAGATCAATGGTGATTCAAAGTCGAATATTAAAAGTCCAACATTGTTGTACCTACATACATGATAAGAACAGAGACTTAAAAAGTTACATTAAAAACATTACTTACTTAAACAAGTACTTGAAAGATTTAAGAGCTGATGGTACCAGGGAAATGATAGGTAAAGGATTAGCAACTGTTAGCAACTGGTTGGGTAACTTGGGAAATGGATTGGTGGCTAGTTTGACACCACTAGTGGCGATCTCTTTGTGCATAATGCTGATGATATTATTTATCAAATTCTGTACATATAAAGAGAATAATCAAGGAGTGAAAAGAATGAGATCAGACCTTGAAATAGAGAATGACCAATGTAAATACTATGACCAAATGAAAATTCAAGAGGAGTCTAGAAGAAAGAGGTTAAGGACAACAAACCCATGATTTGTGACAAATCTGATGTGGTAGATTTTGATGGCTTGATTCACCATTAGAGGGGGCTTGATAGAGCTCAAAAGTCTGATCACTCTTTACATGACACATTTACCGATTTAGACACAGAAATCTGATTGTGCACTTTGCACACTTTAAGAAAAATTGCACAGAAATGAGAAATGGCAGTGCTAAAGTGTGCATAAAATGTGTAGAAAAAGAGAAAAACAAATGCAAAGATACTTTAACGTTTACTAATAGGGTGCAATAACAGACTACTTAGGAAAAAAGATGCCTTTAATAAAGTGACTTAGCATTTCTTTTGCTTTTCATTGAAATGCATCAGGGAGAAAAAGTGGTGCAAAAAGTTATGAAAATTTGCTCCGTAGCTGATATTTTCAGTAGTGATAGTGTACCTCATTTTAATTTTATAAAGATCAAAATCATTTTATTAAAATGATTTTTAGGAATAATTTACATGTATGAATGTTGAAATTTCGTGGAAATAGGACATAGCAAGTATACCGCTATTTATTTATATGAATTGCTTCATTTATTTCATTATCTTTAATTCTAATTAAGAGTTTACTTTACTGCAAAAGAAATTTTAGTTTTTAAATGCCTTCTTTCCATGTTCTTTGATGAACTGTATTTTTACTTTGCTTAATACAATGGACTTTTCATGTTTCTTCGAATCCTGATTTTGAATCTTGATTTATCTGTTCTACGCATGCAACATTTTGTACAATTCAGGACATTCTAATAATGTTCACTCAATAGTGAATTGATCAGAACTCAAACTATGTACTGATACCATGGACTGCAACAAAGTAAACTTTTCTTTGTTGACTAACCTGTGAGAATGGAAGGAGGAGTTGTTTCTCATGACATGTATCAGTAACCATGCGGGAATATCGAAATCTAGTACCTTATGACTAAATGGTCAACCACATGATGATCCGACCTTTATGGTGCGGTGACTGTTCATATGAAACATCATAATGCTTATAAAGGAGTAGACCCCAAAAGATTAGCAACACACAAGAATGTGTGATAACCATCACAAAAGTAACTTAACGCAACTGTGCATATCGCAGTCTATCGCTAGAAAGTAGCACCGTCTTAACGTCCAATTTCCAACCCGGCAGCACCATGTGATAGTAGCATGATAACACGCCAAATGACTGCACAAAAGTCAACGCGACTAACAAAAAATGTGAAACACGAATGCCCAAAAAGTTGCGATGCCCCAAAGCATGATACCAAAATCATTGCTAACCAGCGACAGCCCTGCAATACCCACGCGTCATGCGGGAAAACTCACTATAAAAGCAAAAACAAAAAAACACTCCAAAACGAGTTCAAACTGCATAGCACCATGGATGCAGCCGGACCGAGTTTAGAGGAGAAGCCGAAATCCACAAGCCCCATGGAGGACCAACATGGAACCTTGTGTTCAGGGAAGGGCAAGGAGAAGAGGAAAGGAAAGACGGGGTTCAGTCCGCAGGAAGTCTGGATGATCGTTACAGAGGTGATAGGAAACTACCAACAACTGCTCGTCACCTCCACTGTGGCACTAGCAACACAAACGGAAACATGTCAGACTATCTTCACCAACATCAATGCAGTTGGAGTGGTGAGGAGGTTAATGGGGGAGGTCAAGAGGCACTGGCATGATGTGCAAAGGCAGACCAAACAGAAAATTGCCGACAACAGGAAGGCAGCAACGGCGACTGAAGGTGGACAAGCTGGATGAGCTGGAGGAAATGGTGGCCACAGTAACCAGTGTGGAGATGGTGGCAGGAGTGGGGGCCTGGACACAGCACGATACGACCTGACCCAACAACAACAGGGTGAGTGATGACCAGGGACTGGGGGGACAGGGGAGATGGGCACAATAGCACACGTGCACAATCATGTGTAGCACACCGCACATGCACAATGACAGTGGAACATGTCCAGGATACCCTTGGCACACTGCAGCACACATACAAACACCAAGTAGGTTCCGTCCACCATGTGCACATATGGGCCACCTCCGAATAACCAACAACACTACCAATCCATGCACATGTGATGAAACCAGAAAAGCAGCGGCTGTGTGAGCCACACTGACTAAGCAAGTGACACTGCATGACCGATAGCATGGCAGCATCCTAAATAAATGACATTTTGCATGAATCGACATGGAGGTGGCCCAGTGTGGATCACATCTATAAAGGAGCAGGTCACACTCTGACACATCCACTTGCACCTACAACCCATGCCGTCCAATACATGCAGCAGACAAACAATGCACAAGGCCACAAATTCTGTGCAGGAGCACAAATGACCCAAGTTGCAAACATCCCAGCCCCCGAAAAGCACACAATTCCAAGGCACACCACCTCAAAGGGACAAGGGTACACAAGAGCTGCAGGGTGGACCCCCCCACAATGCAGCACACACACATAGCAACAACAGAACATCACCAATGACGGCAATGTGGGATAAATGCAACACCTACACCACAGGATATAGGCCACAACAGGTTCTGCTTGTGCGTAGTGGCCACTCACATCTGGCATTGCCTGACACTGTGTGATGACAATGTACGGGTAGTACCAGACATCCGTCATATACTCAGAAAACCCACTGTCTGCCATAAAATATCCAGCTCCACCAAAACAGTCACTATGTGCATTGTCATGCAGTCTGCATGTAAACATCTGCAAAGCGGCAACATACATGGGAACCTCTGTTAACATGCATCTCCCCTTAACATTGCAGGGGGAAAAACAACACACCCTGCCATTTCTCCCACTGAGCCGGTCCCAGATGACTGCAGCAGAAATTGTGACACACACCTCTGCGACCCCTGATCTGTCAGTAGCCCACAGTGATGCAGCACTATCACCATCGCACCCTGATGTGTCAGTGGCACCCAGTGATGCAGCCATTAACCCGCCTCACACACCGGACACACTGGACACTGAGGAAGTATCAGAGGACTAAGATGTTGATGGTAATCACTATGTGAGGAAGGAGGTAGTAGCATCCATCACCGCTATATGACCTGTCCCTGCCTGGTTCTGCCCTATGCATCATGCCCTGGGACAACACCTTCCACTGACCCCAGAACACTCTGCGACATACACATGGACCCCGACATGGACTGGCATATCTTCACTGGTTGACAATAACACAGCAATCCTGCAGCAGACTGCACTCTCCCTCTCCCAAATCACTTACCAATCTCCAGAGGACTCTGGTTGGCCCACCACTGGGCTCCCATGTAATGTGGGATGGCCATGTACAGCTCCAGCTCCGGAAAGCACCAGAATGCGAAAAAAACATTTGAAATCACACAGATGTGTCATGACTATGTTCACTCAAGTGTGAAAGTATGTATGTATGGGCAATGATTGCACAAGAAGGTACACCCTTGTAAATGACATCAATGCGCATGTTGAACCCTGAGCCACGTGGCCAGTTGGATGTCTGTGAAGGTGAGTACTAGCTGTGGCCTCGTTGCACATTAATGACAATCTCGCAACCCCACAACGTAGACACACATTCACGTATTGAATAGGGCTGTGTGTAGGAAAGACAAAATCGGTAGCAGGCCAGAAGTGGTGTCCTACATCACATGTGACACCAGAAGCTCACTTTGCATACCTACTCTCACACATCTGTGTGGACTCATTCTGTTGTGATTCATAGTATTGCTCCACATGGTCAGAGGTTGGACACCATAATCACACTGCTGGAGACACGTAAGAGCACAGGCCTGCCAGCAACTATCCCAAACACAGTGTTTGGCTCATAGAGGTGGAGCAGTCAAAAGGGACCTACCCCCATTGTACAGGCGTGACTCGGTCCCTCCCTGTGTAGGGACAATGCTCATTGTGGCACACAATTCGTACATCTAATCAACACTCATCACATTTGGACAGTAGTGAAGTTGCAGAGACTTTGTTGGCATGTGCATGTCAGTATGGACAAGGCAAGGGCCACAACATGCAGCGACATGCTTGAGACACTTATACGCAGCATAGGAACATTTTGAGGTGCAAGACATGGCGGTGCAAAAATGTACACAAATCATTACGGATGGCACCAGTCTCAGCCCACCTTGCCTTGCTGGACGAGTCATGTGATGTTTGGCGTCTGCCCATTGCCCCGTGTGAGGGGACACAACTCACAGCCCATGGGTTCTGCATAGTGCTGTGCCACCGGACTGCACCGACTGTCTGCTCTGCTGACAGTGACCAGGTGGCAGGGTCTGACAAGGTCACATGTAGTGCTACATTGCCATGTGTGTACCGCCCCAGCAGTATGTCTGACTTGGGAACGTTGACAAACGACACTGTGCTGCTTCGCCCATGGATGTGTGTCACCTTGCACAGGTGTGTGTACACACGCGTAGTTCCACGCACAAGCATTCTGAGTCCAGACAAAGGCAGACATGTCCACTGTTGAGGTGGGATATGTGAGCATTCTCCATGATGAAACAAGGTGTTGGGACCTGTGCTGTGGGTGACAATCGGATGTGGCTGCAAGAACGTAGTTACTCGTCCATGAATGCCAGCGAAGCTTCATGGGCGATATGTTCCAATAGTCCGTCATTGTCGGGTTCAAGGAACACCAGGGTGACCAAATCCATTAACTGGTCTGGGCAGATGTGCTCAGTCCATGCCATTTCCCCAATCCGCAACACAGCCCAATAGGGTAGCGCCTTGATGTGGTCACTGCACACAAGGAGTTGTGCAATCTCCCATGCACAACTGCCAGCACATACGCCAAAGATCAGTTAATCCCATGCACGTCTATCCCGGTGACACTCCTGTCCTTGGGCCAACAGGGGGCACATTGTCAAGTCATAATCCAATTCAGCTACCGTTGTGTTGGATAGGCAGACATCCATGGGGTACTCGAATGTGCATGATCGACAGTGGAACCAGGGCTGGACGCAGGTGACTTAGGCATGACGGAAACTCAGAAGGTAACTGATTCACAACACTGCCATTGGCACAGTTCCCAACAAATGCAGGATTTGTGCATGGTACAATTCCACGTGAAAGGGGTTGCACATGTTCCTGGGAATGCCTGCCATTGTGTTTGTTGGTCTCATACCACAGGTACTCCTCAGACCGGCTGCAGTTCAGTGGACGATATGCCACAGCTCAGAGCGCATGTGTGTGCAACGTTTGGACGTATGGGTAGTTTTTGACCAATGTGTCTAGGGCATCCATTGCAGGTGTAGGTCGTGCAGGGGCAAGTGTGTGTGGGCACCTTGGTTTTTCATTAGCGCTGTTCGTGGTGTGGGAGTCGTCGGAGGCTGATTTAGTATCCCACGCAGGGTGTGCCAGCCGCATTCAGGACTAAGGTTGGATGGTCGGTTGGCCTTTTGCCTTGTGAGTAGGGACAAAGGAGCTTTCATTCCTAATTTTAGTTTGACTATTGCTTGCATTTCAGAGATTCGACGTGGCCTTCGCGCTGACTTTGAATCAAGGCCTGTGATTTGGTGTGCACGAATTTTGAGACACACGAAGCCGTTGACATGTTTGCCTGAGCCAAGGCTTGATTGGCATTGGGCTCCTTGTTCAGTCTCTTTCTTTCTCTATCTTTCTCTCTTTCTCTCTTTCCCTGTCCTTTGTTGAGTGCCTGACACACCTTCTTATCTTGGATATTGTCTTGCAGGCTGTGACTCACAGATTGTCCAGGGATACCCCGCCATGCCCCTTCAAATTAGTTCTTTGGAGACCAATTAGTATGTGACATTTTGTTTGGTCTTTCAATGGCGCATTTATGACTCAGGATTTTTGTACTCACATGTGTGTTGATTGCTGCAATTGAGGACATCTGGCGGGTGCTATTTTCCATGTTTTCGGGCCTTTGATGTGCAGTGTCTTGGTTCAGTGGTGGTGCGGTGTACCCAGGGGGTGTGTGGTCCTGGGGGTGGTGGTGGTGGGCGTTGTGGCCCTCTTGGGTGTCTGTCCAGCATGATCAGTGGCTCTATGGCATCTGTGTTCTTATCACCGATCTGGCTGGTCATTGAGAATGTTGGGGAGTGGTGTGGTCGTGGCTTTTGGCACAGGAACGCCTACTCTGCATCTGCCGAACAAGCCTGATTTTTATATACAACATGTTTTTTACCCTTACCAACTAAGTTGCCTGGATTTTACAAGGATTTTCTGGTGAGCAACCAGATTTTGCTCTTTCCCGTTTTAGCTCATGCTTATGGACTCAAAGGACTTTAACCTTGATCTTTTTTACCTTTGGTTTAGAATCTTTGGAATGCTGATAGGAGAAACAAATCATCCTATACCTTTGATGGTGGTAGGAGCCTGTATCTTCTATTTGATGTGAATCTTAGAAACCATTCTTTGCCCTTGATGGTGATAGCAACATGTAATTTCTATTTTACGTGAGTCTATTCTTTAAAGAAACACTCTCTGCCTTTCATTGCAGTAAGAAACTGTAACCGTATAAACCATCCTTGTCTGGATGAGAAATTCTTTACTAAATGTGTGGTTTAATACTACATGCTGTAAGATTCTTGACTGAAAGGCTTAAAATGATACTCATATGCATTGATTTTTGATCATTAATACAGTAACCAAATATCTAAAACTGCCGTTTAAAACTATGCTGTTTGATAATGATTCTAGGTGCTTAACAGAGAAGTCATGTATTGTTTTCAGAGCATCAAGTTCTGGTTCTTTTATTCCGCATTGCAACAGCAGAACTCTTAGTGAGTATAATTTTGGTTAGACTGACCTTCTTCAGGAGGGTGTGCCTCCCATTGCAATACTTTACTCCTATAGCATGGTATTGAGAGTGGTGTATTTGAACCCTATTTAAAATTTGTAATTGGCTACCAATTATTGGTCCTTATTTGGTGGATTTGGATTCTCTAATTCCTACCTCTCACTCTTGGCAGAGAAAGATCCATCAGAAGACCATTGTGTCTGAGGTAAACTGCAGTGATGCAGAAGATTAATCATTGAAGGGCCCACTATGGTTAGAGTAGTGAGGAATCTGAAAAATGCTTCCACTGGATCAACTGCAAATGCTAACATACAACTGAGCACACATTTAGACTAAATGCACAATGACCACATTTGGTCAAAGAAGGACTGGCCTGCAGGTAAATTCGGAAGTTGATAAGCTCATCTCTAAATTAGATTAATAACGCCACTATGTTGCAGACTGTTATAGTGCTTGTGTCGAGCACCAGAAACCACCGCCTCAAATTAAGCACTGCTGGTAATCAACCTTTCTTGGCCCTCTTTATCTGAGACCTACAGGCATTACAGCTGTTGTCAACATCTGTAGCTTCCTCCTGACATTTGTAGCTCACTGGTGTCCCATTCCCCACTTCAACTACTAATGGGTCCACTGAAAGGGGGCCTCCGGAATAAGAAGGGCAATCTCCTGATAGGGACCATGTCCAGGTTTTGCCACACTGGACGCCTTCACTGGCTCCTTCAACCAACAAGCAGCAGTACCCACCACTCCCAAACCAATCTGCACATAGGTGCACTGGCACACAAATTCACCATTTCTTCCATAACACATTCATTCACATTGAGTCAAAGGTAAAGCCTTTTTGGCCTGCTTTAACAAGTGGCACTTGACATGACCTGTCTTGGTGCCTGTTGAATCCTCACATCTTCTGTATTTATATATTATTACAGCCTACCCTACTAGTTGTCTGTACTGCTGCTTTCCCATCTGTCATATGCTTCCTCATGTCCCCGTCCTCACTTCTAGTCTCTGGCCTAACCCACCTTTTCTCCTCGGTCTCGCTGTCCTTCTATTTAATTCCATAATGCTATGTTTTACTCCTGCCATCTTATTAGTCTTTGAAATGTGTGCACACCATGCATTACATCTCATGGACTTTTCTGTGCCTTAACCCTCAGAGTCTTCGTACTACTGCTTTATCTCACCCCTCACTCGCCATGTCTGCTGCTGAACAGTAATTATTTGCCATCCACCATGACCCCTTAGGCCCACCATTCTGGTGCTTTCTTCTTTCAATATCATTTTGTTTAATTGATAAATCCTTAATCTTTTTGTATTCTGCGAAGAACTTAATGCTCTTCTTTGTGCAATCCACCTAGCTCGGCCCCATTCCTTGTGCGTGGTGACTTTAGTCTCCAATTTCAACCAAACATCCTAAATGTGCTTTCTTTTTCTTTCTCTCTTTAATTTCCCCTCATAATCTCTTCTTTTTCTTTTACTCTCTCAATTATAGATCATCTGCTCCTTTCTTTTTGCCTTTTTAATTCCACTGCTCTCCCCCACTATTCAATGTAACATCCTTACTTCTCATGAATCATCAACTGATCATGATTCATTTTACTTCTCTTGTCCTTTCAAATGTAAATATTTCTTTTTCTGACTAATTTTTCAACAGTTCTACTGGTATTCACAACATATTACACATAAACTTTCACAATAAAAACATTGGCTAAATACGCCAACAGGTGAAAATTAGGACCAAATCTAAGAAATTGTAAACAAGAATATAAAATTGTGGGACAAGAAAGAAGAAACACCAAAGGATCACTTACCTGACGCCAACGGGCAGGAGCCGTGAGGGCAACGGCGGAAGCAGCAATAGACGCCGGGAGGCAGCCCGGTCCAGCGGACTACACTCCCCAGCAGGCTCTGGGGCGGCAGCGCGCCCGTGACGCGCAGGGAGCGCCCGGAGGCGCCAGTAAAAGGCTGACCCCCCGGGAGCCCAGGGGGGAACACCAAAGGATCACTTACCTGACGCCAACGGGCAGGAGCCGTGAGGGCAACGGCGGAAGCAGCAATAGAAGCCGGGAGGCAGCCCGGTCCAGCGGACTACACTCCCCAGCAGGCTCTGGGGCGGCAGCGCGCCCGTGACGCGCAGGGAGCGCCCGGAGGTGCCAGTAAAAGGCTGACCCCCCGGGAGCCCAGGGGGGAACACCAAAGGATCACTTACCTGACGCCAACGGGCAGGAGCCGTGAGGGCAACGGCGGAAGCAGCAATAGACGCCGGGAGGCAGCCCGGTCCAGCGGACTACACTCCCCAGCAGGCTCTGGGGCGGCAGCGCACCCATGACGCGCAGGGAGCGCCAGGAGGCGCCAGTAAAAGGCTGACACCCCGGGAGCCCAGGGGGGAACACCAAAGGATCACTTACCTGACGCCAACGGGCAGGAGCCGTGAGGGCAACGGCGGAAGCAGCAATAGACGCCGGGAGGCAGCCCGGTCCAGCGGACTACACTCCCCAGCAGGCTCTGGGGCGGCAGCGCGCCCGTGACGCGCAGGGAGCGCCCGGAGGCGCCAGTAAAAGGCTGACCACCCCACTCGCCCCGCGAGTCGCGCGCGGGAGAAGCCCGGGACAAGGGCGGGGCCGTCTGTGGCCGTCAGGGGCCAGAAGAGGCCGGGCAGGGCCACCCCCCTAACTATCTTAACCTGTGAGTATTCGTAGGTGGAAAACTTTGGATATAACTTGTTTTTATCAACAAATAATCATTTGAGTCCCCTAAATAACCCCATAATGTCTGTCCAAACAACTTTACCGGACAACTATTTGTTGAAAGTAGTTTCTAGAATCAACAGTGACAGGAGGAAATCTCTGGGGAAAAGTACTGTTTCAGACCTCCCACTGATGTTATCGGATCCTAATAATGCTGATATCATCGCCAATGACACTGACAATGAAATTGACACTGTAGTGGAGCATGATAATCTTGATGATAATGTTGATTTAGCTATGGCCCCAGACAATTCGATAAGAGTGGAAGATGACCCTTGCGAAAATTCAGGGGGTACCCCCCAGCATTCCGTTAGGGCTACTAAATTCATGCGAGCCTGTAGGAAAACAGTCCCGAAGCGGGGAAATCACTCAACTAGAAAGAATAAAAAAGATGCCATACATAAGGAAAGCGCAGAGGGATTGGGTTCATTAGTAAAAGATAATTTCGTTACTGTTAACCCCAATCAAATTGATCTGCTATTGAGTGCTATTAATAGTAAACTTAATATGGTAGTAGAACCCCTGTTAGTTAAAATTGATGATTTGCGGGCAGAAATAGTAAGATTAAGGGCTGAGGTGGACCAGCATGCTGATAAATTGGAAAAATGTATATCAGATATTAAAATACCTGCATGCTTAACCACTGAACCTACAAAGGTTAGGGAACAGTCACAACCACAACCTATAAACAATGCCACTCCCGTTAACACCAGGGAAGAATCCCCTAGAGTGCTACAAGCACCTGCACCATCTTCTTCCACGGCCCAGGAGGCAGGCAGACCTTTAAGGCAACAGACTGCTGGGCCAGTAAGTACAACATCTGGCACTACACGGAACGATGTTAGACCTATATCAGTTCCTAAGAAACGCTCGGTACCAGCAGTATTAACTTTACCTGCTGCTACTGGGGGAAATAACGGGGTACCTTTACGGATTTGTCGGCGTCCAGTAGATCTCCCACCCGATTGTGTACCCTATGTTGTGGTCCTAACCAACGTCCCGATCATAACTCAGACCTCTACTACCCAAGAGACAGCAGAATCTTTAAGGAATAAAACAATTTCCTGGTTAAACCGCCACTGTGGTTATCCAGTTGGCTACTCTGATCAGATTATCTCTATCAGAAGAGTCAACTGGATTGGTAATACCAGAAAGACATGTGGGGGAGATTGTGTGATTATCAATTTTAAGCACCCGCAACATGTTGCGACTGTTTTGCTTAGAGCAGCATCTATTACGCAGGCAGAGACAGATGTAGTCGCCAGACCATTGGGTTATTTCTACAATCACCTCATCAGACGGCAATCTGTTAGTCGTGGAGAGGGGGTAACGAGCAATTTTATATACCCATCTTTTGTAAACAGACCAGTCTCAAATGTCTGTCCTGGTTCTCAAGATGGTACATTTACCCAGCCGATGCATACAGTGAATCCTGTGATAGGCGGAAATAATTTTATAACACATACCCAGCCAATGCACACAGTGAATTCTGTGATAGGCGGAAACAATTTTATAACACATACCCCCAACCCATTTATAACTCATGGTAGTACTTCCTTGCCTGTTAGTGAGATGATCTACCAAGTCCCCATCCAGAACAGGTATCAATCATTGAGTTTTTTAGATCAAAACGATTGACATGAGATTGATCTTCCTCCGGATGATGCGACTAGTATCACTTATGGAGGAGAAACTATGTCTGTAAATAAACTGGACGATAATGTGATTGTAGATTGTATGTTGACAGGGGGAAAAGCCCCAAATACAATGTATAACATAGAGCTTTTTAACAAAGAAAATAACATGACCATATATAGAGATGAATTGCCTATTGTCAGTCATGAGAGTGATAGTGTAACTTGTTATATTGCCAGCTGGAATATTGCAGGCTTAGTGGCCAAGGAAGACATATTAGGATGGAAAGATTTTGTGAACTTATTTGATATTCTTTGCCTTCAAGAAACATGGTGTAAAAACTTTAATGGCATTGACGGTTTCGTACCTTATGAACTTCCTGCATTGGCCTCAACCCATGGTAGAGCTAAAGGAGGGTTGTTGGTGTTGATTTCAGTCAAATTACCTATCTTGGTGAAAAAGTATATAAAAGTGGGGGCCTATTCACAAATTTTATGGCTAACACAAGAAGGAGGTAGAAATATACTTTTGATTAATTTCTACAATAATATCTTTGATGGCACTAGGCATGTCGCAATTAATGAATTAGACAGGGCATTGAATAATTGTGTTAATAGTTTTAATGGAGTTTTTGAATTTATTTTTGTGGGGGATTTTAACATTTCAGTATGTCCATTATCATCTCAGAAGTTATGCGGTGTATATAACCGCTTGGGGGATGCTGATACTCACTTCCCCCACCACTTATATGGAGAGACCCTGAACAACTTTCTGACTGATTACGATATGGAAATTATGGAAAACGCTACCAATGAAGTGGGTGAAAATGTACCGACTTTTAAAGGAAGGGGCGCAAACACTATTATTGATTTTATATGCATGTCTTCAACACTTATCCCGGTATGTTCAGTGCCTAAGGTGGTTGATGTCATGTTAAGTGATCATAACTGTTTAACTATCGAAGCAACAATATGGAACAATGTCTGTGCACGTGAAAAGGGCAGTATTGTTAATATTGAACCCCATAGGCAGAATGGGTATAGGTTGAGGTGGAAGGGAGAAAAAGCGGATATAATATCTAATTCCATTATTTCTAGTTGTCTGATGGAAATCGCGGCAATTTTAGAACAGGAAGAACCCTCTGCTGCTAGTATTGACCAGTTCGATAGAATTAACACAACCATCAATAAGAAATTTACTAAAAATGTCGGGCACAAGAATAGATATAAGAGGGGATGGTTTGACCATGCTTGCTCTATTGCCCGGAGGGATCTTAAAGAGGCTCTGGCAGTGAAACCAAGAGATAAGGGTCTGGTGATCCAACTTAGGCAGGATTATAATTTGATCCTTAAACGCAGAAAAACTGAATTACAGCAGGAAGCGTGGGACAACCTTACGCAGGCAGCAGATTTGAAGAATTGTACCCTTTTTTGGTCTACGGTGAATAGCCCGTTCCTAAAAGATGAAAGGGTACCAGAACTCACATCTAATGTGAGTATGGAATCCTGGATCCAACATTTCTCTATTATTTTTGATTCGAGAAACAGACCGGCTTCTAACGAAGAAGGGTGGCCTATCATAGCTTTGAATATCTCTATAGACGAGGTTATGGTTAGCATTAGAGCCAGTAAGGGAGGGAAGGCACAGGGACCTGATGGCGTACCCATAGACGTGTATAAGACTGCCCCGGAGATTTGGGGCCCATTGCTGGCTAAAACCTTCAATGCAGCTATATGTTGTAAAATACCGTCTACCTGGGAAGAATCAATAATCGTCCCTATTTATAAGAAAGGTGATCGAGGTGACGCCAACAATTACAGGCCAATATCATTACTGGACTCATCTGTCAAAATTATGAGTCGGGTCCTTTTAGTAAGATTAGAGGAGTGGGCAGAAACTAATGAGATTTTATCTAATTGCCAGTTTGAATTCAGAAAAGGACGTGGCACCATTGAGCAGTGCCTGAATCTAGAGCTCCTGGTAGGGAAATACACACAGGCCAAAAAGGGGTCGCTTTATTTATGTTTTGCTGTTCTGAGTAGCGCTTTTGATTTAGTAGACCATGCCATATTATGGACCAAACTGTTAGAAATGGGGGCTCCTGAAGGTACAATTTATTTCCTGGCCCGCCTGTATGAAAAGCTCAGCACCAGTGTCAGATATGGAACTAACGGGGAGTGTACGGCCAAGTTCAGGATCGGGAGGGGAATCAGACAGGGGTGTGTTTTTGCACCCCTGCTTTTTACCCTCTTTATAAACGAGGTAGATTCTGTCCTGCAGACAGTCGCGGCGGATGCCCCTAGAGTAAACAATTTAAACATCCCTGTGTTACTCTATGCGGATGACGCTGTGTTACTGTCCAGGATCCCCCTGGGCCTTCAACGTTTGATGGACTGCTTTGTGCAGTTCATCAAAAATAGAAAACTGGTGATCAATAAATCCAAAACATATGTGATGGAGTGTGGGCCAGGACGAGCCAAAACGAAAAGCAAATCCCAATATTTTATTGAGGGTGAACCGGTCCAAATGGTTGAAAATTTCTGTTATTTGGGAATTACATTTACAAAAAATGGTAGCTGGGATACTGAACACAAAGTTGTTAAAACTAAGATGATTAGGAGTGCTAATGGGGTCTTTGTTTTTGCTAAGAAGTTGGGGAGTAGGCGAATCAAAGACATGCTTAAAATCTATCAAGCTAGATGTCTTTCTGCAGCCCTTTATGGGGCCGGGGTTTGGGGTGTGTCACCAGCAGGGAGCCTTCAGGTGGAGGAGAATAATTTCCTGAAAAGGCTCCTATGTTTACCCAAATCCACCTCCAACACTTTAGTTCATAAGGAACTGGGGATTCATACACTAAGTGATATGATTATGTTAAGACCCCTATTACTATGGCGCTCTATCTGGCTAAGAGATGGCACCTCATTGAATAGAGCTATCATTGAGGATTGCCTTTCCTTAGATCAGTATTTAAAGATCCCTTGGATTAAATACATCATTGAATGTTCCCAAAAGGTTTTTGGCCTTAATGTGATTAATGATCCATGCAGTATCTTGGATATCTCCAAATTAAATATGAAAATAACTTTTCTGAACTATTGCAATGATAGGCAATCTTTGAAGGATTCTAAACTATCCACATATATATTGTACAATAGCATGAATGATTTTTCTGGATTTCATCCGTATTTGTCACATGTAACTAGAGTTTCGCATCAGTTTGTACTAACCAGAATGAGGATGGGAATAGTACATTATCTTGTTGCGTGTCCTAATATTAAAATGCGCCCTAATGGACTCTGTCAATGTGATAACAAAACGGAACAGAGCACGAAGCACTTTCTTTTATCATGCGAACTGTATAATGAATTACGGAAACTCTTTCTAAAGCCGATGCTGAAAAGATTTGGAGTGAGAACAATCACGGACTCTATGAAACTGCTTTTTAATCTACACCATCCGGACATTTGTTTTTTTACTGCTACATTTTTGCTTAAAGCAATTAGCGCCAGAAAAAGTATGTGTTTTTAACTATTTTTAAATATTTATTCCGTCCCCCTCAGGATATTTGTATTTGTATTATATGTTTATTCTTAATGAAATACTCGTTTGTGCAACTGTATGTGCTTTTATGGACATGTTTTTAATGTTCCGAATAAAGCTTTATGATGATGAAGAAGACATTAGAGCCATAGGATGCAGCTCCAAATGGTAATGCATTTGTCAATTTGATCTCTTGTTTTGTACAGCAAATCTCCATAGATATTAGGTGCAGTATGTCAGCATGTTCCATTCCAGATCATTCAATTTGGTCTTCACATGTCTGGCTAATCTCAATCTTTTTTAATACCACATCCATTGGCTTGATACTGCTTATCCAAATGAGCTTTTTTTTAAAGCCCCTCTATTACTACACCATCATTGGCCTTGGGGACTTGAACCGTCAACCCAATTGCCACATTTCATTTACTTGTAAGTCCCTAGTAAAGTGTAACTACCTGTACCCAGGGCCTGTTAATATAATGTGACTAGTGGACCTGCAGCACTCAGTGTACCACCCACTTCAGTAGCCCTTCAAACACGTTTTAAACTTGCCACTGCAGTCTGTGGGTGCAATTTTAGAGTGACATTTTGACCTGTAAAATTAAACCTTTGAAAGGTCTTAACTCCCTATTTCATGCATATAATTCGCCCTTAGGGTACACCCAAAACAGCCCTTTGGTCACAGAGAGATGTTTTTAAACAATTGGACATACACTTTTAACTTTTAAATGTCCTGGCAGTGATAAACTTCAATAGGTGTTTATCACGATTACAAGGTCTGTCTATCATAGGATAACATTGGGTTACTGCAGAAAAGTGACACTATATATACCATTCCAAAGTAAGGTATAAAGTGCACAGAGTCCAGTGGCTCCCCAGAGACTTAACAGATGCTAAAGTAGAGGATACTAATACTCTCCTATGTGGTAGTGTGGGTGAGCAGTTAGGCTTATCAGAGGGCAGTGCTAAGCATCTGTTGTACCCACACTCAATGACTCAATCTGAGACCAATGGTTGGTAAAAATATTGCTTTTAGTATATGCATTCTATAGAACCAAAGATTCTTTGTTGCAGTAAAATACGTTATGCAATAATACTGTTTTTCATTGTAAAAAGTGGACACAGTGCCTTTTTCAATGCGCACATTGTTATTTTTTGGGAAGAAAACACAATCAGCAATATGAAGGTAAGTAAACAATTTACGATATTGAGCTTTTGGATGAAGAATCAGTACCAGGCAAGGTTCAGGTAAGTGACCTCACTGCACAACAAGTGGCTCTGGGGCGGCCAGGTGCAGAGGTCAAACTCGGGGTCTGGTGCCAATGTTTTCCAATCGAGAACGAGGGCAATCGAAGTGGTACTACTAGCAGGTGAGTAGCATGGTTTTAGAACCCAGTCGCCGGGGGTTAAATAAACATGGGGGCCATAAGGCAGCACCAAACTTACATCTCCAGCAGCACAGGGGTGGCCAGGTGCAGAGTGCCAACACAGCATTGGGCACCCAATGCAAAACAATGTGGAATCTCCGACTTGAAAAAAGACTGTAGGATCAGGCAGGAGGCCACTCAATGGAAACCAACAGCTGCACTGGTAAATTAGGACAAGCTGGAGTGTCGGGACACCATCAGTAGGTCTCCACAAGGTCCAGGGACTCTGGATGCAGGGGTGTCCTTTGTGGTTGAAAGTCATCTTACCAGTGCCGTCATGGCTTGGGGGGGGTGGTGTTGCAGAGGCTGCAGCAGTCCTTGACCTGGTGTCCAGCTTGGGTGAATGCATGATGGACTCTTGCTCAGGATCGCTGGGGGACCTTTTCTAAACTGGTGGGCCTCTTGCACTCAGGCTTGGGCGTCGGGTGAAGAGGTGGTTGACTTTGCGGTTCCACAGGCAGCGCACTTGTCTTTAAAGTTGTTTTTTCTTCAGGACTGACAGCCTCTGTCCATGGGAGATTAGGAGTCTTTGTAGAAGGCAGGTAGTTCCCCAGGGTTCTGGAGGTTGCTGCACTGTGGGACGAGTCGCTCCCCTGTAGCAGGATCTTTGAAGGCTACAGACTGGCCAGAAGGGCTGGGGCCAAGTCTGTTGGTGTCTTCAGTCTTCGCTGCTGCATAGCTCTTCTTTGTCCTCTTCTTCATATGTCATCAGTAATCTGAGACTTATGGTTCAGGGGTGTCTCAAAATACTCAATTTAGGGGTGTCATAGGGGTTAGAAGGTAGTAGACAATGGGCTACTTACCTTTAGGGTTACTACACCCTTTGTATGCCCACTTCCTCCGAGGAGGGTGCATACCCCTAACCCTATTGGCTAGAATTCTCCAAAACAAAATGGAGGATTTCCAAAGGAGGGGGGCACTGCATCTCAGGGCACCATCAGGGGTGGTCCTGGCTTGGAGGGGCTACACCTCTCCTGTTCACTAATTTTCCTGCTAACCTTGCTTTCAAAAGTGGGACTTGTTCAGGGGGGTGGGCATCACCACTAGCTGGAGTGGCCCTGATCAGCATAACAAAGAGCAGGAAGCCTTTGAGGCTCACCACCGTTCTATGCTGTTTCTGCTTGGGGGTAGGTGTTAAGCACCTCCACCCTGAGCAGTCTTTTTTCTGACCTATGAAAGCAAAAGACTCCCACCTCAGGGGGTCAGAAACATATCTAGAGGTTGTAGGCAGGTGCAGACCAGTCAGGCACACACTAGTGGTTTTGTAGGTTTGCAGGGGGCAGTTCTGAGGTGCCCTCTGAGTGCATTTATTAATGAATCCAACACTGGCATCAGTGTGGGCTCATTAATCTGAGATGTTTAGTATCAAACATCTTGGAATTCGGTGAAGCCATCATGGAGCTGTGGAATGCGTAGTGACAAGCTCCCAGCCCATGTACTAGGTATGGCTTCACCCTGCACTTATAATGTCTGAGAATGGGCTTAGCCATTATAAGGGCATATCTGCTCATGCAGTGATGCACTCACATGAGGTATGGTGCACCCTTCCTTATGGCTGTAGGGCCTGCTGTAGGGGTAACTTACTTATGCATCTTGCAGGGATGGTAGGCCAGGCACACAGTGATGTGTGCCAGGTTGACTCTTCAATTTTATCTGCACTAAAACACACAGGCTGCAGTGGCAGTGTGCAAGTGTGTGGTGAGGGACTCTTAAGGTAGCCAAATACATGTTGCAGCCCTTAGAGGCCTCCTCTCTTCACACACTGGAACCTTTTACAAGGGAGTTATTTGTGGGCCTGAGGTGGCCTGTTTTAAAAGACAAAATACAAAAGGACAACATACCCTTCGGACAGTTCCTTCGTGTCCGACGGAACTGTTCCTCATTAGATGATTTTTACAAACACTCAGATATTTTAAAACACAAGTTAAAAGATAGGGGCTACCCGTGGAGGTTAATTAACCACTCTTTCAAGAGACCTAGATTTTATAATAGGGAGAGTATGCTGGAGAAGCTGTTAATAATGTATTGAAGCCAAAAACTTGACTTTTAATAAACAACCTATTTTAGCTAAAGACTTAAATAATTGTAGGAGTAAAAATCTAGTTTATCTTTTGATATGTCCCTGTGGACTGGGTTACATCGGTGAGACGGGCCGTGAATTCAGAATCCGCCCTAACGGAGCACAAATCCGCTATTAAGAATGAAAAGGCTAATGCCCCCCTTGTAGACCATTTTGTTTCATTAAACCACGCACATGATGATATCAAATGGTTCATATTAGAGAGGATTACATGCAGTAGACGAGGTGGTGATATTACCATTAAATGTAAGCACAGAGAACAATGGCCTATATCTATCCTCAATACTGTAAGGACAGGATTGAATACCAAAGAAGACTGGGAATGGCTTATTGGTTGAGTTAATAACAGGATACAAGAGGTTGTTAAAGAATTCGAGTTATTTCCAACCATAATCCATGATGTACGTGGATTTATATTACTGAAGGGATAGCTGTCCGGCCGACTACACTTTTGGCGATGTCTACCTGGTACATTATGGTTATTTTACCCAAATAGGGCTCCCTATCCAATTATATCACTAACACCCTAAGGAGGGTTATGTACATTACTTAGCGAGATGCTCGCACGATACCACTCGTACATATAGAGTAAGCATATAGAGTGAGTATAACACATAACGTTGTCACTAAGATTTATAGAAGAATTTTGGGACAATATATTGATGCCCCTCTACATTTTGAACATTATATTTGATATTTTATATTTAACATTTGGTGATATAGCTCGAGGTATGCGACGATACTTTAATTAATAGATTCAACGTCCTGTCCTCTGCACTACTAATAGACACTGGGGCGCCATAAACGATATGTTACAGTAATACATTAGGAGACTATCGGGAGATCACGTGGTTCCGCTATTAGAAGGTTTACGGTGGTCTAAATAGTAAACATTGTCGCCCGCGCGCACCCGTAGACGGATTATTTCACGACGGGCGTTTCAGGAAGCCGACTACAGGTGTTGGAAATCTCTAAGTGAGTGGCCTGTATAAAGTCCGCCTCTTGCATCCAAGCTGTGTTTTACCGGCTATTGCAAGCACGACGCATTACCGCACACACCGTTCGTAAAATATCAGGTATGTTTGATGGGCACATTTTCTTGAATATCGTTAAGATTAACAGGGACAGCCCAAGTGGGTTTAATCGTAACCCATGTATATCTATTTGTTTAGGTTCGCCGTATCTGGGAACCTGACAATGTTTTAACATTGTGACGGTGATTCAACATAGTCTCGTCTGATTCCCCCCTTCAACCACGTGGGATTCTATTGACCTGATGGGGGTAAAGCCTTCATTGTTTCAGGTACGCGATGCGTGGTGGTTTTTTCACTATGAGTGACTCGATGCAATAAAAGATAGCGATCTAAAATTAGAAAATTTTGTTTTACAGAATAAGACACGAGATACAAGTAACACTTAACAACTAGATCGATTTGGTGACTTAAGACACAACCTTTTTTTTTATGGAAGATGAGATTCACCCCATGAAGTCGAAGCTTTGAGAAAACCATCATAGGAAACGTATTTAGGCCTTATTACAGGTATAAATATAAGCTTGGGATCGGCCATGTTTTATGGTTTATTTGGACTCTATTATGAGTTGTGATAGAGGCCTATTGACTGATTGTCTTGCACTCGCCTGTATTTCAGATACCAATAACAAGGTAGTCCCTGGAGGACTCAGATTTATAATTGGGCCTCATAGACCCCACAAGGGAGGTATGCAACACACTACCAACAATTTATAGTTGGTTGACAAAGACTGTCAGAACAGTATGGTTTTCCACTGTCAGAGTTTCAAATAACATTATGCACGTGAAACCTAATAGGTCCCTCATCGATTGGGGGACACATGTTGTTTGGATCCAATAGTGCGATATATGGTTTATTTAGGTATGGAAGGAATTGATTGATTTATTTTTAAATGCGTAAACAGGTGTCCAATGTCAGATTCTAATGCATGATATTTTATGTGTAGTAAGTGTTTTAGGGTTAATAGTGTCCAAAAGGGATACTATTTAGGTAATGTAAATAGAATGTCCAGGGCTTAACAATGATCATGTCTAGTTTCATGTACTGTATATGCATATAAGTGTGGATACTTTGTTTTTAATATATGAAATGTGGTTTTATCAATTTAATTGAACTATAAATGTGAACTAATGAGGACGAGATATTGATACTTGTTTTGTTGCCTTCCTTAGTTCTTTTAATTTGGAAAAAAGACAAAATCTTTAATTCTGTCTTGAGAAAGTTGGTGCGTATCAAGCCACAACACGAAACGCGTAGACGCAAACAATTTTGAATTAAATACGAGGAATTTTTAGGATGTCATTTGCTGATACTAGCCTGACATGATGTATAGATTCTAATCGGATTAATGACGTAGGATGTTTTTCAAATGATTCACTTTCATTTTTTGTCTCTTCTTGTACTTTTTAGGGCTCGGGCCTACGCCACCACGAAGTGGGGGGCGGAGCTTCCGAGCTCTTATGCGTTAAAAAAAAAAAAGATTTCAGAAAGGGGTCCGGCTGGCACATTCCTTAGTTTTTTATGGCATCTGCCTAGTGATTCGTCTTCGCTGTGCTGTCTATTTAGTAGCGTTGACGTGATAGGCTATATGTAATTTACACGTGCCCGATTTGGCATATTTTCGGCGGTTTCGCGCACGGCGGACTTATTAATCTTAATTAGGAGCTGTCAGAGTGCCCGTGTAATGCAATCCAGATGGTGCGAGCGCGTTCACAATTGCATTGCATGTATCATGCGCGCGTTTAACATTTACCTTTCGCGCACGGCAGTCCATTCATTTGGCGGTCTGTTCTGTGTGTTTGTATTTGCACGTGAGTCTGTGTCTACCTGTGAGTGTATTAAGACGCGTGTGTGTGTTTGCGGGTTTATGGAATCCGCCCCCGCCCCTTCCGGTGTACCGTAGTTATGATCTTCCCATCTGGATGATCTTCCCCGTACAATCTGCGCATGCGTATTTCACCACGCACGCGCATATGCTGCAAGACTACTTTCGCCTGTCTGGATGATCTCCCCTTTATAAAATTGCAAACAAAAAACCTGTATGCGAGTATGCCCCAATTTGGGACAGGCACCAAGGCTCCGTGTAAAATATTTTTTGGGGGTAATTCTTAAATAACGTGTGCTTCTTTGAACCTCTTCAGAAACAAGTGGAAAATTCAGAATCTACTAGACCAAGACCACTGTTTATTATGCCTCTAAAAGTTCCCGGTCTGCACGCCAATTTAGTGCAACAGTCATATCGGCTGTAAATTATAAAAGAAAGATTGAAGAAAATAAAAAAAGGTATAAAATAAACCTGCAACTGCTCTATGGAATCTGGCTTTGCTTTCAATACAGCACATCAAGGACTACACATAAAATTAATACATCATCATGAAATGTAATTGGAAGATGTCCGATCAAATGTTATCAAGCAACATTCCAGTATTTAGTTAATTCTTTGGGGTGATTTTGGACCTGGTGTGTTTCTGCTTGTTTATGTGCATCAAGTCCCTTTTTTCCGACGATCAAGCAAATCCAAAAACTATGCTGCTTAGTGTTATCTTTGTATGTACTTGGAACTCCCTGCTCCTCAGCTTAAACATATAAATGGGTCAATCATTCCATGGACAACCATATTCATTTTAAATCATATAAACATACTGTTAACCCAGGCATGTGATCCTTGGCAAAAATTATTCACCGTCTCCACAGGGTCCATTGAAAAAGGGTTTTGTGAGTTAAAAAGTAGCAAAATGCTCATTTACACCAAGAACAACATTCTGCACTGCGCAGGTAAAATTTTGGTGTAGGTTTTGCTTTTTTCATTTAAAATAAACAGAAGTCAAGTACAGAACAGATAGGGATTTTGGCAAGGCTTATGTAGTATTCTCTTAACAGTTACTTGTATGAAATCAAACCGCACAAATGCAAGGACACCGTGGGCCATATTATCAAGGAAGCTGCGGTAGTTTATCGCCGCTTTACCGGCAGGAAACTTCCGATAAAGCGGCGATAATGGGCTTGATAATATGCGATTCGAATTTCAATCAATTGGAGAAGTGTAACGGGTGCGCACACCGCTTCCGTTAAAGCCCCTGAAGAGAAGCAGATGGAGCTTCGAAACGCGTCGGGCAGATCCATTACGGAGCGGCGTCTACGAGCGGATCCCCGTCCTCACCTACACATAAATAAAGCTGCTGCTCGCGTGCTACTCATAAGGTGGACAACCTTGGAGCGTGAATATATATATATATATATATATATATATATATATATATATATATATATATATATATAGCAGCAACCTTCACTCCCTCCACCACTGCGGCGAAATGAAGAGACAGACCCCACGGTTTCATGCAAGGTAAGGCTTTATTTTACCTTTCACGGGCGACGCGTTTCGAGCAACCACGTGCTCTTGTTCACACACCTTGCACCGTGTCAGCTCAGATTATAAATACTTTTTTTTGCTTAGGTGTTCCACCTCTTTAGTGAGTCACATGGTCCGCCGTGAACATAGAAAAAATACTTCCATTGGTTTCACTCACTTAGCAGCTAAGTCATCACATTTGTTACAAAGTAATTTTATAAAATGTAAATGATTAACATTGCCTGTATTTAGACAAATTTATTTTGTTATGTGATTGATCTAATGGAGATCGCCAACAAAGTAATTATTACATATATGTATGTATACACACATATACTGTAACATATTGGGGGCACACCTTGAGCCTCACCTGCCGCCCTTCTTGATCGCCGCAGCTGTCTACTTTCCCCCTTCACTCCGCCGCAGCCTTCACTCCCACCAACGGCCGCAGTGAGGTGGGGGGTTCTGGGGCATTGGGACTACCTATCTCAGAAATTTCCGCGACGGAATATCGCTGCTACACGCATTTCCGGCACCAGGAGGCGCACAAAAAGGAACTCTGCCCCTGCGTCATGTGATCGCGCGCGGGACCGCGCCGGACTAAGCCCGGCAAAGGGCAGGCCGTCTGTGGCCGTCCGGGGACTGACGAGGCCGGGCTGGGCCACCCCCCTGCAAATCTCACTATGGGTAAGAGAAAACAGTTATGCAATGGGGGACAAGGAGACCAGAAAGCTAAAGTGCCAAGAAAAGCTGACACTATAATTTCATACCTGACATCAGCAGTGGGGGTCATAAGAAAAGAAATCGCGAATGCGGAAAAAGAGCTGGGCATCCCACCCTCGGTGGCTGAGGGGGCTGAACTGGTCTTGGAAGGAGAAAATCAAGTTACCCCGCCCTCACAATTAGCACCCCCCGTGGGATTAAGTCCTTACACCATGGCAGTACCTGAGCCAATCTTGGTTAGCCAGGCATTGTTGCCCCCTCATGAGAAAGCACCCAGCACACCTGCGCAACAGGCAAAGAGGGGCAGACTTACAAAGAAGTGTCAGAGAAAGACTAAACATGGGAACAACCAATCGACTGACTGGGAGGATGTTATAGTAGGCAGACTCAGTGTAAACATTGAAGGATTAATCCGCTCACATTTAGAGCCGGTTCTGATAAGCATCGGCAAGGACATTGTGGATACATTAAATACTTGTGTTGTGGGGTTACTTAAGAGATGTGATGCTTTAGAAGCCTTTGTACAAGAGTATCGGGGGCTGTTTGGCTCGGCGACTTTTTCTCAGCACCCGCCTTTAACTAAAGTAGGGCTAAACATGTCTATGGCCAATGCTAGACCTAGTAACACTCAACACAGTACAAATGTACCTGATGCCAATGTAGCCCCACATGTAACCCCGAGGGTTCCCCCTCCCCTGGATAAGGCACGAGAAAAAGTAACTAAATAAAAACCACCTGCATTGGCCCAGAGAGTAAATAGGTCAACACCCGCTCGCTGTCAAACAAAGCTACACCTCCCACCTGAAGCGGCCCCCTTAGTGGCATTACTAACCGGGGTTCCACCATTGGGGCTGAACACTGAAGAAAGCACACAGGAACTTTTGAGGAAAACCAGAAGCTGGTGTAGTCAATACTCCACAGGTGACATAGACATAGCCGATAATATAAGCATGGTCAGAAGAGTGGGGTGGGTTAGCCCATGTCAGAAACGTATAGTAGGGGACTGTATTGTCATAAATTTTAATAAACCAAACATTGCGGATCGCCTACTTTGGGACGGATCTGAACCATTAAAATCTGGCATTAGGCCATTCCCACTGGGTTACTTCTATCCTCCCACACCTAAAAGGCCATGGCACGTAGATGTAGGACATAGTAAATCACCTGTTTCATATCAGAATGTGGTGTACCGCCCACAGACAGCTCCAGTATGTCGGATCCCGCTACGGCCCTCTGAAACTACAATGGACATGGGCTTACCATTGACCAACCGTTTCTCCCCATTATCTGATATGGAAGAGAACGACTGACTAAATGATAAATCAGAGTCACCAGGTCAGACCCAGGTTTCTAAATGCAGCATTGCGAGTTGGAACATAGCAGGACTAAGAGCAAACATGGGTAATGATAACTGGGAGGGGTTCCTAAAAACGTATGATATAATAGCTCTCCAAGAGACTTGGGACCCTCAAAATAGTTTTTCTTTGGACGGATATAGCCACTTTTATATCCCGGCGAAACGCAGTAATGTGGGCAGGGCAAAGGGGGGTTTAATTATATTGTTTACGTTGGGGCTAAAGGGCTCACTAATACAACTTGATTCAGGCTGTCATAATTGTTTAATAGTGGAACTGACAGTATCTGATTCCCACAAGATTTTATTTATTAATTTTTATTATACTAATGACAACCAACATAATAATCTTGCTTCATTAGAAAAGTTTTTGTCCGTATACAGTCTAAATTTAAATAATTTTGAGATCATACTGATGGGGGATTTCAATACTCATCCCTGTAATCAATCTTGTGTAGGTACGGGTTATGAGTGGCCTTTATACTCTGTCCCTACTCATTTTGAACATTCTAAACAGGGTGAGGAATTGGAATTTTTTTTGGCAACCTGGAACCTCTATGAGTCAGGCTGTGGGGACGGTGGCCGTAGGGCCCCAACGTTTAAGTGGAAAGGCGCAGATACAATTATCGATTATATATTTTTAACATCCTTTATTTTATCTAGTGTTTTAAGGTACTGTTTTTAGTGACCACAATCCTGTGATACTTAAGATGGTGTCAGGGGACCACTTGGGTTTTAAGGACGTACCTCACAAGGGAGGGAAGGACGTGACCCCGATAGATCAGGGAAGAAGATTAAAATGGGCCAAAGTAGTCCCAGAAAACTTCCTCCAGGAAGTTCTGTCCAAGTCCGAAGTGGAGGTTGATACATGCTTAAATAATAACACGCAGGGCCCTCAGATGATTGCCGCCTTTGATACCATCTGTTTTAATATAAATCAAGGCTTACAGAGAGGGAGAACTCGGAACACGAACATTGGAAAAAGGTGGTTCAATAATAGCTGTACTAAAGCACATGCCGCCCTCCTCACAGCCTTAAAGGCTAGCCCTAAAGATAGGGGGCTAATAGTGAGACTCAGGACATCTTACAAAAAAGCAGTAAATACCAGAAAATTGGAACTAAAGGATGAAGCGTGGTCTCAACTCTCATCACCCGAGGTCCTGAAAGACAGTGGGAAATTTTGGGCGACAATAAACCAACCCTTGTTTGCTAGTGAAACAAACTTACCACTTGATTGTAATATACCAGATGATGACTGGATAGCCCATTTTGAGAAAATATATAGTTCACCAAACAAGGAGAATGGCATAGATCCTACCCTTCCTGAGAGTTTAGTTCCCTCGGTTGCGTTCGAGGTCGCTGAGGTTGAAAGGGCGCTAGGGGAGATGACTAAGAACAAGGCCCCGGGCCCTGACGGGGTCCCTGCTGACTTATTCATGGTGGCCCCAAAACGTTGGTCAAAAATTCTGACAAACGTATTCAATGTTTTAGCTACACATAGTTTCCCGGCTTCCTGGTTCAAATCCATAATTGACCCGGTCTTCAAAAAGGGAGATAGGCAGGATCCCTCTTGTTATAGAACGATTTACTTGATAGATTCCTCGTAAAAAAATTAGGTCGTGTCATCTTACATAAATTGACGGAGTGGTTGGATGACAGAGGGGTCCTGTCTAACGCTCAATATGGATTTAGAGCAAAAAGGGGCACACTTGATCAATGTCTCAATCTTCAGCTTTTAATTGATAAGTACACTAAAGCAAAGGAGGGATCATTGTACATGGGGTTTATGCACCTCTCCTCTGCCTTTGACCTGGTTAACAGGTCAAAGTTATGGCAGATTTTATTAAATATGGGCTTTGACCCGTCCCTGGTATACTTTTTAGCTGACCTTCATTCTGGTCTTTTAGCCTCAGTGAGGGTCACAAATGAGGGGCGCTGTACCAATCATTTTATATCAGAAAGGGGGGTCAGACAAGGGTGTATCTTGGCCCCCTTCTTTTTACTTTATATATCAATGCCCTGGAGGCAGCTTTAGGGGCGGCGTCACAGGACATACCGCATATAGGACACCTGGTTATACCAGTTCTCCTGTACGCCGACGATGCCGTTCTTCTGGCATGTACGGGTATAGGCTTACAAAGACTGCTAGATGCCTTTGGGAGTTTCATGGAGTCCCTGGACTTAAAATAAATACTAAAACGTCCCATGTAATGTTGGCAGGGAAGTGCTCCAGGAAAAGCAGAGCCAAAACCTTTATCTGCGGTGATGAGGTAATTAATAGGGTGCCTACATTCCCTTACCTGGGGGTATTATTCAATGAAAGAGGAAGCTGGGCACCGCAATGCAATAGTAGAAGCATTGCATTTGCTAGAACGACATCAGCTCTGTTGGGTATTGTAAAAAAGCTGGGGTCTAGACCAGTAGAGGCAATAATTAAGGTATATAAAGCCAAATGTCTTGCGGTTGCCACATATGGCTGCCCGATATGGGGTTATTCCCCTCAAGACAGAAGTCAGGTGATCGAAAACAAATTCCTGAGATCAGTCTTAACACTCCCTCAGTCCTCCCCCACCTATTCGATCCATACTGAGTTGGGGGTGGGATATGCAACGGATTTGATAAAAACAGCCCCATTAATGTGTTGGCTGAAGACTTGGCTCAACCAAGAAATCTCTCTGAATCATAGTATACTTAAAGATTGTCTCACGCTAGAAAATGTTAGAAAGATTCCTTGGCTCGCTTACATTAAATCTAGCTTGGAGAAAATAGGGCGTCCCGAGCTTTTTTTCCCCCAGAGACGATAACAAGAATGGACGTTTCCCAGACCAAAAATGCCATGATGAACCTGTTATCTCTAGAGAGAGAGGAGGTAGAAATTAGGAAACCAACTGTAAGAGCGAATTACGCTATAATTAGCTCCCCTGGACCTGTACTCTTTCTCACCATAGTGAACCGCCCCTATCATCGGCATCTTTTAATTAGATTTCGTTTTAATTTGATTCATTTTTCACTTGGCTTCTTTCACATCTGGAGCACCCCAGATAAGGCAAGTCCCTGTAGATGTGATGACTTCTCGACGCAGGACACTTTACATTTTCTTATGTTCTGCGATTATTACAGTGATCTTAGGAAGAAGTTTTTGCTGCCTATTCTGAGGAAGGCCAGGTTCACGCGGGTCCGGCCAGCCCTCCTGTTTCTTCAACTTTTAAACACTCATCGCATAATATTCTCCGTTGCAAGCTTTTTAGTAGCCGCCGTTCGAATCAGGAATAGGAGAGTCAGTGCATTACCCATTTCAGCTAATCTGGATTAGGATGATTTTTATCTCATCCTTTCATATTATGACACCATTGAAGATATGTTAAATAATAGAGGCTAGTGCAGTTTTTATCCTGTTTTTATTTAATATTTATGTCATAATATTTTTTTAATGAAATATACTATTGTCTATGGTGTATGTTGTGTAAATATTCTTATGTATAATTGTATTGTGTCTTTTTATGATATTAATTTATCGAATAAAAGTATTTTGACTGACTGATACAAATACATATATATATATATATATATATATATATATATGTATGTCTATAACTAATTTTCTTAAATAATTAGTTCGAAAAAACAAAGTAAAAAAATAATTATTAATGTAAATGCAATGGTGAAAATGATAATAAATTGACATGCTTACACTGTCCTATATACATCTCCAATATTCAATTTTTAAAAAAAATTAACCATTGTTATTTGTTATTAACTTAATTTTTAAATACAACAAAACATGCTATTTAACATCAAATACTGAAATATCTTTAAATACGTGTATATTTGAAAGTTGTCTGTAATCAGAAACATAATCATATACCTTTAATGTTTGAAGAGTATAACATATTTTAATTATTAGATGTTATGTTTTGGAAAAATACAATATTATAGTAGACAGAAATTGAAAACAGGAACATGAAAATTGTAGGATACCACATAAAAACACTATTACGTTAGTGTGGAAGTAGGATTGTGGACAGGTGAAATTAAAATCAGCGTAAAAATTATGAAAAGTGTTATTTGATGTAGAGGTAAAATTTAGTGTTGACACTGTACTAAGTGCAACAACAGTGAAAAAGTTATTTTGCATATGGTTAATGTTAATTTCTTAATACTCCATTAAGTGGATTATTAGAAACATATGGCCACATTGGGATAGCGGACGGAAATACAGTACGACCGCCATTGATGCGGGAAAGAACAGCCAGCCGGTAGCACGGAGAAACCGGCGTTCAAATTAGGATCATCCGCCATTAAAGTCCAACTGTGGTGGTAGCGGGTGAACCAGAAACGCCCAACGCTGACGTTAACATTCAAAAACAAATAGAGCGTGGTCAGTAACGCAGCAGAAAAGCTACTACCCGCCACAAGTAAAGCGGACACACGCACAAGAAATTAGGATTTCACCAATGGTACAGTGGTATGATACTCTGTTTGCGACCACCGATGTTGCACACAGGAGTGAATGAGAGAGCCAGCGGAAGAGCTGCAGCACAGCCACCGCAGCGGAAGATACATGAAAAACATGGCGGACGATGACGAAACACCGCACCAATGCCAAACTTGGCACAAATCAAACTAGCCATTCACCCCAAATACAATAAACACATAGAAATTATACAAAAAAGCCAGACAGAGACACACCATTCCCAGGACAAGTCCCACAACACAACTGATATCTAAATCTCATTCGGACGCACCCACACAGCTGAACATCAAACCAGCTGCTTCACTGACCAGAATCCCTTGCAACACTCCAGAAAAGAAGGGCACACACCACATCTGACAGGAGAGGCAAAATAACACAGCACACTCACCAAAACCACCACCACTACCACCATCATAACCACCATCACTCAAGCACCAACAAACCTCAACCACACAACACACCTACCACCTCAACACCAAACACACAACACCCACCTCTGCATCCACAAAACTTCAATCACCACGCACCGTGGCAACAGAGAAAATGCCCAAATTCACAGAGAGTGAGTTGACAGTCATGGTCAATGAGAGAGTGTGAGTGGAATCACAACTGTTTGGTAGCCTGGTCCAACAGACACCATTAGCCACCAGTACACAGATGTGTGAAAGGATAGTAAAAAGGGTAAATGCAGTAGGAACCACCCCAAGATCAAAAAAGGCGACCATGAAGCGGTGGTATGATCTCAAGAGGGTTGTGAAAGAAAGGAGGAGTAAGAAATATGAGCTGGGTAACCGGACTGTCAGTGGCCCTCCCATCCCACAAAAAAGTTTGACACCATGGGAGTAACAGGTACTTGCCGACATGCCTCCTGAGAGTCTCACAGGAGTAACCGGGAGAGTGGAGGCTGGTAAGTACAAACTAATATAAAGAAACACACAGATAAGTACTACCTTGCACAACCCAAACACCGTAGCAATGTCCACCTACACCTAACAGGTAGTTAGCCATCTTGCCTGGGACTTTGGGGACCATTAGGATGGCGGGCGGGCTTTGCCCGGCCGCCACCCTATCGGGAAACGGGACCGCCCGCCTCGAGGGTGGGGGTCCCGAAATGTGCATTAGGATGCGCCCGCCACAGTGGCGGGCACAATCCTCATTTTAACATTGTGGCGGACGGTGCTCACTGCACCGCCCGCCACAATCTAACAATCAAATGCATGCATTTGCATACACGAAGCGGCAGGCACCCCGCGGTGCCTGCTGCTTGGTGTATGCGAATGCGGGGGGGTACCACAGGTACCCCCCCATTGTATCAATCTCCTCGGCCATCACCAGGGGGGCCCGCAGGGGACCCCCAAACCAAAGACCGCCTGCCTTTCCGTGGCGGCATCGCCGCCACGGAAAGGCCTGACAAAATGCTCATTCTAATATGGTTGGCGGTGTCTAACAGACACCGCCACCATATGTAACACATTCCGCCCCGGCCGCAAGGCGACCGGGGCGGAAAACAGGCGGGCGGTGTTTTGCACCTCAGCGGTCCCCCCCGCCATCCTAATGTGGCGGGGGGGAATTGTGCAATGGATGTCGGGCGGATTGCCTCCGCCAGGCCGGCGGTGGCTACCGCCAGCCTGGCGGAGGCAATCCGCCCGACATCATAATGGACCTTTTTGTGTGGGGGTGGGAGGCCTGCACTACTACTCCCGACATGCCCCCTGCCCCACACCCCAGCAGCATGGAGCACTGCCACACCCAGGAACATGTGTCAGCCATTGCACTGTTCTCCCTTACCTAACAGGTAGGTAGGCATCTTGGCTGGGAGGACTGTTTGTGGGTGGTAGGCCTATACCAATACAAACAGAAGAAATTGCATGCAATGCATCGATACATTACATGTATGAGTAATTGATGTTCCTCTGCACCATGTAATCTGCACAGTAATGTCAGTAATAATAAGAGTGAAGTTCTCTCAATTGTGTACTGTACAGACAGTTAATTACATGCAGCTAACATAATACTTTCACAGTGCCCTCCAATGAACATTCACCATCTAATCAACAGGTGATGAAGTCGCTGCTAAGGTCAACAACGACCAGAAGAGCCAGTCTCTGCACCCGGTACATTGACTCTCGGATGTTGACTACCAGGATAGTTTGTACAATGAGCTCCAGGCCGGCCAATCTGATGTGCCAGTACAAAACAGGTCCCCTGGCCCCCTCCAGCCCCCCAACACGGCTGCTGCTACAACAGCAGCACAGCAGACCACTGCACTCACGGCCTGTGCCCACACCGCTGCCACCGCTGCCACCACCTCCACCACCACCACCACCACTACCACCTGCAGCACCCTCCCTGTCCCAGTGGAAGACCAGGACACAACAGCAACTGTGGCGGGCAGAGAGAGTGTGTGTGGATCAACAGTAGCAAGGCAACAGGTCCGTGGAAGCAGGTCAGGTAGAAGGGCGAGGGTCACCCCAAGACCTCAGGAGGTTGGCACACCATCCATGGACCATTTCACCATAGTCATAGGGGCATATGCACAGGTCCAGGGATAAACTGACCGGTCTGACAAACTATTAACCAAGCTCATCCCACTGATGAGGTCCATCAACACCCGCATGGGACAAATGGTGGACCTCACATCCCTCGAGTGGCGTTTTTGAGGGAAAGACCGGCGTCACAAACAACACCCCCGTCCCCCTCTGTTGTGCTGCAGTAAGAGAGTGCACCATCATCCACTGCGGCCACAGAGAGGGGTGAGTCCTCAAACGCCGCTGGCCATGCAGCAGGCCCCCCCTGCAAAATTGATCAAGGGGCGTACAAATAAGAGACTGTGAGTCTCAGAAGGCAATGCACCAGCCAGACACCAGTCACGGAGCCAGCCCTTATGGCAACCCTGTTACCCACGCCATTGACTGTTTGTACTGTATTTACCAACACTTCCTTGTAAATGGCACCTGTCTGTTGGACTGAGTCACCACATCTATGTGGTATCTACTCTTGCATCTCCTCTACCATGACTGTCAAATACCTGCTCCATCACCACCTTCATGTAAATAAGCTCGCACCCCTCACATGTCAACTAAGTAAATAAAATACATCAAACACCTAATGTTGTGTACTTTGGGTTTTAATGCACTATGTACAGTGTTGTAAATGTCCATGATGTATGCAAAAGATGTACACTATGTAGTTATGGAGAATGTCGACGCAGCTTGGGAGACACAACAGAACAACAGTCAGTGGTGTTATTGTGGCTTCACATACATAACTGTGTATTAAACATCCACACACCATATACAACACTTTCTCTACGGTTGCCACCGTTGTAGTTGGAGTATTAATTATTACCCCTACGCGATCCAACGCTTTCCCTGCTGTAGTACCCAATGTTATCATTACTGTAGTTTTTTAGTGACAATCAGTACTTCTTTTATTTATGTAGCAAATTATATTTTTTACTATTATGTTTGTTATTGTAGTATAATACTAATGTGAAAAATATTAAAAGTATATTTCAATTTTTTAATGTATTCAATATAATTATTTACTTTTCAGTTATGTAATTGTTTTAAGTTTAGATGTATATGTAATTGGTAATTTTTTTTAAGACAATAAAGGGTTAGAAAAATAATTGCTAAAACTTATGCAGAAGCAAGTAAATATTCTATATTTTATGTATATGGTTAAGTAATGTTATAATATTGTATGTGTTTCAATTTCTAATTTTAAATCATATTGACCATTTTGAAGTATGTTGATTTGTTTTTAAATTTTTTACTTTCTTTAACATTTTTATTAATTTCAAAATATTTTTTTTAATTGAGATATATTAATAACATCATTGTTTTTATTTAATTTTTTTTGTAGTTAACATTTTGGAGATAGGATGTGGATATTCTTGCCTTCGATATTCCAGCATTGATTTTGATGTAGTAGGACATTATTTATGTAGACATTCTGTTAGTGATTCATTGGAGGGTTGTGGGTGCACCCTACATGTACCTGTACAAGGTGGCAGGGACTGTACAGTGCCTGCATACCCAGTGCATGGAAATGCAGGACATGGTCCTTTTGACATTGCAACGGTGCTGCTTGCAGCAATAACCGCCGCAATGTTAATGGCTATGATCATAGGACCGTGGTCCCATTTGGAATGCGGAAAAGAAGTTATTGAAACAACAGTTATGGCGTGGTTCTTGTAAGTGATCTTTTCCCGCTAACATGTTAATAGGAATAGTAATGATACCGCCAACCGAATGAGGCCAATATTGGGAAAATTGTACTATAAAATTGACTTGCTTATTTCTAAAATAAAAGAGTAATAATAGTAAGCATAAATTAAAATATATTTAAAATTCAGTAATTAACGTCAATGTTTAAACACCCACAAAACATATACTGCTGCATAACCTTACATCCAAAAATACTGCAAGCAACAATTATTACGTATATTTTGAATATATTTGATTAAAATCGCATGTTACAGGGGAGGAGCCAAGCTCGCGTCCGAGATGGCCGCGTTTTAGCTCGGCTCCGATCACTCTCCTGTCTGCAACAAATATCCTGAACTTTATCCTGCCCCGGGAAGTATTCCACGATGTGCAGTGGAACGAATATAACTCACAGGCACTTACCGTTTGCTCCGGTGATTCCTGGGTGTCGCGGATCCTGAGTTACGCCCCTGTCTGCTTCGGGGCCTCCGGAGCGGCTGGGCCTGGCACTCCTTGGCGCCGCCCGGGCTGGACGGGGCGCGGTGGCCGGCCCTTGGTGGTGGTGTGGAGTCGGTCGGAGGGGCCGATGTGCTAATAGACCGATTGCGGCCTCCCGGGCCTGGTCCGGCGGTCCTGCGGCCTGGTGTTGGGGAGCTGACTTCCATGGACGGGGTTAACCGTACATCTGGCTCGTCTCCCCTTTGTTCTCCGGCCCGGCCATTTTGAGTTCCTCCGCCCGGCCTCGGAGAACGGTGCCGGTGGCGTGTGGGGTGCCGGCGCATCGCCTTCTTCTGGTGGCTCCCCTTCCTGCCCTGGTGGCACTTCCGCTGGTGGTTGCCGGTGTCCTGTTTTGCCCCGCTGATACCCGGGCGGGGGTCGGTGTTCGCAGCGGCCCCGCCGGGCTCCTAAGATGGCGGCCGGCCCCATGATTCTCGGCCTTACGGGGACCGGCGATGCGGGTCCGCCGCGCGGCACGTTTGCTGAATACTGTAAAGGTGAGCCTACGCTTCGCGACATCCTCGCCGCCCTGCGCTCCTGGGGGGCACCCATGACCGCACCGACCGCTATCCTGGAGGGGGGTCCCTTTGTTGGGCCTGCCGGACCCCCCTCGGTTTGTGCGGCTTCATCTCTGTTGTGTGCTGCTGGAACTTTCCTTGGGGTCGTGGACCTGGAGGCTGCTGTTGGTGTGGATGTACGGGGGTCCGCTGCCCTTCTTCGTCCTGTGCCTCCTTCTGCTCCGGAGGTTCCCCGGCTGGATCCCGTCTGGACCGACCTCGATGGGTCTCCTTTTCCTCTTTTGCCTCACATGGCCGTACGAAGATCCTGTGACGGTGCCGCTGGACCGGCTTTCTCCGTATTCTCATCGGAACTTTGCCTGCTTTGCCTGAAGTGGTTACTGTACTTTCTGGATCATCCGGGTCACGATCGCTACAACTTGAGTGTATTTTTGATTCGACTCCCTGTTATTCACCTCCTGTTTTATGTGATCTGGTTCCTGGTGCGCTGGACGATTACAGTTTACGAAAAACGAGGACAGGGTTGAGCTGATCTTGCCTCTGTGGACTGTTATTTTGTGGTATGGTTGGGTGATCCGTTCATAATTGTATGATTATGTTTGATACGTCTTTACGTTCCTGGAGCTTATCCGTGTGTTTATTATCTTCCCGTGGGCTCTGAGTATTTTCGGGCGGGGGGTGGGAGCTGAAGGGGTTTTGATTATGTGGCTCCTCTCCCGCTATTTTTTCCCTGTTTTCCCTTCCCCCCCTTTTTAATCTAAGTGATTCTTTCTTTCTTTCTTATATTTCGGGTTCTAATTAGGGCGACAGGCACGCTGCTGGGGGGTAGGCCATAGCCTTCTGCAGGGGTGCAGGGTGGGCTGTGCGGGGTGGTGGGGGGGGTCTGTTTCTTGTATCTTTCCCTGTTCCTCTTTTTGGTTCTATGGCTCTTATGTATCCCCTAATTTCGTGGCGCGGTGTCGGCACGTAGCCCCCCGGGGTGTTTGTGCTGGCATGGCCCTTTTGGTATGTCTGCTGTCACGGTTTTACTACGCATTCATTTCTCCTGTTGCCACTAGTTCCATGTGCCGAATTAGTATTGGGTGCTTTGTTAGCCGTGGGGGGCGTGCACTGACGCTGCGCCCTTACTTTCCCCCTCCCCTTTTTTGATGTCCTCTTCCTCCCCTTTTTTCCCTTTCCCCACCCCATTTTCTTTTCCTCCCTTGGTTTGTTGTAACGGAGGGCTTTTAGTTTTCTAAGCGTATTTTGAGCAGCGATTGCGATTGTTCTTGATGTGGGACTCACGTTCTGCCTTTGCCAAAATGTATTGTTCTGTTGGTCTTTTCCTGTATTCGAGACTTCGGCTTGCTCACGGCCCACCACGGCCCTCTGGACTTTACAGATTGTCATTATCCTGTGACACCCTTTTTTCTATTATAAAATTAACCTACTTTTATCCTGTCCGTGATGGCGACTTAGAGACTTGTTGCCTTTGCCTTTCATATGAGCTATTTAGAAATCCTGTTGTCTCTCCTGTATTGCCTCGTATGTCTCTTTATTGTGGTGGCCGGCCCGGTGGGTTGTAGGCCCGTATCTGTGCGCGCCTTCTGTACAATAAAGGTTTTAAAAAAATATATAAAAAAAAAAAAAATCGCATGTTACAGAATTTTCATGTATTTTATTAACACCATAAATGCGTATGGAAAGCAAAAAATACAGGGTTATTGTAACACATATTTAAAATCTTAATTGAAAATAATGAATAACATTTTAAAAACAAGAGTAATAATGATCAAAACTAAGAAAACATGTTATAACATATAAAATACAATCACTTTTTTAAAAAGAAAAAAACAATATAAGTTTATAATATTATTCACTTTGAAGTTCATTAAAATATAGTAAATAATAAAACATCAATAATGAGAACTGTATTATTTACTGGCCCAAAAAAAAAGCTTAATTCTGATAATCTTGCAGACCTTACTATTAATTGCAAGTATTGCATAAACAATATTTATGCATGGGAAAATATATTGTAACAACTTTATTCTGAAACACTAGATCTACTGAAAGCCTAAATTGGGCTGTAGCATAGATGTAAGAAATTCTGTGTGTTGCTGTACCTTTACCATTAATTGATGCTAGCCAAACAGGAGAACTAACTTATAAGAACATCAGAGTACAAGGACAGTAATGAGAAGCATCTATTGTGCCACTAACTGAGATGCAATTTGGTATGAGAATGCTGTATCAGTTGGATGTGTACTGGTACTGTGGACACACCGAAAGTAATCTGTGAGAGGACATTTGATGAGAAACTCCTCAGCCTTAAAAAACAGTTAGGTCAGACAATGCAAGTGGTTAACGTGCATGATCATTTGCCTGACTATAGCACATAACACTTGACCAACAACCCCTGAACATATATAACTACTTCTCACCATAACAAATGTAATGACTATAAGAAGGAGAAATAATAGAAAATGTTTTTTTTTAATTAAAGCTAAGACATTTAAAGAAAGGATAGAGGCAGTATGCTGATTTGATGCACAGTTGATTCATGCACAGTCACAGGGCATGTTAACCCCTTCGATGCTTGTGACGGAACCATTCCGTCATGCCTCACGGTTGAGCTGTGCGGATGACGGAATGGTTCCGTCACAACCACACCAAGTTATGGAATGCCCAGCACTCGGGGGAAATCGGCTCCGCGCGCAAGGTGTTAAAGACAATGACATGCACAAGTGATGGTCGACTCACAGGCCAGCACGATATATTGCAAATAATGGAAGGCACTTAACTCCTTAAATATGCTGTAACATTGATCCAACAGACAGGGGAATGAAAAATTTACTAAGGACATTACTATATGACAAATGTAATGGGCACGTAAGACAAGAGTTTTACAATAGTATTTACCTAAATATATTAGCATCATAATGTCTGTTTAGATGAACCTGATACTGTGTATATCAATAATCACAGCTCCTCTGTTGTTATTAAGCAGGGGCCTTATTTCATTATTAGCATGACTGTCAAAGTATTGACTTTACATATATTAATGTAAATAAAATAGATTAAAAAAATTTGAATTCAAACATCTAAATAACCCATAATTCAAGATGTGCGTACCACAAAAATAAGAATGAAAGTAATGGAAGTGAAAAGAACAGCTACAGAATAAAAATATATATATATAAATATATCAAAGAATAAAAATATATATATATAAATATATCAATATAAATCTATATATATATATATCAAGCTCTCTAGAGGAGTGAAACGTGTTGTCGGATGGGCATTTATCCTTGAATATGAACCTTGAATATGAATAAAATCTCTATTCTGCCACCTATTTGAGGCTTTGGATCTGCTTCTGTTCTAATTTCTTCGCTGCTGGTATGAGGTTTTGGAGGTCTGCACCTGGTGTTCCCGTCAATCATTGACGAGAGCAGGAACTTTTCATATATATATATATATATATATATATATATATATATATATATATGAATTAAAATAAATATATATATAATTGAAGGTGAATGTGTAAAATTGAGTCCGATTTGTAAATAATAAAATAACGTTTGATGTAAAAATAAATGTGAAAAAAAATTGGTACACTAAACAACCAAAGTGAAGACGTAAATATCACATCCATATTTAAAATAAATATAGATAACAATTTATATAAATATGTAAAAATATTGCTTTGTATTTAAAATTGTATAACAATATAAACAAGGACATATGTATGTGTGTGTATATATATATATATATATATATATATATATATATATATATTCACTGAAAAAACCATAGGTTATAGACCATATATAGTTAGGAATTAGCATTTAAAAAACCTTATTTTACTCACACAAAACCATTGAAATTCCATATATAGTTACTTGCACTAACTATATATCGCGCACCCGCAATCCACTGCTGATCATGTCACATATTACATCATTCATGACATGGTCAGTGACATCACTGATGACATCTCAAATGACATCTCAAATGACATCACTGATGACGTCATCCAGTGACTGTATAATTCTGTAAAGTTAAAATATGTCTTACATATTGAAGAATGAATGGATGTATAAGTGTCTTGATGAAGGATTTAGTAGGGGCATGGCTGACTGTATGAGTGACTGATTAAATGTGTCTCACTGAGTGCATGGGTTAGTGACTAAACTGTCTTAATTTGTGCATCATTATGTCTGTTGTTCTGTAAACTGCTGCATGTGTTGATCAGTAGCTATATGATTAACTGTATGGGTTATTGATTGGTTGCCCAAGCATTTGTATGGGAGACTGAGTGTGTGTGTGGGTGGCTGGGAGGTGTATGACTCTGCATAGATGTGTAAGCAGTTGATTGACTAGATGTATGGGTTCAAAAGTGCATGTGGAAACAGCTGTATGGGCGGTTGACTGTGTGCATGAGTGTATTGGTGAGTGAATGGATATCTCAGTGCTACATGTCAAAGTAAGTACATATGTAAAACACAGTACATGTGAGAGTTGACATATAAAAATAACTGTGCATAAGAGCCAGTGAATGTGTGAGTGGCTGTATGGATCATTGTGAACTTGTATCCAGGATTGTATAAGTGAGTAAATATGTTTTAGTATATGTTTGAATAAGTAAGGTGTGTATAACTGTATAGTTGAGGAAATGGAGGTGTGATTGATTCTTTGCATGACTGACTAAGTGTCTGAGTAACTCCATGGATGAGTGACAGTCTATGAGTGTCTGTTTACACTGAGTGTATCTAAGGTTATATTAGAGTCTGAAGAGGTTCATCGTATTATCACATGAATGATGTCATCAGTGATGTGATCAGTAATGTCAAATGAGATGTCATCAGTGATGTCATTTGAGATGTCATCAGTGATGTCATCAGTGATGTCATTTGAGATGTCATCAGTGATGTCATCAGTGATGTCATTTGAGATGTCATCAGTGATGTCATCAGTGATGTCACTGACCATGTCATGAATGATGTAATATGTGACATGATCAGCAGTGGATTGCGGGTGCGCGATATATAGTTAGTGCAAGTAACTATATATGGAATTTCAATGGTTTTGTGTGAGTAAAATAAGGTTTTTTAAATGCTAATTCCTAACTATATATGGTCTATAACCTATGGTTTTTTCAGTGAATTTTCAAGGTTTTGTAAATGCTAATTCCTAACTATATATGGTCTATAACCTATGGTTTTTTCAATGAATTTCATTGGTTTTTTAAAAGCTAATATCTATAGCTGTAAAATGTATTCTTCTTTAAATCCAAAAATATATTTTATATGTTTATTAATAATTTTTTTAAATATTTTTTTTGTTTCGCTCCCGGTCCGCGAACCGGGAAGCTTCCCGTTAGCTCAATTTGATTCCGCGATCCGGTCCGCGAACCGGTAAGAAATCAACATAGTGACGGTATCGCGTTGCCGCGTAATGCGTCTTATGACGTACTGCGTTAGCGCACCCGGAAGTGCCCCGGGGCGCGGACCGAGGCGCGAAACGCAACTCCCCGGAAGCGATCCGCGGCACGAAAGCGCGACGTATCGCGTTGCCGCGAAATGCGTCTTGTGACGTATCGCGTCAGCGCACCCGGAAGTGTCCCGGGGCGCGGACCGAGGCGCGAAGCGCAGCGAACCGGAAGCTAACCGGGGAGCGTTCCGCAGCGCGTAACATGAGCGTTAGAGGTCATGTGACTTGTTAATAAAACTTTTCATTGGTTCATTTCACTTTTAGTTTCATAATTATGGAAGGCTAGGTCAGGTGACCTAAAAATAACACTTTTCATTGGTTGAGAAGTATTGTTTTTTCCAAATGATGAAAACCCCTCCTTCTTTCCTCACTCTGACTTTCATTATTGTGAGAGGAAGACCTATTTTGCTTCTTGGAAGACCTATTTTGGTTGTGTGAAAATGGCTTCATTGATTGCTGCAGCTGGTGCACCCCCACCTCCTCATGGGAAGAGAGGACCACCTCCCCAGGTGGTTACCAACACTGAGGAGGAAGATGAAGAAATGGATGAGGAGGGAGAACAACCACAATTCCTGGAAGAGTTGCCCCGGGTTTCAAGAAAGAAAGCCAGTTTCATCTGGCAGTTTTTTTCCATCCCTCCTGGCCAAAAAAAGGTCAATGCCAGGTACGCAACATGCCTCATATGCAAGGAACAATTGTCCAGAGGGACGGACAAAAAATACAGTTATGGTAATCACACCATGCATAGGCACATGACGAGGAAACATCCCCTAAATTACAGCCGGGCGGAATTAAGGGATATGATGGACAATCCTAGAGCAACTCCTGTGGCGAGATCAACAACATCGGTTTCTTTAACACCAGAGGAGGCACGGGAAACTGCCAAATATCCAACCAAATTTTGGGAATATGATACATTTATGTATGCGCTGTCGTGCATTATTAGCTTGTGGCAACATGAGCATCAATGCACTCAACCTTGCATATGAACACCATGATTGCCCTAACCGCCCCCAGTAATTTTTTTTTGCTCCTGTTGAGCCCTTTTCAACGCCTGTTTTTAGTTGTTTCCCCCCCCCAAAAAACCAAAAAAAATATAAAATCGTTCAAAAAATACAAAAAAAACAAAAAATACAAAAAAAATACAAAAAAATATAAAACAACAAAAATATAAAAAAAAAAGTTCTTTTCAGAACTACCTTCCCTTTCAAAAAAAATTGCTACAATGTTTAGCACTCTGGCAAGCTCTATTTCTTTTGGTTCGCTCCCGGGTTAGCTTCCCGGTACGCGGACCGGGAGCTAACCAAAATTTTTTTATTTTTTTTAAAAAAGTGTAAGTATAAGGAAAGTAAACAGAGAGTGATGTTAAAAGAAAGACAGCTATAGGGAGTAAAGAAGAGATACTGTTTAATAGATCTATTTACCGAAGAAAAGACAGAAGAGGGTATAATTGTGAAAAACAAAATAGATAACGAAGTGAAAGAAAAACAAGCATTGGCATAGCCAATAGATCTCGCCTTTGGGACCTTCTAAGTATTTAGTTAGGCAGCATAATATCCTTGGTGCAGCAACATCAACTGTTGCATGTCTAAACACGTATAAGGTCCCAAAAGCGAGACCTATTGTCTATGCCAATGCTTGTTTCTTAAGTAGAATTGCAATATGTCTGACTCTTCCATGTGAAAAGATCTTATCTTGTGCTCTAAAGATTGCTAAAGTCTCGACAGAGAACAGGCTAGGCTGTAAGTAGGGTAAATTGCGCTTGGTGATCTGTTTGAGGGAGCGTCTGCTTTGCCTGGTGTCTTTGGAGAGCAATTTTGATTGTTATACTGGACAATATAGCCCTAATGTAAATAACATAGGGGCATATTATCAACATAGGCAATAAAAGTTTTGCAGCTTTTATCGGCAGAAATGTGTCGCTAAAGCTGCTTTTGCGGCAGAAAACTGCCGCTAAAGCCGCTTTTGCACCAGTTTTCTGCCAATAAAAAGAGCAATAATTTTATTGGCTGTATTCATAATATGCCACTTAGTGTGCTTCAACTACACAGAGAAAGCATTATGAACAAATAGTGATACAGTGATCAGTCAAAGACACTAAGAGTAATAGAGATGGAGTGAGTGAACAAGAGTGAGGAACTATGAGAAGAGAGGGACTGAGAAAAAGAGTGGAAGGAGTTGAGTAAGTATGTAATAGAGAAAGGAATGAGGGAAGTAGCAAAGGCAGGAAACTGAGGATTAAAGAAATGAAGCAGTGGAACTAATAGTAGTTCAATGTGATAGAAATGTAACGAAAAGAGTACAAAATATTTACCTTATAATTGTCGTTAAATTACTCACTTTTTGTTTTTATACTTTCAATCTGTGAAAGAGAGAACAAACATTAGAAAAATATAAAAACATGTATTAAAAAATTACAAAAGACAAGGGCAAAGATTGAAGGACAAACAGTTTTTCAACAACTTTGACACTTACAGAAGCTACACAGTCCTAAAGATATACATTTTAAACTAACACTATCTTGATGCAGATGAAGTGAGGCCTATATTAAAACATGGTGCATATTTTGCATTGCTGTTGTTTCAGAAAAGTGTTGCAAGACACTAAAATTTTAAATAATTGCTTCAGGATGCCAATAAGATGTCTACTATCCAGAGTTTTGTTTCAGGTGAGGCCTACTCAGGGTTGCAGATGAAATTTCGAGTTGTTGAAGAGAATAGAGGACATAATACATGTGAAGGTCTACCAATGAAGTGAGTCATGTCCACTGCAATCTTCAACAAAGTCCAAACCTCCTATGTTTCCCTGGACAGACCTAAACTTGATCTGCACAATGTGATTCGTAATGATAGGAAACACAGGTGATGTAATTGAAATACATGCAATTTATTTTGCTCATTTCACAATCACATCACTTGTGTTTCCTTTGCTTAGGTATCTCATTGTGCAGATGTAGTCTAGCATATGAAAGAATACGCAGAAGTGCAGCACTGCATGCAACAACTTTGACACTTACAGAAGCCTCACCTTCTCCATGCCTCCTACACAGTTCTACATATACATCATAAATGCAAACAGTACAGAATTAATTATACATGTTAAATGGTTTATTTTTGCTGTTCTCAGAATGTATCAAAATTCACTAAAAACAGTGACTTGAAGGTATTCATCATGTAACAGCGGGGAAAAAAAAACACAATCAAAATGATTGTGTTTAAAAAACCCATACAACATCAGAAATCAAAAATCAGAACTCCTTAAAGTTAACTTACTTTCCATGACGTCCAAGGATGTCCTATGAACAGCTTACACTCTTTTGGGCTGTTATTACTTTCAGCCCGCCACTTTCAGAAAGAAAATCTCCATCGTTTTTAAAAACATGTTACATACAATAAATGACTTCTTGCTCTCTACCACAAGATTCCACAAGGCCAAATCTTGTCAGAGCCATGTATAACTCTTGGATTTCTTGTTAGCCAATCCCGTCTTTTCACATTTCCGCAACTTTCAGAATTAAAATGTTGAAGATCATTTTCACAATCCTGGAATAGTAATATCTTCCCCTTCTTGCTCAGTCATGTTCTACTTTTCCTATGACACTGCTACAAGCAGACTTACACTACCTCTATGACTACTACAATTATTTAATTCTCTACATCACTTTTAATCACAAAGCAATGTAAAACAGTAGACAGCATTGCAGACTTACATTCCCTCTACTCCATGTTTTGATTGGCTGCTTCAATTAGCTTATAAAAAGAAACAGTTTTTCTGAACTCATTCAAAGTGCACTTATTTCTCCATGATGTCCAGTCTTGTGGTTAGAATTTATGTCTCTGAACTACACTTATCCTCAAGGCCAAATAGTGTAGAAGCCATTAGAACTTCTTGAAATTCCACAGAACACATCCCGAAATTATCTCCCTAAAATTTTGGTTTTAAAAACACCAGGTAAGAGTTTTTAAGGTCATACGGCAATTTTTTTTTGAAAATTAAAACAGAATCATTGCAGAATGACCAGCCATTTCTAGACTTTAAATAAGCTGTGTAATGTCCTGATGTTATTGAAGGGCCGTCATGATATATAATTGCTGTAGTTACAAAAGTCCTTCCTGATATTGACAACTGCGAAGCTACAAATTTTTTTATTAAAGTTGTCAATTTTGTTCCATCAGGCCTACACCGTTGGAACATTAAAATGACGTACTGGCCATATGTTCGTATAAATAATGTGGACGTCATTTCAGATTTACATTGGCTACACTCCATGTTGTGATTAGCAGCTTTTACTAGCTTATTAAAGGAGACTGATTTACTGTCTGGCAAAGTTAAATATATAAATCTTTCTGAGTCTACACTAGTAGTACTTGATACCATACAGTTCTCGCAGTCATGCTGCCATTGATAAGAAAGCCCAAACAGCTGATCTACATCTACACCTTCAGCATGTAATACATCAAGCATATACATTAAAAACTCCTGACAATCTTGCTGAATATTTTGAGAGAATTGTGTTTGGCCTGAACATCTGTCTAACAGATTTCGAATTTCAGACACACTTTCTATGTTTCTTCTATCAGTGGTACATTTCTCTAACACAGAATTTAACAAACTGCAAAATCTTTGATCAGAATTGACCACAATCTCTTCTTTTACATTTTTTAGAGAAAACAAAACATTAATTACTACATTAGCATAGCAGTTGACACCAGAACTGTTTTCAAACTGAAAACCAACAACATCTTCAACAGAATCCTTTTTGTTTCTGCTTGTAATTTTAGGTTCATTGACTTTTTGTCTTTTTGCTACAACCTCCCCAGTATTGTTCTCATTTCTTCGTTTCCGGCCTACCACACGTTTCTCAAACAAAGGAAACTGAGGCAAATGTGGCGCATACTCTCTTCTTAACCTATTGTATTCCTTAACACAATCTAGATCTGCACAAATGTTTGTGACATCACACTCAATCAAGTACAATCCCGATAAAGTTCTAACTCGTGACAATGCCACATATGCCATACCCTCCTTGAACACAGAACTGCCAATATTCACCAATGCACTGTCTACACTTAAACCTTGCGATTTATGGATTGTCACCGCATATGCCAAGCAAACAGGAAACTGCTTACGGCGAACATATAAGTCTTTTACAAGCAAAAATCTAGCAGAACAACGAGCAATTAGCTGTACTTCCTCAATGCCATCAAATTTAATTTTTAAAAATTCAATTCCATCTCTATTTCTGTATTTCACAAAATCAACAACATTACCCATTGATCCATTTACCAGACCTCTTTCAACATGTAAATTCCTTCTTAAAATTATACGGCAGTTCAAGCACACATTCAGAGTCTTTTCAAAACCTGCAGTTTTAGATATACTCTTCTCTAATGAATCCAATTTTGTTTTCAGATTCTCAGACAAAATAATTGTTGATCCCATATGCTCTACTCTATCAATAGCTTCCAGTTTCACAATCTCTTGCTTTTCTAAATGCAACATTTTGTTGTTAAATTTGGCACATTCTGCAAGAGTTGGCATCAAACATATTCCAGATTTCTTTTCAGTAATTTTCTGAAAAATATTCTCAGGCACAACATCTTGTTCTGGATAGAAATTTGACAGTAATCGTGCATGTAAAACTTCTTTGCCATGCTCGGTCACTTTTCCAATTCTAACATCTTGTAGAATAGTCTTGTAAACTTCATCCTTCGCCTGACGCATATTTTCATGCAGTTCAGCATAATTGAAGTTTAACCATATATTGACGTTGCCAATGCTGCCTAGGCACTTCCTGGTATCTTCATGCGTGAGCATTTTGAACACAGGTTGCCCTTTCACTGGTGTCAGCTGCAGAAGATCTCCGAAAACAATGATGTGTTTGCCACCAAATAACACATCATACTCTGTTTTGAGAACTTCTTGCATCCTCAAATGCACAAAGGCAAGCATGACATTGGAAACCATGCTTACTTCGTCAATGATAAGAAGTTTCATTTTCCTCAAGATTCTTGAAACTTCAAAACAAGCATCTCCAGATAGCTTGTGATATTCTAATTTGTTGTCATGCTCCACTGGCAGCATCAGTAAACGATGTAAAGTAATCCCTTTAATATTATGTGCTGCCAGTCCAGTTGGAGCAGTGACAACACAAGACAGCGATGACTCTGTCCTTTCCTGCAAATAGCATGAAATTGCTTTAATGAGGAAACTTTTTCCAGTTCCCGCTTCTCCACTCACGTACAGTCGGACAGGCTTCAACGACGTACATGAGCACTCTTTCTTATCATGACTTAATCCATGATCAATTTGCATGGTAACTTCATCATATATTTTCCTCTGCTCAACGTTGAGTTGCCTTTCCAACTCTTCTAAGTTAACCGCATCCTCTTGAGCATGTGCCATGGCTCTTTCCACTTCATTCATAGCAGTGGCAGCTTCATTTTCGATAACAGGTCCTCCTAGTGGATCCTGACTCAATGAAGCAGAACTCTGACTGTCCTGAGAACTGTCTCTGGCAATCTCGGCTGCAATCGTTGCTTCCTGCTCAATTTCCGCATTCAACATTTCTACATATTTGGGAAAAGCAGGACATTCTATGGTCTCCTTGGCGGCATTGAAAGAGTCTTCGTAACAGAGAAAATCTCCAAGCAGTTCCTCTTCTGCACGCCAAGGCTTGAAAAGTTGCAAAAGTGCTAAATAGAAAAACTCCTTTTTTTCAGGAGATTCGCCACTCAATTTTCGATGGTTTACCAAGTGGCATTTTCTTTGCTTGACCAGACATCCCTCACTTCCTATTACAGCATACACTCCTTTCTCAGTATCTTCTTTGATGTTCCTCTTGAATATGTAATTTTGCAGAACCTCATACAGACAAACATTCTCGAGGTGACTGCTTCGATTTGGATAATATGTATCCAACATGTTTGTCTTCAAAATGTCGGTACTGTTTGGCTCCTTTTCCGCCAAATACTCAATTTCCCGCACAGGTTTGAGAACTCGATTACGCGTTGCAGCAAGACCAAGACTCGCCCAAACGATACTCCTGGACTTGGCATAGAGACTTGCTGAAGACAACCGGTCAGAACATTCGTACGCTCCGATTTCTCGATGCGACAACATCTTCAGACTGAAACTGTACAACTTCTTGCTGAGGCTCTTTTCATGGGAAATGTCCTCCCACATATCCTTCAATTCTGTCTTCTCTTTTTTGGTGATGTAAGACGTCACATACCGAGCCACAGCCATACAGTTATCAGCCACAAACTGTATATCCATGTTAGCATTCCACATGGACAAAATCACCGGGTTGTAGTCGTTGATGTACTTGGACTCTTCGTTCCTCTTCAAATTGTAAGTGTTTTTAGGTGATTTCTTCATGACATTGTGTCGCAACGAAGACATCAAACTGTTTACTCTTCCTTTAGAAATCACCGGTCGTGGAAAGCCGAAACGACATTTAGTGTAGAACTTGTCTTTGTTTCGGAATTTACGACGGCAGTACTTTCCACATCGATGGCTTTGGAAACGCAGAACTTTTTCTCTTAGGCTTTTCTTCTCCTTTGCGTTTGGAACAGCACACGTAGAATACTGTTGGATGAAACTCATCACTGAGTCTTCTGGATCCGTTCCAAATTTAGGTGCATCCTTGATCCACAGCAACATATGTATATGAGGAGCACCTCTTGCTTGGTACTCCTTTCTCCAGAAGAAATCCAACACCTCTCCAAGAGGTGGATTCTTCTTATTCATGATGAAAGACATCATAGCTTCAAATCTATGATTGAAGTACCTACATACATTGACTGGATCCAAAGAGCACAGTTCTCCGGGTGTCTTGAATTCGATGTTATCTACGTTAGCATTTGCCTCTCGTAGAAATTGAAGTAAGTCTTCCCAGCCATACTCGGCACAGCTCAGAGTGAGGAACCATGTGGGAGTACCTAAGTTCCTCAGCATACATTTTAAATCACCATGACGACGGTACCAGTACTCATTAGTACCACACTGACACGCCATGAGATTAATCAGGTGAGAATCCAAAATACTATCTTGGACATTGACTTTATCCATAAAATCACTTGCCGAGATGTTTTGCATGTGTATACCACTTTTCAAGATGTGGTTCACTGCATATGACAGTCCACTTTCAAACAGGAGATGAAACAAATAAGGAATGCATTGTCGAAACCTAGCATCTCCTGCATACAATCGCAAAGTCCGGTATTCAGAAGCAGGAATTTGATGAGGTCGCTCATCATATCTTCCTCCCTGACCTGTTGGAAAAAGCTGTGGGAAACACCGAGCTTCCAAACTTTCCTCCCAAACACTAATGGGACTCCCTTTGGCTTGTTTCATTTGAAACAACTCAATAGCATTCCCCATGACTTCCTTGGAATGCAAAGGATGAACACTATAATGTTCATATATTTCTTCACTAGTAGAGGGTTCTACTTTCTCAATTTGACCAGCACACAAATCGCTATCCTCTTCCTCACTTACTTCCTCTTCTGCAACATATACATTCTTATAGTATTTATTATTTTTTTTCAAATACAATGTTGCCTTTTTAACTTTCCTAACATCTACTAAATCTTGCCATATTTTCTTATTCTTTGTCGGAACCCCATTAACTAAGATAACCAGAGGTTCCTCTTCCACTTTTTCTACTCCAATTGTGTTAATGTTTTTCTTGAAATCTAGAGGCAAATAAACAACTCTTCCCTTTAATCCTCTCTGTAAATCTGATGGAGGCAATTTCCATGTCTTTGGCTCCATTCTTACAATAGCCTGAAAGGGATGGATACTTTGAATCAAAATAGATTCATAAGTATTTAAGTCCTTCAATTCAGAAGGAATCTCAACCAATTCCAGATTATTATGAACTGCTCTAGCAGGCACCTGGTTTTGTTTTAATTTGTTACAACAATAAGTACACACACGTTGATCCAATCCCAAATCAAAACAATTTTCTACCATCAAGTATGTTGCAAAATCCTTCCATTCACTATTATTTTCCCTTTCACTTTTTGCATATAAATCCACTAACTTAGTCTGATTCTTATAATAAGTGCGTCGACAACACACACAAGTGAAATTAGGCCTCTCACTTGATTTCACGTCAAACGTCGCAATTTCCCTCTGGAAATTATCTGTACTGGAAACCTGTACACTATCTTCCACATGACCCTCTACTTCTTGCTCAATTTCAACATTCTCCTCTTTACTTCCAAAGTAACAAAACTCAATTTCTTCACATATATTCTTCACATCTATTTCAGAACCATGCAAAAGAGCAGCGCATAATTGTTTCAGCATAATTGCTGGACTCTTAGCATAATACAACATTCTAACTAATTTCCTCACTTTGTTATGATGCACTGCTAGCATCCTGAAATGATGAAAAACACTCTGGCATACTCTCCTGGAAAGACAAGCCAGTGAATGACCATGCAAACCTGTCACTTCTCTTACTCTGCAAGGATCTAATTCTTGCAACAACATCATTTTCTGCTTCAAACTTTTTTTGTTAAATGACCGTACAAAATCACAAAGCAAATTGATGGAATCCTGTCGCACACTGCAAATACTACTACACTTCCAGGTGTACACAGGACCCTTAGCACGTCTTCCTAAAACCTCATTACCTAACACCTCTTCTGCCTCTGTTGTCACAAGTTTTTCTTTTTCAACTGGACAACCATCTTTCACTTCATAAGCACGACCACTGGTGTCAACTGCATGCACCAAATCATTATCCTGGAAATAACTCTCCTCATTAAAAAATGCCTCACAGCTTGAACTATGCATCCATTCTCCAGAAAAAACTTCACAAAAATTACTACGATTAACTATTCTCTTCCATCTACTATTTCTTTTGAAATCAAAAATTGCCTTGTTTAGCTTCCTAATCCTATTGATTATCAAAATAAATAACTTACGTTTAATTTCAAATGCCTGATCAATAACTTTCTCAACTTTTTTTTTTCTCTTATAAAAAACTAGTTTCTGTTGACCTTTCTTAATATTTTTTAACAAATTGCCAATTATCCTGTTGCGGAACATTCGTTTACGAATCTCCCTAAACTGTTGTTTCCTTCTACTATCATGCACAGATTTATCTCTTGCTCTAGCAGTAACATTTTTCATTGTCCTTTTCTTTCCATTTGATTTCCTTCTCGTTTTATGGACTGAAACATTTTCTGTAGTAATATTTTTTTTAATACAAATATTTCTTATGAAATATTTAGAGCTCTTACCCGGTGCTTTCTTCGTGGCTTGAGAAATCTTTTTGTTAGAGGACTGCTGCGTTTTTTTTTCACCTGCTGTCTTTGACGTTTTGCAGCCTTTATCTGTCTTTGTATTGTAGGCATGGTGAAATCTTGAAATGATCTGCAGTTGAATCTGTGGAAAAATATAATAAAAAATGTTATTAAACATTATTACCAAACAGTAAATCAGTAACAGTGATCAAAAACTTAACACACTACTTGACATTTTAATTTGAAGATTTTTTAGTCATTGGCAATTTTACAATACAGAAATACCAGAAAAGAAATGACATTTATATTTATGTTACCTATGCTATTTTATATGTGAATCTGATCTAATTTTATGAGCATATTTTAATATTTTATTGAAGACACTACACATAACCTGTTTTTGAAGGTGTCTTTATTTTTAAATTAAACGGTTTACCTTTTTACTTTTTATTGATTATAAATTTTAAAAATAAATGTTTATATTTCCAAAGGCTCAAGCAGGTCAGCTTCCCATCCTATATCATATAATTCGGACAAATCTGCATCCTCATCACGCTCTTCTTCATCCTCAGGATTTAAATCATCCAAAGGATCAACATCCACTGATGTTTCAATTACAAGTTCAATGATGAGGTCAAAATCAACTGATTGCAGATTGTCGCTCATGTTGAGGTTGTCTTTATCTTTAAAGAAAGATAACAACAATGAGATGTTGCAGAGTAAGAGACAAATCTCACAGATTATAATAGTAAAATTGTTTAACAAGATTAACATTTTGCAGCTATTATTTAGCCATGTCCAGCAATGCTGAGCAGGTGAAGCCTATGTCTAATTTTCCACTGAACAGGACTCATCTCTTCTTAACCTTGGATAAGCCTCACCGACTCTGTGTCCCCTGCACATACTTAAATGTTAAAGGGCAGATTTATATTAAATGGCACATCCCCAGGCATGCACCAGTTAACATGCACCACTGCTCTGCCACCCATGGTGTGCCGCATTTACAATCAGATAGGAGAAAGCTGCGTCAAAACCCTGCGCCTGCTTGAAGCTGGCATAGGTCTTGACGCAGCATTGTGGAGATGGGGCACCCCTGAGCCTTGCTGGAGCTGCATCGCACTTGCGATACAACTCCAGCAATGCGCCACCTTTACGGCACAGATGCGTCACGCATCTGTGCCGTTTTTGCCCCATGCTGCGCCGCATTGTAAATGCAGCACACCATGGGTGGCGGAACAGCGGCGCAGGATGACTGGCACATCCCTGGTGATGCGCCAGTCATCATAAATCTATCCCTAAGCTTCTTATCTTGTTACAGATGAACTGCCATATGTATCATCAAAATATTTTACATTTTCTAAATAGCGAATTTTAAGGAATAAATAGCGATTCTTTACCATTCCTAATTTGCGATGAGCAAATTGCTAATTGCAAGTTACCCATTCATTTCCATGGGCTAGGAGGCTCATAGGAATGAAGGTTTAATTTGCGATTAGCAATTTGCTCATCACAAATTAGGAATTTTTCCAAGGGTGCAGGGGTGTCTCAAGAACACCCTGCTGCACCCCTGAAAAACAAATTTGGGGGCATATGGCACACATACATGCCCTAAGGGCATGTGTTGGCGTCATATGGCACCTTTTGTTTTTTTGAAAGAAAGCTTTTTGAAAAGAATTCACAAATTACCACCAATTTACCACAATAGTTTCCAAATCCTTAATGTCATTTTTTACATAGTTTTTGTTTGATACATTGCATTTAAGTAGTCACAAAATTTGCAAATCCTTCAGTGCAATTGCAAAATAAGGAATAGCAAATTTTGCTACTCCTTATTTTGCATCAAACTTGTTTGATACATACCATTTGTCTAATTAACATTCGCAAAGGCCGAAATTCGTAGAATTTTGATCTTTGCAAATGCTAATTAGCTTGATACATATGGCCCCAAGTGAGGCCTGTCTTGCGACATGGTGCATCTTTTGCATCACTGCTGCTTGGGTTTTATGTGGTACGTTTTTTTTACACCATGACATATCTGCCTAAATGCATCAATTTGTAATGTTGTCGCCTCATAGCAAATCTTTTGCACCACCGCTGCATCATAAAAGTGACGCACAGTGGCACAAAAGAGGCATACACCTATCATAAATCTGTCCCTAGCATTTTAAATGATTAATCCAGGATGACAATAAAGTGTGTCCTATCCAGAGGTTTGTTTAAGGTGAGGCCTACTCAGGATTGCAGATTAAAGTTACGCTTGATGAAGAATACAGAGGAGATAATACATGTAAAGCTCTACCAATGAAGTAAGTGATGTCTACTTCATTGCGCCAGTCACCATAAATGAATCCATAAGCTTCTTATCTTGTTAGACATCAACCGCCATATGTATCATATAACTATTTTGCATTTCCAAAAAAGCGAATTTTAAGGAATAAATAGCGATTCTTTACCATTCCAAATTTGCGATGAGAAAATTGCTAATTGCAAATTACCCATTCATTTCCATGGGCTAAATGAAGGTGCAATTTGCGATTAACAATTTGCTCATCACAAATTAGGAATTTATTCCAAAGGTGCAGGGGTGTCTCAAGAACACCCTGCTGCACCCCTAAAAAAGAAATTTGGGGGCATATGGCGCACATAAATTTTAACAACATTCCTTTACCTCAACAACGATTTTCAAATCATAACTTCAAAACACTACACATGGGAAAATTACTTAAATTGTCCTTAAGACACATAAAAGCGTTTTTTGATTGCCTTTCGAGCATGGTTGGGTCACTTTTAACATGGCTATGTAACACAAACATTCAAAATCAAAATTTTCCATGCACATGTGGAAGCATATTTACAAGCAATTTGCGCCACAGAGAAAGGTCTTACACTAAAATGAGAAAAATAACATCAGGGACAGTCAATTGCCTTATAAAGAAGCATACACCATTATGTCCTTGTCATGAATTTAAAAACAATTCCTTTTCCCCAAAAACGATTTTCAAATCATAATTTCTAAACACTGCACATGGGAAAATGACTTAAAATGTCATTAAAACACATGAAAGCGTTTTTTGATTGGCTTTCCTGCATGGTAGGGTCACTCTTAACATGGCTATGTAACACAAACATTCAAAATCAAAATTTTCCATACACATGTGAGAGCATATTTACAAGCAATTTGCGCCACATAAATCATAATTTTCTCCTTAAAGCACACTATTCTCTATCTAAATTAAAGAAATATTTTCTCACCTTAGCAAATACTTTGAGTTTGAAAACAGTCTCAGAAACACACCAATTTGTCTTCAGCAGAGCAAAAGGTATGCACTCCAGAGTCTGCAGCTATCAAAAGCACAGAAATGCTGTAATTCTTCACACATATTTCTCATGTCACCCAATCAAAACTCTTCCCTCACTTTTTTTCAAATGAAAACCCTTCCCCCTCTGCCCTTTCTGCCTATTTTCCATAGCAACCACTTCCTGGAATACCTCTGGTGTTTGCAAGTTCACACAACAATGTTGCAATTGAACTCTGAACTCTCAGTGCACCTGCATATCCAGTGCATTCTTTCATTTAATGATTTTTTTATTGACCACTCAAAATACATCTTTCAAAGAACACATCTGTGCACCCTAACTTTTTGTTTTCATCAATCAAAATCCACCAATCACTGTTACTGCTTCATGAACACAGAAACTCCACAGTTTTTTTTTCATTTTACACTCTCATTTTTTCAACTGCCATTTCATTGCCACACTTCATCTGACTGCAGGAGAACCTTCTCTCACCATGTTTTCTGTCTGGATTGTTGGTCATAGTTATATTCACTGGGCTCAAAGGTACGTTGAAAGCAGGAATTTACCTAACCTCAATTTACAAGATATGGAAATTAAGTGGTTTGGCCACAGAGGATTAAAATGTCACCAATTGATACCATTGGTGAAAACCTTTATGCATTTGCCAAAACCTGACCTGTTAATTGTGCACTGTGGAGGTAATGATTTGGGCACTTTGACTGGGGTAGGTCTGGAAATGCTTTTAAAGGACACCTTTGAGCAATTAATGGCACTTTTTCCTCAGACTGCCTTGGTATATTCAAATATATGCCAAAGACAGAAATGGAGGTGGTCAAACCAATTTTGTCCACAAATTGAGAAGTCGAGGAAGCATGTAAACAAATCTGTTTCAGCTTACATGAGAGACCATGGAATGGGCTCCCTGTACAACAATAACTTGCGTTACTACATGCAAGATATCTACAGAGGAGATGGAGTTCACTTCTCAGATGAGGGCAACAGAGTTTTCACTCTGAATTTAAGAATGTGCATTGGTACCTACTTATAAGTACCTAAATGTACCATAAACCCAAAAGCTCTTCTCAGAGCTACCCTACATCTAATCACTCACAATTATTATTTAACTCTAACATTTTCACTAATTTTCAACAAAATACGCTCCCTGGGGCGCTACCCGGTACGCGTACCGGGAGCTAACCTCGCAAATTTTTTTTAAAAAAATGTTTTTTTTTCGCACATATAAGCCTCCTCAGCCACCCTCAGAAAACCTAGGGGGTCAAGATAACTCTACCGTGCCCCCTTCTACCCATTCTGAACATTATTTGCCCTCCATCTTGTATCTTAATTCGACTGAAACACAAAATGGTGGACTCCCGGAACGCTTAAGGTCCGCGAACCGAGGCGCTCAACGGTTCGCGTACCGGGTCGCTCCCTGGGAAGATAAAGAAAATAAAAAATAATCAACAAATCCAACAATCAATTAACATACAGCATTTGAAAAGTCTATCATTCATTTTTCATTGTAGTACGCTCCCCAGAACGCTTCCCGGTTCGCGTACCGGGCGCTACCCACGCAAAAAAACAAACAAAAAATTTTTTTTTTTATGCCCCGCGGGGCCCTTTTAAAACCTCCACATTAAACCTAGGGGGTCAGCGAGGATCTACTATGCCCCCTTATGGTTATTTCCCCCTTTGTTTTGGCCTCCTCTTGTCTCTCGATCCTACCGAGAGACAAGATGGCGGCCGCTCCGGACTGTTTAGAATGTTGACAGACACCGGAGAGCCAATCAGCTTCGCTACGCGAAGTTTTGGTACGCTTAAGGTCCGCGAACTGGGGCGCTGCCCGGTCCGCGCTTACAGATATATATCTTTTTTTGAACGTTAATTTCTCAAAATCCACTGCAGCACATATATTGAGACCTACAAAAGGCACATCGGGCTACCAGTCCCTACAATTTAGCCAAGTTTCGTGCAAATCCATTCAGCCGTTCGGGCTGAAAGTGAGGCTAACCGCCCTATGGAAAACTCAATGTTAAAAACACGTTTTGGGACCCCCCTTTTTTCTCGGCCCCCCCTGGACGAACCCCCCCCAAATTTTCAGGGGCTGCTCAGAAACAAAATGTTCCATTTTCCAGAAAATTTCAGCCATTCCGTCCACAAACGCCAAAGTTATTAGACATAGAATTTTCAAAAATCCCATAGTGAAAAAATCCTAACTATATATACCTACTGGCGACCGCCAGTAGGTAATATATATATATATATATATATATATATATATATATATATATATATATATATATATATATATATGTATATATATATGTATGCATATATTTATAGATAAAAATAACAAAATCTGAAATAAATAAAAAAATGTATCATACAGAAAAAACTTTAAACAGATCTAAAATCAATATAGTACAATATAGTACTGCAGTTAGTGGAAGAGGAGTGAAAATGTGGAAAATAATAGTAATTTAAATTACTATTGTCAATTGAGTGAGTGTACCAATAGTGAAATTGTTGTATAGCCAAGGAGTATAAATCATGTTCATAATAAAATAAGTGTAACAATAGTTAAGTTGTAGGATAGCGTATGGGTAATGAAAAAGGTATTCACAAAACAAAGATTTAAAACATTTTTTAAAATGGAAGGATATTGGATAACAAAAAGTTTGTATTCACACTAAAGTTAGTGCAATAGTGGTGGAAGTGTTGGATAGTGTTGGGGTAAAATGTAGAATTGAACACTACAATTAGTGCAACACTAGTGTAAATGTTGCATGCCTCTGGGTAACATAGACTATGCAAACTCAAATATTTGTAACAGTAGTGAAAATGTTGTCTAGCGGAGGTGTGAAAATGAATCTTAACACTGCAATGAGTGTAACAGTAAAGAAAGTGTTGTGTAGCCGAGGTCTAGAAATGTATTTAAAAAATCCACTGAGGGAAACAGATGGGAAAGTTTTGGATAGTGTACAGGTAAAAAAGAGAATAATAACACTGAAATTAATGAAAGAATTGGAAAAATGTTGGTTAGCTGCGGAGGAAAAAATAGTATTCCGAATACAGTGAGTGCAACAGTGGAGAAAAAGTGTTTGAAAGTAGCGTGGTAAAATGTACTATTCCAAAAAATAAATAACTATAAATAATATTGAGACTCCTTTGAGTACCAAAAAGAAAAACAATTAAAAATATAAAGAACATGAACGTGAATTAAAAATGAGTGTATAAATATAACAAATATGATCCAAATTCCTTTGAAAGTATACGTAGCAGAACATATGGAACAAAAAATCTCCTTACGATAAATGCGTATAACCCATACATAGAAACAAAAATATGATATTATGTTTTGGTGTTTATTACTTTATAATGTTCTTCAAAAAAAGTAATACATTAATTATGAAGTATTTTTACTTATTCATATTTCCTACCCTATAGCAATATGGAATTGAAACCCTACATGTAAATTAAAGAAAAGATGTTCATAACTAATGCCATTACAAATATACAATGAAAGAGAAAATAAAAATTCACAAAATAATATAACTTGGAGAAAATACCACACTATACTAAAACACTTATTAACATGAAACAATGTAAGCAAATTTTGAAAAGTAAGAAAGAAAAATTGACAATTTAAAACTATTGAGATTAATGAAGCAAAAAGAATGCAAATAGTGATTGTACAAGAAGTAAAATTAACATAATTGTAAAAAGTAACACAAAAATAATATTAAAAGTACAAAATTATACACAGTGAAAATAAATATAATGTATTAATTAATAATAATAAAAAGATCAATATTAATTCACTACACTTAAATTACTTAATACACTTTAGCCAATATTAACCCACAGTCGACGCCTAAAAAAAAGGAAACAATTTACAAGTTTAGGGGTCGATTCTGATTCGGGAAAACAATTTGTAAGATGATCCGTATTCATAGCCGTTACAATACAAATCGTACAAATATGTACGAATCGCATTGTATAATCCAGAGGAAAAGAATACGTACGAATGTCTGCGAACCATACGACAAACTAGGTTAAATCCATACGACATAGAGCCACACAGGAAACCGTTTCATTGGTAAATATGCCGCACGATCCGCCAAGTATGATCCGGACCGAGGATCGCGAACGAGATTCATACAAAAAGCGGCAAATGAGCAATTCGTACAGAGAACCGCACATAAACATATGCACCATAACCTTGCGATCATGGGGGTACCCAGCGTACCCGTATGATCTGCACCCCTAGGCAACATACACATAAACACCGTACAACTACGCTACGTACACCCATGCGTACAACCAAAAAATGTACAACAAGGCTACGTACACACATGCACCGTACCCCGATGTACCATAACCCAATGCACCGTACCCCTACGCTCCATACCCCGACGCACCGTACCAGTTTGCACCGTAACCCTGAGATCATGGGGTGAACTCGCATACCCAGGGTGAGTCCGTTTCACACGCGTTTAGAGTTGAACAGTGCTTTTACGGATGTTTTAAAGTACTGTAGAAAAAGAGTGTTACGGAGTGTCGTACTGACAAATCGTACTTGCTGGTTCGTAAAAAGGTGCCTGGATGCGTACGAACATCGTGTACTGCGTGTTCCAAGTGCGATCCATATGGTTTCTTGAATAGTAGGGACTTTTCTACGATTCGTACGGAGAACTGCATTGAGTACACACCGTACTACATCGTACGTATGGGTATGGTACTGCGTATGAATTGTATGGGAAAAACGCTCCCTACGGCGATTCGGACTGGATGTTACCGAATCGGAATCGGACCCTTCATTAATTATTTAATATTAATTAAGAACAGCTTAATTTTGAATGTAAAAAAAATTGCTTCACTAAATTGACCACTATAAAGATATGAATCATACATCCCAAAAATGTAAACAGTATTAAAAAAAAATGTAATAATAGTACTTTTAGTAACTGTGTAAATATCATCAACCATTCGGAGTATCTTCTTTTCAAAAATGTTTTAATAGAAGATTATATAGACAACAAAAAGGGTTATTGCTGCTATCACAATAGTCCAGGATTGTCTTAAAGGATGCATTAATGGCTCCATGCTACAATGTGTTATTGATTAAAATCTACAGGACTCTTCAAACTTGGAGCAAAATTTAAGAGGTCAATAGATCGTGACTGCTTACATGCGACAGCCATAGCCTCTAAAAAACATGAAGAATAAGTGATGTGGCAGCAGGTTACATAGGCGAAACAAAATATTTTGAGAAGGCTACAGGACATAGCAGCACAAATGTATCGCAAATTGCAAACAAATCAGTCCAAATATGGTGAGTAAGTGGGTAGAGTACTGGATAATCAAAAAACGTATCTAAGGGCTACATCATTTGCCCAAAAAAAGAAAGGGGTAGATGGTCTGACTTAAAAAAGATGCATGTAGGTTAATTAACGCTAACGTCAAAGGTGATTGTGGTCACTTCAATAACCAAGCCGCTTCAACCTATAATCAGTAGTGTGCTATGCCGGTTCGGAACCCTCTTTATCTAGGGCTTCTCCAAAATTACATTCGGGTTTGGGAAGTCGAGGATGCAATCGCAGCTCTGCCTGCTGGCAAGGCAGTATTTGAGGATAAGAGCGTACGCGAATACTACAAAAAAATTAAAAAGTACATTAGCCCCTTTATACATAGAGCTCTAAAAATATATTATGGAAGGTGACGAAATGGCCCGCCTCTTGAAATGGTAGTAGTATTGTGATGTTTCCGAAAAAGGAGAAGCCTATTGATGAAATGTGTTATTATCGGCAAATATCATTGATAAATGCAGATGGAAAACTTTATCGCAAAATTCTTGAAACACACAACTGGCTCACATTATCCATAAATTGAATTCTGACCAACAAAATTGTTTCATCCCTGAAAAACATACAGCGTAACATATTAATACTGCAATTATGGAATTAGACATCTCGGGGAAGTTAAGTCAGAAGCTGGGGGTGCTGATGTTAGATGCCGAGAAGGCCTTTGACGAAGTTAGCTGGGGAGCTTCGAGTACAAAAATTACTTTCATGGTACAATGTAAATGATTTTTCTCGGATATACAAAAAGTGTACATTAGCCAAAAATACTGGAATCAAACTTAACAGCAATTCAAAAGCATGGTTTGCAATACACCAGTACAAGCGGCAGGGCTGTCGGCTGTCCAAACTGCTGTTTGTAATTTTCATCGAGCCTTTTAATACACATCAACTATACAGTGCGGGTATTAAACCAGTTACTTTAAACGGGAAAGATCTCAAAGTAACAAGATAAGCAGATGACATTGTGGTCTTCTCAAGTCAGCGGATACCTGCTGTGGCTGCCGTAATCAAGGAGGCACAGCCATTAGGCTCCTTCTCTGGGTATAAGCTTAATGTGAATAAAACACATACATTACTCAATTTTGAACACAATATTCTACAAACAGCTTTAGGTATGAAAAACAAGTACTGTATACTTAAGAGTTACTTTAAGTAGTGAAGTTATGACCATCATATCTTTTAAGTATGAACATATTTTTACGAAAATAGTCCTTAACCTACGCTGTTGGCAGCAGCTCAAATTGAGTATATATAGTAGATGTAACATTGCCAAAATGAATATTCTTAAAAGAATGTTAGCATTTTTGCGTTCTGTTCCACTGAAGCTTCCTCAAACATTTTTTAAACGCCTGGATGGTGCTGTAGGCAGTTTTATTTGGGGTTATCTGCATTTCAGGAGAGCTTTACGATATATAAAAATACAATTTAAGCAGGCGGATTTAAAAAAACAGCATTTTAATTTATACATTGTGGCCGCGTTTACTAGACGAATACAGAGATTAGTGAAAGGACTTTAAATCACTCCAACTTGGCTTTCATACCAGGTAGACTCTGCATTTTCTTCAGGGTTTTTACTGTATAAAACATCTAATCCGAATTATTTCAAGCGAGTGCGATCCAAGACAGTTAGGGACATAGGTAATATATTGCGGAAAATCTCAAAGGCAAACTAATTACATAAGATGCATTGTTAGACTGTATTATGGGTGAATGCTCTACTGCTGAGTATTTTTCATTAATGTTTTATTGAAGGATGGGAATGTAAGGGTGTTAACCAGTTGGCTCATCTATGCAATGTGCATGGTTTTCGAGCCTTTCAGAATCGTAGAGAGTAATTCACCGTACCCTACAGATTTATTTTTAAAGTAGCTGCAAATGAGGACTAGCCATGTCAGACATAGAGTAAAAGGAATCTTCTTCTCAAGGTATATCTGCTTTCTTCTTGGCAGCCAGACAAGGGCCCATTGGCTAAAGGTATCACAAAGTAATCGGGCAGGTAGCGATAATGGCATACAATTGGCGGACAAGTTCACTTGGATACTTAAGTGTAATAGTACTATAAACTAAGAATGGCTGCTATTTCTAACAACCAAATTTTGACACTTGTATAACTTTTGTTGGACACCATGTAAATTTGCTCTTACAGTCATCTATTTTTAATAATATTCGGTTTTTTGTGCTTTTTATGAAAGTGTAGTAATGTCTTTTTATATAAGTTTAATTGAATTTTAAACTTGTTTTGTATACCATGTCTTGCTTTTACGGTTTTAAATAACCGAATAAAGTTTCTTTGACTGACTGACTGTAATAGTACTAAGGAGGAGATTAACGAATCTCTGGAAAAAAATAGATGCGGGAGTACCCTCAGTTAATCTGCAACGCAATAAAACAAGATTAGTTTTGTTGCTGAATTATACAGAGGAGCGATTATCTAAATAGGAAAGCAACTCAAACAACCAGAAATCAAATTGACAGAAATGCTGGAAATTTGCTGCTAATGTAGGTGATATAATTATTTCTTGTACTCATTGAAAGGAATTTTGTGCTAGTATCAGTATCGCACTTAGAGTCTGGACTTGTTACAAGAAAATAATCAATGTGAAAGCACCTCCTCTAAAATGTTATCAAATTTAGGTTGTCTTAGTAAACCCTTTGTCTCTATTGGGTCTCCTTGTACTCGCCTATGTGTTGGACGTTCTTGGATTAAGGGCAAGGGCCCAAGTGTTAACGAATTTTGGGGTTTGTTAAGAGACAGCAACGTAATGAAGATGGCAGTAGCTAAAGCTAGAGGTCCTCGGACTTGGCACAAATTTGAAAGGATATGGCCTTCCATTCTGTGGGATTGAGAGCATTCTTTATAAATTATTTTACATTAGAATGTGGCCATGCCCTTGTTCTCTAAAGTTTTTTAGCGTTGTTATCTTTTATTTTTTTACAGTTTTTCTTTCTCTCTTTTTTTTGCAAATTTTTCCTACCTTTGTTTTGTATAACTTAACTGTTCATGATTGCTATTGGTAAGCTGGTATATTCTGTACAACATTTTTCTGTATATGTTACATGTTTTTTTTTTTTTTAACTGTGAGTTTTAAAAAAAAAAATTAAAAAAAAAAATATTTCATAAAAAAATCTATATTTTTTTCTAATACTACACACAATTAACAATGGAAAATGAGTATTGAAAAATCTTTAAAAATGAAAAATACATCAATTTATTGAAAGAATTAAATGATTCCAAAAGAAACCATAAAAAATACACAATACACGCTATGGATATATAAAATGCAAAATGTAAAATAAAAAAAATTGATAACTCAGAAAAAAATCACACACAAATGTTAGAAAACGTGAACAATTTATTATCTAAATCGCAAAAATCACATACATTATAAATATATAGTCAAAAACATGACAAAATATTTAAAAATAATGTAGTACAGAAGTACAATTTAGAAAAAAAATAAAAAAATAAAAAAAATATTTAAAATATTTCAGGTTTTAAAACAGGTAATCGTAAACAAAATATTAATAGCATCTTATTATGACTCACGATATTTAGAAATCAATATTTCTGCAGGGCGAAATTGAAAAAAAAAAAACACTGACAAAAATTCACTTACTTTAACAAACGTGGTTGCGACACGCTTCAATTTGCAAAGAAGAAACCAATATCAAACTAAAATGCAGATATAAAGATCAGGGTGGAGGGTTTGCACAATAAACTGAAGGTCTACAATACATAATTATTACACATGACCAAAATACAGCGAATCATGATAGGACAAACTACCATCCACAGTTGGAGATGCAGAAGGATGAGGATGAGAAGGTGATTGTCTCTCTTGCAAGAAAGAAGGGCTACAAACATATGAAGAGGACATAGATTTATGGATGTCAGGGGTCATGGAGGTAAGGAACGCTTATTTTGCTAACAGTATACTGATTATAACATCCTACTATGGCATGAGTGACCTGTGGGTGCTTCTCATCCACATTTTTTGCTGTCCTTTGGAGCACAATGCAGGGGCGCCAATATTTACCCTGTGATTTTATTTTGTAATGTGCCCAAAAAAATGGTAAATACAACTGAGAAAAAATGAAAGCGAAATATCTATTCATCCATAGCATATAAAGATTAAAAAATAAATAGAAATGTTTTCAAAAAAAAAAAAGCTTAATGAAAACATATAAAAACAAAAACATTAAAATATTATAATAATTTCTAAAAAATAAAAAAAATATTAAATTGAAACCACATCGACCATTGAAGTGAAGATGTGGAAAAAGTTATTAAACAGTTAAATATGAAAAACTTCCTCCACATAAATATTGTAATAACATTACAAGACTTATAATGGTGTACGGCACCATAGCGGAAACATGACCGAGCACCCTCCAAACAGCGGTCCGGACAAACTGATTACAAAAAGACCAAGCATGGGGGCCTATTAGGATGGCAGACGGAAACGGGTTCCGTCCGCCATGGTCGCGGCAAAATCACTCTCGACCGCACCGCGGAGAATCCGCGGTTGCGATTAGGATATTTATGTCAAGAAACTCCGACCGCGGCGGACGGATCACATCAGACACCGTCCGCGACGGACGGAGCACACCAAAGACCGCCGTAAGCGGACGGTACCAAAGAAACACCCTCCGCCGCAGACGAACATGACCGCGGGAACAGGCCCAACCGCCGCTATACCTGCGGAGGGTCCGGCCGCGCGATTAGGATAACGCGCCATTCCAACGGAACTCACCACCGTCCTCGACCGCCGCAGAAACAATGCATCACCAAACGGACCATGACTGCGGAAGGACCACACAAACACCATCCCTGTCGTCAAACCAATTACAAAATCGCAGATGAAAGTGAATAGAAAACACACTAAACAGGACACCCAACTACCTGAAACACCCACCCCCAGCAACTAAGCGCCCCAATGACACCCCCCAAGCACCGAAAAATGCACCAAAATCACCACACCCAATGAACACCTGATTGGCAACAACCATTGGGACACCACCACCACACAGAGTATAAAATGAATCCCTCCCACTACCACAGTCCTTTGCATCACAGCATTGCTGCAAGCAAGAGCATGAATACCACTAACAGCAGACACACACAAACACACATACAACCTGCACACAAACACACCCACCACACAAACCCCCACAACACCATTCCTACACACCACACACCTGCAGATCCCACCCCACCCCACCAACACCTTGCACATCACACACCATGGCACCAAAGAAAAATCCCAAGTTCACAGACAGTGAGTTGAAGGTAATGGTGGATGAAATCATCCGTGTCGAACCACATCTTTTCGGCACCCTAGTCCAGCAGACCACCTTGGCAACCAAAAACAACATGTGGGACAGGATAGTGACCAGAGTGAATGCATCAGGGACCGTGCCACGCACCAAAGACGAGTTCCAGAGGCGGTGGCACGACCTCAAGGCAAGGGTGAAAGGCATCAGGGTGAAGAACCACCTGTGAGCACACCACACTGGCGGCGGCACTCCCCCGGAGCCCATACCATTTGCAGAATGGGAGGAGAAGGTGATGGGTATACTGCACCCTGAGAACCTGGAAGGAATCGAGGAGGGACTAGAGGCTGGTAAGTACAAACCAATGACCACTATCACACTGCCATGGTCTGCTTTGCACAACTGCCAACACACATCTCCCTGGCTCCAATCCATGCATGCGTGCCACACAGTCACCCAAATGTGAAGTCCTGGGCTCAAATGCACACACCATGACCAAACACAAATATTACATCCTATGTTCCCCGCCTTGCATGTTGTCAAAGCAGCCAGCACCACAACTCCCAAGAGGCCCCCATGTCTACAGGGAGGGTGGTGGTGGGTGGGGGTGTCAGAGACCAGCACCACAACTCCCAACAGGCCCCCATGTCTACAGGGAGGGGGGTGGGGTGTGAGAGAGGTGGGTGGGGTGTGTGAGAGACCAGCACTACAACTCCCAACAGGCCCCCATGTCTACAGGGAGGGTGGTGGGGGGTGGGGGGTGTTAGAGACCAGCACTACAACTCCCAACAGGCCCCCATGTCTACAGGGGGGATGGTGGTGGGTGGGGGGTGTTAGAGACCAGCACTACAACTCCCAACAGGCCCCCATGTCTACATGGAGGGTGGTGGGGGGTGGGGGGTGAGAGAGGTGGGTGTGAGAGGGGTGGTTTGGGTGTGTGAGAGAGGTGGGTCGGGTGTGTGAGAGACCAGCACTACAACTCCCAACAGGTTTCCATGTCTACAGGGAGGGTGGTGGTGGGTGGGGTGTGTGAGAGACCAGCACTACAACTCCCAATAGGCCCCCATGTCTACAGGTAGGGTGGTGGGGGGTGTGGGGTGTGAGAGAGGTGGGTGGGGTATGTGAGAGAGGTGGGTGGGCTGTGTGAGAGACCAGCACTACAACTCCCAACAGGCCCCCATGTCTACAGGGAGGGTGGTGGTGGGTGGGGGGTATGAGAGACCAGCACTACAACTCCCAACAGGCCCCCATGTCTACAGGGAGGGTGGTGGTGGGTGGGGTGTGTGAGAGACCAGCACTACAACTCCCAACAGGCCCCCATGTCTACAGGGAGGGAGGTGGTGGTAGGGTGTGTGAGAGACCAGAACTACAACTCCCAACAGGCCCCCATGTCTACAGGGTGGTGGTGGGTGGGGGGTGTGAGAGACCAGCACTACAACTCCCAACAGGCCTCCGTGTCTACAGGGAGGGTGGTGGGGGTGTTAGAGACCTGCACTACAACTCCCAACAGGCCCCCATGTCTACAGGGAGGGGGGTGGTGGGTGGGGGGTGTGAGAGACTAGCACTACAACTCCCAACAGGCTCCCATGTCTACAGGGAGGGTGGTGGGGGTGTTAGAGACCAGCACTACCATCCCAACAGGCCCCCATGTCTACAGGGAGGGTGGTAGGGGGTGCGGGGTGTGAGAGAGGTGGGTGTGGGGTGTGAGAGAGGTGTGTGGGGTGTGTGAGAGAGGTGGGTGGGGTGTGTGAGAGACCAGCACTGCAACTCCCAACAGGCCCCCATGTCAAAAGGGAGGGTGGTAGTGGGTGGGGTGTGTGAGAGACCAGCACTACAACTCCCAACAGGCCCCCATGTCTACAGGGAGGGTGGTGGTGGGTGGGGTGTGTGAGAGACCAGCACTACAACTCCCAACAGGCCCCCATGTCTACAGGGAGGGTGGTGGTGGGTGGGGGGTATGAGAGACCAGCACTACAACTCCCAACAGGCCCCCATGTCTACAGGGAGGGTGGTGGTGGGTGGGGTGTGTGAGAGACCAGCACTACAACTCCCAACAGGCCCCCATGTCCACAGGGAGGGTGGTGGTGGGTGGGGTGTGTGAGAGACCAGCACTACAACTCCCAACAGGCCCCCATGTCTACAGGGAGGGAGGTGGTGGTAGGGTGTGTGAGAGACCAGAACTACAACTCCCAACAGGCCCCCATGTCTACAGGGAGGGTGGTGGTGGGTGGGGGGTGTGAGAGACCAGCACTACAACTCCCAACAGGCCCCCATGTCTACAGGGAGGGTGGTGGGGGTGTTATAGACCAGCACTACAACTCCCAACAGGCCCCCATGTCTACAGGGAGGGGGGTGGTGGGTTGGGGGTGTGAGAGACCAGCACTACAACTCCCAACAGGCCCCCGTGTCTACAGGGAGGGTGGTGGGGGTGTTAGAGACCTGCACTACAACTCCCAACAGGCCCCCATGTCTACAGGGAGGGTGGTGGTGGGTGGGGGGTGTGAGAGACCAGCACTACAACTCCCAACAGGCCCCCATGTCTACAGGGAGGGTGGTGGTGGGTGGGGTTAGAGACCAGCACTACAACTCCCAACAGGCCCCCATGTCTACAGGGAGGGTGGTAGGGGGTGCGGGGTGTGAGAGAGGTGGGCGTGGGGTGTGAGAGAGGTGGGTGGGGTGTGTGAGAGAGGTGGGTGGGGTGTGTGAGAGACCAGCACTGCAACTCCCAACAGGCCCCCATGTCAAAAGGGAGGGTGGTAGTGGGTGGGGTGTGTGAGAGACCAGCACTACAACTCCCAACAGGCCCCCATGTCTACAGGGAGGGTGGTGGTGGGTGGGGTGTGTGAGAGACCAGCACTACAACTCCCAACAGGCCCCCATGTCTACAGGGGGGATGGTGGTGGGTGGGGGGTGTTAGAGACCAGCACTACAACTCCCAACAGGCCCCCATGTCTACATGGAGGGTGGTGGAGGGTGGGGGGTGAGAGAGGTGGGTGGGGGGGTGAGAGAGGTGGGTGGGGTGTGTGAGAGACCAGCACTACAACTCCCAACAGGTTTCCATGTCTACAGGGAGGGTGGTGGTGGGTGGGGGGTGTTAGAGACCAGCCCTACAATTCCCAACAGGCCCCCATGTCTACAGGGAGGGTGGTGGTGGGTGGGATGTGTGAGAGAGGTGGGTGGGGTGTGTGAGAGACCAGCACTACAACTCCCAACAGGCCCCCATGTCTACAGGGAGGGTGGTGGTGGGTGGGGTGTGTGAGAGAGGTGGGTGGGCTGTGTGAGAGACCAGCACTACAACTCCCAACAGGTTTCCATGTCTACAGGGAGGGTGGTGGTGGGTGGGGGGTGTTAGAGACCAGCACTACAACTCCCAACAGGCCCCCATGTCTACATGGAGGGTGGTGGTGGGTTTGGGGTGTGAGAGACCAGCACCCATGTCTCACCCCAGAGCAAGATTGATTCCGGCCACCATTTGCTGACCAGTGCATCTCCTCCTGCAAACTGACAGGTAGATAGACATCTTCTCAGGGGGAACATCCAATAGCAGGACAGGACCACACATATCCAAGTAGTGCCTTCCCACCTCCACGCCATCATATTGCCCTGTACTGTCAACCACAACAACATGATGACAACAACAACCATGTCCTGATTCCGTAGTGATTTGTAATGTTGCTACCAAGAACATGTCATGTCCACAGCATTAATTTTGAAAATCTTGTCCCTCAGGTGATCGCAACTGGACCGGCGAAAGCAACAACCGCCAGCACCAGTCGGCCCCCTCACAGCCAGGACTCTCTTGGGACGATTCCATTGACAGCTCAGGTGCAGAGGATGAGGCTGGCCTAAGCAGACTCCCAGGGCCATCAGGCTCCCAGGACATCCCGGCCTCCACCAACTTGGCCTGTGTCACTACACCAACACCTGCCATTGTGAGCTGTACAGCTACCACCACCACCACCACTCCTGCCTGTGCCACCCTGCCTGACCCATCGCCCGATAATGGGCCATCGACATCCCAGGCTAGCAGGGAGAGTGGGCGGGAGAGGACACAAGTGAGGCCACAGCTCACAACCAGGAGTGTAGTTGCTAGGCGAGGTCGGGAACAAGACCCACCCCATCCTGGGGCAGAGACCCTGGAAGCCATCGCCAGAGTCAATGCCTCCTATGAGCGGTCGCAGGCACAGGCCGATCGGGCCCACCAAGACTCGCAAGAGAGCAGCCAGCTGTTGCGGTCCATCGACACTCGCATTGGACAAATTGTGGACCTCATGGGCCAGCAAACTGCTCTGTGGAGGGACTGGTTATCCTGCACCACACCACCACCCCCTCCCCCAAGTGCCCAGCGGGACAGGTCACCAACACCACCGCCACCATCACCTGAGGCCACGGACAGGGAGGTGGCCCCTGACCAACCTGCCCCCACAGCTGTCTCCGCTCCGGCTCCAAGACGGAGGGGCCGTCCGAGGCTGGATGCAGCTGAGAGCAGTGGAAGTGCACCATCTACCCGCTCGAAGAGGGGCCGCCACTGACTTCACACTTCCTTGAGCCTACAATTCACCCTGTCAACTATCCTGCCCCACAATGCCAAGCATTGGCACACGTCTGTTGGACTAGGTGGACATCACACAATGTGGTGTCCCCATGGTGTTTTCATCTGCCATGACCTTCAAATATCACTTCCCCAACACCTACTTGTAAATATGCACCAACATCAATCCACAACCTGTAAATAAACACCACGTAAACACTCTATGCTGTGTGACCTCCATGTTTTAATCACATGTTTGTCTAATAAATTGTCATTACCAGGTGCAGGGATCAATGTTCTGGGGAATCATGCCTCTGTGGGAGTGACCTACGGATAATGAGAGAACAACAAGCACAGGTCAGGAAAGTGATTCACACCCATCACAACACACTGTACTGCAACATCCCACAAACCACACTCATCACCAATTAAGTTGATCACAGGACACACATCAGGGAGCTTTGCATGTACACCATCTCCCACACACATTTGGAAACAGAACATACCGGAACAGGCAGCATAGACACACCACACCCACACATCACCAGCAAACATACATCACACATTGTCTAGCTGCACAAGAGATAGTTACTCACATTCAAGGAAAATAGCGATCAATGAGCTGATGCCTCTGGTCCACACCTTCTTCCTCCCCACTATCCTCATCAGTGGACATGGGTTGGATGGGAGGCGGAGCAACCTGTTGGTCTTCCGGGTCCATGAACAGTTCAATGTTATTGCGCAAGGCCAGGTTGTGGAGCATGCAGCAGGCAATCACGATTTGGCATACTTTGCCTGGTGAGTATGGCAGGGCCCCTCCGGTTTTATCCAGGCACCGAAACCTAGAATTCAGCAGTCCAAAAGTACGTTCCACCACTCGATGTGTCCTCCCATGGGCATCATTATAAAGCATTTCACCAGGGGTAGTAGGATTCCGCATGGGGCTCAGCAGCCACGGCCGGTTTGGGTACGCAGAGTCGCCTAGGTGGGGGGATGACAGACACAAATATCATTACCAGGATTGGTGGGAACACCATGCCACACATACAATACAATTGTCCTCACAGCACACTCACCTACAAGCCACGAACGTTCTGGACGCAGATTAGCCGTCAGTTGGGGGACAATGCTGCTCCGCAGGATGTTTGAGTCATGGGCGGACCCGGGAAATCTGGCACACACATGGGAGATGATGTTGTCAGCCAGGCACACCACTTGCACGTTGATCGAATGGTAGTGCTTCCGATTGCGATATACAGGTTCACGTGCCTGGGGTGGAATGAGACCAATATGTGTGCCATCAATGGAACCCACTACGTGTGGTATCTGGGCCAGGGCATAGAAGTCCCCTTTGACTGCTGCCAACTCTGCCGGCCGTGGGAAATGGATGTAATCATCCTTGTAATGCATCATGGCATTCAGAACATCCCGCAGTACCATGCTGAACATGGATTGGGACATCCCCCCGGCATGACCAACTGTGTACTGGAAAGTGCCAGTTGCGAAGAAGTGAAGTGTCGCCATCACCTTTGCTGTGGGTGTAATAGCTCCTGGATATGTCCTGCGTGGCTGCAGATGAGGTGACAATTGTGCTACAAGCTCCTGCAGTCTACGTCGATCAAACCGGAATTTGCGGATCACCTCCTCGTTAACCATGTCCTCCAGCACAGTGTATGGTCGATGCACATTTGGAGCGCTCCTGTGTGGGAGTAGATGGCATCAGATGTCAATTGACCAACAACGCATAGCTGTGCCACACTATCACATCTTGACAAACACAGTGCAAATAACACATGTTGCAGACAGTCATTATATGTGTGACGTAACCAATATATAAGGCAATACAGCTATCTACCCACACAATGTTCACCCACAAACAACATCCTGTGTATAAACATGTCCAATGTAACGTGCACACATGTTGAAAGATCTAGCAACAACACATGACTGAGGGACCAAATGTGGATAAGTGTCCCCACAGACACACATGTATGTGCACACACAACACGAACATGGAACACACCCTCCTTGTCTTCATGCACCCATGACCCCAACTACAATGCTGGGCATCCTCACATGACATGCATGGGCACACAACAACAGACACGCATACACAGAATGCATTTACACCCCCATCATTGTTACTTGCACACACAAACCACACACTCACAACAGCTACTGAATGTGGGTATACACCCTTGATGTACTGTGTAGATGTGTACAAATGGAAACGTGTGTCCACAAAACCAAGACGTCAACACGTCCCAATGCACATCTGGCGCAACTTGGGTGCACATCACTAGCCTTTATTAACCACTGGCAAGGCCAACAGTATGAGCACACATGCAACAAATGGACATGAATGTCATGCGTGGACATGGGCCATTGCCTTGACATAATTATTCTTGCAACATTCCGGACATGTCCTGACACACATGTACAACTATGAACATTACATGTGTGCGGAGACATGCATCGTGTGTACATATGCCATCTGGGGACGCCTTCCACCAACACAGAAGATGATCGTTGATACAGCAATTAAGCATTACATATGTTGTATGGTCAAGGACCATCACGGTCACACCAGGCAAAACACATGAGCGCACTACCGCGACGGTGCATCATTTGAAAATAATCACTCACTGGCGTTGCTGTGGCGGTGCACGCATTCCGCGGGGGCGGTGCAGGCTAACACATACATTTGAATATGCAATTCAAAATGGCAGTTGATACCCCCTCTTACAGTCACATTGCAGCACCCTTTGCAGCCCGCCGGTCCTGGCCGGTCACCCACCGCCGCTTCTGGCCGGTCACCCACCGCCAGCACCCGGCGGTGGTTGACGGGCCGGAACCGGCGGTGGGTGACCGGGCAGGACCGGCGGTGGGTGACCGGCCAGGGCCATCCATGCCATGGTGACCTCAATGCACAGGCCGCTCACCCACCGGTAGCACACGGCGGTGGGTGACCGGCCAGGACCGGCGGTGGGTGACCGTCCAGCAACCAGTGGTGGGTGACCGGGCAGGACCGGCGGTGGGTGACCGGCCAGGGCCATCCATGCCATGGTGACATCAATGCACAGGCCACTCACCCACCTACAGCACACAGTGGTGGGTGACCGGCCAGCACCCAGCAGTGGGTGACCGGCCAGGACCGGCGGTGGGTGACCGGCCAGCACCCGGCGGTGGGTGACCGGGCAGGACCGGCGGTGGGTGACCGGCCAGGGCCATCCATGCCATGGTGACCTCAATGCACAGGCCCCTCACCCACCGCCAGCACACGGCGGTGGGTGACCGGCCAGCACCCGCGGTGGGTGACCGGCCAGGACCGGCAGGCTGCGGTGGGTGCTGCAATGTGACTGTAAGGGGGGTATCAACTGCCATTTTGAATTGCATATTCAAATGTATGTGTTAGCCTGCACCGCCCCCGCAGAATGTGTGCACCGCCATAGCGATGCCAGTGAGTGATTATTTTCAAACGATGCACCGTCGCGGTAGCACGCACATGCAGTTGCCGGTGTGTGACCGTGACGGTCCGTGCACATGTAGCCAATGGAAACAGGTTACGCTGGGCGCGTAAGCGCATTCAAAAATAGCGGAAGCTGTGCACCGCCACACCAGGGCTAGTCATTGGCTGTTTTTGAATGATGCATCCAGGGAAAACCAATTGCTGCAGACGTGTGCCACAGATATGAGCTCAGGGCCCTATATATGTGTGAATTTCTTCTGCACACATTCACTGCTTCCAGCCACTGCTGCCTGCGACCGTGACCTCGTCCAGCTACTGCTGAGCTATCCAACAACTGCTGACTGCGACCGTCACCTCGACCTGCTGCTGCTGAGCTATCCAACAACTGCTGCCTGCGACCGTCACCTCGACCTGCTGCTGCTGAGCTATCCAACAACTGCTGCCTGCGACCGTCACCTCGACCTGCTGCCGCTGAGCTATCCAACAACTGCTGCCTGCGACCGTCACCTCGACCTGTTGCTGCTGAGCTAGCCAACAACTGCTGCCTGCGACCGTCACCTCGACCTGCTGCTGCTGAGCTATCCAACAACTGCTGCTGTAGTTCCACAGTCCTGGACCTTGCCATGCAGAGAGTGTGAGAGATCTGGTCTCATCCCTTCCCCGCTGCGGAGCTGGATGTCCTTGTGGACGGTGTGCTCAGCCACTATGAACGTATCTACGGTGCCCCCGGACAGGTGGTAAGTGCAGTGGTTAACATGTTGGTGGGCATGAGGTGGTCACTGACTCCTGGCTTCTGCAAGCTTGGCGGTGTGCTGTGGGACCTTCACATGTGTTGTACTGAGCATTGCTGCATGAAGATACGTGTTTCTACGATGTTTGTGAATGTCAAACTGTCCACTGACGTTCCCCTCTTGTCTCCCATCCTGGTAGGTCAAGCTGAACCTTCGCAAGGCCGTGTGGAGGACCATAGCACAGGATGTACGGGCAGTGGGGGTGTGCAATAGACGACACACACACTGCCACAAGCCCTGGGACGACATATCCAGGCTCAGCAAGAATGTAGCGGAGATGACACTGGAGATGATTCCAAGAACAACCCGCCTTGCCCGATGCACCATGACCCCTCTAATGCACCGTATAATTGCTGTGACGCATCCTGACCTGTCCGCCCGGCTGAGAGGGGATCAACAGCAAACTAGCGGTAAGCAGACTGTATGTGTCTGTAACTTGTGAGTGCATGCATGTGTTGGTGCTCAGACACAGTAGTGACATCCGTGGTGTGTATGTTTTGCAGCAATTGCATGTTGGTGCCATTAGCAGAGTGAGCGTTAGCATCCATGTCCGCCAGGTGGACATACCAGTTGATTTGTAGTTGAGGGTTCCAGGATATGCCTTTGAGGTCTGTGGTCCCATGGCATGACATGTGTGGTGCTCTGCATGCACGTGCCCTGTTTGAATGATGTACATGTTTCACAGGCACCCCCGGTTCTTTGATATGAGGATGTCTGGTAGGGGTGTTTCTTGTGCAGGATGGGTGCTACATGTTATTCGACTGTAAGGAAAGTTGTGAATTTGTAACCTTCACTACGTGAGTGTGGCACTTAGGTTAACATCTCTTCCCTCTCTTTCAGCTTTGGCCGAGGGCACTGACCCACAGACGACGGAGATGAGTGGTGGCAATGCATCCGGATCTGAGATCACACACACGCAGATTGACACTGAAGAGGGCAGCCCCGGAGAGGGGGACAGAGCCATCCCTGAGGACTCACATGTGGAGACACCATCGTCCTCATCTTCAGACAGTGTTGGTGGGTCAGCACTGTTGTCACAGACTGGGAGTGGGCAATCAACACCTTCAGTCGGTACACATCACACAGGGCCCACACTGCCACTGCAACTGCAACAAGTACTGCTCGTGCTCGCCAGAGTAGGGGGAGCAGAGTTACCTTTGGTGCAGGCACTGCTGCCCCTGCCCCTGTGCCGCAAAGTGCACTTTGTGCTGAGGCTGTTGATCTGCTGTGACAGCTGTGTGTAGGGCAGACCAACATGATCAATGCATTCCAAGACCACGATAGGAAGTTGGGGCAGGTGGTAGGATTCATGGAGGGGATGCATGGCAATGTTGCTGGTCTCCACAGAACAGTTCAGTCATTAGCAAACACTGTGTCTTCAGCCATTCTTCAGTCGCATGGACAGGGTGCTACTTCTGTTCCCCCATCCACACCACTAGATCTCTCATTTCAGACCAGGCATCATTTTCGGGGTATTGCACTAGAAGCAGCCACAGGCAGCAAGGCAGGGCACGGAGGGCACAGACACCATCCCCTAGGACAGGTAAATCTTTCACCCATCACGACATGAGCTACACTGGAGTTGACACACACAGGATCCTCAAGGGGTGTTGGTGGAAAAGGATTCACATGTAACACACGCATCCCCCTCAAAAGGTACTCCCAAGGCAAGGGCACCTCCCAAGTCCAGGGACACTCCCAAGGACAAGGACACTACAAAGGAAAGGGCAACTCCCAAGAGCAGGGACAGTCCCAAGGACAAGGACACTACACAGGAAAGGGCACCTCCCAAGAGCAGGGACACTCCCAAGGACAAGGACGCTTCAAAGGAAAGGGCACCTCCCGAAAACAGGGACACTCCCAAGGACAAGGACGCTTCAAAGGAAAGGGCACCTCCCAAGAGCAGGGACACTCCCAAGGACAAGGACACTACACAGGAAAGGGCACCTCCCAAGAGCAGGGACACTCCCAAGGACAAGGACGCTTCAAAGGAAAGGGCACCTCCCAAGAGCAGGGACACTTCCAAGGACAAGGACGCTTCAAAGGACAGGTACACCACAGTGGACAAGTCTGCTCCCAGAGACAGGGCACCACCCAGGGTTCAGGGACATTCCATACACAGGACACCTCCTACGGCCAAGGCACATCCCAGGGCCAAGGGTTCTCCCATGGACACAAGCTCCATCAAGGACAGGCATACATCACCCCTGGCTACCCTGAGGCTGATGTTGTTGAAGTAACGTAAAACACATGTGTCAGCGGTGGAGTCCCCACATACCTCAACTCCCATCCACACCCCGCAGAAGAAGGAGTACACTGTAGTTGCATCCCCCAATACACATGATGCAGAGGGCAGAAGGCAGGGCCACAGCAAACGTCAAGCAGGGTCCAGCACGTCCCCAGAGAGCAGACCACCACAAGCACATGATCCACATTTGATGTCTAATGAGGCCACGGCACTTACCAGTCCAGTCATGTCTAGGGTGCCCCTACATTTCACAAAGAAACGGAGACACACACCAGTGAGACCTGACCACCCCAATGTCGCTCCAGTACAGCTGTCCCCAGCTCCCAGAGCCACCCTGCCTCCTGGCCCATACAGCCCTGTGGCTCATCATTTCAGTGGTCCTAGTGGCTCAGCTGCAGTTCACTCTCATGTGTCAGATAGTGGCACTGTGTCTGTTGTTCGCTGTCATGCATCATGTAGTAGCACTGTGTCAGTTGTGCCCTCTCCTGTTTCAGGTACTGGCACTGTGTGTGTTAGCCACTCTCATGTGTCAGATGCTGGCATGGTGTTTGTTGGTCACTGTACAGGGACATGTCCTGGCAGTGTGTCTGAGTCTATGGCTCATGTGTCAGTTACTAGAGCTGTGGCTGTGTCTCACACTCCTGTTTCTGGTGCTGGCAGTGTGTCTGGGTCTATGGCTCATGTGTCAGTTACTAGAGCTGTGGCTGTGTCTCACACTCCTGTTTCTGGTGCTGGCAGTGTGTCTGGGTCTATGGCTCATGTGTCAGTCACTACATCTGTGGCTGTGTCTCACACTCCTGTTTCTGGTGCTGGCAGTGTGTCTGGGTCTATGGCTCATGTGTCAGTCACTAGAGCTGTGGCTGTGTCTCACACTCCTGTTTCTGGTGCTGGCAGTGTGTCTGGGTCTATGGCTCATGTGTCAGTCACTAGAGCTGTGGCTGTTTCCCACACTCCTGTTTCTGGTGCAGCCAGTGTGTCTGGATCTATGGCTCATGTGTCAGTCACTAGAGCTGTGGCTGTGTCTCACACTCCTGTTTCTGGTGCTGGCAGTGTGTCCGAGGCGACTAGTTCAAGCAGTCCACCAGATTCTGTGCTGTGAGGTGTAGCTCCCATCACTCAAATGTAATTTGACTTGGTCTCTAGATTGTCCATTGTAAGGACCCTTGCATTGTTAATGTCCTTGGGACGGGGCGCTTGACCCACGTACTTGTGTTGCCTCTGATGTACCTGTGCCTTGCCATGAACTGTTGCTGCACTTGGCTCCTCATGTGCTGCCTCTGATGTACCTGTTCTGTACCATGGACTGTTGATGCACATAGCCCCTCTCATGTGCTGCCTCTGATGTACCTGCTCTGTTCTCTGCCATGGACTGTTGATGCACTTAGCCCCTCTCACATGCTGCCTCTGATGTACCTACTCTGTTGTGAACACTGCCCTGTTGCTGTTATGATACTGCATTGTGCCCTCTCATGTGCTGCCTCTGATGTACCTGCTCTGTGCCATGGACTGTTGATGCACTTGGCCCCTCTCATGTGCTGCCTCTGATGTACCTGTTCTGTACCATGGACTGTTGATGCACTTAGCCCCTCTCATGTGCTGCCTCTGATGTACCTGCTCTGTGCCATGGACTGTTGATGCACTTAGCCCCTTTCATGTGCTGCCTCTGATGTACCTGCTCTGTTCTGAACACTGCCCTATTGCTGTTATGATACTGCATTGTGCGCTCTCATGTGCTGCCTCTGATGTACCGGGTCTGTGCCATGGACTGTTGATGCACTTGGCCCCTCTCATGTGCTGCCTCTGATGTACCTGTTCTGTACCATGGACTGTTGATGCACTTAGCCCCTCTCACGTGCTGCCTCTGATGTACCTGTTCTGTACCATGGACTGTTGATGCACTTAGCCCCTCTCATGTGCTGCCTCTGATGTACCTGCTCTGTTCTGAACACTGCCCTGTTGCTGTTATGATACTGCATTGGGCCCTCTCACGTGCTACCCCTGATGTACCTGTTCTGTACCATGGACTGTTGATGCACATAGCCCCTCTCATGTGCTGCTTCAGATGTACCTGCTCTGTTCTACCCAGTGCCCATGCTCTTGGGTAGTGTAAGATTATACCCCTATTATGTTTAATAAAGCAAGTCAATCATGTGTCGTGGTTTGTCGTTGTCATTCCTGGTTGTGTACTTGAATTGTTGATATCTTGGTGCGATCGTAAATGCAGTCTCTCAAACATGACACTCCCCCTCCCTACGTCACATCCCTGGCAGGTACTCCCCTTCCGATAGCAATTGGTGTGTTAGCGTACCTGCGTTGGCGTCGGCGATGGGCCAGGATTTGCTGGTGGTGGAGCACGAAGAGTATCGGGAATGCGTGTAGCGCTGGGTCCATGACGGCGATCTGCTTGTGGTGGGTATTTCTGCAATGTGTTGTCTCTCCGCTGTGGTGAAACCGCCGTGTTCAGGCAGGTTGTTTTTCCGCAGCGATTTGATGTGTGTTTTCTGCCATCGTGATTTGGAGAACGGTCGGGGACGTCATTCCGTACGGCGGTGTCTCTGGATTGGTTACGTCTGCCGCGGGGTCGGGTGTAGTTCCGCGGCAGTGCGTGCTCTTCCGCCGCGTACGGACATTTGACAGTGTTTCCCATCCTAATATGGCGGACGGAGTGACCGCGGCAAAAAGGCATTTTCCGCCTACTCGGTCCGCCATCGTAATCGACCCCATGGTGCGCTGCTGTCGCATTCTCAAATTCAACGATAAGAACATGTGCTAAAGAAGTAAACCGGCCGAAGATCAAGCAGACACAGGGAAAAAGAAGGTGGAGTTCATCCACGCACCGTGTAACAGGGAATGCTAGGTGGTTGCCACATGGTGCAGGGATCAAAAAGTGGGCATCGTAGATATCAAAATTAAACACAAACCGTAGGCTGAAGGGTGAAGTATGTTTCAAAAATGATTTCAGTGTGTGAAAGCAGGATATTACAACACTGTAATGGAAAAAATTAATCATACTCCAGACTGTTTAAATCGCAATTCATATAAATTACATACCAGTAGATATGAATCAACAAGTTCAGTAAGCACGTCGGAATCCAGAGTGAATAACCAGCAGGTTTAACTTCAGACAGGCAGTATTATAATCAGCCCGTCATAAGGGAAACAGACAGTTTAAGTCAGAAAGCCTCCGAAATAAAGTGATAGACTTTCAAAAAATGATCATAATGAAGGCCGATATTTTACACATAAAACAAAATAAAAAAATCTACACATACTTATTAAGGGGCAGATTATGAGAAAAGGAGGCTTTTGTCCACCAGCCACTATAAAGGTGATTGGTAGAGCCCGCCAGACATGCGGCGGTCCCCCAACTGCCATCAGGATGCACCTGTGAATAAGGGCGAACGCATCCTGGGCCATTAACAATGCAGGCAGTGCTGGGGGAAGCAACACCTTCCGCAATGTTAAAGGTGCTTGGACCTCATTTAACTGTACCAAGTGGCAGGCTCCACAAAATGACTGACAGTTGGTGCATGAAAAAAAGGGGGGGGTACCATGGGTACACATCAATGCAGCTACCACCACCCACCCCACAAAAGAATCCGGCAAATAGGCCCAAAGGGCTATTCACGAGAGCCTTTAAATGGCAGCACCAACGGCATGGAAAGGGCTGTTACAGGACACAAAGTAATATGGGGGATGGTGCCCAATAGGCACCACAAACATATTAGTGGGCCTTTTACATCTAACTGGCAATAGGTGTTATTGCCACCAACGGAAAAACAAAGAACAGACTTTGCATCAGCAAAAATACACTCCTCTATGCTATTATGGCGGTGGGTAAATCTGTATGTAATGTTGAACATAGTAAGCACCTACTATAATACATATTAGTAAACCTTAAAGGTTATCATGGTAGTAAACCTAGAAGTGTACCTATGTATTACACAATATATCAAAATCAATAAAAAAAATCCAAACCATTTACTAAACTTAACTACCTCCCCTATAATATTAAAGTGACTGAAATGAATTTTTTTTTTTTTCAAGTTACCGTATCCGATAACCGTTACCAGAAAATTCAAGCATTTCTCTCCCCAAAAGCGTCCAAACAATAACAGGGCTAGATGAAAAAATGTACAGGGAAAAAAAAAATTGAAAAAAATAATGTGTACATTTCAAGTCAATATACGCAAAGATTAGAAAAATAGAGGTGTGAAAAGTATATTAAAATCTGAAAAAAACGTCATAAATTAGTCATAACGAAATTTCATAAAATATATAAATATATAAGTATAAGGGCTTCAAAGAGAAAATTTATGGGAGTGTCAAAGTAGACAATACAGAAGATGCAACAATGATTAAGACATCCAGTTGCACATTTTAAAAGGGCCTCATTAGTTGCTGGAGCGCATAGGTTGAAGGCAGTGGAACACAAACTTAGAAGTACTCGATTAAAAAACAAACAGGAAATTAATTGTAATTGGCATGGATTCATATTTGTCATTGTTGTAAGTATTGTAATATGAATCAATATATGTATATATATATATTACCTACTGGCGGTCGCCAGTAGGTATATATAGTTAGGATTTTTTCTCTATGGGTTTTTTGAAAATTCTATGTCTAATAACTTTGGCGTTTGTGGACGGAATTGGCTGAAATTTTCAGGAAAATGGCACATTTTGTTTCTGAGCAGCCCTTGAAAATTTGGGGGGGGTTCGTCCAGTGGGGGCTGAGAAAAAAGGGGGGTCCCAAAACGTGTTTTTAACATTGAGTTTTCCATAGGGCGGTTGGCCTCACTTTTAGCCCGAACGGCTGAATGGATTTGCACGAAACTTGGCAAAATTGTAGGGACTGGTAGCCCGATGTGCCTTTTGTAGGTCTCAATATATGTGCTCCAGTGGATTTTGAGAAATTAACGTTTAAAAAAAGATATATATCTGTAACAGCGGACCGGGCAGCGCACTGGTTCGCGGACTTTTCGCGCAACGGAGCTTTGTGAAGCGAAGCTGATTGGTTCTCCGGCGTCTGTCAACATTCCAAACAGTCCGTAGCGGCCGCCATCTTGTCTCTCGGTAGGATCGAGAGACAAGAGGAGGTCAAAACAAAGGGGGAAATAACTATAAGGGGGCATAGTAGATCCTCGCTGACCCCCTAGGTTTGATGTGGAGGTTTTAAAAGGGCCCCGCGGGGCAAAAAAAAATAATAATAATAATAATTGAACGGCTGAATGGATTTGCACGAAACTTGGCAAAATATTAGGGACTGGTAGCCCGATGTGCCTTTGCTAGGTCTCAATATATGTGCTCCAGTGGATTTTGAGAAATTAACGTTCAAAAAAAGATATATATCTGTAACAGCGCTCCGCTTCGCGTAACGGAGGTTTGCGAAGCTGATTGGTCATTCTGTCACTGGGCTATAGTTGGGCTACATCTGGCTGATATTTGGGCTACATTTGTTTTTTTGTGTGTCTGGCGGCCATCTTTGGGCTACATTGGGCTACATTGGGCTTCATTGGGCTACATTCGGCTAATTAGCAAATAGCTCATCGCAAACTAGGAATGGTAAAGAATCGCTATTTATTCCTTAAAGTTCGCTATTTAGGAAATGCAAATAACTTTGATGATACATATGGCGGTTCATCTCTAACAAGATAAGAAGCATAGGGATACATTTATGATGACTGGCGCATCACCAGGGATGTGTTAGTCATTCTGTGCCGCTGTTCCGTCACCTATGGTGTGCTGCATTTACAATGCGGCGCATCATGGGGCAAAAACAGCACAGATGCGTGATGTATCTGTGCCGTAAAGGTGGCGCATTGCTGGAGTTGTATCGCAAGTGTGATGTAGCTCCAGCAAGGGTCGGGGGTGCCCCTGTCGCAGGGTTTCTGTTCTCACACAGAACTGTGGACAGAGGATTGGAACCTCGGCGAATGCATTGCTGGAGTTGTATCGCAAGTGTGATGAAGCTCCAGCAAGGGTCGGGGGTGCCCCTGTCGCAGGGTTTCTGTTCTCACACAGAACTGTGGACAGAGGATTGGAACCTCGGCGAATTAGGGTGTCCCAAAACTCACGTTAGTAATCAAAAACTATTTAGCAAGCTAGGTACAGTGTCACATTGGATATAACAAACTCTCAATGTTTAGACAATCCAGAATATGAACTTGTAGTACCTCAGGATACGTGGAACTCATGAACAGTCGGTCGTTATAGATTTCTTAGAAACCAGAACATGGAGTTAAGAAGAACAGATGTGTATTTGAAATGTTTATTTACTAATGCCGTCTTCTCAGGCGTAGTACCTTAGATAATAAAAGTACACATATTATCAGTAGCAAAATTACCAGCATAGTTACTAGTACATAAAAAGTGAATGGTGATAGTATGTTAACATGCTGTAAATGAATAAGAGTTAGCAACACTTATAAGCAGCCGCGGGCCGTGGAGGGAGTTACGGTGAGGCAGGGAGGCGGGGAGGGGGAGAAGCAGGGTGGAGAATACAAGTACACATATTATCAGTAGCAAAATTACCAGCATAGTTACTAGTACATAAAAAGCGAATGGTGACAGTATGTTAACATGCTGTAAATGAATAAGAGTTAGCAACACTTATAAGCAGCCGCGGGCCGTGGAGGGAGTTACGGTGGGGCAGGGAGGGGGGGAGGGGCAAGGTAGAGAGGGCTCCACCCTGCTTCTCCCCCTCCCCGCCTCCCTGCCCCATCGTAACTCCCTCCACGGCCCGCGGCTGCTTATATCTCACCCTCCCTAATACACATATTATATTATTTGCTAAGAAGGTCTCTTTGTGTTGGTTTAGGGCGTGCCCATACTTTAGTGTCTTAGATTTGAAGGAATCACATCAGCATACACCAGCTCTCTCTTCATGTGAACCGCATCAACTGTTGTGTATGTGTGTTCGGCAAAGCAATATAAAACCCGCCTCATGCCCAGAATTGGCAGAAGTTGCACTTATGTTATGAGTATGAAGTCGTGGAGATCAGACCTCATAACAATTCTGTATCGTGTTGTTCTTGAAACTTTAGCACTCGCTGTACAGATATAGTTTAACAAGTAAAGCAGATAGTAGACCAATAACCTATTATTCTCATGTAAACCACGATGAACTACTAGGTGGAAAGCTAAAGCAACAACTAAGTGTCGTGTGCAGAAGTTGCAAAAAAGGAAAAATGGCGTTTAAACCGGTAATGAGCCCATGCTAACTTAACACGGTGTAAAGATATCCAGGACCTAGATGACACCTCCTCATGATCCGGAAACGAACTGAATAAGATAATAGAAGTGCCATCTCATGAGAGCAGATTGCAAGTTTATATGTGGACGGTCCGCAAGGTAAAGCATTAAAAACTAGGAAAATTTAATGCTAAAGAAAAATAAAACAGCCAAGTACTTTATCGAGTCTTAAGCCAATAGGCAAGGTAAATAATAAAAACTTGACAAATAAGTCAATGAATTGTCAATGAAATGCTAGTACTCAGCATATCAAACATGAAAAAGGTCTATGACATAACTGTGTATGCAAAATAAGCTGCAACAGCCTCCAATAGGAAGTCACCGTCTTCATCCGAAAACAGTTCAGCCATCCAATTTAAAAGCGGAAAAGAACATACGTGCTCTCCCAGCACCGGATCCTCTATCACCATCAGAGGACAGCTCGGTGGGTTTTCAAGAAAGCTCTGTTCCAAGAAAGACTGTGCTGCCGCCAGTAAATTCCAGGGACCAAGTAGTCCATGCATCAATGCCACAGCCATAATCCTTTCGCCAGGACAAACCAACTCGTGAGTAATGATAGGAGTCATCAGCTGATTAAAGTCGACGTCAGGAGAAACCGGTCCGCAGAGACACAAATCAATGGCCCAATCGAAATCACAGGTCAGGCAGTGAAATACAGGCTGGACACAGGTGAAGTAGGAGAATCGAAAAGATAATCCATATGCCGTGCTTAATATCGCCAACGGCATTGTGCCATAATATTCTAGCATGCGATTGCGGAACAGTGTCAGCAGCTGCAGGGTCGGAGGTTGCATAGGAGGGACATCCATATTTAAAAATGTAAAAAAGCACAAGAGCGCCCGCTGGTAATGCAAGTAAAAATGCCAATCCACGAACCAGAGTGCAGAAAATACAATGAAAGGAAGCAGGGATGACTCCAAAGATTTTCTCAAATGAAGTCACGAGACCACTGGTAACAACTTTAAAAAAGTGTGCCAGGGATTTTGTGGAGGATGCGTTAAAGATAGTCGGAAACATGTTGCTGAAATTGAAAGGCAAACCTGTGTACGGGTGTTCGCTATGTGAAGTACGAAAGTTTCACGGGCCGAACTCAAGGCCACCTCTCTCTGAGACAAAAGAGCTCTTATTCTTGCCATGCCGTTGAAACGTGTCCCAAGGTTGGTATTTGTGGCCAGATTGAAAACTCCCTATGTTCATGTGTGGGAGGAAATAGAACATTTCTGCAGCAAATAACCCGTTCACTTACTGTTACGATAAAAGGAATACTTTTAATTAACTCAGAACAATCTTCATTATTGAGCATCAAATAACTACCATTTTCCAACAACTTGAACGTGGGGATGATAGCAGGAACTGGCGTGCCTTGCAACACGCAAGCCATATTTGGTCGGTGTTTGTTGCATGAATCGTGTAACTGTATGTGCCTACACATTAGTGAATGATCTGGCGTCTCAGTGCATTCCTCTCCATTCAGATAAACTTCTTGATCATCTTTGAAACATCTGTATGTGTATGGAAGCGACCAGACCTCATGAAGAAAAGCACTAACTAAAGGTTCATAACGACCTATTGGTATATATTTCATACAATTTGAAAACTTATATAAAGCAAAAGGCAGCGTTATTAAACCGTGGATAAGGCATGTTGCCAAAAAACCCGCAATCCTCTGCTGATGATGTCACTGAGCATGTCATGAATGATGTAATATGTGACATCATCAGCAGTGGATTACGGGTAATGGTATCCCTAGTTTACTCCCCTATAGCTGTCTTTCTTTTAACATAAGTGTGTGTTTCCTTCCCTTATACTTACTGTTTTTGGTTCGCTTCCAGTTCGCGTACCAGCGAGCGAACTAGGAAGCGAACTAAGAGAAATAGAGGTTGGCACAGTTCCAAATATTGTACCAATTTTTTAATAACGGGGAGGTAGTTCTGAAAAGAACTTTTTTTTTTATTTTTCTGAACATTTTTTTACTGTTTTTGAATTTTTCGGAACAGTTTTATATTTTTTGGGGTTTTTCTTGGAGGGGGCAATGAAAACGATTCATTGTAAAGGGCTCAACAGGAGCAACAAAACAAAAAAAAGAAGTATTTATTATTTTGGGCGTTTCGGACAAACTTGCATATGATAGTCAATAGCTCTGTTGATCAGAGTGATGCTTTTTTCTCCGTAGGAAATGAATCCATCGCAAAATGCGCAGGTGTGTTTTACATCACCAAATCTCATTTGTATATTTGGCACCATCTCCCTGCCCTCTGGTCCCGTTACTTCCGGTACAACAGATCTTCTGGCCATAATAGGGAGATTATCTAGGTCGTTCCGAAACTGTGCAGCACTGTAGTTGTTAGGATGCCACCTAGTCATATGGCGATGCATTGTGTAGTTTCCGAAACTGTATTTTTTGTCGGTCCCTCTGGACAGTCTATCTTGACATATAAGGCAAGTTACGTATCTTGCATTTACTTTTTTCTGACCTTTGGGAATTTTAAAAAATTGCCAAATGAAGTTTTCTTTCCGGTGAGACGTCCTGGGCTGCTCAGGCAAAAACTGCCTCTCTTCGTGCTCGTCCTCCTGTTCCTCTTCTTCTTCTTGTTGAATTACAACTTGAGCAGGTGGTCCACTCTTCCTTGGATGTGGTGGAGGTGGTGGGGAAGCACCAGCTGAAGCTACTAAAGAAGCCATTGCTCAGTGATCACAAAGGGTCTTTCTCTCACAATGATGAAAGTCAGAGTGAGGAAAGAAGGAGGGATTTTCATCATTTGGGAAAAACAAGAGTTCTCAACCAATCAAAAGTGTTCATTTTAGATTATATGACCTAGTCTTACATCATTAGGAAACCAAAAGTGAAATGAACCAATGAAAAGTGTTATTACCAAGTCACATGACTTGCTGTGTTTACGTTAAGCGCTTTGCAGGGCCTCCCGGTTTGCTTCCAGAAACCTGCGCTTTGCGACTCGCTTCGCGTACCAGTTCGCTAACGTAGCACGTCATATGACGTATCACGCGACAACGTGAAACGTCATGCGGACGGGAGGCGTCACGATGTTGTTTTCTAACGCGGCACTTGCGGTAAAGAAACGTTTACCGGCTCGCGGTCTATTTCGCGGCATCAAGGTCAGCTAACGGGAAGCTTCCCGATTCGCGAAGCGGGAACGAAGAAAAAAAAATATTAAAAAAAAAAATTATTCATAAACATATAAAATATATTTTTGGATTTAAAGAAGAATACATTTTACAGCTACAGATATTAGCTGTTAAAAAACCAATGAAATTCACAGAAAAAACCATAGGTTATAGACCATATATAGTTAGGAATTAGCATTTACAAAACCTTGAAAATTCACTGAAAAAACCATAGGTTATAGACCATATATAGTTAGGAATTAGCATTTAGAAAACCTTATTTTACTCACACAAAACCATTGAAATTCCATGTATAGTTAGTTGCACTAACTATATATCGCGCACCCGCAATCCACTGCTGATGATGTCACATATTACATCATTCATGACATGGTCAGTGACATCACTGATGACATCACTGATGACATCTCAAATGACATCACTGATGACAACATCCAGTGACTGTATGTTTCTGTAAAGTTAAAATATGTCTTAGATATTGAAGAATGAGTGGATGTATAAGTGTCTGGATGAAGGATTTAGTAGGTGCGTGACTGACTGTATGAGTGAGTGATTAAATGTGTCTCACTGAATGCATGGGTTAGTGACTAAACTGTCTTAATTTGTGCATCATTATGTCTGTTGTGATGTAAACTGCTGCATGTGTTGATCATTAGCTATACGAGAGGCTATATGTGTTATTAATTGGTTGCCCAAGTATTTCTATGGGAGATTGAGTTTGTGTGGGGGTGGCTGGGAGGTGTGTGACTCTGTGCATAGATGTGTGAGCAGTTGATTCACTAGGTGTATGAGTTCAAGAGTGCATGTGGAAAAAGCTACATGGGCGGTTGACTGTGTGCATGAGTGTATTGATGAGTGAATGGATATCTCAATGCTACATGTCATAGTAAGTACATATGTAAAACACAGTACATGTGAGAGTTGGCATATATAAATAACTGTGCATGAGAGCCACTGAATGTGTGAGTGGCTGTATGGATCATTGTGAACTTGTATCAGGGATTGTATAAGAGACTAAATATGTGTTAGTATATGTTTGAATAAGTAAGGTGTGTATAACTGTATAGTTGAGGAAATGGAGGTGAGATTGTTTCTTTGCATGACTGACTAGGTGTGTGAGTAACTCCATGGATGAGTGACAGTGTGTGAGTGTCTGTATACACTGAGTGTATCTAAGGTTATATTAGAGTCTGAAGAGGTTTATCGTATTAGCACAAGAATGATGTCAAATGAGATGTCATCAGTGATGTCATTTGAGATGTCATCAGTGATGTCATCAGTGATGTCACTGACCATGTCATGAATGATGTAATATGTGACATCATCAGCAGTGGATTGCAGGTGCGCGATATATAGTTAGTGCAACTAACTATATATGGAATTTCAATGGTTTTGTGTGAGTAAAATAAGGTTTTCTAAATGCTAATTCCTAACTATATATGGTCTATAACCTATGGTTTTTTCAGTGAATATATATATATATATATATATATATATATATATATATATATATATATATATATATATATATATATATATATAAATATATTAATTGTTTACAAACAAAATATGGTGGTATTACTCCAACAATAAATAGTTCTTTTGAAAAAATTGAAAATTTCTTTAGAAACAAAAAACTAGGTGGCATTTTTTGCATTTAATGTATTCTTATGCTACATACGAAACTAAATTGACACTTAATGCTTCAAACTGTAAAGATTTGAAAAACCCTGATACACAGACAATAAAAATGTTTGCTCTGAAAAACACATGGAAATAGCAGCAGCGCTTTATGGGAAGGCATAGACATAAAGCCTGGCACCAACAAAGCAGGTTATAGCAGAATTTAAAAGCCCCGTAGGCGAAACACAATAGAGCAAAACTCTTATAGCTGGGGGAGACCAAACAGACAGGGGAGATCAAATAGTTAGCTTCGAGCTGTATTTCTAATCTCCCCTCTGACTAGGGGGAGACCAAACAGATGGGGAAGATCAGCTAGTTAGAACACCGGCATTGATTGCAGTGCAGAGCCCCGGTGCCCGGGCGGGGCAGCTGGGCCTGGACAGACCCCCGTCCCCGAACGCCCCACGCCCACCGCGGATGATGAATCGGCCCCGCTGAAGGATCAATGGCTTGTCAGCGCTGGCTCCACTCTCTCCCACACACCACAGGGCAATTAATTGCGGCCTGTCCCCTCATCCCTCATCCGCTGCTGGCACATATCGATGCAGTTTACTGCTTAGGGCCGCTTTATCACCTCAAATAAACAGCGCGCACCCCTGCTCACCTCCGGCTAGTATAGGCCGGGCTTGTGCACACCGGCAGGGGCGGCCGAGGGACCGGGACCCGCCGCAGGGCGCCCGCAAACCCGTGGAGGGGAAAAGATGGAGAGAGGGAGGCGTGTGTGGGGAGTATCACTCTCTTTCCCACTCTCTTCCTTCGGTTCGCTGTATGTTTGTAACAAAGACGAGAGAGTTGAAAGAGGCCACGAGCACTAAGCACAGCAGACAGAGTACTTGAGAGATGCTGCGTCTTTGCCTGACCCAATCACAGCTTCCACCTGTAGAGCGCGCACCATAAGTCCCAGCGACTCTAGGCGCTTCTACAACAGCTTCGGAATGATGAAAGGCAGGGTCAGTACGAGCCTCGCAGACTGCGGGACTCTCAGCAGACGCTCAGCCCATTGCGCTACATTATCCAGTCTGTACCTAGTTACTTTAGAGCACGCTATTTTACATTAACACACGCGAGAACTGAATCACGTGAACCCACCTGGTGTGATGCATGTGATGTTACCAACACAAAACGTATTTATATCACAAACACGTTAATTAAAAGGGAGTAAAGGGACGCTACGTTTACCCCCAAAATGTTTCCACCACAAAAAGAATGTTTACACCAAAAAACGAAGCATACGTTTGAAAAGAGAAGGCCTACTGCAAACTTTTCCAGGATTTAAAGTACTTTGTTCAGCGGGCCTAGCTTAGTCCTTGCCCAGCCAGGGCTCTATTGTGGTCGGCCTGAACTTGTGACTTTGTCCCAGTCCAGCTCATCCAGATAGACACAGGTGAAGCAGTGTGCCTTTAAGCACTACATTTAGCTACATCTTTAAAATTGCATATCTCCGGTTCATCGGTTTGATTTTTGTTATGGTCTGAAATCTTCACCTTATCTCTGTTTGAAGTGCTACATAAATACGTTACACATTGCCTCTAAGTTAGGCCTGACTGCTTTTGTGGCAAATAAACAGAGAGTTAAGCACCGGTTTGTCGGGTTTGCAAGTGTTTTACTCTAACAAGAATTGTGGTTGCTACTTGAGTAGGGTTTCACACCCCTCAACCAATAAAAACAATTTCCTACACTTCAGGGACAGGCGCAGAGACTTAGCTGCTCTCCTCTCTGTTTGTTAACCACCCCGGCATTCATATATGCTAACAGGAAGTGTGGGAGAGGGTAGTAGAGATGGAAAGTACAGTGTTAACAACAGAATGATGATATACCTTGCTGAAGATCTATGAAATTGGTATAAAGACGATAATCTGTAATGCAGTAATGTGTAAATGTGGGCAAGCTCCTTAAGTTAAATGGCAATATGGGCTTTGTAGAAGCTGTTAGGAAAGTAGCTTTAAAAGGTGTACTTTACTGAGGCAGTGTGGAAACTGTGATGAAATATGTCCTTTACTGGGATAAGTAAAACGGGCAGTATCAGCCTGATAGGTGAAGAACTCCCAGTCTGCTATTTAACTGATATTACAATTGTATAATGAGATATACATTCTATCAACATGCTACTGTCTAAAACACATTGGGCCTCTGGTGCCCCTTATGGGGAGCACCAGAGGTTCGGTCATATTCTTGCATCTGACTTTTGTATTAATGTTGTGTGATACGTGTTTTTATTTATTGACTCGTTATCTCAGCATGCACTATATTTCATTGGAGCAACCAACTTCTTTGTGCTGCAATTTGTGAATGATTATGAACACTTTTTTCACCTTCATGGATGAATTTGATGCCAACAACAGCTTGATCACACACTGTGAAATTGCTGAATCTGTGGTGTCATCTTATTGGAGGTGGGCTTAAAATACTTGTCAGCACAAATTCTTATTTGTTGGGATTTAAAGTCTGAGTGGACTAATTGTTTTTGGATATTCGGAGGGGAATATGTATGTATCACTCAAACGTGGTACCGAACTCATTATATTTCCTTCTTGTGCATAATTTTCCAGCTCATTGCTTCATGACAAAAAGTTGTGAAGCTTGTAAATTGTGTTCATTCATTTCTTTCTTTTTGTTTCAGCAATGTGTCTCTCAGAGTACAACAAGCTTGTTTTAAGCACTCCAACAATCTTCTAAGGTTGCAAGCTTTTCCAAGTAACAATTCTCAAAGTAGTCTGCCCTCTTGAAGCAGTTCCTTGACTCCTCAATAAGTAATAGATGTTTTTTTAAGAACATGTGCGTGGAAACTGTCAAATATAAGACAACTGTTTTTATTTGTGTTTTTTAGAAAGATACACTCAGGAATCCCGTCTTGTTGGTAATTTCCAGATCCAGGAAAGACATTTTGCTCCTGACATACTTCATGGAATACGGTATGTCTGGCATGATCATATTTAACCCCTAGAAGATTTTATAAAGTGAGTCCTCTCTATTGTTCCAGATATTGGACAGTCGTGATGTGGCACTGATAATATTTATTGTGACCATAACAGTTACAGTTTCATAGCACTACTGGAGTAATATTGCAGAAAGTGCCCTGGGGCTGCAACGGGCATGTGCACCTGCTTTGAGTCCCCTTGGGGATCTTTGGCATTACAGGAGGTGCTTCAGATGCTTGTGCGGCCCCTTCTGCAATACTGATAGGCTGGAGCACATGTAGTGTCAGCGCTATCTCAAGAGGGCGTCCCTCATTTGTCTGGGGACATGTCCCGTGCAAATGAGGGAATGTTTTTGCCTCTGTGCCCATGTCGTTTTATGGACAGGGTTGCCAACTGCACACTGCAATATGGAGCAGTTTTGAAGCAGCCGTTTTGAAATCTAAAATGAGTTTTTGGTGTATATAGGTTGTCAGGAGGTATATTTTCCGATAATTCATGAAATTGGTTACTAAATATCGGTGATGTGTAAAGAACAGACACATCTAGGTGTTCATGTTTTGGAGCACCAAGTGAGAAGTTATAGGATGTTTGCTAAATGTTTAATTTCCATCGCGAGAGAACCAATGAAAGGTACCAAAATTACCCAAAAATGAAGTGACCTTGATATCTGCATTAATCCTACTTTGATTATTTTACTGCAAAGCTAAAGGATACTACATGTCTGTACATAATAAGCATCCAGCTTTGTGGAACTTTCTTTGAGCATAGCTTCCAGCCTTGCTTGACTGAAGAGTTTTAACCTCTTAAACCTTCTAGGCCAAATAGAAAACTCTTGACTGGGACAAACAGGGAATCATCACCTTAATTAGTTCAATTGCCAGTGAAATAACTCTTTATTGTATCACTAGCAGCCCCTCCCGACGTTGTCCGGGTATGAATTGCTGCCGGCCAGTAGTATATTGTTTTGTAGGATTTCGTTTTGATAGCATTTCTTATCTGTGACAGGCCTGTGAAACGCTCCGATTCACAGTGCACTGCTGATGCACTTAAGAGTGCGCGTTCAGTAGTGTGTGAACTCGAGTTTCCCTACTTTATTTTTCCTTGCAATATTATATAGCGCAAACTCGACAACATGGCATGAGCACAATTTACATTACAGGAGAACACATTCATTTGTGGTAGGCACGGGGAGACAAAGCGATTTGCCTGGAATCACAGGATGTTGCGCTGATGCAGAGTTTCGAACGAAGCTCCCCAGCTCTAAAGTTCTCAATTCTAGAACTTGTGGTGGGAGGTGTGTCTAAAAGTGTATGTCGGTGCTGGCCATCAATGAGAGAGACCTGTGCATTTTTCAAATGGGTGGTAAAAAATATGAGTATGTTACTAGAGATGTGGGCTGCCGTGCAACCAATAGACTTACCGGGGGCGGGTAAACACCATTATTCCGCAACTTTCTTTCCGCATACCATCACTCCGCATACTTTCATTACGAAAGTACCATGACTCCGCAATGCCATTAGAACGCATGGCATTACATTTTATATGCTTTTACCACGCATACCTTTACAACGAAATTCGTTGTAAATACATGAATGGTAAAAGCATGTTTTAAAAAAATGTTTGGATAAGGTAAGTATGGGTATAGGGGTATATGTTTTGGGGTACTGAGGTATATGTTTTGGGGTGTTTGGGTATTTTAAGGGTTCAGATATAGTTTTGGGTTATGGGGTACCGGGATAGTATTAGGGATTAGTATGGGTTTTGGGGTACAGGGGTATTTTTAGGGTTATGGGGTAGGTTTGGGTTTTGGGGCACAGGGGTATTTTAAGGGTTCAGGGCTAGGTTTGGGTTTTGGGGTACAGGGGTATTTTTAGGGTTCAGGGCTAGGTTTGGGTTTTGGGGTACAGGGTTATTTTAGGGTTCAGGGGTAGGTTTGGGTTTTGGGGTACAGGGTTATTTTTAGGGTTCAGGGGTAGGTTTGGGTTTTGGGGTACAGGGGTGTTTTAAGGGTTCAGGGCAAGGTTTGGGTTTTGGGGTACAGGGGTATCTTATGGTTCAGGGATAGGTTTGGGTTTTGGGGTACAGTGGTATTTTTAGGGTTCAGGACTAGGTTTGGGTTTTGGGGTACAGGGGTATTTTTAGGGTTCAGGGGTAGGTTTGGGTTTTGAGGTACAGGGGTATATATAGGGTTCAGGGCTAGGTTTTGGGGTACAGGGGTATTTTTAGGGTTTAGGGATAAGTTTGGGTTTTGGGGTACAGGGTATATTTATAGGGTTAAGATGGGTTAGTGTTGGGGTATTTTAAGGAGTAAGGGTGGGTTATGATTATGGGGTGCAGGGGTATTTAAAGGGAGCAGGGTGGGATTAGCACACGATATGAGACATGGCATGAAGGGTGGAACGTACCACACGCCCCCAGCATTTGTCACGCCCCCAGAACACGCCCACAGCACAGCACAACGCAGACACGCCCACAAGGGACTACTTTGCTGGCACGGTTCTTTTACCTTTTGAATGTATATGGTGGGCATCTGCATAGCCTATGTCCTTCTGCTGCAACTGTCCTTTCCAAAGCTGTATTGTGTATTGTGATTGGTGCTGTGGTTCCCGAGATTACCCGCCTCAAAGGTTTGGGCTCTCTCTTTATATTAGTATGGATGGATTATGTCAACATACATGTCATACGTAGCAATACCTCCAATAGTCACAAAATTTGATACACTTATATTCTCTTGTTCCTACAATTTGAAGCAATTAGAGCTTGCAGTTTTCGATCACGTCGTAATACGAAAACTGCAAACGTATGGGCATTAGTTAGGGTTTGGTGTATGCCAGACATTTGCAAAACAGCAGCAGATTTACCTTTCGCTCCTTGTGCATATTATATAGGGCCACTCTACATTTTAAATAAGGCAGATGACACGTCCACAGCTTTTGGGAGATGCTCTCTAACTAAGGCCCTAAGGCCGGCGATAAATATATGCAAAGTGCGCTAACGTGTTTCCCCAGGGCGATAGAATTACCAGCGATAGCGGGGAAATAGCCGTTTTGCAGGGAACATCGCTGGTTTTCCACCGATGTTCCCTGCAAAATAGCGATAACCTTGCTGATACGACCCACAGGGTTGTATCAGCACAATCCACCCCCTATATTAGGTATGCCTAAATTTGCATTTTAGCAGACATTAGTTTTCGGCAAAAACAGCGGTTTTCTCCCAAAACTAACATCTGCTAAAATGCGTTGGCAGCCTTGTAAATATCACGAAGTGCACATCAGCTATATTTACAAGGTTGTACTGCCTAGTGATGCCCACTTTGCATCTCATTAGAAATGCAAATGGAGGCGTCGGGTAAAAGGGTGCTAACATGCGCTAATGCATGTTAGCACCCTCTTGTTAATAGGGCGATATTTTCATCTCAGCTTTTTTAACGGCCTTGTAAATATGCCCCTATGTTTCATGTTCAACTATAGGTATACAAGAAGGTTTAACTATTGTTCGCTAGCCTTAAAATGAGAGATCAACAGTGTGATGGCTGGTTTGTCAGACATGTCAGAATTGGATGTAGAGGCCTGTAAATATATGGTCAAAAAGACAGTGACAGCATACGTCATACAGTGTAGTGTCTCTTTGATTATTATGACGAAGGGTATTGTTTTTTTGATGATTGGCCAATGTCTTCACATATGTGGAAAAGATCAACAAGATGTTCGGGTTTTTACATCTTTTAGAAACAATTGGCACGGTATAATCCAGAGGGTATCATAAATATTGTGTGGTAGTTGTAATTTGTGCAGTGTGAAAGATGAAATTCCATCTATGACATTTCACTCCGAGTATGCTTCATCTGGCCCATTAAGTCCAGTTTGGCAGCGGTGCAGTGACCGATCCATTCGGACTCCTTTTATAACAGTAGTCTCTTATCTCTTTCGTCAGTACTTAACAACTTAGGGAATGATGATGATTTTAATAGACTCCGGGGTATTTTTACTAAGATTTTGCAGTGAGTTTGCATCGTAAGTGACGCAAAGCGGTGCAAAATGCTTATTCCATATTTACATTCCAGCTCAGTCATCTGAAAGTAACACAAATCGTCACCTAGCACTGTTTTGCATTACTTAGCTTCAAGGGGATGTTCCATGGGTGGTAAATGGGTTTTCTCATGCAATCATTTATGGTTTTTTGATACAAAACCCTATCTACTATAAAAAGAGGATAGAAGTTTTCACAAAAAAACAGGCACTTTTATTATAGGCTCTATAGAGAAGAAATGCTTTTATTTGCCAACTTTGCATGTGAGCTGCGATATATAGCTCACAGAAAAAGTTTTAAAGCTGGTCTAAGCATAGTATTTTGTACAGAAAGCGCAACATTTCAGTACAAAATCTATGGTATGGTGCAAAGTGTTACATGGTGCATGGCAGCAAATTGTGCGCCAGCACAGGGGAGAGAGCAGGTGTTTAGAAATGGGGGTCTCTAATTGGCAGAGGTATGCACCTTTGTCTAAATAGGGACCCTTGCTTATAGGCAGGGTAAGGGAGCTACACACTTTAGAAAATGTAAATGTAAATGTGTTGGACTTGTAAAGCGCACAGCTGCCCGTGAGCGTCCCAGCGCTTGCTTAGGGAACCCGTCCTGGTATTCCCCTGTGAGAAACCCCGGCAGGGTGTCCACAAGGTGAAAGCCAGGCATCCCGCCGCGAGGGGGGGTAGTGGAGATTAAGCAAGCTATTGCCCAGAGTCGCAGAGTGTGACCCCGTGAGTTGAGTAGGCACCAGAGCGAGAATTGTCGAGTCCGTGGAATTTTGAGCCCGAGACCCGCCGAGGCGGGGAATCGAACCCTGGTCCACGGTCGATCTCAGCTTCCGGGTCTGCCGCCTCTAACCACTGAGCCACGCTTCTCCACAGAAAACCCCTGCTCACCCCCTTGGTAGCTTGCCACGGCCAGATAGGCTTATACCAAAGTATTTGTACCCAAACACATAGTAACACAGTGAAAACACCACAAATGGACATCACACCAGCTTCAAAAAATTAAGTATCTTTACCTAAACCAAACAAGACAAAAATCCAACATACATGTATCAAAATATCACTTTTAGGACAATTACCTTGAAAATATCACTTGTAGAAACAAATTGCTCCACCTGGGGCTATTATGACATCGTGACAGGCATTAATACAAATTACAGCACCTACCGTGAGGTGCACAGCGTCCGGCACGGAGTCACATGCAGGGCCAGACTAGGAACCGAAACCGGCCCTGGCAAACTGCTCGGCCGTGCCCCGAGCTGTTTGCTGGGGCCGGTTTTGGCCGATTTTGTTACATGGGGCCGATATTGCCGACCCCCTGTAACAAAAATGGCCCCATGGGGTTCAAACCGGTCCCCACCCTGACGACCCACTGAGGAAACGCCCGGTGCCTGCCACAGCCAGTCCAGCCCTGGTCACACGGACCCACAAAACACAGTACCTTGGAAACTAAGTCTATGAACTTTGCACGACATCTTGGAGGCATCGGTGCTGAGGCGAAACCGGTTCCCTGGTTGTCACGGGGAGGTGAGGCATCAGATCCGTGGGGAGGTGAGGCATTGAATCCAGGACAGGAGAAGATAGGCAGCGTTGATAGTAAGGCGTCGGATCTGGTGAAGCAATGCAAAGTCGAAGAGTTCGTGAAGTCACCCTCGTGGGTTATCGTTTCCATGATAACAATATTCGGGCGCTGGCAGTGATGGCGACAGTGCAAGCGTTGGCATCTGGGAAGCCGAGAACTACAGGCGTTGAAGGGCGTTGAAGCTACAGTGCAGGCGGGGTGGTGTGTCGTGCAGTTCACATGCGGTGCCCCCGGCCTGCGTTGAAGTCACAGCTTCACTAACGGCATCGCTAAAGACATCAGAGTTGTTTTCCTTGCTTTACAGCACCAACCACACAATTTTCAGGACCTAGGAACTGGAATTGGCACCCTTTTGAATGCAGTCGTCCACAGGGGAATCGAGATGCTGGTCAGTGGGTTGCCGTTGAAGTCTTTGTTGGACAGTCTTCAGGACAAGAGGCCAGCACACACAGGCCCTTGGAGATTCTTCTTCAACTTTGTTCTCTCCTTGGCAGAAGTAGCAACTGAAGGCCAACCAAGAAAAGCACACACAGCAAAGGAGCATTACTCCTCCATACAGCTCTTCAGCTCTTCTCCTTGGCAGAGGTTCCTCTTGAGTCCAGAAGTGATCTAATGCTCTGGGATTTAAGTCCAATACTTATACCCCAGTTTCTCTTTGTGGCAAGGGTCTCTGAGACCAGTCCAAACCAGTTTTGCCGTCTCTGGCCCAGCTTCACTCTAGGAGGTGGAGACAACATTGTGCAGAGGACACTGTCCATTCAGGTGCAAGTGAACCCCCCCCACCACTCTAAATGCAGCCACGGTCTATTCAGTCCAGCTACAAGTCACCCAGTAAAGGTAGGACACACCTCAACCCCCCTTGTGGCTGTCTACAGTGAATGCAAATCCCCAGCCGCTGTCCCTCCATTTCCAGACAGGCCATACACAAACCAGCAGAGGCACACAGAATGGTTAAACAAGAAAATGCCTACTTTCTAAAAGTGGCGTTTTCAAATACATAATTTAAATACCATCTTCCTGAAAAGATGTGCTATTAAATGTTGAGTTAAGAGAGGTTCATCGTTATTATTCTGTCTTGTACCAATGGAAATTTATACTTGTAAGATGTTACAAAGCAACTCCCATGTTAGCCTATGGACTGATAGCCTTTCAACAGTGAAAAACAAAATTGGTAGTGAGTATTTAACTATCAGGACATGTAACACACACCAGCACATGTCCTATCTTTTACATACAGGGCACCCTGCCCATGGGGGTAACTTGGGCATACCTGAGGGGTTCCTTACAAGTAAGAAATGGAAGGTTGGGGCCTGGCATGCAATCATCAACCAGACGACTTTTTATGGACGGTGTTAGAAAAACCATTCATACCACCTCATGTGAGTGACAAAGCCAAGTTTTTTTTCAATAAAGAACAAAAATGGGTGTTTAAACTGCGCAGGGACACCAAGGGTATGAATGCTACTATACCTTGGACGTTGTTGTGAGTTTTTGTCATCCATTACCCAATTTAAATCCATCAAACATTAGTACAAGGTATGCATAATCTTAATAATTCTTTAGAAATTAGTTTTTTCAAGGCTTACACTACTATTAGGGCTATTATAAGGAGCAGGTCGCTTAGTAGGATGATGTCTAACATCGGATTAATATGTCCTTAAGTTATTGTTATGGGCCGATAACTACACCAACAAACACTAATAAGTACTGAGAAGACTAACAAATAATGACAGCTAATACAATAATAAGATGGGCCCTGTAAAGAGGCCTCTGGTCATACCTTTTTTTAATCACCATCAGTGATTTGCACTCACAAATCAAGTCTGATGCGTAATTGCTCCTTTGTTATGTGTTGGGTGATCTTCTGCAATTATTGAAGTTTTTTTGCAAAACTTTATTGTCCACCTAGAAACACATTAAGCAATGTGTACTGCGCAGATTTAATGTCTACTGAATAAACACATTAACAATTGAATAAATGGCCTGTAAAGAAAAAAAAGCAAAATAGCGATTATTTTACGCTCATATATTTACCACACTTGGCCAAGAAAAGCAAGGTTTTGCCTTCTATAGTCTCGTCACACTATCGATAAAAAATTAAACTGGCTGACTTAGAACTACCACTTCCCCATTGATGACATCATTTTGTAGTTTAATCACGTGGCGCTGCATGTCTCTAGCGACCGTGTGTTCAAAATGGAGTGCGTTTCAGTGACCTGTACGAAATCCGAACCACATGATACCCCTCTGTGATCAAGAGGTGCTGCTGTGGTAGGAAGGAAGGATATCCAAATGATGACACTGGCCACTCTTGGCAGTTGATGGAAATCCGACAATTTCGCAATGGTCGCTTCTCATATGTGGTTCTTATCTAATGAGTAAGCCTTTTGGGTTGTTACATATGTGTTTTGTGGTATTCAACTAGTTTTGGCGCCACTTTTATTTGACCACCAGATTTTGTTTGTAATTAATAATAAATTGAATTGGGGATTAAATCTGTGAGTTGGTCGTTAAACTGTCCCTAGGACCCTTTTGCCTTGCGGATTTGTATGTAAAGTGGGTGCACTTGCCAGGACGATATAGCAGTTTAAAACTGCACACGCAGACACTGCAGTGGCAGGTGTGAGATACATTTATAGGTCTACTCATGTGGTGCTGCAAGCTCACTAGTAGCATTTGAATCGCAGGCCCTAGAACACTCAGTCCACTGTACTATTGTATGATGTTACTTAGCATGCATTTACATAGCATGCTTTTACTACGCGGTTTTTACTTCGCAAAAGCATTTACTGTGCATTTTTTTAGTACGCATGTCATTACTTCGCAAAATTAGTAATAACATTAGAATTTTCTTTTCTTAGCGGTACCTTACTTCGCATGTTTTTACTACGCGTTCAAAGTGTTTTTTTTATTTGTAAGCTAACCACTGGGACGGGATGCCAGGGAAATAGGGGATTTGGGTGGGTAATTAATTAAAAAAAATATTGGTTAACTACAGCACTACCCTACACATACACTACCCTAAACCCTAAAACACTACCCCCTACACTACACATACACTACAACACTACCCTAAACCCTAAAATACTACCCTACACTACACATACACTACAACACTACCCTATACCCTAAAACACTACCCCCTACACTACACATACACAACACTATCCTAAACCCTAATACACTACCCTACACTACACATACACTACAACACTACCCTAAACCACTTCCCCCTACACTATGCATACACTACAACACTACCCTAAAACACTACACTAAATCCCAAAACACTACCCTACACTACACGTACACTACAACACTACCCTAATACACTACACATACACTACAACACTACCCTAAACCCTAAAACACTCCCCCATACACTATACATACACTACAACACAACCCCTACACTACACATACACTACAACATTACCCTAAAACACTGCACATACACTACAACACTACCCTAAGCACTTAAACACTACACCCTACACTACACATACACTACAACACTACCCTAACTACACTGCCCCACTTACCTCTCCCTCCTTGTTGTCCCTCTCTTCACCTTCAACCATAAATAATTTTACATCTTTAACATTATTTAAAAAAAACGAAAAACGAAGTAAAATAACGCGTAGTAAACAACATTGCGAAGTAAAGGCATTCTAATTAAAAGCATGCGAAGTAAAAGACAATGCATACTAATAAATATTAAGTAAAACACCTGCGAAGTAAAAGATGCGAAGTAAAGGTTGCTTCCCGGAATTTACCGTTAAATCAAATATGACAATCATGGATAACCAATCAGAATAACAATTTACACAGAGAGCATATGCACATTAGCCCTGATTAGCAGTGGTAAAGTACACAGAGTCCTTAAGCCAACAAAACCAGGTCAGGAAAAATAGGAGGAAGAAGCAAAAAAACTTGGGAATTACCTTGCAAAAGGTCCTTTCCAACAGCAGGATAGTGCCATATCGCTCCCCCGCTAACGTAGTGCAGTATTTTTGGGTGTTGTGCTGCTTTGCATGATATTATTTTAGTAAATATAACCCTCAGAGTGAAGTAGGAGGAAATAACAAGAACAATCTGGATGCAAGAATTGGTGTGTTCTAAATTCGTATTATATCTGCCTACAAACACACAACAGAAAAGGTTACATAGTCAAACTTGTTTTTTAAACCTGGTGTTAAAAATGTGAAGTTCAAGCACACCGCCCACGGCGAAATCACCACTTTGGTATATTATCATCGTTTGCCATATAATAGGAAGGTACGCATTTTCACAGCTTCAGAATTGTTACAGTTAATTGAGATGGTTTGTTCCAGACTAAACTATTCCCAATCATGGTTTCGGAAGCAGTTATCTATTCTTCAAGGTTCATTAAAGCTTTAAACATGAAAAGCAGAAATGTAATTCTTTACCAAAATTGGATGTTGAACTGGGTCAACTAAAAATATGACATTGTCTTTCCCATGGAAAAATGTATTTCACCGGCATATTTCCGTGACGCTGTCAGTGGGAATAAATCCGTGCATTTCACTTTGCTAAATTCACTTTGTGGCAGGACATAAACTAAGATTGTATCATGAATGTAATGTCCTCTGACGTCCACGGCTTAAGCGATCAAACATTGCTAAAATGAGACTTCGATTTTTTACTTTGTTTATTCTAAAAGAAGGTTAGCTTCAAAGTTCAGCAAATTTACAGATTGGCTTCTATTTGTAGAAGATTGTTGAAGAGATTTAGAACTAAACCGCAGCATTAGCACAAAAGTTTATGAAATCCATTTTGTCATAAGTTTTAGATGGTTTACAAAAGTGAAAAATGCAGTGCAATAGCTAATAAAAAGGGAATACACATCTCCACATGTAGCAAATAGTGTGCAGTGTACAGAAATATGTGCTGCACAAGCAAGCTCCGTCCTTGGTTGCCTGTGCACATTTTGTTGAAAAGAAAGTACCTTTATTCCTCCTTACTCTGTTAGTCGCATAGGAAAAAAAAGTGCCAGCCCCCAAAAATAAGTGCTGGTGGTCCCCACCTGCAACCACCGGTTCAAATTAAGCAGTGATTAGATCTCTTCGTTTCGAGCATTTTATGAGCATATGCAATCGCTATGATTATAGCTTCTATTGGCAAATTGCTTTTCTGTGCCTTTTCTGATGTGGGGTTCTATATTAAAATATGGATATTTATAAGCCAACACACCAAAAAACGTACAAGTGGCTTCATTTATGAGGTGTCGCATCGCTGTGACAAAGCAGCAATACAACACTTCTTAGTGTGCCCTCCTTGGAACACCATAAATGCGCCATATTGAAAGTATGGAGCGTCATGTCGCAAGGTGTTACAGATACGTCAGTATTCCTGACGTATCTGTATGCACAAAAGTCACGCATTGCTGGGGTGTGTTAGAAAACAGACGCAACTCCAGCAATAGCCATGTTTAAAGAACGGCGCATCATGTCGCAAGGAGTTACAGATACGTCAGTATTCCTGATGTGTGTGTATGCACAAAAGTGGTGCATTGCTGGAGTGTGTCTGAAAACAGACGCAACTCCAGCAATGTGTCCTTTCACATGGGGCAAGTCTCATGTGAAAGAGCCTGCATCACCCTTACGCCTGGCATGAGGCAGGCGTAAGGTTTTCACGCAATTGATGCAATAGATTTTAATGCACCACTTTTACAAGGCTTTGATGAGGTTGAAAGGCCACCCTGCATACATTATACCTGAAGCAGGTATAATATAGTGTAGGGGTTTACAACCTGATTCATCTGCCTAGATGTGTCACTTTGTAAATAGGGTGCGACATGGCATATTTTTTACTCCGCTGGTGCATCACAAAAAGTGATGCAGTGGCGGAGCAAAAGTGTTGCGAGGGCTCATAAATAAGCCCCAAGGTTTTAAAACACTCTGCCATAGACTATAGAGACTCCTGAAACATTACAGTTTCCATCGAAGGACTGAATGAAATTGTCCTTGCTTCTTTGCTGGGATTACAACTCTGTGTATTGGACTACTTAAACCATAATAGGTGTGATTGCTTTGTCACACACTTCTAAGCACCCTCACGTTGCCCTCTAGCACAACTGTTTGCCTTCGCACCACATCTACTTCTCAGAACTTGAGTATGAATAAATAGATGTCATAAGTTTGTGTTATTCCTGAAAATTCTGCAGAAATTTACCTGCAGCAATTTTTCTCATGTAATGGTAAGATTAACCTAGGAAATGCTAAATGAATGAAACTAAATGTAAAGCTTTTGGTTGAAATTTCTTGGGGGCTGGGGCTCCTAAAAAAACTGGAATATTATTTTTTTTCTAGAAGGGCAGATTTGTCTGCATTAGCCTGTGTATTCATTTGAATCTTGTGCACACAGCATCTTTGAGTGCTGAGCTGTGTGACTTTTTTGAAAATCTGGCCCTCAGAGAGTGTTCTGGTGAGGGAAAGGGGGACGCAATACTGGGGGGTGAGGTGGAACGAAGGGCGGTGATGGACAGCACATGCCATAGGTGTATCTGTCTGGGGGGGGTATTTTGCAGGGATGTCACTTGGAGCATTGCATTGCTGGGGAGAAGTGAGCAGAACACAAAGAATGAGTGGGAAGACAAATGGCTGCACAACCCAAAGATGGCGTTCATAGGTTCCCATAACACAGTGACCGAAGAAGTGGCACAGGGGGATTGTTATTTTCGAACTGCAACAGAGCGAGAAAGGGGAGCCAAAAGTGGCCCGGTGGGAGTGGTGGATCCACTGGGGCCAATGTTGGGGTAGTGGATAGAAAACAAGCATTGGTAATGCTTCGGTTTTGCCTGTGTGATCATGAATAATAAGCAGTTTTTATCAACCACTGTCTGGGACAAAGGAAAGAGCTCCCTGTATCATGGGAGTGAAGTGGATGTGGCACAACGACCAGAGCTGCTGACTCTAGAGCTAGGCGCTACATCCTGTGTCTGGCCAAATCACGGGTGATAAGTTGATCAATATAAATCTTCTATAAGGTGAAAAAGCAGAAAGAGGCAAAACTTTAAGAAAAAATAGGTCCACTAAAGCGGATATTGACAGTATTTCGGCTACGGGATAATGATAAGAAAAGCAGCTGTGGAACAAGCATTGGTAAATGCAGGAAAATATGCTACAACAAATAGAAATGGAGGAAAAGTAAGTGGCAAGCACAGGAACCAATGAAAAGCCAGGAGAGAGAGGCAGAATGTATGCCTCTTTTAAGAATTATATTAAAACACTAGGTTTCTCAAGCGCAGTGCAGTCGCTGTGCAGGCAAAATCTAATAAGTGTCAGGCTGACAGTGACTCAGTGGTGACTGACAGACACAGGCTGCAGTGAAGCAAACATGTGGCACCACAGCATGTAGAGTGGGGCAGTGGGGATAGGCAGTTGATCTGTCCTGGCACATAGCATGGGAGGGTTACAATAGCAAAGCAAGCAAGACAATGCAAGCCATCAGCATTAGAGAGGTTAGTAGCATGGGGTCAGATAGTGGCTCAGCAAATGTGGGCTCACAGTGGCTGGTGCCAGCACACTAACCTGGGACTTTTCACTAGTTATTAGGATAGGGGTTGCTATGTTCAACACTGAGGGAAGGAGTGGGATCACAAGGGCTTGATGGTTAATCAGCAGCTGAAAGGTGATGGGTAGGAAGTAGTGGCACAAGATGTATAAGGGGCTACTGCCGCTGGCCATGCCGTGGTGGAGCTTGACAGGTTTGTTCATGATTTCTGGGGATGAGGTACAGTGAAGATGTTGGGAGCATTAACTGCAGTGGCCTACAAGGCACACAGTAGAATTACTGTGCTTATAGATGCGTTGTTCACTCTAAAAAAAAATGTTTAAGTCCCTTTCTAATTCAAATGTATTGTATTCATTGGTAGGGGCAAAGCTAAACCCCTTCTTTAACAACTCCTTCTTCCTTATTCAGTATTTTGTGTGACAAATTGATTATGGGGAATCTCCAGTACTGTTTGTTTCTGGTGGCCAGATATTCCTGTCCCCCCTCTTGAGGTTGAAGGTTCCGCATTGGTCCCTGTCGATTGTAACCTCTGTAACCCCGTTGTCCCCGGTTTTGGCACCTCCCTAAAAAAGGTTCGCGTTCAAACTTTGGACCTGCTCTATTCCTTTGCACGGAATCTTGTTCCTCCTCACTTCTGGAACCTGAGGTTTCTGAGAAGGTGATGCTCTTGTTGCCACCTCTGGAATATATTGGTCTTTGCAGTTGTGGTTTCGCCCATCTTTGTTCCTTCTTATTATCAAAGTACTCTTTATTTGTATAAGGGTAAACGCCTTCTATACTATATCTTTCTATATCATTTTTAATTTCTTAAGTGTCTTATTAGTTAAATATTCCCTATAACTCTCTGCTTCTATATTAAGCTCCTCTATTCTTCGCATCTTCTATTGCAGTACTTTGTTTAAGTTGGTTTTCTAATCCTTCTATTTCTTGTTTTTCTAAATCCAATGGTTCTTGTGCTGTTTCTATAATTAGGATAAGCCAGTCACGGCTACACCGATTATCTATGTGGGTCCAAGTTTCTATAAATGTAAGATTTTCAATAAATAAACCTGGCTCATTTCTTACTTGGAGACCAATTGGAATCACGCCTGCCTTAAGATAGTCTATTAAGAATTCGGCATGAAGTACTGTACATATTTGTTTCTTCTTCAAATTTAAGATCTTAACAAGTTGTTCGTGACTACTATTATTGAGTACCTTCGAATGACCATTGCGTGGATTTTGATTAATGAGTCTATTAAATTGATCTTCAGAAAATCCAAACGTTTTTAATTTATCCATGGTTAGCTACCAGTGTCTCCTTTTATACTTTGATGGTAGACTAGTCTGGAATATGGTCCCTACATTGACTGCTGTTTATGTACTGTTGACAGCTATGTTGTGTTGTACTGTCTTTGTCTCCTCCAAGTAAAATATAAATAAAGATACGTGACGGTGTGCTGAGAACTGACCCTTGTCCTGAAGAAATTGCCGTAAGTTCACCCATGGCACTGAAACATGTTGGCCCTCTACAATAAAATAGATAGTTGGCAACAGTGTGTCTTGGTTTTAATGTGAGCAGACACACAGCACATAATAAAATAGGATAGCCAGTAGATATCTAGCTCGTTTTTAGCTTTGGAATAGCGGTATTCATGTGCAGTTCGCGCTACTCCTTAATTGGGTTGGTATAGTCGGGCATATGGGTAAGGTATCCAAGTGCCAGCTTCACGATTCACCACACTGAGCACGTTGACTTTTGATTTTTTTCCTTACTCTTCTACACTTTTTCTGTTGTGGTTTGGCAGTTGCTGATGATGAGAACCTATCTGTACACTCCCATGGTGCCAACCTTTTCACCACTTTTTCTTATTGGGTGATGCTTTACACCACTGGGTGGGATTGACTGTGGCAGACTAAGTACACGTTTTTATGAAGGTGAACATGGATTCCCCATAACAGATAGTATAATTGTAGCTGCTGTTGACTCACATACGTTTGTGTGACCAATGATGGTGAAGGGAATTCTAATTACCACGTTCTGCTAAAGGATCAGGTCCATATTGTATTGTAATACTGTGAGAGGGGGGGCGACCTGATCTGTATCCCTCTTGAGCTCCTTTGTGCACATGGTCATAGGTGTCATCCTTATGCACCAGCACTTTAGTTCTGGTTCGGAATATTGCTTTTACAATTTTACAGTTTTTAGCAAACCTAGTTACCCCAGTTGGAGTGTACATAGCGGTTATGAATGTAAAACTGTTTTTTTCTTCTTCTTTTTCCTTCCTTCTCCACATATGGAAAACTTAGTATATACGGTAATGATTTTAATTAATTGAACAATAAAGACTCAATATCAATAACCTTTACTTCACTTACACTTTGGGTCTCAGATGCTCATTGAAACATGTGTTTAATCACCACCCCAAAAAACACACTGACATTCCTTTATTTTTTTTTTTAAACTTGGGTTTGAGAAGCTGCGTGCCATCATTAATCTAAGCAAAAACATTGGTTAAATGTAAAAATATTTTTTGGGTCTCAAAAAAGCACACATTGCCATCGTACTCCCTGGTACTGAAGGGACTACTTTGTGTGTTGATGTGCTCCTTGTGAAATTACAGCAAGCTGTAACTCATAGTGAAGTCTGCCAATGGCTGATGTAGGCTGACACATTGTATGAGAATGTGAGATTGTGAATGAGAGAGTCACAGACTAAAGGCCCTAGTCTGTCCACACACATCATTTTAGTAAAGTTAAAAGATCTGGGCTTACACACACTTAAAAAAGTCAATCAGTCTGGCATTGGCAGCCAGCTTCTTCCTTTGGGAAAGGAGGTGAGAAAGAAAAGATGAGAAGGAAATAAGGAAGGCAAGAAAATAGAGAGAAGGCGTGAAACAAGGAAACAAGTAAAAAGATAGAGGATAGCAAGAAAGACAAAGGGCGAAAAGAAAGAAAGGAAGAAAGCAAGAAAGAAAGAGAAAGAAAGCAAGAAAGAGAAACAAACATACAAAGAAAGAAAGAGGTAGGCAGGAAAGAAAGAGGAAAGCAGAAAAGAAAGAAAGAGAAAAGTAAGTAGAAAAGAAAGGAAAAGAAAAAAGAAAGAAAGAAAGGAGGGGAAGGAAGGATGGATGGAAGTTGGAAACTTAGAAGAAGGCAAGCAGGAAGGCAAAACAAGACAGGACGATGAGAGAGAGAGAAAAGAAGAAAAAGGAAAGTTGGAAAGAAAAAAGAAACAAGGAAAAGAATGAAAGAGAAATGAAGAAAAGAAATTAGGAAATAAGGAAAGGAAGTGGACTAAAAATAGAAAAGTAAAAAGAAAGAATCAAAGAAAGAAAAATGAAAAAAGATTGCAAGATAGGATGTAAAAAGGAAAGAAAGTAAAAAACAAGGAAAGAAAAAATAAGTAAAGAAATAAAGAGGAAGGCAAAAAGAAACAAAAAAAGAAGGAAAGCATAAATGAAAGAAAGAAATATGTATGAAAGAAAGCAAAAATAAATATGAAAGAAAGAAAAAATGAAAGATAAAGTAGTGAGAGAAAGAAATAAAGAAAATTAGAAAGAAACACAGAACAAAAGAAAGAGGACTAAAAGAGGAAAGAAAAAGAAAGAATACCAGAAAGAAAAAAGGAGGATGTAAGAAAGAAGGATGTAAAAAGAAAGAAAGAAAAGAAAGAAAGTAAGAAGAAAGAAGGGAAAAAAGAATGATGGAAAGGAAATGAAAAGAGAAAAGAAAAAAGAAAGAGGAAGGCAAAAAAGAAAGAACAATTGCAGAAAGTTGGAAAGATGTAAAGTAAGACAGAACGAAAGAAAGAAAGAAACGAGAAAAAGTAAAGAAGCCAGAATGGAAAGAAAGAAAAGAAAGAAAGAAAGAATGATTGAAAGAATGAGGATGAAAAGAAAGAAAGAGAGAAAGAAAGCAAAAAGAAAGAAAGAGAGAGACAAATGTAGAGAGAAAGAAGGAACGAAAGAAAGTGAAAATGAATGACAGACAGGGTTGTAAAGATAGAGAACCCTTATGAGCTTATGTTCAGAATTATTCGTAGGTGCTGGCATGTTGTAAAATAGGAGCAGCCAGATAAATGCCATTTCAAAAGAATTTACAACATCATGTAATGACAGAAGGCAGATACTGATAACGCTGTAATGTGCCTTGTGCTCTCTTCTAGTAGAAAGTGTCATATCAGGCTCTACAAACAAAGACAACACTAAAATAGCTATAAAGTTAAAATAAAATCTCTGGCACTGAAGGGAACTACCTCGTATGAGGATATGCTCCATATGAAAGGGCTAAAGGAGGTCACTCAAAGTAAAAGTTAGCCAGTGGCTGAAGTAGGCTAACCCATTGCCTCATGCTGTATGCGATATGAGTGGAAGCAAAATGTGAATGACACAAGAACTGACCAGTGGATGGATAGAGGTAACTTCAAGGCCCTTTATGTAAGTATCAATAACATTTTAGTGAAATCAAAAGGTTTTGGCTAACACCGGACGTAAAAATGACAGCCAGAAAATTGTTGCTTTTACCTCTGTGGCAAGATTGCTTCTATGTTCCGGTATGCATAAACAATAACAGTAACAGTCTTCCATTGCAGTGCAAAGACAAAAACTCTTGAACACCATTCACTACAATTGAGGCACTGTGAAATTACAAACTAATGCACCACAAAAATGGGGTTTAATTTGGGGAAGAAGAAATACTCTTTTGCCGTCTGATGCAAAATGTGAATTACACTTTCTTCAAGCATTGGTTGTCCCACCTTTCTCTATTTTTCTTTTTTTTTCTCAGTGACAAAAGCTATGCTTGTGCCAGACCCAACAACGTGAATGTATGCTTTTGCATTTAAATTGTTTAAAATGAATGGGCACAGCAAATTATTGGTCATTTGCTCATTTATGAACAAGATTTTATCAATGTGCTGGAAATTTGTAGTGTAGCTATTGATAGGTATGCATGCATGATCTAACATAACGATTGGCACTATTCTGGGGTTAGAACTTGCTGAAATGAGAGGGTTGTAAGTCAAAATATAATCGATTCTCTTAAATGTGAGTTATGTGGATGAGAGTAGAGGCCATATGTATCAAGCTAATTAGCATTCGCAAAGGCCGAAATTCTGCGAATTTCGGCCTTTGCGAATGCTAATTTGACAAATGGTATGTATCAAACATGTTTGATGCAAAATAAGGAATAGCAAAATTTGCAATTCCTTATTTTGCGATTGCACTTAAGGAATCGCAAATTTTGCGATTCCTTAAATGCAATGTATCAAACAAAAAATATTCAAAAAATGCCATTAAGGATTCGCAAATTACCACCAACTTCTAGTTGGTGGTAATTTGCGAATTCTTTTCAAAAAGCTTTTTTCCAAAAAACAAAAGGTGCCATATGACGCCCATACATGCCCTTAGGGCATATATGTGCGCCATATGCCCCCAAATGTCTTTTTCAGGGGTGCAGCAGGGTGTTCTTGAGACACCCCTGCACCCTTGAAGAAATTCCTAATCGCAAATTGCACCTTCATTCCTATGGGCCTCCTGGCCCATAGAAATGAATGGGTAATTTGCGATTAGCAATTTGCTAATTGCAAATTAGGAATGGTAAGGAATCGCTATTTAATAGCGATTTTGTACATACATACCATTTTGCATTTCCTAAATAGCGATTCCTTACAATTCGCTATTTAGGAAATGCAAAATAGTTTGATGATACATATGGCCCTAGATCTCCTCAATTGCATCTCTGTGCTGAATATGTATATAATGCTCATACTGTAGTTTTTACTTCACAAATTCTAAATAAAAAGATTCTGAAGACGAAAAATGAATGGGCACTACGTAAGTTGAGGTATTCTTTTTGATGAGGAGATCTCCTTTTTCATCCAAACTCAGAATGCCTGATCAACTGGAATTCCGTAGCTGATACTTTGGAAAAGTATCTTTTCCATCATTACTCTGGAATAACAATTTCTTTTTTACTTGGGGCCTGGGTACTATCTAACTTGGATTGATAGCAATGCCATCTACTTTGGTCTACAGGAAACCCTAATTTCCAAGCTGCACACCCTTCCCATTAAAGCTGTTTTTCTGGTTTGTCAACTGCAGAGATATCATCAAGTCGTATTGGCCCACTGTGTCTATCATTTTCTTATTTTCTTGTATATGATCCAAGTCAAATTATGAGGCTTTGTTCAGTGTAAATTCCATTCAATGGGTCCCTCCTTTTTTAGATTTCACCTGCACAGCCCTTGCGCTGCGCTTGTGAAATGTCTTGTATTTATTATATCTTAAAAGAGGCTCTTATTTTTCAGTTCCGGAGTACTGTGTTCATTCAATTTTTGGGTGGAACTTTTTATTTGTTAGCTTCCCTTGGCTGCAGGCATTTACAAAACTTTTACTAATGATGTTTATACTGTTTAAGCCCCAGTCACTGTAAAATAAGACAGACAGCTTCTAACAGTATACTAGAATGCTTGCTTTGTTGGTCTTGCCTAGGCAGCGCATGCGTTGTCTCTCCGAGACATAATCTGTATGTGTTGGAACTCCACCTACTCCACACTCCTATTTGCTTTTTTAATTGGTTTCTTCGCTTGTCTAATTTAAGTTCTTTCTCTTCACAGGCCAAACTGCTTTGTAGTTTGTCCTCTATTTCTTTGGGAACGCCTATGCAGCACCGCCTAACTACAGTTTATATGCTGCTAGTGGAATTAAGTGTTTGTCTTGGCACTCCTTTTTTTTCATGGCTAACTTTTTCTTCTGCACTGCAGGTTTGTTGTGCCCCCACCACCATCACCCCTACTGTTACCCACTTTCGTTGTCCCCCACCGCTATCTGCCTCTTCTCCTTGTTAGTTGATGCTTTCTGCCTTGATTATTGCAGTATTAAGCATTTGAGTGTTGCCAGTGCCGTGTTAATGTTATTCTTTGTAATTTAATATCACACTTGAGAGCATTTTTGCGATGCGCATGGTGTTGAGTCTTTCATAACACACTCAAGCGCATTTCTGTGATGCGCATGGTGTTGAGTGTTTCATGACACACTCGAGCATTTCTGTGATGCGCATGGCATTGAGTGTTTCATCGGTATTGTCTCCCTCCTTACCTGCTTTTGTTCTTATGCACGCGCCATAATAAGTCTGGAGGAGTTGTACAGGTCACGCCACAATTAGAATTGTATTTTGGCACATGTTATTTCTAGTATGCGGTTAACAAACCACTATTTCTAATTGGTCTAGGGAGGATGAGGAACTGAGTTGTCCCTGCAGTATGTCGCTTCATTGCAGTTTTTATAACCCAGCGAGCTATCTCTGTGCTGTGCAAAATGTGGTTTCACTGCGCTTCCTCTAAACGGGAACAATTTGAATCAAAAGTGGTGCAGGGGGTTACCATTCCTAGCTTTATTACAAAGGCCCGAGGAGCTGTACAGGCCACGCTACAAATAGAATTGCATTCTGGCACAAGTTATATATTCAGTATGCGGCTGACAAACCACTATATTTTTTTGGTCTCGGAAGGATGAGGAACTGAGTTGTCCCTGCAGTATTTCACATCTCTGCTGCGTGTAACCAACCCACCGAGCTATCTCTCCCTCTGTGGCTATTTGCAAGCGCTGTGTAAAAACTGGTTTCCTTGTGCTTCCTTGAAATGGGAACGTTTAAAGATATGGTGTTTCATTTAAATGTTAATACTGTTTAGCATTTGTAATTTCTTATCACCTGCTTAGAAATTGCTGAATAATTGTGCACTGATCCGCTCTAAAATAATACCATCCGTTTCAACTGCAGTGAGGCTCCATATAAATTGGTATTATGAAAATCAGATGTATAAATGTTAATAAGATTGTATATGATGTGCTCATGGTGACAGTATAGCAATATCCATTTATTGATATTCCGCACATTCTATAAGCAGATTGATGTTTGGTTACTGCTGCTTTTATAATGCTTAATTTGTACCAAAAGGGATGCTGGGGCTAACCTTTCTTAGTTTCGTTACAAAGCCCAGAGGAGCTGTACAGGCCACACCACAAATAGAATTGTATTTTGGCACATGTTATATTTAGTATGCGGCTGACCACTATTTCTTTCTTGTCTATGGAGGATGAGGAACTAAGTTGTTCCTGCAGTATTTCGCATCTTTGCTGCATTTAGCCAACCCACCGAGCTATCTCTCTCTGTGGCTATTTGCCAGTGCTGTGTTAAATGTGCTTCCTCTAAACAGGAACGATTTGTACCAAAAGTGGTGCAGGGAGTTACCTTTCTTAGCTACATTACAAAGCCCGGAGGAGCTGTACAGGCCATGCCACAAATAGAATTGTATTTTGGCACGTTATATTTAGTATGCTGCTGATAAACCATTATTTCTTTTTCGTCTGGGGAGGATGAGGAACAAAGTTGTCCCTGCAGTATTTCACTTATTTGCTGTGTTTTGTCAACCCAGTGAGCTATCTCTCTCTGTGGCTATTTGCGAGTGCTGTGTAAAATGTGGTTTCTCTGCGCTTCCTCTAAACGGGAACTATTTGTACCAAAAGTGGTGCAGGGGGTTACCTTTCTCAGCTTTTTATCCATTTAATGGTATGCCGCAAATTCTATGAAAAGATTGATGTTTGTTTACTGCTGCTTTTATAGTGCTTAATTTGTACCAGAAGAGGTGCTCGCGGTTACTTATCTTAGCTTCATTACCAAGCCCAGAAGAGCTGTACAGGCCTCGGCACACTACCAGGAACACTACCAGGAACTCTATCGACCCACCCTACGAACCTGCAGTGCTGAGGAACAAGCAAGACCGGCAACCCGGGTCCTTGAACACACGGGAACTGCTACGTTCGCCGTATGTAACCGACCACCAGCCTGCGGCAAGAGACTTTCTGAAACACTATTACGGTATTTTGGACCTCCGTGGAGGACCTAACAAGCCCCACTTTTGTACCTCTGAATAAAGTGAACGACCAAGATCTCACACAGGAGCTCTTGATACCTGAACTCACGGGTCCTTGACGTGGACCTTCTACATAACACACCTGGTCTTGAGCGAAGCCGGGTCGGAATTATCACCGGCTTAGCGACCTTCATCTACACCTCTCCTTTCCTAAAGCCCTGAGGAGTCACGGAAATTACATTCCAATTGCGACGAAACACGTGTCGGCTGGCGTGCAAGAACTATTAAACTAAGAGTTAATCAATCTAAAGGAACTGTTTTTCTTGGAAGCTGTGTTGCAAATATGTTTTGACTTAACAGGATACAATCCCATGTTTGATTCTCATTGCAGTGTGCATAGGGCATGTCCTTTATGTAAATTTGTGCGTTGGTTGTGCAACACACATATTGAGGGGTTATAGGGCTTATCCCCTGGCCCTCTTTGCACCTACACTCAACTACTTTCTCTGACCCTTTCTTTGCGGTAAACAGTTAGCTGAGTGCCCAGTATTTTCCCTCATTCCTAAAAACCCTTTCCTTTCGTTACTATCTCGGCACAAAAAAAATTGTAGTTTGACACATGTTATTTTTAGTATGCGGCTAACAAATCACTATGGGGGATATTCTCGTGAACGTGTGATAAACATCGCAAAATTAGATTAACGCTGCTTTGCACATCACAGTCTATCGCGACAAACACACATCTGTATGGACACAGCCTGTTTGGATGGATCACATTGATCCACATGGCAACAGGTTGGACACCGTACTCCAAATTCTGTAGACACGTAAGAGCACAGGTCTACCTGCAACTATCCCAACCACAATGTATGGCTCACAGAGGTGGAGCTGCCAATAGGGACTCACCCCCAATTTACATGCAGTAGTCTGTCCCTCCCTCTGTACGGACAATGCTCATTAAGGCACACAATTTATCATACTAATCAACACTCATCACAGTTGTACACTGGTGAAGTTGCGTAGACTTTATTAGCATGTGCGTGTCACTACGGGCAAGGCAAGGTCCACAACATGCAGACAAATGCTTAGGACACTGACACGCAGCATGGGAAGATGTCGAGGTGGAAGAAATGGTGATGCAAAATGGACACAAATCATTATGGATGGCAATGCGCTCAGCACACATTGCCTTGCTGGACGAGTCATGTGATGTTTGGCATCTGCTAATTGCCCCATGTCAGGGGACACAACTCACAGCCCATGAGATCTACATAGAGCTGTACCACCGGACTGCGCCGACTCTGTACTCTGCTGACAGTGAGCAGGTGAAAGGGTCCAACAAGGTCACATGTCATGCTACATTGTGTGTAGTCTCCCTCTAGCAGTTTGTGAGATTTAGGAACGCTGCCAAACATTGCTGTGCAGCGCCGTCCATGGAACTGCATCACCTTGCAAAGGTGTGTATCAACATGCGTAGGTGCATGCACATACATTCTAAGTCTGGGCGAATGCAGACATATCCACTGTTGTTCTGGGATATGTGGCCATTCCTCCAAGATGCAACAAGGTATAGGGACCTGTGCTTTGGGTGTCAATCAGTTGTGGCTGCATGAACATAGTTACTCGTCCATGAATGCGAGCGCAGCTTCATGGGCAATCAGTTTCAGAAGTACATCATTCTCGAGTTCAACAAACACGAGGGAGAGCAAATCCATTAACCGGTCCAGACAGATGTGCTCTGTCCGCGCAGCTTCACCAATCCGCAACACAGCCCAATAGGGGAGCGCCTCGATGTGGTCACTGCACACGATGACTTGTGCAATCTCCCATCCACTACTGCCAGCACATACGCCACATATCAAGGCATCACATGCATGGGTATCCTGGTTGCACTCCTGTTCGTGGGCCAACAGGGGGCGAACACACAAGTCATAATCAAGTTCAGCTACCGTTGTGTAGGATAGGCAAACATCCATGGGCCACTCAAATGTGCATGATTGACATTGGAACCAGGGCTGGATGCATGTGACGTACGCAAGACGGAAACTCAGACGGTAACTGATTTGCAACACTGCCATTGGCAGTGATCCCAACAGATGCAGCATTCCTCTACAGTACAGTTCCACTTGACAGGGGTTGTTCATGTGCCCAGGATTGCGTGCCATTGCATTTGTTGGTCTTGTGGCACCGGCAATCCTCAGACCGGCGGCAATTCTGTGGATGATATGCCACAGCTCTGGGCAATTAGTCATATGTGTGCAACTTTTGGATGTATGGGTTGTTTTTTTACCAATGTGTCAAGGGCATCCCATGTAGGTGTACCTCGAACAGGAACAAGTGTGTGTGGGGTGTGGACATGTTGTTCTTTCATTAGCGCAATTCGTGGTATGGGAGTCCTCAGAGCCTGGTATGGTATCTCCCTCGGGGTGCCAGCCGCATTCAAGAGCAAGGTCAGAGGTTCGGTTGTCCTTCTGCCTTGTGTATTGAGACAAAGGAGCTTTCATACCAAATTTTAGTCTGACTACTGCGTGCATTTCTGAAATGTGATGTGGCCTTCGCACTGATGCCAGGCCTTAGATTTAGGGTGCACCAATAGTGAAACACATGCAACAGTTGGCATGTATGAACCAAGGGCCCGATTGGCCTTGCACTCCTTGTTCAGTCTCTCGCTCTCTTTTTCTCTCTTTCTTTCTCTTTCTCTCTCTCCCTGTCCTTTGATGAATGCCTGACACACCTTCGTATCTTGGATATTGTCTTGCAGTCTGTGACTTACAGATTGTCCAGGGATGACCCGCCATGACTCTTCCAAATAGTTGTATGGAGACAAATTTGATTGTGATATTTTGTTTGGACTTTCAATGGTGAATGAATGATTCTGCTTTTCTGTACTCGCATGAATGTTAATTGTTGTAAAAGTGCGACATCAGGCGAATGATTTTGTGACGTTGATGTGCAATATTTTGGTCCAATGAAGCTGAGGGGGGAGCTGGGGTAGGCCCGGGGGGGCGGGGTGTGGTCCGGGGTTGTGGCGGTAGGTGTTGTGGCCCTCTTGGGTGTCCGAGCTACCTGATTGTTGGCTCCATGGCATCTGTTGTTCTTCAGGTGTGGCTCTGGGCTGGGCTCCCTTTTCTGGTGCATGTTGTAGTCTGACTTTGCACCAGGTCAGAGCAGGTGTTAAATTCTTGCTGCTAATGGTCTTATCGCCAGTTTTGTGATCTTATTGCAGATCTGGTTGATCGTTGAGAATGTTGGGAAGTGGTGTTGTCGCTGCTTTTTGCACGGGAACACCTACTCTGGATCTTAGTGATAGTTGCTGAGGTCATCTGTGGCAATGTTTTTGCGGCTGCTATCGCAGGTAAACTGGTGATATAGGCTGTTATCACCAGCTCATGAATGGGGCGATACATTTATTGCGACTTTGGGTATTTCTTTCTTGTCTTGGGAGGATGAGGAACTGAGTTGTCCCTGCACTATTTTGCATCTCTGCTGCATTTAGCCAACCCACCGGGCTATCTTTCTCTGTGGCTATTTGCCAGTGCTCTGTTAAATGTGGTCCCACTGTGCTTCCCCTAAAGGGCAACAGTTTGTACCAAAATTGATGCTGGGGGTTACCTTTGTAAGCTCCATTACAAAGCCCAAAGGAGCTGTTCAGGCCACGCCACAAATAGAATTGTATTTTGGCACATGTAATTTTTAGTATGTGGCTAACCAACCACTATTTCTTTCTTATCTCGGGAGGATGAGGAACTGAGTTGTCCCTGCAGTATTTTGCATCTCTGCTGCGTTTAGCCAACCCACAAGCTATCTCTCTCTGTGGCTATTTGAAAGTGTTGTGTAAACTGTAGTTTCTCTGTGCTTCTTCTAAATGAGAACAATTTGAAATAAAAGTGGTGCAGGGGGTTACCTTTGTAAGCTCCATTACAAAGCCCATAGGAGCTGTACAGGCCACGCCACAAATAGAATTGTATTTTGGCACATGTTATATTTAGTATGCGGCTGAAAACCCGCCAATTCTTTCTCGTCTTGAGAGGATGAGGAACTGAGTTTTCCCTGCAGTATTTCGCATCTCTGCTGCGTTTAGACAACACATGAGTTATCTCTCTCTGTGGCTAATGAAAGTGTTGTATAAAGTGTCGTTTCTCTGTGCTTCTTCTAAATGTGAACGATTTGTACCAAAAGTGGTGCCGGAGATCACCTTTCTTAGCTTTATTCGCTTTATTACAAAGCTTATTGGCACGCCACAAATAGAATTGTTTTTTGGAACATGTTATATTTAGCATGCAGCTGGTGAGCCATTATTTCTTTTTCGTCTCGGGAGGATGAGGAACTGAGTTGTCGCTGCAGTATTTCGCATCTCTACTGCGTTTAGCCAACCCACCAAGCTATCTCTCTCTGTGGCTATTTGCAATCGCTGTGTAAAAACTGGTTTCTTTGTGATTCCTTTAAGTGGGAATGTTTTGGTGTTTTATTTAAACGTTAATATGGTTTAGCATTTGTACTTTCTTATCACCTGCTTATAAAGTGCTGAATAATTGCACACCGATCCGCTCTATAATATATAAATTGTAACAATGAAAAAGTAGCTATTTCAAAATTAATAAGATTCTATATGAAGTGCTCATGATAACAGTATGATGCAATACCAAAGGGGATGATGGACGGAGCGCTGGAGCAAATCAAACACTCACCCCCAGTCAACTGATCTGGGTTTAATCCATCATCATTCTTTAGCTCACTGCACTACCCCAGTTTAGACATGGCCATATGCAAATTAGTCTGACCCTGTGCCTCATGGGAACAGTCCAGCCCGAACTGCCAAGCCATGTCTTCCCTGTATCAGTGTATGAGTGTTTATGTCTCACAACTGATCTAATTTTTGGAACGGGCGTTTTGTTAAAAGAGGCACCATCCAGGGCTATACCAACTACCCTAACTAACTAAAAATAAGGGAGTTGTTTGATGCAATATTGTTGCAGAAATTGGTATACCCATGAATATAAGGATAGATCTTTATGTGCCTAAACAGGTCTAGGTCTTGTTTTTGTATGTGATATGATGAGTGGAGGGCGACCTATGACTAGCTTTACCCTCTAAGCTCCTGTGTTTTGAATTCCCTGTATCAGAAACAAGGGATGTATGACGTTACAACGCATACTTTTACTCCGCAGACCGTTACAACGCGACTTTTACACCGCATACCGTTACAACGCATAGCGCTTAGAGGTGCTGGATAGTGGTAAGTATAATTTACTATTCTAACTCCAGTCCCCGTGGACCCTAGGGAAGGTGTTGGATAGTAAATTATACTTATTCCCTATCCTAGAGCGCCCCCCAGCGCAATGCGTTGTAATGGTATGCGGAGTAAAAGTCGCGTTGTAATGGTAGTGCGGAGTAAAAAATGCGTTGTAACAGGTGTATACCGAAACAAGCATCCTGGGACCGGTTTCTGGCTAATTAGCCGTCGTCAGCCAGGCTAGCTTGAAACCCCGAAACCGGTCCTAGGGTGCTTGTTTCCAGTCCAGGGAGCACCTGGCTTGGCAGTTCGTGCTGGACTGTTCCCATGAGGCACATGGTAAAGACTGATTTGCATATGGCTGGGTTCAAAATGATGAGGTGAGCAAGGAAATGATGGATTTAGGCCCAGATATCTGTACAGGGGTGAATGTATGACATTGTTCTGCATTCTGTCCATCAACTGTTGTTTTTGCATACTAACAGTATAGCAATATCCATTTACTCATATTCCTCACATTCTATGAGGAGCATGAGGTTTGGTTACTGCTGCTTTTATAGTGCTTAATTTGAACCAGAAGAGGTGCCAGGCTAACCTTTCTTACCTTCATTTCAAAGCCTTGAGGAGCTGTACAGGCCACACCACAAATGGAATTGTATTTTGGCACATGTTATTTTAGTATGCGACTAACAAACCACTATTTCTTTCTCATCTCAGGAGGATGAGGAACGGCGTTTCCCTGCAGTATTTTGCATCTCTGCTGCATTTAGCTAACCCACCAAGCTATCTCTCTCTGTGGCTATTTGAAAGTGCTGTGTAAAATGTGGTTTATCTGTGCTTCCTCTAAAGAGAAACGATTTGTACCAAACGTGATGCTGGGGGTTACCTTTTTTAGCTCCATTACAAAGCCAGAAGAGCTGTACAGGCCACACCACAAATAAAATTGTTTTGGCACATGTTATAGTTATTATGCGGCTGATAAACCATTATTTTTTTTCCGTTTCGGGGGATGAGGAACTGAGTTGTCCCTGCAGTTTTTCGCTTCTTTACTGTGTTTAGCCAACCCACGGAGCTATCTCTCTGTGCCTATTTGCCAGTGCTGCGTCAAATATGGTTCTTTGTGCTTCCTGTAAACGGGAAAGATTTGTACCAAAAGTGGTGCAGAGGGTTACCTTTCTTAGCTTGATTACAAAGCCCCGAGGAGCTGTACAGGCCACGCCACAAATAGAATTGTATTTTGGCATATGTTATATTTAGTATGCGGCTGACAAAGCACTATTTCTTTCTTGTCTCGGGAGGATGAGGAACAGAGTTGTCCCTGCACAATTTCGCATCTCTGCTGTATTTAGCCAACCTACATAGCTATGTTTCTTTGTGGCTATTTGCAAACGTTGTGTAAAATGTGGTTTCTTTGTTAATACCGTTTAGCATTTCCACTTTCTCACCACCTGCTTGGAAAGTGCTGAATAATTGCGCACCAATCCGCTCCAAAATAATACCATCAGTTTTGACGGCAGTGAGGCACCAAATAAATTGTCATTATGAAAACCAGCTGTATAAATGTTAACAAGATTGTATATGAAGCGCTCATTGTAACAGTACACATTGGACAGGGCGAGTGGTGCACATGTACCCTACTTGTGCTCTTGCACGCACACTCTCTCGCTGTGTCTAGGTAATCTTTTAAAATATGTGTGTTAGTATAATGTATGAAACACACAAGCAGAAGTTGACTGACCCATAACTAAACAGGCTGGTGGCTTTCAAAGGCCGTTCTGCTGGGGTAGAGTCAGTCAAACGTCCGGAGACAAATAAAGGATGCACTCCTTTTATTCCACAAAATGCTGTAAGGCCTTCAAGCCGGGCATGCAATATAGAATGGAAACGGTCTTCATCTGTATATTGAAAAACAGTTGTATTTAACAGAAATAAATTGATTCACGTAATTATTTTTGTTGACAATGATCCAACTTTGATACCAAGATATACATTAAAGGTTACGAGACTGAAGCGTGTGGATATTTGAGCTTCTCCATCTCTTAACTAGCAAAACATTCATTGACATAAAAAACACCTTACAACAACAGCTCTCGCAGGGAATTCTCCAGAGATTGTTCCACAAATGCAGTTTGGACATATTTCAGGCTATCAATTCGATATACTATTACATAACACAAATACATTAATCTAGTCAGTGGTCATCACACAAATCTGGCTTTTTTTAATCCTCTTTCAAAAACCCAATATTGGTCACTTCACAACAATATGCAAGGATACATGATTAATTTCCTAATCCTACTTTACCTCTCACTCCTTGCTACTCCTGTTTATCATTCCAGCTTTGACCATTGCTTGTGTAACTTTAATTTTCAGCAAAAAGTTTTCATTTCGATTTCCTTAACTATTTAGTTATTTGCCTTTTAGTCCTTATTTCAGCAGTGACCTACAGTTTGTTTTACAAGCTTAGCATCCTGCTGTTTGCTGATTTGCATCTCACAGATGCTGCAGCCCAAAAGATTACAATCTTTACTACAAGGCTTATTCACACTAAATTAGCTTGTCCTGGTGTCCTTTTGTTAGTGGTGAAAACATGCTAATGTGTCACACTATAGCAGACTTTCAGTCTCCCTTTTTTTTCTAAACAAATGCCTATATATTACAATATATTAGTACAGTTACAAAACCAACGTTTAAGCAAATATATTTTAAAAAGTGTAAAGCATATTACAAACAAAATCATGTGTTTTTTGTAAATGGTGCTACCTTTATTTGTGTGCAGCTTTAGGCACATAGCTGCAGTTGCCTTTTTAGTGGTAAATTTGTCAGAAAAAAACAAGTGCCTGTGTTTTCATCATTTAGCAACTTAACGCAGTATATGCAGATTTACACACAAGTGGCCAAGATGCACTATCATGGTACTTCTCGTCTTCTGTTTACACTTTTGGGCGTATCCTCAGCACAAAAACATCACCTGGGCTGTTTTTTTTAAGTTTTACAGTTGCACGTCCACGTGCTATTGTTCTCATTCATGCGACATATTAACTTCTAATTCTCAACTTCTATTTTCCTGTAGTTCCTCTCTCGGTGTCTTTCTACAGCTTTGTTATGACCTTATTCCACAGTTGGGATGTCGTCTATATTTGCAAAGCTACCTCTCCCAAAGCCACAATTTGCGGAGCAACCTTTTAACACTTTTATTACATTTGGTTCAGGTGTGATAAATACCTTTCTCAGCTCCCTTACAAACCCGTGAAGAGCTGTAAATGGCCACGCCACAAATAAAATGGTATTTTGGCACATGTTATATTTAGTATGTGGCTGACAAACCACTATTCCTTTTTCGTCACAGGAGGAGCGTTGTTCCTGCACTATTTTGCATCTCTGCTGCATTTAGCCAAGCCACTGAGCCATTTCTCTCTGTGGCTATTTGCAAGTGCTGTCTAAAATGTGGTTTCTCTGTGCTTCCTCTAAACGGAGTAGTGAGCCGGCTGAGCAAGCAAAGGAACCTGTACGCAGAGCAAGGTGCTGCAAGCGACTGAGCCACTTTATCTACATTGGACAGGGCAAGTGGTGCATGCGTACCCTGCTTGTGTTCTTGCACACACACTGTCTCTTTGTGTCCCTGTCACCTTTCAAAATATGTGTGTTAGTGTTAGTATAACGTATGAAACACCCAAGCAGAAGTGGACTGGCCCATAACTAAACAGGCTGGTGGCTTTCAAAGGCTATTCTGCTGGGGCAGAGTCAGTCAAACATCAGGAGACAAATAAAAGATTCACTCCTTTTATTCCACAAAATGCTGTAAGGCCTTCAAGCCAGGCATGCTATATGGAATGGAAAGGGGTCTTCATCTGTATATTAAAAGACAGTCGAGGAGATTGCAGAACATTCTCCTAATGCAAAAGAGAACTTTGTGCCTGTCGCAAACCTGCATTAGGGTGAGGAATAAGCTCACAAATGCTATGTAAATGTGTATTGCGTCATCATTAAATGCAAGACCTAGTAGGAATACTGTTTACTTTTCCTGACTTTTGCAGTGCTTTGAAAATGGCATTGTAATAATTTGCTTGTGCATAGTCAGTGGCCTACATTAAATGTCTGTTTTCGTGTTTTAGGCACCATGTAGTTCCTGCTTTTTGTTCGTAAGTTACCTTGTGTTTATTTGAAAATAATTTAGTTTACCTGTACAAAAGTTATAAACTATCACCACTCACGGGTCAAATTATTATAAAGAAAACTTTGTATACAATGCATGTTTGCTTAGGTAGTGGCACTCTTCCACGCATTCTATAAGCAGCAGGTGGTTTTGTTACAGCAAAAGGGCTTAATTTTTAACAAAACTGGTGCCGGGGCTCTGATCAAAAGCAGCTTTAAACACTATTAATGCTGATATAGGTAGGAGATCAATGTCACTGCACATATAGGTGTGAAATCACCTTCTGTGATAAATTGTACTCTGTGGGGCTTCGAAAAAAGACGTATAGAGCTTGGGGGAAGAGTGTACTGATTCGTTATTTAAGAATCTTAATATATAAAGACAAAATGAAACAGTCTCTTGATGGATTCTTCTTCTTTTTGTCTTTGTCTCCTTTTCTCACGGTCTTCTACGGTAGTCTCTTGGATGACGTCTTCCTGGCCAACAACCTCCCTCGGAGAGAAGAAAGGCTCACCTAGCTGATTCTGGATATTTCTTATCAGTATATTTAGGGAAGGGTGTGGGGGGCCACCAATACGAAAATTAAATGAAAGAGAGGATTTAACCAAACATAAGTGAGGAGGGTGGGAACAGTCACAGGAATGAAAAGGAAGGTGCAGTTACGAGGAGTCACGAAAGTAAATATATGGGTGCACTTTCATATACGCTTTTCTTCTAATTTGCGCACTTCCCCTTGCCCTCCCTGTCCCTTCTGACCTCGCTCTCTTTGCCAGTAATCCCGTAGGTGCCCACGCACCCGTGAGAGCCACGACCCTCCAGGGCCATGGCAGGACTCTTCGGCTTGACTTTGGGGTGGCTGAGCTTCGTCTGCTCCACTCGGCACATCGCTTACTCTCCTCCTGCCATCTTCTTTTCTCCACGTCGGGACTTCTTCGTACGCAGCAACTGCCTCTCCTCCTTCTCCTCGACTTACCGGCGTTTTCTGCTCCACCTCCCGTCCGTCCTCTTGTTGTCGTTCTTCTGTTACTAGTGCTTCCTCATACCCCACCTGGGTCGCAATAACTCTATTCTTAAAGGGCCCACAGTTTTCATTCCTGTCTCCCGTGCCGCTTGACGGTACGTCAATCGCTTCATTCCATATAGGCTGTAAATAAAGGAGGTGGGAAATATAAGGCGGAACACAGTCTTTCTCATCCGTTTCTGGTCTCCCTCATCCTGGCTAGTGACTTCTTGACACCATCAATGCAGATATAAGTGTGAGATCACTATCACTGCAAATATGGGTGTGAGATCTCTATCACTGTAGATATTGGTGTAAGATCACCATCACTGCAGATATTGGTGTGAGATCACTATCACTGCAGATATCGGTGTGAGATCGCTATCACTGCAGATACATAGGTTTGAGATCACCTTTACTTCAGATATAGGTGTGAGATTGCTATCACTGCAGATATAGGCGTGAGATCACTATCATTGTAGATATTGGTGTGAGATCGCTATCACTGTAGATATTGGTGTGAGATCACTATCGCTGTAGATATAGGTGTGAGATCACTATCTCTGCAGATATTGGTGTGAGATCACCATCACTGCAGCTATTGGTGTGAGATTACTATCACTGCAGATATAGGTGTGAGATTACTATCACTGCAGATATATAGGTGTGAGATCACCATTACTTCAGATATAGGTGTGAGATTACTATCACTGCAAATATAGGTGTGAGATCACTATCACTGCAGATATTGGTGTGAGATTACTATTACTGCAGAGATAAAGGTGTGAGATCACTATCACTGCGGTTATAGGTGTGAGAACACCATTGCTGCAGAAATACGTGTGAGGTTACTATCACTGCAGATATAGGTGTGAGATTACTATCACTGCAGATATATAGGTGTGAGATCACCTTTACTTCAGATATAGGTGTGAGATTACTATCACTGCAGATATAGGTGTGAGATCACTATCACTGCAGATATTGGTGTGAGATTACTATTAATGCAGATATTGGTGTGAGATCACTATCACTGCAGTTATAGGTGTGAGATCACCATCGCTGCAGATATATAGAATACCTACATGTTTCGGAATACGAGAGTTTAAGCTATTGGCATTGTAAATGACAATGCCTTTTATTTATGTTTTAAAAAAGGAAAATAAAAGGCATAGTCATTTAAAACGTGAATAACTCAAACTGGTGTACATGCGAGACCTATTGCATTGTAAATGCATGTTATTACTTAGTTGTGTAAAGCAGGTGCTTTAGCCTCAGAACTTTTGTGGCATTTCCTATTCATGCCTCAGTACCTTTCTTTGCACTTTGTAGACATTATTGGAATGATTTTTTTCAACTAAGCCTATTTGGTCAATATGATCAAATTCTAAATGTTGTAATAAACATTGCACATTTTAAAATTAAGTTAAAATACAAGAGCTATGCTATATTTTACTACTAAGCAGGGAGCAACAAGTCCAGTTACCTTGCAGACAACAGGGTCATGATTTGAATGGAGCAGCAGGTGCAGCAGCACCGGGCCCAAAGTTTGTCAGAACTCTGCTAAACACGTAAAATTGCTATATTTGACTAATAAACAGTCAGTCACAAGTGCAGTCATCTTTCAGGCAATAGGTTCATGATTTGGATGGTGCAGCAGGTGCAGTGGAATCGGGGCCAAAAGACATCATAACTCCAGTAAATCCCAAATATTGCTATATTTTATTACTAAACACACCTTCACAAGTGCAGTCATCTTGCATTTGAAAGGCGCTTGATTTAAATGGTGCAGCAGATGCAGTGGCACCGGAGCCAAAAGTTGTCATAACTCCAATAAACACCAAATATTGCTATATTTTTTTTTACTAAATGGGCAGTCGCAAGTGCAGTTATCTTGCCAGCAACAGGGTCATTATTTGAATGGTGCAGCTGGTGCAGTGGCACCAGGTCCAAAAGCTGTCAGGACTCCTGTAAACACATAGTATTGCTATATTTTACAACTAAACAGGCAGTCACAAGTGCATTTATCATGCAAGCAACAGGGACATGATTTGAATGGTGCAGCAGGTGTAGTAACACTGGGTCCAAAAGTTGTCAGAACTCCTCTAAACACACAGTATTGTTATATTTGACTACTAAACAGGCAGTCACAATTGTAGTTGACTTGCAGTTGAAAGGGACTTGATTTGAATTTTGCAGCAATTGCAGTGGCTCTGAGCCAAAAGCTCTAGGGACCCCATTAAAGCCAAATTATTGCTATGTTTTACTACTAGACAGTCACAAGTACATTTATCTACCAGGCAATAGGATCATGATTTGAATGGTGAAGTAACAGTAGGGCCAAAAGCTCTTGGCACCCTACTAAACACATAATATTGTTATATTTTACTGCTAAAGATGCAGTCACAAGTGCAGTTGACTAAGGTCATGATTTAAATGACGCAGCAGGTGCAGTGGTACAGGGCCAAAAAGTTGTCAGAACTCCTCTAAACACCTAATACTGCTACATTTTACAAATAAACAGGCAGGAATAAGTGCAGTTATCTAGTAAGCACTAGAGTCATAATTTCAATAGTGCAGCAAATGCAGTGAGTGGCACTGGGACCAAATGCTCCAGGCACCCCATTAAACACCTATTATTGCTATATTTTATTACTAAACAGCAAACCACAAGTGCAGTTACCTTGCAGACAACAGGGTCATGATTTGAATGGTGCAGCAGATGCAGTGGCACCGGGCCCAAAGGTTGTCAGAACTTCTCTAAACATACAATATGTTGGGCTTTGTATGGCCTGTTTACTGCATGCTTGTTTCCTGCATTGTTCAATAAAAAGATTTAAATCATAAACATACAATATTGCTATATTTGACTACTAAACAGGCTGTCACAATTGCAGTTACCTAGCAGTTAAATGGGACTTGATTTGAATTGTGCAGCAGGGGAAGAGGCTCCAGGCCAAAAGCTATAGTGTAGCCCATAACAACCCAGATTATTGCTAAATTGTACTACTAAACTTGCAGTTACAAGTGCAGTTCTCCAGCAGGCACTAGGACCATACATTTAATGGTGCTGCAGGTGCAGTGGCACCAGGCACAAAAGGTCTCAGAACTCCTTTAAACACCAAATATTGATTATTTAACTACTTAATAAGCAGTCACAAGTGCTCTTACCTTGCAGGCACTAGGGTCATGATTTCAATGGTGCAGCAGCAGCAGTGACACCGGAGTCCAAATCTCTAGCAACCTAGCTAAACACCAAATATTGCAATTTTTTAGTACGAAACTGGCAGTCACAAGTGCAGTTACCTTACAGGCAATAGGGTCATGATTTGAATGGTGCAGCAGGTGCAGTAGCACTGGGGCCAAAAGTTCTCAGAAGTCCTCTAAACACTAAATCTTGCTATATTTTACTACTAATCAGGCAGTCACAAATGCAGTTATTTTGCAGGCCCTAGGGGCATGATTTGAATGATGCAATGGCATCAGGTCCAAAAATTGTCAGAATTCCTCTAAACACAATATATTGCTGGTACATCAATTCATTCTATTATTTGACCCTTACATTTCATTTTTATAAATGTTGCTATTACTTACCCGCACTATACTACTAGCAACAGCACAATATATTGCCTTTTTCTACATTAACAAGTCATAACACTATAACAGACTTTCTGTAACTTATCTCGTACAACTACTCAGCAAGCTCAACTTACAACAAAAAACAGTGTATTATTAATCACATAGGCGAAACCTAATGCATTTACCAATGCTTGTCCTCATTTGTTGACCCTCTATACTCCCATGAGGACACTGTGGTGGGGCGCCCTTTCAATATGAAGAGTAACACTTTCCAACGTGGGTGAAATTGTACTCTTTCCCAGGGTTTGATGTAGACACTGACCAAGGGCCACATTGTTGTTTTTATGGTAAAATGGTAGAATTTTTGGGCATTAATTTTGAGCGCCCCCCCCCCCCACTAAAGAGGAGTTCTGCCATTGATAAAAGCAGGAGCTAGTGAGATTTGCTACCCAGTGACATGTGGTGGAAGCTTTACGTGAGGCAACTACTATTTTATGTAGTTGAGAAACTACGTTCCTATAATGATATTACTTTTTCGACCGTGAACACCCTGGGCCGTTTGAACCAGATGACAACACTGGTTAGTCCCCACACAGTGAAGATCTGTATTCTGGGCTTTAATTCTTTTGTGAAATAATCTTAACCTGTGCATAGGAAATGACTAGAGAATTCCCTGGACCCAGTCCTGCCACCATTTTGCAGAAGTTGTTTCTGAGTTTACTGGAAACAATCCCATAGTCTTTCATCCTAATTGTGCCTCTCCTTTTTCCAGGTGGAACATTCTTATCCCTCCTTCTAGCCACTCTCCCATGGAGAAGAACACAGACATTGACTGAACCTCTGCTCGCAAATGGTTTTAGTTCCTGATAGCCTGACTTGGGATTTACACTTCTCAGAAAGAGCTGTGAAAACTGTCATTTGTATTACCAGCTGTTACAGTCGCTCTCACATATGGCTACTCCCACAGGCCAAGTCGTTGTCTTCCATTTGGAGGGCAGTTGCAGCCATCAAAAGATGTGTATTTAGTCTCTGGAGCATAACTGTGATGTAAACCAGTTCTAAACCAGTTTGCTATCAGGCAGCACATAGTGCATTTGTTTAAAGTTACTTTCGAACTAATGTTATCAAACAGCTACTTCCCCCTTTAAATATGTTTTTTAATTAGGTGGAAACATCACTTTGATTTACTGCTATATCATTTTCCAATGCCGATTTACTGCTGTATCATTTTCCCAGGCCAAGAAGTTGGAACATGTTTTTTATATCTGACTTCATGGAGATTTGATAACTGTTCACCGTGGGAGCATACTTTTCCTTAATATCAAACATGCTCAACTTTTATATGTTAAGCACCCATCTCTGTGTGCTTACAATGCACACATTAGGTGTGTCTTAGCTAATCTACAAAAGTAGATGTTCCTACATGGCAGAAGCACTTTTTCTTACCACATGGTCATTTCACAACGCTATTTTGAGTCATACACATTTTCATATATGGGTAGACTAAATAACTAAAGCAGCCCAAATAAGACATTTAACTCCCATGCTGCTAGAGCATTTTCTGCACCACCTACCCATGTCTTATTGGAAAGTTACCTAGGCAAGTTAGATAAAACCAATGTACAGCACATGTTTAAGAGGAAAATCAGACATGCATGACACTGTCAAGCAGTCATAGTGCAGGGAACCCAATAGTCAGCAAAGCCAAACAGGAAAACCCAGGGTTGCCAATGCAAAAAACGGTATCCTTTCTTACCCATGAAGAAGTGGGTAACTGTCCTGAGTTTAATTATGTGCCCCCAAAACAGAGAAATAAACTGCAACTCATCAGAGCCTGTGGGGATGAGGGTGTTCATCTGGATATTAATGGATGGTCTTGCCACTCTCAGGGCACACCAAAAGTGTCCATGAGAAGCATTAAATCTGTGATTTGGGGTCCTTTAGAGATCAGCAGCCCAACAAGCTCTAGCACAAAGTATCCAGGACAGAGAAAATATGATGGGGATGGAACAGCTACGTGGATGGTTTTCAAAGACCTACACTGTAATGCGGACCACTAAAATTACTGCTATCAAACCATGTTGCTTTATTTGTGTTGGAAAGAATATTTGTCTCACTTTTGATGCCTTCTCTTATAGTTTTGTCATATTCCTGAAACTTTATTCTTCCGCCTACATAATTGATACCAGGGAGATATTGGCACCAACTGAAGCTTCGTTTTACCCCCTATGCCTTACAACACAAACATGAATATTGTATTGGGCACAATATAGGTTTAGCATTTGATAACTATTTCATAAAGATTTGAGTCACAAGATTGTTAAAACAGGTTCTACTCATGCCCTTGAAGAATTGGAGAATCAATCATGTGGGTGTTGTTTGAAGCCCCCATGCACTCTGCTCATTTGTGTGCCATTTGCAGAGGACTGCCCTTGAGATTTAGATACCAGCTGAGAGGAAGCATGTATCTAGTAGCTTTTTAATACAATGAAAAGCGCCATTTAGAGATGAAAAATATCTTCAGTATACTAAATCTGATTCCTTTCTTTCCTTACTGTCCCCAACCTTGGTGGCTTACCTCATTTGGCAGTTTTATCCTATTGCCCATTTTACTATGGCTCTGGAACCTGGGCTGTGTACACCCTTTTCATACTTGACTGTCAGAGTAGTGAAGACGAGCAGACTAAGGCTTCTCAGGGAGAAAGTCTGGGGAGCAAACACTCATTACGCAAATGTCAAACAAACACAATTAATCCTTTGTCAATCCCAGTGCCTATCATATTTTTTTTAAAGTACTTTATAATCATAGGAAAGTGTAATATTACACAATTCAATGGAGCTGAGTTACAAGGTCCCAAATCCAAATACCATGCCTAGTTAAATGACCTACCCATTATAGTGATCTGTGCCTGTTCCAGGAATGGATACTGTGTCTACAGATCTTCTGCTCTAATGTAGTCATGGTCACGGATTAGGCCCAGGTGTTGATCACTGGCAGCTAGATTCATCAAAGTCCCGTTTTGCGAGTCTGTAATAGCGATTCATAAGGAATCGCTATTAAGGACTTGCAAAACGGGATTCATGTAGGAATTGCAAAAAATATTGCGATTCCTACATCTTCCTTATTTGCGATTAGCAAATTGCTAATCGCAAATAAGGAATAACTCCCCATTCATTCCTATGGGCCTAAAGGCTAATCGCAAATAAGAATGCGATTTCAAGGGTGCCAGGGGTGTCCGAAGGACACCCTCTAGCACCCCTGAAAAGCAAATGTAGCCAGATGTTGCGCACACACATGTCCAAAGGACATGTGTGTGTGTAACATACCACTCAGAAAAATGCACTAAAGTGCATTTTTCTGAGTTTTCGCTATTTACCACGAAGTCTGACTTCGTGGTAAATAGCGCCCAGGAATAGCGAATTCGCAAAAAAAAATGGTTAATGAATGGCATTTAAGGAATCTCAAATAGAGATTCCTTAAATGCAATTCCTCGCAAATATGCGATTTCGCAATTAGCGATTTTTGCATTTGGGATGATGAATCCCAAATGCAAAAATTGCGCTTGCAAAGGGCCAGATTCGCAGAATCTGGCCCTTTGCGAGACGATTTTCCTTTCATGAATCTACCTGTGGGTCTCCATTCACTTAGATCTGCTCGCTCTCCACTTAAATAGTCCATACCAAAATGAATGGGATTGCTTAGTGTAGCAAATTGGTCCATGCATCTAGTCCCTCAGTATTTTTCACTTTTGACTACCTGGTTTTTAAACTTTTACTGTGAGTGAGTTTCACTACCTGAGTCTCAATCCGAGTAAATTCACAGTAATTGGAAAGAGCATGCTAACTGCCAGTTTTTGCCTTTTAAGGTAAAGCCGATGCTGCACAGCTAGGTTAAGAGACTCTGGGCTGGTTACATGCTTACATGAGAACACACACATGTGCATGTGTGTGTGCTGCGCATGTGAGATCAGTATCTGCACACAGGAAGCAGTTTCAACAAGGGAATCTTTAGGGATTGGTATTGGCCTGGAGTATTCCTTATAATCTGAGCAGTCACTCTTAGTTTAGGTCTGTGGTGCCTACTGAATATTTGTGGTGCTTGCGCTGTTTATGCATTACAGACAAAATCTGTCCTAAATTAGAGTTTTGTGCTTTTTAGGTCTAAGGGGTCTAGAGTGTTAATGTGCAGCTCGATTGCGAATTACAACCCATAACATCCCACATAAGCCTATTATGGCACTTTAAGAGTTGTCATATTTGCAAGACTCAGCTAAGGTCTTTGCCCCCCTTACTGGGCCAAGTTCATTACTCTGCTCCACATCAGAGGGATCAAGGGCCTCCACAAATAATAGAGCAATTAACAGAGCAAGTACAAGTTCCGAAAGGAGGGGATGAGGAGGAAATCTGCATCTAATAATTAGCTTGCATAATACACCTCAGCTATGATAGCCCAGGCCCACTATAACAAAGGAGGAGGAACAAGATTGTGGAGCCAACACAAGAGATGCTCGCCTTTCAAGTTTTGGTGGGAAGGGATCAGGGAGCAGCAGCATCATGAGGCTAAGCTCAGGCTCTCAGGGATGCTCTTTCCACTGACAACTTGAAGTCGCCATATTGTTTTGTCTGTGTAGTAGGGTTGAGATAGGGTAGATAGATGATGTGACACCCTTGGATTGAGAGAAACGGGGCTGCCTTGTACGATTTATGAATTGTACACCACCACATCTGCAGTAAGAGAAACATGGAGAGAAGGCTCTAACACCCCAAAATATTCTGCCTAGCAACAGACGAGGCATGCACAGTATATCAAAATGGAGCTTCTTCATTATAAACTTTACAATTACACCACCAGCAAACATCGCAAACAGAAATCACATACGTGACACACCTTTAACAAAGTAAACATAACACCACTACAGTAAAATACAACATACAAAAATCAAAAACAAGGAAATAAACACACTTGTGAAGCCCTGGCAAAGCTGAACAAACAATACAAAGATGCGTAAGTACAGGCAACCGTGACAGAGGGGCCTTGTAACGACAAACAGCAATTGACTTTCCAGTAGAACAAGCATCAGTTAGTTTATGGCCTGTGAAAGTCCACAAATATTTTTTGTAGTTTTAAGGGTCAGATGTACAAAAGGAAAAAATGTGCTCTCTATGCTAGCACATGTCTTTGACTTTCAAAATTGTGAGCCTCTATGGAACCTACAAATATGGCATAATTAAAATTGTGAATCCTGTGCTTTAATCGAGCCCATGGTCAGGTGGGCACTCATTTTTGGAGACCAGCACTTTTTAACAGACTTTTCCACTAAAGATGCAAAAGAAAAAAATCATTTACAGAACCTATAAGCTACAAACAAATAGGCATTTTTAACTGAGGAAGGTAGGGATACACTGTGAAAGAGGAGACTGATATTGTAACCACCATAAAGGGGGAATAAGGAATTGGGATTGTTTTTGAGTGATAATTATGAAGCTGGATACATTGAAGTCATCACATTTTGGTTACAGAGAAAAGAGGTGGGGAATTTAAAGATGGTATGACAACCTGGAGGAGATTTTAAGATGAATATTGCAAATGGCTGGTCGCACCTCTTTTACCTTACCCTGGAGGTGTTTGGCCATAATGTCAAGTTGTAAATATCAGGAGAAGAGAATTATCTCAAAAAACATATTGTGATGCAGAAATATTGTTTTCAAGAATTATAATTTTATTCAGGTAAGTAATATCCATGTTAAGCATATCTTTGTTCTTAATATTGTTTGCAATAATATAGTTGTAAATAACAGTGTTTGCATAATTTTATACATTTTTTAAATATAGTTTGTGATTTTAAATGATTTAGAATTTTTCATTTAGATGCTAAGTAATTTATAGTGGGTTATCACATTATAGCGTTTGTAAGTGGACAGGGTGGGAAGTTAATTAAGTAATAATAATTTTAATTAAACATTTTTAAGTAATTAGTGAGTAAGTGTTATTGATATTAATGATGTACAATGAGATGCAGGTTGCTATGTTTGTAGGGTTTAGGGTGTGAAGTTAATTAGGCAATGATTAGTTAACAATTACTAACTATGTAATTAATTAATCATTATGTAAATTGTGAGTAAACATATATTTTAGCTACATGTTACGTGGGGGCTGTCGGGTCTGTAAGTATATTGGGTGGGGAGTTATGTAAGAATTGATTAACAATTATATTAATTATTGAATTGATTTTTAAGCATGTACAGTATGTAATACTGATTTAGTTTAGTTATATTTTAGTTGTGGGTTGCTAGGTTTGTAGAGGTATAAGGTGGGAAGGTGATTACGTAATAATGAATTAACAATTAATTATTTTTTGTTAGTTAATTATGTAATTGATTATCAATTATGTATATTGTGTTATACTTATTTATTTTAGTTATATTTTAGGTGTGGGTTTCTAGGTTTGTAGGGGTATAGGGTGACAAGTAAAGTATTAATTAATTAGAAATTGTTTTTTAATGAAAAGTAATTATTACATTGTTTATGCATTTCTTTAATTGTTAAATTGCGGTCAATTTGATATAATTATCTATATGTATATATATATCACATATATAGATTTTTTAAGTTAAGTAATAATGCTTATAGTAAGAGTTTAAAATGTTTCTAAATTGAAAGGGTTTTTCAAATATGTAATGTGTTTTAAATGAAGGGATTTACCTACTGTTGCTTAGACTACAGTGGAAAAGGTCAACGTAAGCCCTCTGAAGTCCAACACTTTCCCTACTGTTGAACAGACTGGAGTGAGAATAGTAAATGTAACCCCTCAGAAGTCCAACATTGCTTTCCCTACTGTTGCACAGACTGGGGTGGGAATAGTAAATCCTACCCCTCTGAACTACAGTGCTTTCTCTTCTGTTGCACAGACTGAGTGGGAATAGTAGATCTTACCCCTCCAATCTCTAATACTTTCCCTATGTTGCATAGGCAGGTGTGGGAACGAACAGTCTTACCCCTCCGAAGTCCAATGTTTTCCCTACTTTTGCGCTGTTTGGAGTGGGAATAGTAAATGTAACTCCTCCAAGGTTCAATCCTTTCTCTACTGTTGTGCTATGTGGAAGGAGTATAGTAAATTCAAGCCCTACGAAGTCTAACATCATTCCTACTGTTGCTCTGGTTGTAGTGTAAATAGTAAATCTAAACACTCTGATATCCAGCGATTTTCCTACAGTTGCACTGTTTGGAGTGGGAATAATATATTTAACCCTTTTGAATTACTACACTTTCTCTTCTGTTGCATAAACGGGAGCGGAAATAGTATACTTATAATTTCCAGACTCCTATACTTTTCCTAATATGGGTAAATATATTTATTACTAATATTTATTTAACATTGTATTTTATAGTATTTGCTCATCTTTTTATTATATATTTTTTGTATTTAATTTAGTTGGAATGTGTTGGAATTAAATAGTTACTATTTTTATGTTTCATATATAGATATATATATATTGCTTCGGTGAATTATTGACTGTCCAGGTTTCTGGATATTGCTGTTTCCCACCCCTCAGCCAAGAAGAAGGAAGCGGTGCAGGCGCCATTCGGCTCCTCCTTGGGCGAGGTGCATTGCACTACAGCCCCCGTGACATGGACTCTGTGGCTCCGGTGGTTGTTGCGTCCTGGGGGCCTGAGGAGGCGCGGTTCACAGACAGTAAGAGAGCGGCACTGTAACATCTGTGTGGGACTTTGCTCGCATTTAACTATCTACAGCGTTTTTGGACCTACCTGAAATCCACATTGCATGTTGGGTATTGTAGTCCGCCTGCACTGCTACTACGCGCAGCAGGTGGACCCTAGTATTCGCTAAGGGGCGGATCTGGGAGCAACCAATGCGGAGCGAGCAACAAGTTCTTCTACCAACACTGAACCTCAGACCTGCTTATGTGCTCTTTGACTCACCTGGCGCTGACGAAGGCTTATGTGAAGCCGAAATGCATTCGCCCATGCTGTGAATTAAAGTGGCCTCCGAAAGTTCCCCTGCTGTGGCCCTCATTCTTTTCCTTTGGAGGAGATATCGTGGAGTATACTAATAAGCGCAGATGCCAGTGATGCGCTTTTGGGGACCCCGCAACACAAAGAGGATTCAGCATCGCTGGTTTTGCTTCGGTGAATTATTGACTGTCCAGGTTTCTGGATATTGCTGTTTCCCAACCCTCAGCCAAGAAGAAGGAAGCGGTGCAGGCGCCATTCGGCTCCTCCTTGGGCGAGGTGCATTGCACTACAGCCCCCGTGACATGGACTCTGTGGCTCCGGTGGTTGTTGCGTCCTGGGGGCCTGAGGAGGCGCGGTTCACAGACAGTAAGAGAGCGGCACTGTAACATCTGTGTGGGACTTTGCTCGCATTTAACTATCTACAGCGTTTTTGGACCTACCTGAAATCCACATTGCATGTTGGGTATTGTAGTCCGCCTGCACTGCTACTACGCGCAGCAGGTGGACCCTAGTATTCGCTAAGGGGCGGATCTGGGAGCAACCAATGCGGAGCAAGCAACAAGTTCTTCTACCAACACTGAACCTCAGACCTGCTTATGTGCTCTTTGACTCACCTGGCGCTGACGAAGGCTTATGTGAAGCCGAAATGCATTTGCCCATGCTGTGAATTAAAGTGGCCTCCGAAAGTTCCCCTGCTGTGGCCCTCATTCTTTTCCTTTTGGAGGAGAAATCGTGGAGTGTGTATATATATATATATATATATATATATATATATATATATATATATATATATATATATATATATATATATATTTTTTTTTTTGAGGCATTAAACTAACATGACGCCATACCTTACAGTGGTTCGTGTCTCTCTATTAGTCAGAAGGAAGTTGGAGAATGATCTATTTTTCACATATATATTTATATTACCTACTGGCGGTCGCCAGTAGGTAGTTATAGTAAGGATTGTTTTCCATAGGAAATCCGCAACATTCTATTGGGAATAACTTTGGCGCCGGTGGACGAATCTCCGCGAATTTCTCAAAGAAGATGGCCCGCTACGCTCCGCTCCTTCCCTGAAAGTTTGGGGGGGATTTGTCAAGCGGGGGCCGAGATAAAAGGGGGGTCCCAAAACGTGTTTTCCCCATGTTAATTTCCATAGGGCGGTTGGATGGATTTCCATCAAACTTGGCAAAATTGTAGGGACTGGTAGCCCGATGTGCCTTTGCTATGTCTCTAGATATGTGCTCCAGTGGATTTAGAGTAATTTAGGTTAAAATAAATATATATATCTATGGGCGCGCCCCGGTACGCGCACCGGGGCGCGCTCCAGCGCGCTACGCGAGTTCGCGCGCGGAAAGCTGATTGGCTCTCGGGTGCCTGTCACCATTCCAAACAGTCTGTAGCGGCCGCCATCTTGTGTCTCGGTAGGATCGAGACACAAGAGGTGGCAAAAACAAAAGGGGAAATGAGCAAAAGGGGGCATGGTAGACCCCCCCTGACCCCATAGGTTTGATGTGTGGGCCATAAAAGGGCTTTGCGGGGCAAAAAAAAATATATATTTCCGATTTTCGCGGGGGGGGCGCCCGGTACGCGCACCGGGGAGCGTACCGGGGAGCGTACCATGGGGAAAACCCAGTGAAACAGTAAAATAATAATTTAAAGTGCTTAGAGGTAGGGTAGCTTTGCATAGAGTTGTTGTGTTGTGTTGGTGATTTAAGTACCAGCATGTAGGTACCAATACAGAGTCTTAAATTCCATGTACACCGTCTCCTCTGTAGATAATTTGCATGTTGTTACAGAAGTTATTGTGGTATATGGAATCCATACCATAGTCTGTCAGGAAAGCAGAAACAACATGGAGGCAAGAGATGAAAAAGAGATGTGAAATACACATTGGAGATAATATAGTGGGAGAAAGGAAGTAACTATGAGCAAAATTACTATGTAACACAAAAAAGTTGCACAGTATACTATAAGTCTCACTTTATATTATATTAATTTTGGTACTATTTCATGAATCACATATAAAAAAGAATAATGTCTAGAACAATTTTTAATTATTAAATAAAAATGTATTGCTGTGATTTTTCAAAATTTAAAAGAACTTCCAACATTATATCGTCAGGAATGTCCTCATTTTCAGTCCATGATTCCATTTCTTCCACACAATTAACTAACTCTTCGTCCAGAGACTGATCCATAAAGTCAAAGTCTTCCTCAGGATTGTTCTCTAGAAGAATTTCGAAAGAAATATCTGGTTTTCCTTCCATTTTCTTGCTGTAAATTGCATTAAAAATAAATATATCAGTAGAGTTAGGGCAGTGTTGGGTTTAAGTTTAGACAGGTACTTCTGAGTTTTTAACAGTGAAGTTATCTTTGGGCAGTGTATGGTATGAGGTAGGAAGTAGAAATATAAAAAAGTGTATGTGAAGAAGCCTAAGTAAATTCATAATTATACCACAGAAGCCTAACTCAATCCATAAGTATAACAGAGAAGTCTATCTCAATCTATAACTATAACAGAGGGACAGTAAATAACTATCAAAAAACGTTTTTACAAAATAACTTAAAGTGCCCCTTACAAATTAACAACTTACCTTATTAAAAGGTGATGAAGATAAATGGAGAAAATTCTTTCAAGATGACCTCAGGTAGTTGTAGTCAAAATGGCCGTCTTTCCCTCTCATTTTTCATATATATTCATGTACATAACCAATCAAATGTCAGGAAAAAAAAGTAGAAAATGAAAGTAACATTTTAATTGGTTGTAAATCCTAACACTTCATATGTGTTTTTGTCATGTAATTTACCTCAGGATATTTAGACAGTGCTACAGATCAAATGGCTCAATGGAATTCCACCAAATTTGGGAAAATGGTAGGGACTGGTATGTAGTAGGGCCTATTCTATATTTGGTGAAAGTGTCTCCAGTGGTTTTTATGTAAATTAACTATAAAAAAAATTTGGGAGCGCTTACCGTTGCGCGCCCCGGTAAGCGTACCGGCAGCGCAACGGGAGTCCTCCATCTTGTGTTTCGGTAGATTTGAGACACAAGATGGAGGACAAAGAACGTTGGGAATTGGTAAAAGGGGACACGGTAGAGACCCTCTGACCCCCTAGGTTTTCTGAGGGGGGCTTAGGAGGCCCATATAGGCAAAAAAAATTTTTAAAAAATTATTTTTTGCGGGGGGAGCGCACGGTACGCGCACCGGGGAGCTTACCGGGAAGCGTACTTTGGTGAAAATTAGTGAAAAAAGTTAGAGTAAAATAATAATTTTGAATGATCAGATGTAGGGTAGCCCTGAAAAGAGCTTTTGGGTTCTGTGGCTGATTTAGGTACCTACAAGTAGGTTCCAATGCACAGTCTTAAATTCAGGAGGAATATTCTATTCCCCTCATCTGAGAAGTGCACACCATCTCCTCTGTAGATATCTTGCATGTTGTAACGCAACTTATTGTTGTATATTGAACCCATTCCATAGTCTCTCATGTAAGCAGAAACAGATTTATTCACATGTTTCCGTGCTTTCTCAAATTGTGGACAAAATTGGTTGGACCACTTCCATTTCTGTCTTTGGCATATATTGGAATATACCAAGGTAGTTTGTGGAAAAAGTGTCATCAATTGCCCAAAAGTGTCCTTTAAAAGCATCTCCAGACCTACCCCAGTCAAAGTGCCTAGGTCATTTCCACCACAGTGCAAAATTATGAGGTCAGGGTGTGGCAGATGGTAAAAGGTTTTCACCAATGGTATCAATTGATGACATCTCAATCCTCTTTGGCCAATCCACTTGATGTGCACATTTGGTAAATCAAGGTTGTGAACATTTCTGATAGCTGCATACCTTTGAGCCAGTGAATGTAGCTATGTCCAATAATCCAGACAGAGTACATGGTGAGAGGAGGTTCTAGTGCAGTCAGATGAAGTGTAGGAATGAAATGGCAGTTGGAACAGTAGGAGTTTGCAAAAAAAAAAACTGTGGAGTTTCAGTGCTCTTGAATCACAAGCAATGATTGGTGGATTCAGATAGTTGAAAACTGAAAGTTAGGGTGCATGGTTCTGTTCTGTGAAAGTAGTAATTTGAATGGTTAAGAAAAAGTCATTAAAAGAAAGATTGCACCTGATAAGCTGGTGTATTGAGAGGTCAAACATCCTTGCTGAGTTCATTTGCAACATTGTAGAATAAACTTTTAACCCTGAGAGGTCAGTGAGGAGGGAGTTGCTATGGTAACAGGCAGAAAGGGCTGAGGGGGGAAGGGTGTTGATTTGAAAATAGAGAGGGAAGAGTTTTAATTGGTTAACATGAGGGATATGTGTGTAGAATTAGAGGTTTTCTGTGCCATTCATGGTTGCAGTGCCTGGAGTACATACCTTTTGCTCTGCTAAAGAAATATTGGTGTGTGTATCTGACACTGTTCTCAATCTCCCAAAGCATTTGTAAAGGTGAGTTATGATTCATTCAATATAGATAGAGAGTTCAGATTAGGAAACACATTGAGCTTCTTTGCTGTTGGTTTGTGTGATGCTTTTTGAAAATGCATGGTATCAATATTTGCAAGATAGAGGATTTGTATTTTGTGAAATAGTGAGGTTTTAGTAGTGAAATTGAATGCTTGTACATAGGACCCGCGCTCTGTTTCTAAAATGTTATTTAAAAAACGATTTTAGGGCAAATCAATGGGTTTCAGTAGTGAAATTGAATGCTTGTACATAGGACCTGTGCTCTGTTTCTAAAATGTTATTGAAAAAACGATTTTGGGGCAAATCAATGGCTTTTACATTTTTGAGAAGGAATAAATAGTGTGTGTATGATTACATAAAAATATTTGAACCTTTCACAATCATGTCACCTGTATTACCTCAGATTAGGAAGCAGACTGAGCTTCTTTGCTGTTGGTTTGTGTCATTTTTTTGATAATGCTTGGTAGGAATGTTTGCAAGAGAGAGGAAATGTAGTTTGTAAAATAGTGAGTTTTCAGTACTGAAATGGAATGCTTGTACATAGGACCTGCGCTATGTTTCTAAAATGTTATTCAAAAAACCATTTTGGGGCAAATCAATGGCTTTTACATTTTTGAGAAGGAATAAATAGTGTGTGCATGATTACATAAAAATATTTGAACCTTTCACAATCATGTCACCTGTGTTTCCTCAAATTAGGAAGTGGATTGTGCAGATGAGGTGAGGCATGTCCAGGGGTGCAAAGGAGTTGAGGCCTGTGTCCATGAGTGCAATGGAGAGTACTTACCTCCTCTGACCCTTAGACAAGCCTTATCTAATCTGCGCCCCTTGGACAGTCCTTAATACATTGAGTATAATTGATGGTAACAGGGTGCATATGAGAAGAGGCGTGTCCAGGGGTGTAGATTAACTGAGGCCTGTCTAATGGTGCAGATGATTTGGGGTCTATTCAGGGTTGCAGATGAGATGAGGATTGTCCAGGAGTGCATAGGAAGTGATACCTGTGTTGAAGAGTGTAGTGGAAGAGAGGTCTGTCCATGGGTGGAAAGAAGGTGAGAGCTGTGTCTAAGAGTGTAGTGGGGGATAGGCTTCATGTATTCCAGTACAGTGCACTGTTAGACACCGGTCTCATCAACTATGTTCCCCAGGACAGGCCTTACCTCATTTGTACAATCTGCTTACTAATCTGAGGAAACACAGGTGAAATGTGCAAATATATTTTTTTAATCATGCAGATACTATCTAATCCTTGTCAATAATGTAAAACTAATTCATGTGCCCGAAATAGTTTTTTAGAGTAACATTTAAAAAACAGAGATAAGGTCATATGTATAAGCATTATAGTGTTTATATCGTTTGCTTATTGTCATTGCTTTGTTGTTTGGTAATAGTGGTCTATAATGAGTTATTTTTTTTTATTTGTTTACCACAGATTGAAATCAAGATTTCAATAGTAAGGAAATACGCCCTTAAGGCAGAGGACACGGAAAGATGCTAAGCGGAAAAAATCAAAAACAGCAACGGAATTAAAGCAGTCTCCTACAACAAATACTTCAAAAAACGCGAAAAAAAAGCACCTGGTAAGACAACTAGTCTTTTTTTCGGAACATATGTAGATCCAAAAAAAATAATAATATACATGTGAATGTACAGAAGGAGAGAGCAAATTTGAAGAGGAAGGAGAGATCCCCAAAAAATGTTACTACTGCAGCAGGAGACACTAATATGTATAGGAATAGAAGGCAAAATCAATTTAGGGACATTCGTAAACGAATGTTTCGCAATAGGGTGGTTTTAAATTTGTTAAAAAATATTAAGAAAGGTAAACAGAGAGCTGCTTTTTATAAGAAAAAGAAAAATGTAGAGAAGATTGTTGATCAGGCTTTTGAAGTTAAGAAAACATTATTTATTTTAGCAATCAATAGAATTAGAACACTTAACAAGACAATTGATGTTTTCAAATCAAAGAGTAGATGCAAAAGAGTAATTAATCGGACTAGTTTTTCTGGAGAATGGATGCATAGTTCAAGTTGTGAGCCATTTTTTAATGAGGAGAGTTACTTCCAGGAGAATGATTTGGTGCATGCATTTGACACCAGTGGTTGAGCATATGAGGTGAAAGACGGTTGTCCGAGTGAAAAAGAGAAACTTGTGCCTAGAGAACCAGAAGAGGTGTTAGCTGATGAAGTTTTGATGAAGGGTGAAATGAAGCCCTCTAGGGTGTGGCCACGAGTTACAAACCACCCTGCCCTGTGGTCATGAGCCGTGGGCACATGTCATTGACGCAACACTTCACTGAGGAATAAGGAACAAAGAACAAAGGTTACAGTTGAGGTGTCTTTTATTGCACAAAACACATGTATTTAAATAAAACGCATTTCTAGTGAATATTCTTTAAGACAATCTGGCTTCACTCTGCCAGGAGTATATGCTAAATAGAACTTGCTTCTAAAGTGCTGCGAGGCAAGCTGGAATGAGTAACTCTTAAACATGTATAATGGAACACTGCCAGAGACTCAAGACTTGGAGTACATTTTTTTATGAAAACATAGTGCCTAGATTGAAGCCTTTCTGAACTATAGGGCAAGCTGGAGTGATCCATTGAAATCGCATTTAAATCAGCTAGAGTCTAAGAGAGACACAGAATACATCCTATGACAATGTAGAGAACTTGAAACAAGCCTTCATGAAGAGAACAATTCCTGCATGTTAAACAGTGTAAAGAGACCCAGAATGTAAGGGGCTAGGATTAATGAAACGGCACAATTGAAATTACTTAGGGAATGAAACCTACTCTTGACTGCAAGGCTATTAGTGTGGGAGGAACAACGTTATTGCTTTGCAATTGCAATAATGTTTTTTTAGAATAAAGGCAGAGGAGAGAGAAAAAGACAATTTTAAAGTGTCAGAAAGAATTAGAGCTTCAGCCAAAGGTGCATAGATAGGCTGAAGGAGACCACACAGGCGTCAGTGACCCAACGGGTCACTGCCACGAGGTCGTCTGTTGAATGGTCTGAGGAACAGATTTTTATACTCTTTCACTGATGAACTATTGATATGAGGATGACGACATTATCAGGTGTCTGTACAGGACATGACACATTTTGGTCTTGTCTGGAACATTTTTAAGAACGCAGAAGTGTCACCCACGCTATGTTTCTCAAAAGGTCACAGGAAGTTTGACCATGAATCATAATGAAATTGCACACCGATTGACCAGGATTTGCGTCACTTCAGGGAAATTTTTATAAGAAAGAGGAACATTTTAGGAAGATATTGGTCGCATGTCTTAGTTACATTAAGGCTAGCAACAGATATAATAATATGATGGATGACAGACGGCAATTGGATCATCAGGTATTGCGTGATGTCTCTGCGTGATGTCTCTCTTAGCTCAGGAAGTTCCCTGTTCTTGTGGTATTGCTATTCTTACAGCATCTTCGTGTGTGTAAGAGACGACGTGCAGATCGAGGGAGTGGGGGCCAGGGGGAACTGGGCCTCACTGAGACGATTTGTATGAGAGAGACACTTTGGGGTCTATTCATAGAAAAATATTCCTTTTTATGCTGGCTGGTGGGGGTCTCATGCTTCAAGGGTGGGCAGAATTGGCCTGGGGTAAAAACTAGACCCTGCGTCATCTCCCCCCTTTTCGTTCATCTCAAAAAGAACGAAATAATACGTGCTACGTGTCAATTCTGCCATTCTCAGGAGGTGCAGGAAGTGCTGCGGACATGTGGTGCTGGCTGAAGAGCATAATGAATGCTCATTAGGACACAGCCCATATCTTTTTAGAAACAAGTATGACACATGCGCTTTTCTGTGTCTGTCGGCCAGTGTGTGCAAGCATAACATACTGTCCTGGCAACTGTCCCCTTGTCCCATACTTATCAATGGCTATCTACTATATTCGGTACAATATCTCTCTAACATTTAAGCAGTATCTTCGGTATGGCACTGTGATCATAATACATTTAAGTCATTATATTTGCAGTAAATAGTATCAATACTGCTAGTAGCACTCATTGTCATTTTTATTCATTGTTCTGGAAGTCTTGAGGCATTGTTCCAATCGTTGGTACGTGTGGTTGGTGTGACTAGTTGGAAGAATGTCTTATTTTCTGCTGTACTTTAAGTCTTTTTCAAAACTAATCTGAAAAATTAAACAGATCCTCAGTGATCATTTCTGTAAACAGAAAAAAGTAACTGTTGGTGCCTGTCTTCAGGTAATTTGAGAGGTTTGCAAGCACTTCTATTACCTAGGCACTTTCAAATATGAAAAAAGTAGGGTGATGAAGAAGGGAAAGATATCTCGTTACAACTTGCATATTGAGGCGTTGGGGCATTTGAAGTTCCAGACGTCTTTAGGTGATGTATCGTTGGGGTCTGCTTACACTCATTCTTTCTCTGCTGTGTAGCACATGCAACCCATCAGGATGATCTTGGGATAAAATCCCCACTTGGTGCTTTTCATGGGGCGGAGTCGCTGCTTTCTTTGTATGAGAACCATGGATCAAGAAAGTCAGTCATTAGCACTTGGGAGAGGACATAGGGGTCCTTGGATGATAGTATTAAGAGGCCTGGCCTGCTCTTGTTTAGCAGGGAGCTGCCTCCGTTGAGTTGTGCTTTCCTGGAGGAAGCCTGGCCTGCTGGAGTGAATATTGTACCTGTGGGGTACCTTAGGTGACACTATTGATGCATGTTGAGCTTGCCCCCCTTTGTCTGGCCAGGCTTCTGGTGTCCCTTCTTCAGGAACGCCTTTCAGAACTTAACAATGTTAGTCGTTGTAGTGCCACTCATGGACAACAGAGCAAGTGGAAGTGCATCACTCCAGTCTGTGTAGTTCCTTGCCCCTTGCACACCCCTTCAATCACGTGTGAGATGAACGGTGGTCAATTGTCAGAACACAAAAGCATAGGCACTTAAAGGTGTGGAATGAACTCCTTAAGGAGGCATTTTGGCAATAATTTATACATTGTAGTTCTTGGATAGTTGTACCAACACGTACTTGTAGTCTCAAATAGGAGGCTATGATGAGTCACGGCACCAAGGTGAGATGAAGCAGTCCATTTCATGTGCATTTAACCTTAGTACCAGCATTTTAGAAAAACACAGTAACAATCTGATCACATCCTACAAGTCATAGACAATGAAAAAGACTTTAGGGAAATAGTAGATCTCATTATCTTCTATCTTCATATCGTGATATCATGTGTAGAAGAAGCTATTTGAACCATTGTGTAAATACAACCAGTTACTGAAGATATTCAAATATTTGCAGAAGCTTTAACGCAAGACTGATAATTCTTTGCTTTCAAAATAAAATGTTCACAAAACAGAATGCAAAAATATTTCACCAAACTACTGGAATAAGGTAGGTACCATTCTTTGCAACATAAAAATAAACAAGCATTGGTAAATTCAGTAGGTCCCAACATTATTTGTTACCCTCTTGGCTTTGTCAATGCACGCCCAGTATTGTAGTCCCTGGCTTATGTACTGCTTAAAAAAGCATTTTAGCACATATTCACCTTACAGTATAGGTACACAATATTTCCTGCAACTCTGAAGAACCTAGACTATTACTATACTAGTAAGTACTATTAGGGTGTAATAGCAACCAGAAAACATAAAAAATGTTGCTGTGTGCTGTGGTCAATTAATGCCTGCAAAATCCTTCCTCCCCCTACAGCCAGTGGTGGTATCCAGGGCATGTCATTAACATAACATTTAAATGTACCTTGGGCCTGCTCTTCTTTCTTCGCTGTTTTCTCGTCTGACCTAAGGAGTATTTTGACATATTCAGCATCTCGGTCATTAAGCAGACGCTCATACTGGGCCGCTGTACCAATACATTGGTAGCGGTATTGTGAATTAATTCAGGTAACCGTGAGAGAACTGAATAGTGCAATGAAGGATATGTGGGGGGGGTGCTGGACATTATGGAAATAAGGAGAGGTGGAGCATGACCGGTGTGGGGGGTAGCAAAAGGGAGTCAAGTGCCAGGATGGAATACAGTTCTCACCCCTCCTCTTTTTGGCAATCAGTTTGCAGGCGCAAAATGAGAGGCAAAAGAAATTACTGGAAGTGGGCGAAGGGCAAGGCACGTGTAGTCAGTTTGTAGATAAGAGGGCGTCACTACCTAGCAAGAGTATACTACGGGGAGTGTCCGTGAGGATGCACCCCAGGCCTTGAGAGGGCTTGGTGAGAAGGGCGGGGCAAGGAGGAGGCACTGGGGCCGATATCACGAGCACAGCTGCAGAGCCTTTTGACAGAAGCAGTGCACAAAAGCAGCAACGGTACCGTGAGCACAAGCAGTTATATTGATGACCTGGAAGCATCAGACATAACCATGAACCACACACATAAACAGGAGACAGAAAGCAAAAACAATGAAAAAGGTATTTTTAGATGGAGGAAAAAAAATGCTAATTTAAACGAACAAAAACATGATGCAGTCAGTAAATTCGTAGGTGAAAATGTAGCAGTGAAAATGTGTGCATGCGTCAGTATGTGAAAGCAGGAAATGGAGCCCCGAATGAGAAAGGGAAGTATGACGTGTGCTGCTGCACAGCACAGAGGAGAGGGGGCGTCTGGGGGACGAGCTGGAGAGAGAGAGAACTGTTAGAGATGTACGGAAAAGTAGTGAAGGAGAGAGAAAGAGGGGTGTGGTGTTCAGCAGATGGGGGGCTGTGGGAGACCGGTTTTTAATATCGTGTTGGGTGAAGTGCCATGCGGCGAAGTGAACCACCGTGGCAGGAAATTGTTGACACAGAGCACTTCCTCTTTTTGTGCGCGCAAATTGCAAGCTGACAAAGGCAGTAAGTCTTGCCTTGCCGTCCTTCCGACAATGGAAAGTGTCAGAGATACAACCATGCCTAGTCCGTGAACTAGAAGACCCAATCCTTGCAGAAACAAATCAGGAGAAGAAGGAAGAAGAGAAATGAATTTGGGAGAGGCCAGGTGCCTAAAGGCCATAGTTTAATTTTGAAAGCATGAGAAATAAAAAACCCTTAAATGATGTCTATATATAGGACAGCATAATGAAGACGAAATGACATTGTTATGAAATGAAAAAAAGGAAACGAAACCGGAGTGTAAGGCAGTTATTATACAAGGAAATTACACTAGGGACATCACACTGAGTATAGGCACATCAAATCATCTGTCCAGGAATTAAAACCCTGGACCCCATACAATCCTTGAGCTGCTGAGGGAGTCTAAATATACAGGAGTACACCACAGAAGTGTAACGCCACAAAGTAACGGAGTTGAAAGACAGATTTTTGAAACCACAGGAACCACTGAAACGGGTACTGTAGATTATAACTGGTATTTGCGAGAAAAAACTACAAGGTGTGACCACACAAATTTAGAGATAGGTGGGTCGAGGGTATTAATCCATTTAAATGCTAATTTCTGGAGTGCAAATCAACCTCATTCAAGTGCAAAGAATAATATTTTAAATCTATGGAAATACTTAAAAAATGTGACCTATAATGAAAAACACACTACATGCTCATGTCAACCACCACTGCTTCATAATTGCAGCCAGCTTCTCCAACCAGTAGCTCTTGAGCCGCTGGTAGTCTTCCAGTATGCAGCTCATTTTATGAAATTGTAACCTGTCTTGCGCTTAAGTGAATTAATGTGTGTATATCAAATTTGAAGAGCATGTAAAAATATGGGTATCTTTTAAGATGCGTATGGTGGTGTTTGAAGGAAGTTGTTGCATTTGCCAATATACCCAAAGCTCTATTTTGAGTTAATAAATCATGCAGCATTGTGAGTCTCATTCCCCACATTATTCCCTTGGTGCTAGAGTCATTGAATCTTCAGCTACTATTCATTGCCCATCTTGAAGCATTCCATGTTAAACCCCCCTTAAATGTACAAATGCAAGATCAATGGTGTGTTTCTGGTGTGAACCACATTCTGCCTGGGCTATCCTTTCTTAGCTGCTATAATTGAGATCTGGTATAGGTCCCTCTACTATACCCTTAATGACACAGGGGTATATACTGTCTTGTAATTCATCATTCTGTGCAGCAACCAGGGTGGTACTGGCCCATACAACTGGCATAGGAAATTTTAGACCAAAGTGAGTATTTTGTTCAAAAGCTTGACAGAATTAGCAGTCATTCCCAACTTCCAATTTTTAAGATAAAGTATATGTTCCTTTCTCAAATCCTGCCTGAATCTTTCGCATGGGGCTTTTTGTTTTGGTAGTGCCGAATGAGTGGACTTACAACAGACTGCGTAGAATCTGATTATTCTACGTCTTCTTCATCAGAGATGACAATGGAATTTGAGCCGTGTGTGAGACCACCCTGATGAATGGGAGGCGTGGACGTTGATAGGGCATCAGAGCTAGGCCCGTTGCAGAAGAATGCATGTGTGCAGGCAAACACGTCAGTCATGGAAATAGTAGAGATGGTCACCTGGGTATTGGGAGTGAACAGGAACCCTAGAATGTTCCAAGCCTTAGCTAGGCGCTTTCGGCTCTTGCTATCAAGGGATTTTATTGTGTTAAAAGTGGTATTCTGTATTGCCATAGGAACATCATGCACCAGATGCATAGAGCAATTTATAGTATGTGGTGTGGTGTTGGCCATCACGAATATAGAGGATGTGATGAGGATGTCAAGGGGTTCGGTGGAATAATTGAATACCTGTCCCCCCCTTTTTTGGCTATCAGTTGCTCCGCGAATGATAGACAAACAACACTGGGTAGATGGTGCAAACAGTGAGAGAGAATGAGCAGTCGAACAAAAGCTACCCAATCCTCGCAGAGAGGAAATAAAGACAAGAAGAATGCCCGTGAAAGAAAGCACAGGCCAGAGATGGAGACCACAAGGTGAAAACCTTAATGGGAACAAAATAATACCAATAAGCAACGCACACAGCTCATTTAAGCGAGTCTGAACCCAGTGTAGCAAGAGTAAAATACAGTACTAATACAAATATTTGGTACAGGTGGATAAATATATACTTCCCAAGACTCGAACTTGGAGTTAAAAAGTACCTCTCAGGACCCACCCTGAGGCTGACCAAAAATACCTCTCAGGACTTCAATCCTGAGGCTCCCAAAGTACCTCCCAGGACACACCCTGAGGCTAACACAGTACCTCTCAGGACTTCAAACCTGAGACTAACAAAGTACCTCCCAGGACACACCCTGAGGCTAACACAAATACCTCTCAGGACACACCCTGAGGCTAACACAAATACCTCTCAGGACACACCCTGAGGCTAACAAAAATACGTCTCAGGACACACCCTGAGGCTAACACAAATACCTCTCAGGACACACCCTGAGGCTAACAAAAATACCTCTCAGGACTTTAAACCTGAGGCACCCAACAAAGCCACCAACCCTGTACCAAGACCACTGCCCACGTAACATATGTAAAAAGAAACCGACACGCTGTATCTGACAGGAAGGCAAAAAAAACTGTGACCACACAAGAAAATAGAAAGATATAGTGTTCTAATCCTGGCCAGACAGACTGCTACAGTGCGTCAGGAGCCAGCAGAGAGACCCCAGAGACCCCGCCTCCAATCAGACACCAGGGGCAATTCAAGGAAACTCAAACATATCCCTGTCTTACCCCATGGTCAGCAGAGGAGACAGGACTCTCTGGGACAAACTCCAGTAGTAATCCAGACCCACCGCAGGCAAGATCAGTCTTCGCAGGATGGACGTTGGGCACCAGCTGTTGAAGGGTGAAATGAATCCCTCTAGGGTGTGGCCACGAGTTACAAACCACCCTGCCCTGTGGTCATGAGCCGTGGGCACATGTCATTGACGCAACACTTCACTGAGGAATAAGGAACAAAGAACAAAGGTTACAGTTGAGGTGTCTTTTATTGCACAAAACACATGTATTTCAATAAAACGCATTTCTAGTGAATATTCTTTAAGACAATCTGGCTTCACTCTGCCAGGAGTATATGCTAAATAGAACTTGCTTCTAAAGTGCTGCGAGGCAAGCTGGAATGAGTAACTCTTAAACATGTATAATGGAACACTGCCAGAGACTCAAGACATGGAGTACATTTTTTTTATGAAAACATAGTGCCTAGATTCAAGCCTTTCTGATGAGAACTATAGGGCAAGCTGGAGTGATCCATTGAAATCGCATTTAAATCAGCTAGAGTCTAAGAAAGACACAGAATACATCCTATGACAATGTAGAGAACTTGAAACAAGCCTTCATGAAGAGAACAATTCCTGCATGTTAAACAGTTTAAAGAGACCCAGAATGTAAGGGGTTAGGATTAATGAAACGGCACAATTGAAATTACTTAGGGAATGAAACCTACTCTTGACTGCAAGGCTATTAGTGTGGGAGGAACAACGTTATTGCTTTGCAATTGCAATAATGTTTTTTTAGAATAAAGGCAGAGCAGAGGAGAGAGAAAAAGACAATTTTAAAGTGTCAGAAAGAATTAGAGCTTCAGCCAAAGGTGCATAGATAGGCTGAAGGAGACCACACAGGCGTCAGTGACCCAACGGGTCACTGCCACGAGGTCGTCTGTTGAATGGTCTGAGGAACAGATTTTTATACTCTTTCACTGATGAACTATTGATATGAGGATGACGACATTATCAGGTGTCTGTACAGGACATGACACATTTTGGTCTTGTCTGGAACATTTTTAAGAACGCAGAAGTGTCACCCGCGCTATGTTTCTCAAAAGGTCACAGGAAGTTTGACCATGAATCATAATGAAATTGCACACCGATTGACCAGGATTTGCGTCACTTCAGGGAAATTTTTATAAGAAAGAGGAACATTTTAGGAAGATATTGGTCGCATGTCTTAGTTACATTAAGGCTAGCAACAGATATAATAATATGATGGATGACAGACGGCAAGTGGATCATCAGGTATTGCGTGATGTCTCTGCGTGATGTCTCTCTTAGCTCAGGAAGTTCCCTGTTCTTGTGGTATTGCTATTCTTACAGCATCTTCGTGTGTGTAAGAGACGACGTGCAGATCGAGGGAGTGGGGGCCAGGAGGAACTGGGCCTCACTGAGACGATTTGTATGAGAGAGACACTTTGGGGCCTATTCATAGAAAAAGAGCAGCCGGGACAAAATGGGTCAATTTAACAGATTCCTTTTTATGCTGGCTGGTGGGGGTCTCATGCTTCAAGGGTGGGCAGAATGGGCCTGGGGTAAAAACTAGACCCTGCGTCAGTTTTAGGGAGACGTACTAAGGGTCCAGTGTAAACTTGGAAGTGTAGTAGTATTTGTAGTGTGCGACAGGAATCAATCGATTTGCTTCGTAATTTCTTACGTACATATAGTAAGAAAAGTTTAAAACAGAAAATGAAGATGTTGCAAGACTTAGATCCTTGCAGAGTGAGAGAAAACACAGGTTTGCAAGGGCATTCACTGGCTTGTCTTTCTAGAGAAGTATGTCAGAGTGTTTTTCATCATTTTAGGATGTTTGCAGTGCATCATAACAAAATGAGGAAATTAGTGAGAATGTTGTATTATGCAAAAAGTCCAGCACTTAAGCTTAAACAATTAAACAGTGCTCTTTTGCATGGAACTGAATTAGATGTGAAGAAGATTTGTGAAGAAATTGAGATTTGTTATTTTTGTGAAAAAGAGGACAGTGTAGAAATTGACACAGTAATACACGATAATGTAGAAGACAATGTACAGATTTCAAGTACAGAAAAGTTTGACCAAAAAAATTACCAGGTTTAAGGTGAAATCAAGTGAAAGGCCTAATTTTACTTGTGTGTGTTGTCGAAGAACTCATTATAAGCATCAAACTAGATTAGTTGATTTATATGTAAAAAGTGAAAAGATAAATAATTATGAGTGGAAGGATTTTGCAACTTATTTGTGGGTGGAGAATTCTTTTGATTTGAGTTCTGATCAGCGTATTTGTAAATATTGTTATAAATTAAATCAAAACAGAATGCCTGCTAGAGCTGTTCATAATAATCTTGAGTTGGTAGACATTCCTCTTGAATTGATGGATTTAAATACATATGAGTCTATTTTGATTCAATGTGTCCATCCTTTTCAGGCAATTGTTCGCATGGAGCTTAAGATAGGGAAATTGCCTCCTTCAGATTTACAGAGAGGATTAAAGGGAAGAGTTGTTTATTTGCCTCTAGATTTCAAGAAAAATATTGATACAATTGGTGTAGAGAAAGTGGAAGAGGAACCTCTGGTTATTCTAGTTAATGGGGTTCCGACAAAGAGTAAGAAAATCTGGCAAGATTTAGTGGAAGTTAGGAAAGTCAAAAAGGCAACGTTGTATTTGGTCAAAAACAATGAGTACTACAAACATGTATGTATTGGAGCAGAGGAAACAGCTGCAGATGAAGACCGTGATTGTTCAACTGGCCAAATTGACCAAGTTGATGTGTCTACAAGTGAAGAAATATATGAACATTATACTGTTCATCCTTTGCATTCCAAAGAAGTAATGGGGAATGCAATTGACTTGTTTCAAATGAAATCAGCAAAAGGAAGTCCCATTAGTGTATGGGAAGAAAGTTTGGAAGCTCGTTGTTTTCCAAAGCTATTTCCAACAGGTCGAGGTGGACGATATGACGATCGACCACTTCCAATTCCAGCATCTGAAATCCGGACTTTAAGATTATATGCTGAAGATCCAAGGTTTCGTCAATGCATCCCATATTTGTTTCAACGACTGTATGAAAGTGACTTGTCTGTGCTTTCTTATGCAGTAAACCATATACTGAAAAGTGGAGCACATCTGCAAAATGTTTCGGCGAGGGACTTTACGGAGAAAGTCAATCTGCAAGACAATATTTTGGAATCTCATCTAATCAATCTCATGGCATGTCAGCGTGGTACAAACGAGTATTGGTACCGCCGTCATGGGGAATTGAAATGTATGCTAAGAAACTTAGGAACTCCTACATGGTTCCTCACTCTTAGCTGTGCCGAGTATGCCTGGGACGACTTACTTCAATTTATACGCGAGGCAAATGCAAATATACAAAATATAGAATTCAAAACACCTGGAGAACTGTGTTCTTTGGATCCAGTGAATGTATGCAGATATTTCAATCATAGATTTGAAGCTATGATGTCTTTCATTACCAACAAAAAAAATTCTCCCGTTGGAGAGGTTTTGGATTTCTTTCGGAGAAAGGAGTATCAAGCAAGAGGTGCTCTCACATACATATGTTGCTATGGATTAAAGATGCACCCAAATTTGGAACAGATTCGGATGAAACAGTGATGAGTTTCATTGAAGAGTATTCAACATGTGCTGTTCCGAAAACTACCGAGGAAAACAGTTTAAGGCAACAAGTTTTACGCTTTCAATCCCATCGTTGTGGGAAGTATTGTCGTCGAAAATTCAAAAACAACGAAAAGTTCTACACAAAATGTCGTTTCAGCTTTCCACGACCAGTGATTTCTAAAGGAAGAGTAAATAATTTGATGTATTCTCTACGACATACTGTGACGAGGAAATCACCCAAAAATACATACAATTTAAAAAGAAACGAAGAATCCAAGTACATCAACAACTACAACCCAGTGATTTTGTCCATGTGGAATGCTATTCAATTTGTTGCTGACAACTCTATTGCTGTGGCTCGATATGTGACGTCTTACATCACAAAAAAGGAAAAGACAGAAGTGAAGGAAATGTGGGAGGATATTTCACATGAAAAGAGTCTAAGCAAGAAATTATACAGTTACAGTTTGAAGATGTTGTCACATCGAGAAATTGGAGCATATGAATGTTCTGATCGATTGTTATCAGCAAGTCTATATGCCAAATCTAGAACCATCATTTGGGTGAGTCTAGGTCTTGCTGCAACACGAAACCGAGTTTTGAAATCTGTACAAGAAATAGAGTATTTGGCGGAGAAAGAACCAGAAAGTACAGATATTTTGAAGACAAACATGTTGGATACATACTATCCAAATAGAAGTCCTTACCTTGAGAACGCTTGTCTCTATGAAGTTTTGCAAAGATATATTTATAAGAGGAACATCAGAGAAGATATCAATAATGGAATATATGCTGTCATTGGATGTGAAGGATGTCTAGTGAAACAGAGAAAAGGTCATTTGATTAATCATCGAAAATTAAGTTGCTAAAATCCAGACAAAAGGGAATTTTACTATTTGGCTCTTTTGCAACTCTTTAAACCATGGCGTACAGAAGAGGAACTACTTGGAGATTTTCTCTGTTACAAAGACTCTTTTAATGCAACCAAGGATACCATAGAATGTCCTGTTTTTCCTAATTATCTGCAAATGTTGAATGAAGAAATAGAGCAAGAAGCAACAATTGCTGCAGAGATTGCGAGAGACAGTTCTCAAGACAGTCAGAGTTCTACTTCATTGATTCAGGATCCACTAGGAGGACGAATTATTCAAAATGAGGCTGCCACTGCCATGGATGAGGTGGAAAGAGCTATGGAACAAGCTGAAGAGGATGTAGTTAACTTAGAAGATTTGGTGAAACAACTAAACCTTGAGCAGAAACAGATATATGACGAAGTCACAGAACAGGTTGAACATGGATTCAGTCATGAGAAAAAAGAGTGCTCATGTACATCATTTAAGCCTGTCCGACTGTATGTGAGTGGAGAAGCAGGAACTGGAAAAAGTTTTCCGATTAAAGCAATTGCAACTTATCTGCAGAAAAGGACTGAATCACCGCTGTCTTGTGTTGTTACCGCTCCAACTGGGCTGGCAGCACATAACATTAAAGGGATTACTTTAGATCATTTACTGATGCTACCAGTTGAGCCTGATAACAAATTACAATGCCACAAGCTATCTGGAGATGCATGTTTTGAAGTTTCGAGAGTCCTAAAGAAAATGAAACTTCTTATCATTGATGAGGTAAGCATGGTCTCAAATCTAATGCTTGCTTTCGTGCATTTGAGAATGCAAGAAATTCTTAGAACAGACTATGATGTCTTATTCAGAGAAAAACACATTATTGTTTTTGGAGATCTACTGCAGTTGACTCCAGTGAAAGGACAACCAGTGTTTAAAATGGTCATGCATGAAGATACCAGGAAGTGCCTAGGAAGCATTGGAAACGTTAATATATGGTTAAATTTCAAATATGCAGAACTGCTTCAAAATATGCGTCAGGCAAAGGATGAAGAGTATAAAAATATTCAACAAGATGTAAGAATCGGAAAAGTAAGTGAGCATGGGAAAGAAGCATTACGTGCACAAATAATTTCAAATTTGTATCCAAATGAAAACATTCTTCCAGAGAATATGTTTAAGAAAATTACTGAGAACAAATCTGGGATATGCTTGATGCCAACTCTGCAAGAATGTTCCATCTTCAACCACAAAATGTTAAAGTTAGAAAATGAAGAGATTGTGAAACTGGAAGCTATAGATAAAATAGAGCATATGGGAGCCACAATTATTTTGTCTGAAAATTTGAAATCAAAATTGGATTCATTAGAGAAGAGTATATCTAAAACTGCTGGTTTTGAAAAGACTCTGAATGTGTGTTTAAATTGTCGTATCATTTTGAGAAGAAATTTTAATGTTGAAAGAGGTCTGGTAAATGGAGCAATGGGTCATGTTGTTGATTTTGTGAATTACAAAAATAGAGATGAAATTGAAATTTTAAAAATTAAATTTGATGGCATTGACGAAATAGAACAAATTTGTCGATGTTCAGCTAGATTTTTTCTTGTGAAAGACTTATATGTTCGCCAAAAACAGTTTCCTGTTTGTTTGGCATATGTGGTAACAATTCATAAATCTCAAGGTTTAAGTGTAGATACTGCTTTGGTGAACATTGGAAGTTCTGTGTTTAAAGAGGGTATGGCATATGTGGCATTATCACGAGTCAGAACTTTATCAGGATTGTACTTGATTGAGTGTGATGAAACAAAGATTTGTGCTGATCTAGATTGTGTTAAAGAATACAATAGGTTAAGAAGAGAGTATGCTCCACATTTGCCTCAATATCCTCTGTTTGAAAAATGTGTGGTAGGCCGAAAAAGAAGAAATGAGAATAATTGCAGTGAGGCAGTAGCAAAAAGACAAAAAGTAGATGAAACTGTAATTGTAAGCAGAAAGAAAAAGGATTCTGTTGAAGACGTTGTTGGATTTCAGTTTGAAAACAGTTCTGGTGTCAACTGCTATGCTAATGTAGTGCTTAATGTTGTTTTTTTTCTTCAAAATTTACAAGAACAGATTGTTGAAAATCGGGATGAAACATTCTGCTGTTTTTTTAATTCTGTGTTTGAGAAATGTAGCAGTGATAGAGCAAAAATAGAAAGTGTTTCAGAAATTCGAAATCTTCTAGACATATGTTCTGGTCAAAATCAATTTTCACAGAATATTCAGCAGGATTGTCAGGAATTTTTAATGTATATGTTTGATGTATTGGAAGATGAAGGTGTAGATATAAAAAATCTTTTTAGCTTTTCTTATCAATGGCAGCATGACTGCGACAACTGTAGTTTATCAAGTAGTACTAGAATAGACACTGAAAGATTTATATATTTGACTTTACCAGACTGCAAATCAGTGCCTTTTAATAATATAGTTAAAGCAGCTGATCACAATATGGTGTGTACCCAATGTAAGTCTGCAATGCTGTCCACATTATTTTTACAAACTTATGGTAAATATGTTATTTTAATGTTCCAACAATGTAGACCTGATGGAAGTAAATTGTCAACTTCTATTAAAAATGTTGTGGCTTCTAAGTTATCAATTTCAGGAAGAACTTTTGCAACTGTAGCTATTATTTATCATGACGGTCCTTCAACAACATCAGGGCGTTACACATGTTATTTAAAATGTCGTAAAGGTTGGACCCACTGTAATGACACTCATTTGACTTTCAAACAACGTTTGCCTTTTGACTTACAAAATTCATACCTAGTGTTTTTAGAACCAAAATTTAAGTAAAGGTAATTGCCCTATGAAGACGGGAGCAGTTAATAAAAGTTAGTCTTCTGTTTAAAATTATATTGTGAGTAAAAGTGATGAAGATAATATAAAAATTATAGTTCTCATAAAGGTACGGTAAGTGGATCGCATATTAAGTGATATCAGTATTATAGGAAATGTTCAACATGAGAGAGCCAGAGATGGAATTATGAATATTTAAATATTGTGAAAATGTTGTTTGAGCCTTTCTTTCAGAACGTCGGGAAAACAGTAATTTTAGAATTTGTTTTAAGTAATTTGAAAATATACTGATACATCTGACACTATTTGGCCTTAAGGAAAAGTGAAGGAATGATCAAAGAGCCATGACTGAAAAAAAGGAGTATATGAAAACATTAAAACATATTTCAGATGTTCTTCGAGCTTTTCTTCTAGAAAGTCGATGAAATGGAATTTTTAGAGAACAGCAGAGTACTTTCCAACGAAAAGGACCTTCATGATGTACTATTTGGCCTAAAGGAAAAGTAAGTGAATGAAAGATTAGTGTACATTTGTGATTTTTCAGTTTAGATGTTTTTTTTTAAAACACAATCTTTTTGATTGTGGTTTTTTTTCCCGCTGTCATATGATGAGTAGTTTGAACTCACTGTTTTAAGTGAAATTCAATATATTCTGAGAACAGCAAAAATAAACTATGTAACATGTTGTACAAGTTATTCTATAGTTTGTATTGTGTAATTTAAATTGTATTCCCATTGTCTCACACTCACTTTGCTTTTTGCAGTCCCTTTCAGCTCTTTTTACTTACTTATAATGTCTTTCTCTCACTCTGTTTCACACCCATTAGTTTACTGCACTTTCACAACCCCTCATTTTCATTTCAACTGTCTGCATCCCCTCTCTCCCTTGCACCAATTTTCAGCTTTCAGTCTCTCTGCTTTACTTCCCTTTTCCGTCTTTTCCTCTTTTGCTCTTTTAGTAATTCCTCTTTACTCACTCAGCAGTATTGTCGCACTCTATCACTATAACTCACCCACTCTCCCTCGCTTATCTTTTTTTGCTCCTTTCTTTTGACCTCTTCTCTCTATTTTCCGTTCACTACCTCTATGTCCTCAGTCCCTCACTCTCCTTGTGTTATGTTCACTTGTGTTTATCTACCTTCTATCATTTCTCTTACAACAATTTCACTGCTCCTCTCTCATCATTCTTCATCCCATTTCTTTTACTCTGGTTCCATTACTACCCCTCATTTCCTATCTTTCAGTGTCCTTCTCTTTACTTTCATCACCGAATCACTTTCTCTCAGTACCACTGTTTTAGTCCTTAACTCTTCTCTTTCCTTTTTTTGCTCCCTTACTCATTTCCTTTACCCACTCATTGTACTCCACTACACTCAGTCCATCTCTTAGTCTCTCTGTCTACTAACTTCCTCACTCCTTTTCCCTCAACCCTTCTATATTATCCTCTCTCCCTTCATGCCTTCACTCTATGACTCTCCTTCACTTACTCTCAGTTATCTTCCATTCCTCATTCTTCTAAATGCATCCTTAATTAGACTCCTTTATCTCTCAGTCATTATCTTTTTACTTACTCCTGTTTCCTGATTTAGTTTTGCTAACTCACATTCTTTTAGTATCTTTCTTACCTTCATTTCATTTCTCTGTTCTTCTCTCTCTTTTTCTCAGTGAATCTATATGCCTTACTCTTTGTAATTTGCTCTCCTTCTATTTCTTTTTCCCTCTTTTTGTCATTCTACCTTAGTTTATTTCCCTTTCTGTGTTCTTCACTCTAACTTTATTTCTAAATAGAGCGTTATGATTTTTAACCTCTTTATTTGGATCTTTTATTTTAAAATACATATTTTACTAATTATAACTTATTTTTTCTTCTCTCTTTCACAGATACAAAATGTAGTAAAAAAATGTAATTAAAGTTACATTCATGATATGGTAAGTGTGAGTAAAAAAATGTAGTTTGTCATCACCCTTTGCTTTAACCTCACTACTATTTTCTCACCCTACCTCACTCCTGTTTCTTTACTCTGCTTCCCTCACTTATTCTTATCCTCCATGTTTACTCCCCTTTCCCTAACTCCCCTCCCACATTCAGCTTCTTTCAGTCCCCCTGCTTTACTTCCCTACCCTCTGTTCCCTTCCTTTGCTCCCTCACTCATTCCCTTTCCCTTAATCATTTACTTTTCTCCTGTCACTCCTACTCTCAGTCCGTCTGTTCTCACAGTTCCTCATTTCCGTTCCCTCACTCTGTCTCTCTTATCGTCGCTGTCTCTGTCCCCTCATTCTGTCAATACTCTTTCGTCATGCTCACTCCCTACAACTCACCCACACTCCCTCACTTACCTTTCTTTGCTGCTTCACTCACTACCTTTCAGTCACTCCTTCCTTTACTCTCTCTCTCTTTTCTCTCTGTCACTCCCCATGTCTTACCTTTATTCACTTTTATCCACCCTCTTTAACCCCTCTTTACACAGTCACTGCTCTTTTCTAACCCTCCATCACCGTTGTTCCTTTACTCTGGTTCCTTCACTACCCCTCATTCCCCATCCTTTACTGTCCTTCCCTTTACTTTCAACACCCACTCACATTCTCCCAGTACCTCTGCTTTAGTTTTCTTCCTCTCTCTTCCCTTCTTTCGCTCCCTTAATCATTTTTTTTCTCACTTACACTCTATTATAGCTTCTCTCTGTCTTACTATGTAATACACAGTCCATCTGTGTTGCTCCCTCTAGCTCTCTTTCTCTTAACATCACTCTCTCTGTCCTCTTCCCTCATGCTCACTCGTTCATTAATTTTTTATTTTTTTTTGGGTGCGCGCCCCGGTGCGCGTACCCTGGAGAAAAAAGAATGACAGAGTTTTAAAAAAATATAGCATTTTTTTATAAATTGGAGGTAGTTCTAAAAAGAACTGTTTTTTTGTATTCTTTTTGTTGTTTTATATTTTTTTTATTGTTATTTTGAACATTGTTTACTTTTTTTGGTTTTTCAGAACAGTTTTATATATTTTTTTGTATTTTTTATGGGGAGAAACAAAAAACAGGGAATTGTAAACGGCTCAACTGGAGCAAAAAAAAAATCAGGAAAAAATTAGGGTTTTTTGGGGCAATTGTGGTTGTCACCAGCAAGGACGATCAGCTTTACGCTCTGCTCACCATAGCTGATGGTCTTACCACAAAAAATACATGTCACCCTGAATTCACCAAACCGTGGTTGTATGATTGACATCGTCTCCCTTGTGTCTGGTCCCGATGGAGTGGGTTGCTTTCTTTTGGAGGTGCGGGGTGAAGATTGGGGAGGGTTACTGGCTAGTTCTCTCACCTCTGCAGCAGCATAGTTGTTGGGATGCTTGCGCTGCATATGCCGAATCATGGTGTAATTACCAAATGAATATTTTTAATTAGGGTTGCCTTGAAAGTTCCATGCCACAGATTCGGCAAGTTACCTTGGGCGCATTCACTTTCTTCTTTCCCTCTGGGATGGAAAAAAACTCCCATACAATGTGCTCCTTTGGCATATATGGGGTATTGTCTTCTGGGAGGAATGTCCTTCTCCCCTCCTCATCCTCCTCCTCCTCTTCTTCTTCTTGACCACCAATGTGATGTTGTGGTGGTCCTCTTGGTGGTGGTGGTGGTGGTGGTGGTGGTGGTGGTGGTGCAGATGCCCCAGCTGCTGCTGCTACTGTAGCAATTTTAAAGTACAAAAGATTAGAGACAGATCTCCAAACAGGTCTTCCTCAGTCAAAGGACAAAGTCAGAATAAGGAAAAAAGGTGGGGGCTTTCATCATTTGGAAAACAAAACTGTTCTTGACCAATGAAAAGTGTTATTTTCAAGTCACATGATCCGGGCTTTCATCATTTGGAAACCAAAACTGATCTGCATTAATGAAAAGTGTTATTATCAGATCACAGTTGTGCGTTGCGTAAGCGCGTCAGGACGTTTCGCGATCGTATGCGCTCGTGTGCTTCCGGGTGCGCTTACGCTGTGCATCATATGACGCATCACGCGGCTACGCGATACGTCACGATGTTGTTTTCGTTCGCGGGAATAGCGCTAACGGGACGCTCACCGCACACGCCCCGGGGCGCGCCCTAGCACTGCGCTTACCGGTGAGCGCATCGGTACGCGCCCCGGAGCGCTCCGGGAAAAAAAAAAATATTACATAATTATACAATATAAAATTCGTTATAAAAAATATTACATTTCATACCTATAGAGATTTGCTATTAAAAACCTATGTTATTCACTGAAAAAACCATAGGTTTCACACCAGTTATAGTTAGGAATTAGCATTTAAAAAACCTATTAAATTCACTGAAAAAAACATAGGTTTCACACCAGTTATAGTTAGCTGGAAATTTTTCTCGCATACAACCATTGAAATTCCCACGTTATAGTTAGTTGGACTCACTATAACTTGCGCGTGCAATGCACTGCTGATGACGTCACATATTACATCACTCATGACCTGGTCAGTGACATCACTCATGACTATAACTGGTGTGAAACCTATGGTTTTTTCAGTGAATATATATATATATATTCACTGAAAAAACCATAGGTTATAGACCATATATAGTTAGGAATTAGCATTTACAAAACCTTGAAAATTCACTGAAAAAAACATAGGTTATACACCATATATAGTTAGGAATTAGCATTTAAAAAACCTTATTTTACTCACACAAAACCATTGAAATTCCATATATAGTTAGTTGTACTAACTATATATCGCGCACCCGCAATCCACTGCTGATCATGTCACATATTACATCATTCATGACATGGTCAGTGACATCACTGATGACATCACTGATGACATCTCAAATGACATCACTGATGACATCACTGATGACATCTCAAATGACATCACTGATGACATCACTGATGACAACATCCAGTGACTGTATTTTTCTGTAAAGTTAAAATATGTCTTACATTTTGAAGATTGAGTGGATGTATAAGTGTCTGGATGAAGGATTTAGTAGGTGCATGACTGACTGTATGAATGAGTTATTAAATGTGTCTCACTGAGTGCATGGGTTAGTGACTAAACTGTCTTAATTTGTGCATCATTATGTCTGTTGTTCTGAAAACTGCTGCATATGTTGTTCAGTAGCTATATGAGTAACTATATGGGTTATTGATTGGTTGCCCAAGTATTTGTATGGGAGACTGAGTGTGTGTGTGGGTGGCTGGGAGGTGTATGACTCTGTGCATAGATGTGTGAGCAGTTGATTCACTAGATGTATGGGTTCAAAAGTGCATGTGGAAACAGCTGTATGGGCGGTTGACTGTGTGCATGAGTGTATTGGTGAGTGAATGGATATCTCAGTGCTACATGTCAAAGTAAGTACATATGTAAAACACAGTACATGTGAGAGTTGACATATATAAATAACTGTGCAAAAGAGCCAGTGAATGTGTGAGTGGTGTATGGATCATTGTGAACTTGTATCAGGGATTGTATAAGAGAGTAAATATGTGTTAGTATATGTTTGAATAAGTAAGGTGTGTATAACTGTATAGTTGAGGAAATGGAGGTGTGATTGATTCTTTGCATGACTGACTAGGTGTGTGAGTAACTCCATGGATGAGTGACAGTCTGTGAGTGTCTGTTTACACTGAGTGTATCTAAGGTTATATTAGAGTCTGAAGAGCTTCATCGTATTATCACATGAATGATGTCATCAGTGATGTGATCAGTAATGTCAAATGAGATGTCATCAGTGATGTCATCAGTGATGTCATTTGAGATGTCATCAGTGATGTCATCAGTGATGTCACTGACCATGTCATGAATGATGTAATATGTGACATGATCAGCAGTGGATTGCGGGTGCGCGATATATAGTTAGTACAACTAACTATATATGGAATTTCAATGGTTTTGTGTGAGTAAAATAAGGTTTTTTAAATGCTAATTCCTAACTATATATGGTGTATAACCTATGGTTTTTTCAGTGAATTTTCAAGGTTTTGTAAATGCTAATTCCTAACTATATATGGTCTATAACCTATGGTTTTTTCAGTGAATTTCATTGATTTTTTAAAAGCTAATATCTATAAATGTATTCTTCTTTAAATCCAAAAATATATTTTATATGTTTATTAATAATTTTTTTTTAAATATTTTTTTTGTTTCGCTCCCGGTCCGCGAACCGGAAAGCTTTCCGTTAGCTTAAATTGATGCCGCGACCCGGTCCGCGAACCGGTAAACGTTCCGTTTGCGCAACTGCCGCTTTAGAAATCAACATCGTGACGCGTTGCGAAAGCGCGACGTATCGCGTTGCCGCGTAATGCGTCTTATGACGTACCGTGTTAGCGCACCCGGAAGTGCCCCGGGGCGCGGACCGAGGCGCGAAACGCAGCTCCCCAGAAGCGATCCGCGGCGCGTCGCGAAAGCGCGATGTATCGCGTTGCCGCGTAATGCGTCTTATGACGTACCGCGTTAGCGCACCCGGAAGTGCCCCGGGGCGCGGACCGAGGCGCGAAGCGCAGCGACCCGGAAGCTGTCTGGGGCGCGGACCGGAGCGCGTAACGTAAGCATAACAGGTCATGTGACTTGTTAATAACACTTTTCATTGGTTTATTTCACTTTTGGTTTCATAATCATGTAAGGCTAGGTCAGGTGACCTAAAAATAACACTTTTCATTGGTTGAGAACTATTGTTTTTCCCAAATGATGAAAACCCCTCCTTCTTTCCTCACTCTGACTTTCATCATTGTGAGAGGAAGACCTTTATTAATACTTGAGAAATGGCTTCAGTAGTTGCTTCAGCTGGTGCACCCCCACCACCACCTCCTCATGGGAAGAGAGGACCACCTCCCCAGGTCATGACCAACACAGAGGAGGAAGAAGAAGAAATAGAGGAAGAGGAGAGAGAAGAACCACAGTTCTTGGAAGAGATGCCCCGGGTTTCCCATAGGAAAGCCAGTTTCATCTGGCAGTTTTATTCAATCCCTCCAGGGCAAAAGAAAGTGAATGCGAGGTATGTCACCTGCCTCATCTGCAAAGATAAATTATCAAGAGGGACTGATAAAAAGTATAGTTATGGGAACTATACCATGCATAGGCACATGACCAGGAGGCATCCACTCAATTACAGCCGGGCGGAAATACGGGATATGGAACAAAATCCAACATCAACTCCTGTGGCCAGGTCAAGATCGTCAATATCATTGACACCAGCAGAGGCACGGGAAACTGTGCCAAACATCCAAGAGAATTTTGGCCACATCAAACATACTTGTATGCACTGTGGTGCGTTGATAGCATGTGGCAACATGAGTATCAATTCAATAAACCTAGCTTACAACAATCATAATTGCCCTAACCGCCCCCAGTAATTTTTTTTTTGCCCCTGTTGAGCCCTTTTCAATGCCTGTTTTTTGTTGTTTCCCCCCCCCAAAAAAACCAAAAAAAATATAAAATCGTTCAAAAAATACAAAAAAAACAAAAAAAATTCAAAAAATAAAAAAAAAATATAAAACAACAAAAACATTAAAAAAAAAAAGTTCTTTTAAGAACTACCTCCCCTTTCAAAAAAAATTGCTAGAATGTTTAGCACTCTGGCAAGCTCTATTTCTTTTGGTTCGCTTCCCGGTTAGCTTCCCGGTACGCGGACCGGGAGCTAACCAAAAAAATTAAACAAAAAAAAGAGTAAGTATAAGGAAAGTAAACAGAGAGTGATGTTAAAAGAAAGACAGCTATAGGGAGTAAAGAAGAGATACTGTTTAATAGATCTATTTACCGAAGAAAAGACGGAAGAGGGTATAATTGTGAAAAACAAAATAGATAAGGAATTGAAAGAAAAAAAAAGAGAGTAGAACAATAACAAAGAAGAGTTTCTTGGAGAATGTGAGTGAATGTTCAAAATAAGATCAAAACATGGGGAATAACAGAGAGAAAAAATAGAAAACAGAAAACAAAAAATAACAGAAAAAGATTAATTGAAACAGCAAAGAAATGTAAGTAACATAGAGCCATATCATCAACATAGGCAATAAAAGTTTTGCAGCTTTTATCGGCAGAAATGTGTCGCTAAAGCCGCTTTTGCGGCAGAAAACTGCCGCTAAAACCACTTTTGCACCAGTTTTCTGCCAATAAAAACAGCAATAATTTTATTGGCTGTGTTCATAATATGCCCCTTAGTGTGCTTCAACTACACAGAGAAAGCATTATGAACAAGTAGTGATAGAGTGATCAGTCAAAGACACTAAGAGTAATAGAGACGGAGTGAGTGAACAAGAGTGAGGAACTATGAGAAGAGAGGGACTGAGAAAAAGAGTGGAAGGAGTTGAGTAAGTAGGTAATAGAGAAAGGAATGAGGGAAGTAGCAAAGGCAGGAAACTGAGGGTTAAAGAAATGAAGCAGTGGAACTAATAGAAGTTAAATGTGATAGAAATGTAACGAAAAGAGTACAAAACATTTACCTTATAATTGTTGTTAAATTACTCACTTTTTGTTTTTATACTTTCAATCTGTGAAAGAGAACAAACATTTGAAAAATATTAAAACATGTATTTAAAAATTACAAAAGACAAGGGAAAAGATTGAAGGACAAACAGTTTTTCAACAACTTTGACACTTACAGAAGCTTCTGCTTCTCCAGGCCCCCTACACAGTCCTAAAGATATACATTTTAAACTAACAGTATCTTGTTGCAGATGAAGTGAGGCCTATCTTAAAACATGGTGCATCTTTTGCATTGCTGTTGTCTCAGAAAAGTGTTGCAAGACACTAAAATTTTAAATGATTGCTTCAGGATGCCAATAAGATGTGTCCTATCCAGAGGTTTGTTTGAGGTGAGGCCTACTCGGGGTTGCAGATGAAATTTAGAGTTGTTGAAGAGTACAGAGAAGATAATACATTTGCAGGCCTACCAATGAAGTGAGTCATGTCCACTGCACTCTTGAACAAAGGCCAACCCTCCTCTGTTTCCCTGGACAGACCTAAACTTGATCTTCACAATGTGATTCGTAATGATAGGAAACACAGGTGATGTAATTGAAATACGTGCAATTTCTTTTGCTCATTTCACAATCACATCACTTGTGTTTCCTTTGCTTAGGTATCTCATTGTGCAGATGTAGTCCAGCATATGAAAGAGTACGCAGAAGTGCAGCACTGCATGCAAGAACTTTGACACTTACAGAAGCCTCTCCTTCTCCATGCCTCCTACACAGTTCTACATATACATCATAAATGCAAACAGTACAGAATTAATTATACATGTTAAATGGTTTATTTTTGCTGTTCTCAGAATGTATCAAAATTCACTAAAACCAGTGACTTGAAGGTATTCATCATATAACAGCGGGGAAAAAAAAACACAATCAAAATGATTGTGTTTAAAAAACCCATACAACATAACAAATCAGAATTCAGAACTCCTTAAAGTTAACTTACTTTCCATGACGTCAAAGGATGTCCTATGAACAGCTTACACTCTGTTGTGCTGTTATTACTTTCAGCCCGCCACTTTCTGAAAGAAAACCTCCATCGTTTTTAAAAACATGTTACATGCAATAAATGACTTCTTGCTCTCTACCACAAGTTTCCACAAGGCCAAATCTTGTCAGAGCCATTTATAACTCTTGGATTTCTTGTAAGCCAATCCCGTCATTTGGCATTTCTGCAACTTTCAGAATTAAAATGTTGAAGATCATTTTCACAATCCTGGAATAGTAATATCTTCCCCTTCTTGCTCAGTCATGTTCTACATTTCCTATGACACTGATACTGCTTACTATGAAGCAGACTTACACTACCTCTATGACTACTACAATTATTTAATTCTCTACATCACTTTTAATCACAAAGCAATGTAAAACAGTAGACAGCATTGCAGACTTACATTCCCTCTACTCTATGTTTTGATTGGCTGCTTCAATTAGCTTATAAAAAGAAATAGTTTTTCTGAACTCATTCAAAGTGCACTTATTTCTCCATGACGTCCAGTCTTATGGTTAGAAGTTATGTCTCTGAACTACACTTATCCTCAAGGCCAAATCGTGTAGGAGCCATTAGAACTTCTTGAAATTCCACAGAGCACATCCCGAGATTCTTTCCCTAAAATTTTGGTTTTAAAAACACCAGGTAAGAGTTTTTAAGGTCATACGGCAATTTAAAAAAAAAAATTAAAACAGAATCATTGCAGAATGACCAGCCATTTCTAGACTTTAAATAAGCTGTGTAATGTCCTGATGTTATTGAAGGACCGTCATGATATATAATTGCTGCAGTTACAAAAGTCCTTCCTGATATTGACAACTGCGAAGCCACAACATTTTTAATTAAAGTTGTCAATTTTGTTCCATCAGGCCTACATCGTTGGAACATTAAAATGACATACTGGCCATATGTTTGTATAAATAATGTGGACATCATTTCAGATTTACATTGGCTACACTCCATGTTGTGATCAGCTGCTTTTACTAGCTTATTAAAGGAGACTGATTTACTGTCTGGCAAAGTTAAATATATAAATCTACACTAGTAGTACTTGATACCATACAGTTCTCGCAGTCATGCTGCCATTGATAAGAAAGCCCAAACAGCTGATCTACATCTACACCTTCAGCATGCAATACATCAAGCATATACATTGAAAACTCCTGACAATCTTGCTGAATATTTTGAGAGAATTGTGTTTGGCCTGAACATCTGTCTAACAGATTTCGAATTTCAGACACACTTTCTATTTTTGTTCTATCAGTGCTACATTTCTCTAACACAGAATTTAACAAACTGCAAAATCTTTGATCAGAATTGACCACAATCTCTTCTTTTACATTTTCTAGAGAAAACAAAACATTAACCACTACATTAGCATAGCAGTTGACACCAGAACTGTTTTCAAATTGAAAACCAACAACATCTTCAACAGAATCCTTTTTGTTTCTGCTTATAATTTCAGGTTCATCTACTTTACGTCTTTTTGCTACAACCTCCCCAGTATTGGTCACATTTCTTTGTTTCCGGCCTACCACACGTTTCTCAAACAAAGGATATTGAGGCAAATGTGGCGCATACTCTCTTCTTAACCTATTGTATTCCTTAACACAATCTAGATCCGCACAAATGCTTGTGACATCACACTCAATCAAGTACAATCCCGATAAAGTTCTAACTCGTGACAATGCCACATATGCCATACCCTCCTTGAACACAGAACTGCCAATATTCACCAATGCACTGTCTACACTTAAACCTTGCGATTTATGGATTGTCACCGCATATGCCAAGCAAACAGGAAACTGCTTACGGCGAACATATAAGTCTTTTACAAGCAAAAATCTAGCAGAACAACGACCAATTAGCTGTACTTCCTCAATGCCATCAAATTTAATTTTTAAAAATTCAATTCCATCTCTATTTCTGTATTTTACAAAATCAACAACATTACCCATTGATCCATTTACCAGACCTCTTTCAACATGTAAATTCCTTCTTAAAATTATACGGCAGTTCAAGCACACATTCAGAGTCTTTTCAAAACCTGCAGTTTTAGATATACTCTTCTCTAATGAATCCAATTTTGTTTTCAGATTCTCAGACAAAATAATTGTTGATCCCATATGCTCTACTCTGTCAATAGCTTCCAGTTTCACAATCTCTTGCTTTTCTAAATGCAACATTTTGTTGTTGAATTTGGCACATTCTGCAAGAGTTGGCATCAAACATATTCCAGATTTCTTCTCAGTAATTTTCTGAAAAATATTCTCAGGCACAACATCTTGTTCTGGATATAAATTTGACAGTAATCGTGCATGTAAAGCTTCTTTCCCATGCTCGGTCACTTTTCCAATTCTAACATCTTGTAGAATAGTCTTGTAAACTTCATCCTTCGCCTGACGCATATTTTCATGCAGTTCAGCATAATTGAAGTTTAACCATATATTGACGTTGCCAATGCTGCCTAGGCACTTCCTGGTATCTTCATGCGTGAGCATTTTGAACACAGGTTGCCCTTTCACTGGTGTCAGCTGCAGAAGATCTCCGAAAACAATGATGTGTTTGCCACCAAATAACACATCATACTCTGTTTTGAGAACTTCTTGCATTCTCAAATGCACAAAGGCAAGCATGACATTGGAAACCATGCTTACTTCGTCAATGATAAGAAGTTTCATTTTCCTCAAGATTCTTGAAACTTCAAAACAAGCATCTCCAGATAGCTTGTGATATTGTAATTTGTTGTCATGCTCCACTGGCAGCATCAGTAAACGATGTAAAGTAATCCCTTTAATGTTATGTGCTGCCAGTCCAGTTGGAGCGGTGACAACACAAGACAGCGATGACTCTGTCCTTTCCTGCAAATAGCATGAAATTGCTTTAATGAGGAAACTTTTTCCAGTTCCCGCTTCTCCACTCACGTACAGTCGGACAGGCTTCAACGACGTACATGAGCACTCTTTCTTGTCATGACTTAATCCATGATCAATTTGCATGGTAACTTCGTCATATATTTTCCTCTGCTCAAAGTTGAGTTGTCTTTCCAACTCTTCTAAGTTAACCGCATCCTCCTGAGCATGTGCCATGGCTCTTTCCACTTCATTCATAGCAGTGGTAGCTTCATTTTCGATAACAGGTCCTCCTAGTGGATCCTGACTCAATGAAGCAGAACTCTGACTGTCCTGAGAACTGTCTCTGGCAATCTCGGCTGCAATCATTGCTTCCTGCTCAATTTCCGCATTCAACATTTGTACATATTTGGGAAAAGCAGGACATTCTATGGTCTCCTTGGCGGCATTGAAAGAGTCTTCGTAACAGAGAAAATCTCCAAGCAGTTCCTCTTCTGCACGCCAAGGCTTGAAAAGTTGCAAAAGCGCTAAATAGAAAAACTCCTTTTTTTCAGGAGATTCGCCACTCAATTTTCGATGGTTTACCAAGTGGCATTTTCTTTGCTTGACCAGACATCCCTCACTTCCTATTACAGCATACACTCCTTTCTCAGTATCTTCTTTGATGTTCCTCTTGAATATGTAATTTTGAAGAACCTCATACAGACAAACGTTCTCGAGGTGAATGCTTCGATTTGGATAATATGTATCCAACATGTTGGTCTTCAAAATGTCGGTACTGTTTGGCTCCTTTTCCGCCAAATACTCAATTTCCCGCACAGGTTTGAGAACTCGATTACGCGTTGCAGCAAGACCAAGACTCGCCCAAATGATACTCCTGGACTTGGCATAGAGACTTGCTGAAGACAACCGGTCAGAACATTCGTACGCTCCGATTTCTCGATGCGACAACATCTTCAGACTGAAACTGTACAACTTCTTGCTGAGGCTCTTTTCATGGGAAATGTCCTCCCACATATCCTTCAATTCTGTCTTCTCTTTTTTGGTGATGTAAGACGTCACATACCGAGCCACAGCCATACAGTTATCAGCCACAAACTGTATATCCATGTTAGCATTCCACATGGACAAAATCACCGGGTTGTAGTCGTTGATGTACTTGGAATCTTCGTTCCTCTTCAAATTGTATGTGTTTTTAGGTGATTTCTTCATCACATTATGTCGCAGCGAAGACATCAAACTGTTTACTCTTCCTTTAGAAATCACCGGTCGTGGAAAGCCGAAACGACATTTGGTGTAGAACTTGTCCTTGTTTCGGAATTTACGACGACAGTACTTTCCACATCGATGGCTTTGGAAACGCAGAACTTTTTCTCTTAGGCTTTTCTTCTCCTTTGCGTTTGGAACAGCACACGTAGAATACTGTTGTATAAAACTCATCACTGAGTCTTCTGGATCCGTTCCAAATTTAGGTGCATCCTTGATCCACAGCAACATATGTATATGAGGAGCACCTCTTGCTTGGTACTCCTTTCTCCAGAAGAAATCCAACACCTCTCCAAGAGGTGGATTCTTCTTATTCATGATGAAAGACATCATAGCTTCAAATCTATGATTGAAGTACCTACATACATTGACTGGATCCAAAGAGCACAGTTCTCCGGGTGTCTTGAATTCGATGTTTTCTACGTTAGCATTTGCCTCTCGTAGAAATTCAAGTAAGTCTTCCCAGCCATACTCGGCACAGCTCAGAGTGAGGAACCATGTGGGAGTACCTAAGTTCCTCAGCATACATTTTAAATCACCATGACGACGGTACCAGTACTCATTAGTACCACGCTGACACGCCATGAGATTAATCAGGTGAGAATCCAAAATACTGTCTTGGACATTGACTTTATCCATAAAGTCACTTGCCGAGATGTTTTGCATGTGTATACCACTTTTCAAGATGTGGTTCACTGCATATGACAGTCCAGACAGATCGCTTTCAAACAGGAGATGAAACAAATAAGGAATGCATTGTCGAAACCTAGCATCTCCTGCATACAATCGCAAAGTCCGGTATTCAGAAGCAGGAATTTGATGAGGTCGCTCATCATATCTTCCTCCCTGACCTGTTGGAAAAAGCTGTGGGAAACACCGAGCTTCCAAACTTTCCTCCCAAACACTAATGGGACTCCCTTTGGCTTGTTTCATTTGAAACAACTCAATAGCATTCCCCATGACTTCCTTGGAATGCAAAGGATGAACACTATAATGTTCATATATTTCTTCACTAGTAGAAGTTTCTACTTTCTCAATTTGACCAGCACACAAATCACTATCCTCTTCCTCACTTACTTCCTCTTCTGCAACATATACATTCTTATAGTATTTATTATTTTTTTTCAAATACAATGTTGCCTTTTTAACTTTCCTAACATCTACTAAATCTTGCCATATTTTCTTATTCTTTGTCGGAACCCCATTAACTAAGATAACCAGAGGTTCCTCGTCCACTTTTTCTACTCCAATTGTGTTAATGTTTTTCTTCAAATCTAGAGGCAAATAAACAACTCTTCCCTTTAATCCTCTCTGTAAATCTGATGGAGGCAATTTCCCTGTCTTTGGCTCCATTCTTACAATAGCCTGAAAGGGATGGATACTTTGAATCAAAATAGATTCATAAGTATTTAAATCCTTCAATTCAGAAGGAATCTCAACCAATTCCAGATTATTATGAACTGCTCTAGCAGGCATCTGGTTTTGATTTAATTTGCAACAACATTAAGTACACACACGTTGATCCAATCCCAAATCAAAACAATTTTCTACCATCAAGTATGTTGCGAAATCCTTCCATTCACTATTATTTTCCCTTTCACTTTTTGCATATAAATCCACTAACTTAGTCTGATTCTTATAATAAGTGCGTCGACAACACACACAAGTGAAATTTGGCCTCTCACTTGATTTGACCTGAAACGTGGCAATTTCCCTCTGGAAATTATCTGTACTGGAAACCTGTACACTATCTTCCACATCACCCGCTTCTTCTTGGTCAATTTCAACATTCTCCTCTTTACTTCCAAAGTAACAAAACTCAATTTCTTCGCATATATTCTTCACATCTATTTCAGAACCATGCAAAAGAGCAGCACATTATTTTTTAAGCATAATTGCTGGACTCTTAGCATAATACAACATTCTAACTAATTTCCTCACTTTATTATGATGCACTGCTAGCATCCTGAAATGATGAAAAACACTCTGGCATACTCTCCTGGAAAGACAAGCCAGTGAATGACCATGCAAACCTGTCACTTCTCTCACTCTGCAAGGATCTAATTCTTGCAACAACCTTATTTTCTGCTTCAAACTTTTCTTATTAAATGACCGTACAAAATCACAAAGCAAATTGATGGAATCCTGTCGCACACTGCAAATACTACTACACTTCCAGGTGTACACAGGACCCTTAGCACGTCTTCCTAAAACCTCATTACCTAACACCTCTTCTGCCTCTGTTGTCACAAGTTTTTCTTTTTCAACTGGACAACCATCTTTCACTTCATAAGCACGACCACTGGTGTCAACTGCATGCACCAAATCATTATCCTGGAAATAACTCTCCTCATTAAAAAATGCCTCACAGCTTGAACTATGCATCCATTCTCCAGAAAAAACTTCACAAAAATTACTACGATTAACTATTCTCTTCCATCTACTATTTCTTTTGAAATCATAAATTGCCTTGTTTAGCTTCCTAATTCTATTGATTATCAAAATAAATAACTTACGTTTAATTTCAAATGCCTGATCAATAACTTTCTCAACTTTTTTTTTTCTCTTATAAAAAACCACTTTCTGTTGACCTTTCTTAATATTTTTTAACAAATTGCCAATTATCCTGTTGCGGAACATTCGTTTACGAATGTCCCTAAACTGTTGTTTCCTTCTACTATCATGCACAGAGTTATCTCTTGCTCTAGCAGTAACATTTTTGATTGGCCTTTCCTTTCCATTTGAATTGCTTCTCTTTTTCTGGACTGAAACATTTTCTGTAGTAATATTTTTTTTACTGCAAATATTTCTTATGAATGTTTTTGTACTCTTACACGGTGCTTTCTTGTTGACTTGACAAATCTTTTTGTTAGAGGACTGCTGCTTTTTTTCAATCACCTGCTGTCTTTGACGTTTTGCAGCCTTTCTCAGTCTTTCTTTCGTTGGCATGGTGAAATGTTGAAATGATCTGCAGTTGAATCTGTGGTAAAATATATTAAAAAATGTTATTAACCACTATTACCCAACAGTACATCAATAACAGTAATCAAAAACTTAAAACACTACTTTACATTTTTACATATAAGATTTTTTAGTGCATGGCAATTTTAGAATACAGAAATAGCAGAAAAGAAATGGAATTTATATTCATGTTACCTGTGCTATCTTATATGTGAATCTGATCTAATTTTATGAGCATATTTTAATATTTTATTGAAGACACTATACATAACCTGTTTTTGAAGGTGTCTTTATTTTTAAATTAAACGGTTTACATTTTTACTTTTTATTTATTATAAATTTTAAAAATAAATGTTTATAGTTCCATAGGATCAAGCAGGTCAGCTTCCCACCCTATGTCATATAATTCGGACAAATCTGCATCCTCATCACGTTCTTCTTCATCCTCAGGATTTAAATCATCCAAGGCATCAACATCCACTGATGTTTCAATTACAAGTTCAATGATGAGGTCAAAATCAACTGATTGCAGATTATCGCTCATGTTGATGTTGTCTTTATCTTTAAAGAAAGATAACAACAATGAGATGTTGCAGAGTAAGAGACAAATCTCAGAGATTATAATAGTAAAATTGTTTAACAAGAGTAACATTTTGCAGCTATTATTTAGCCATGTCCAGCGATGCTGAGCTGGTGAAGCCTATGTCTAATTTTTCAGTGAACAGGACTCATCTCTTCTTAACCTTGGATAAGCCTCACCGACTCTGTGTCCCCTGCACATACTTAAATGTAAAGGGGCAGATTTATGTTAAATGGCACATCCCCAGGCATGCACCAGTTAACGTGCACCGCTGCTCTGCCACCCATGGTGTGCCGCATTTACAATCAGATAGGAGAAAGCTGCGTCAAAACCCTGCGCCTGCTTTAAGCAGGCATAGGTCTTGATGCAACATTGTGGAGATGGGGCACCCCTGAGCCTTGCTGGAGCTGCATCGCACTTGCGATACAACTCCAGCAATGCGCCACCTTTACAGCACAGATACGTCACGCATCTGTGCCATTTTTGCCCCATGCTGCGCCGCATTGTAAATGCAGCACACCATGGGTGGCGGAACAGCGGCGCAGGATGACTGGCACATCCCTGGTGATGCGCCAGTCATCATAAATCTATCCCTAAGCTTCTTATCTTGTTACAGATGAACCGCCATATGTATCATCAAACTATTTTGCATTTCCTAAATAGCGAATTTTAAGGAATAAATAGCAATTCTTTACCATTCCTAATTTGCAATGAGCAAATTGCTAATTGCAAATTACCCATTCATTTCCATGGGCTAGGAGGCTCATAGGAATGAAGGTGCAATTTGCGATTAGCAATTAGCTCATCGCAAATTAGGAATTTTTCCAAGGGTGCAGGGGTGTCTCAAGAACACCCTGCTGCACCCCTGAAAAAGAAATTTGGGGGCATATGGCGCACATACATGCCCTAAGGGCATGTATTGGCGTCATATGGCACCTTTTTGTTTTTTTGGAAAAAAAGCTTTTTGAAAAGAATTCGCAAATTACCACCAACTAAAAGTTGGTGGTAGTTTCCAAATCCTTAATGTCATTTTTTACATATTTTTTGTTTGATACATTGCATTTAAGGAATCTCAAAATTTGCAAATCCTTCAGTGCAATAGCAAAATAAGGTATAGCAAATTTTGAATTAAGGACATTTTAAGTCATTTCCACATGTGCAGTGTTTTCAAATTATGATTTGAAAATCGTTTTTAGGGAAAAGGAATGGTTTGTAAATTTATGACAAGGACATAATGGTGTATGCTTCTTTATAAGGCATTTCAGTGTCTCTGATGTCATTTTTCCCATATTACATTATAAGACCTTTCCCCAAAAACTTTTTTCACTAATTTTCAACAAAGTACGCTCCCTGGGGCGCTTCCCGGTACGCGAACCGGTAGCTAACCTCGCGAAATTTTTTTTAAAAATGTTTTTTTTCGCACATATAAGCCTCCTCAGCCACCCTCAGAAAACCTAGGGGGTCAAAATAAGTCTACCGTGCCCCCTTCTACCCATTCTGAACATTATTTGCCCTCCATCTTGTATCTTAATTCGACCGAAACACAAAATGGTGGACTCCCGTAACGCTTAAGGTTCGCGAACCGGGGTGCTCAACAGTTCGCGTACCGGGTCGCTCCCTGGGAAGCGCACCATCAAAAAAGGTGGGAAAGTAGTTTACAGAAAAGCGACTGGAGACAATTTCACCAAATATAGATTAGCTCATACTACATAGCAATCCCTACCATTTTCACAAATTTGATTGGAATTCCATTTAGCCATTTAGCCTGTAGACCTCTCTAAATACCCTGAGGTAAATTACTTCTCAAAACACATCTGAAGTGTTGGAATTGACAACCAATTAAAATGTTACTTTCATTTTCTACTTTTTTTACCTGACATTTGATTGGTTATGTACCTGAATATATATAAAGAAAGAGAGAGAAACACAGCCATTTTGACTACTACTTCCTGAACTACATTGCAAGATCATTTTCACTCACAACTTAAACTTGTTTTTAGAAGGTGAGATATTATTTTATAAATTTGAAAACATTTTCAGATAGTTATATACTATCCCTCTGTAAGAGTTAGACATTGAGAAAGGCTTCTTCATTATAATTATGGATTTATTTAGGTTTCTGTGGTATAATTATGAATTTACTTAGGCTTCTTCACAGGCACTTTTTAATAGTACTACTTCACGCCTGAAACCATACAGTGCCCATAGATTACTTCTCTGTTATAAACTCACAAGTACCTGTCTGAACTTAAACCCAACAGTGCCCTATCTCTACTGATCTATTTATTTTTTATGCAAATTACAGCAATAAAATGGAAGGTGAGCAGAATGTTTCCTTCGAAATTGTTCTGGACAGCAACAATGAACAAGTTATGGAACCCATTGATGACTTAGAATTCATGGATGAGTCATGGGACTATGAATTACTTCAATGTGTAGAATCTGTCGATCATTTACTCCATTATGATGACGGTCAAATGTGGGAACTTATGTTCACTCAACAAGAGGACATATCGGACAGTCAAATGCTAGACGTTCTATTAAATTTTGAAAAACAATCCGAAAAATAAAATTGTATGTAATATTAAAAAATTGTTTGAGTCTTTAATCATTTTTATATGTAATTCATAAACTAGTTAAATGTTAGAAATGTTATTAAATTTTGAAACACAATCACAATAATAAATAATTGCTTAAAAAAAAAAAATTAAACAATAATCAACAAAACCAACAATCAATTAACATACAGTATTTGAAAAGTCTATCATTCATTTTTCATTATAGTACGCTGCCCAGAACGCTACCCACGCAAAAAAACAAACATTTTTTTTTTTGTTGCCCCGTGGGGCCCTTTTAAAGCCTCCACATTAAACCTAGGGGGTCAGGGAGGATATACTATGCCCCCTTATGGTCATTTCCCCCTTTGTTTTGGCCTCCTCTTGTCTCTCGATCCTACCGAGAGACAAGATGGCGGCCGCTCCGGACTGTTTAGAATGTTGACAGGCACCGGAGAGCCAATCCGCTTCGCTACGCGAAGTTCCGGTACGCGTAAAGTCCGCGAACCGGAGCGCTGCCCGGAGCGCGCTTACAGATATATATCTTTTTTTAAACGTTAATTTCTCAAAATCCACTGAAGCACATATATTGAGACCTAGCAAAGGCACATCGGGCTACCAGTCCCTACAATTTTGCCAAGTTTCGTGCAAATCCATTCAGCCGTTCGGGCTAAAAGTGAGGCCAACCGCCCTATGGAAAACTCAATGTTAAAAACACGTTTTGGGACCCCCCTTTTTTCTTGGCCCCCCCTTGACGAACCCCCCCCAAATTTCGAGGGGCTGCTCAGAAACAAAATGTTCCATTTTCCTGAAAATTTCAGCCAATTCTGTCCTCAAACGCCAAAGTTATTCGACATAGAATTTTCAAAAATCCCATAGGGAAAAAATCCTAACTATATATACCTACTGGCGACCGCCAGTAGGTAATATTACCTACTGGCGGTCGCCAGGAGGTATATATAGTTAGGATTTTTTCTCTATGGGATTTTTGAAAATTCTATGTCTAATAACTTTGGTGTTTGTGGGCGGAATTGGCTGACATTTTCAGGAAAATGGAACATTTTGTTTCTGAGCAGCCCCTGAAAATGTGGGGGGGGGTTCGTCAAGGGGGGGCCGAGAAAAAAGGGGGGTCCCAAAACGCGTTTTTCCCATGTTAATTTCCATAGGGCGGTTGGCCTCACTTTTAGCCCGAACGGCTGAATGGATTTGCATGAAACTTGGCAAAATTGTAGGGACTGTTAGCCCGATGTGTCTTTGCTAGGTCTCAATATATGTGCTCCAGTGGATTTTGATAAATTAACGTTAAAAAAAAATATATATCTGTAACAGCGCTCCGGGTAGCGCTCCGGTTCGCGTACTTGACGCGTAACGGAACTTCGCGAAGCGAAGCTGATTGGCTCTCCGGTGTCTGTCAACATTCTAAACAGTCCGGAGCAGCCGCCATCTTGTCTCTCGGTAGGATCGAGAGACAAGAGGAGGCCAAAACAAAGGGGGAAATGACCATAAGGGGGCATAGTAGATCCTCCCTCACCCTCTAGGTTTGATGTGGAGGCTTTAAAAGGGCCCAGCGGGGCAAAAAAAAAAAAATCTTTTTTTTGCGTGGGGAGCGCCCGGTACGCTTTTGTGCAATGGGCGGTGGTAATCTAAATGATGAGGGGGGCGGGGGGGCAGCGTTCAAAGCACATCAGCGTGCATAAACACGAAAATGTTTTGATCTACCACGTACTTGACTTATCTCTAGCTTTATTAATACAATAAACAATAATGAAAAATCAACATCAATAGGGTTGTCCGTATTCCCAGTCAGTACCCTTCCCCGCCCGCCATGTGCACAAAGACCGCATACATCCCCCATAACGTCAAGGCTAAGTAACTAGAACGTCATAAGGAGTTGCAAGTCGCTCCCATACTGGCGCCATTTTGGTCGAGGCCAGGCAGGTCCAGAGTATAGTTCAATGTCTCCAATAAGTAGCGGCAGGACCAGAATCCCTTTCGGCAGTTCTGGCTTCGTCATTACGAGCACTAGAAAACAAGACATTCTGGGTAATACCACCCTTGACGCAGCACTTTATTCTACAAGATGGTGTCTTTCAAAAGCCAGGGGTATAGGAGTATGTAACAAGTGGTCCATTTAATTGAAAAAACTAAACGTGACAAACGGTTGCAGGATCAGTGAAGGTTGATTTTATAATTGAAAGTATAACAGGATCAGTTACAATAAAATCGTTCATATGCACACCATGGGCGAGTATCATGGGTAACATTATTTCGAAGCTTTATTAATACAATAATCAATAATGAAAAATCGACATCAATAGGGTTGTCCGTATTCCCAGTCAGTACCCTTCCCCGCCCGCCATGTGCACAAAGACCGCATACATCCCCCATAACGTCAAAGCTAAGTAACTAGAACGTCATAAGGAGTTGCAAGTCGCTCCCATACTGGCGCCATTTTGGTCGAGGCCAGGCAGGTCCAGAGTATAGTTCAATGTCTCCAATAAGTAGCGGCAGGAGCAGAATCCCTTTCGGCAGTTCTGGCTTCGTCATTACGAGCACTAGAAAACAAGACATTCTGGGCAATGCCACCCTTGACGCAGCCCTTTATTCTACAAGATGGTGTCTTTCAAAAGCCAGGGGTATAGGAGTATGTAACAAGCGAGCCATTTAATTGAAAAAACTAAACGTGACAAACGGTTGCAGAATCAGTGAAGGTTGATTTTTTAATTGAAAGTATAACAGGATCAGTTACAATAAAATCGTCCATACGCACACCATGGGCGAGTATCATGGGTAACATTACTTCGAAGCTTTATTAATACAATAATCAATAATGAAAAATTGACATCAATAGGGTTGTCCGTATTCCCAGTCAGTACCCTTCCCCGCCCGCTATGTGCACAAAGACCGCATACATCCCCCATACCGTCAAGGATAAGTAACTAGAACGTCATAAGGAGTTGCAAGTCGCTCCCATACTGGCGCCATTTTGGTCGAGGCCAGGCAGGTCCAGAGTATAGTTCAATGTCTCCAATAAGTAGCGGCAGAACCAGAATCCCTTTCGGCAGTTCTGGCTTCGTCATTACGAGCACTAGAAAACAAGACATTCTGGGAAATACCACCCTTGACGCAGCCCTTTATGCTACAAGATGGTGTCTTCCATTCAGAAAATATTGTTGGCAGCATTTTGAAAGGAAAGATAAACGGCCGTTCTCCTAGTGAGTCTCACATTGTTACATTTATGAAGAATGTTGAAGAGTAGTATGTTGAAAATCTGAAGCCATCGTTCTACAAACTCTCAACCAGCCTTGGATGGAAAAATCCTGAAGAATGTACAAACTGAAAACCAGTTTTTGTCTGCATAGCATCAGCAGCAACACTTGAGTCAGCTTTGTGTGAAGCCGCCATCTTGATCCAATCAATACTGTCCACCTGCACACATTCAGGGACCAGGCCGCATTGCGAGGGCACCGCAAGATGTGTCTTCAGGTCAAACGGATTGTGGGACAAGGTCCAGAATGAAGAGTCACCAAAAGGCAAAAAGTTCCGCCGGACCCCGGGAGGCGGCCGCCTATGTCGGGGCCGATCTCAGGCCACACCAGGGCAACAAGACTTGGGGAGGGGGCAGGAGCCAAGCGCCCCCTCCCAGTCCGCGTCACCACACCGCCCCTCGGGGGCCTCCGTCAAGCGGTTCAGGGAGGCACCGCAGGCAGCAGTTCTTCAGATCAGTGGCTCTCACCGGCAAGGCTCCCCTCCGTCAGCAGCGATCGTTGGCGCTGTGGTTGCGGCCGGAGGCCCCGCCTAGTCAACGCTCCGGCCTCTCCATGTCATAGGCCGCAAGAGTGGGCGCAACTCAGCTGGATGGCGGGTGAGACGCTGTAGCCGCAAGAGTAGGCGAAACTCAACCGGCCGAGTGAGGCACTGTGCCGCAAGAGCGGGCGGAACTCAGCTGGCCGAGCGAGGCACTGTGCCGCAAGAGTGGGCGGAACTCAGCTGGCCGAGTGAGGCACTGTGCCGCAAGAGCGGGCGGAACTCAGCTGGCCGAGCAAGGCACTGTACCGCAAGAGTGGGCGGAACTCAGCTGGCCGAGCGAGGCACTGTGCCGCAACAGTAGGCGGAACTCAGCTGGCCGAGCGAGGCACTGTGCCGCAAGAGCGGGCGTAACTCAGGTGGCCGAGCGAGGCACTGTAGGTCTTCCTCTCACAAAGATGAAAGTCAGAGTGAGGAAACAAGGAGGGGTTTTCATCATTTGGGATAAAAAAAATAGTTCTAAACCAATGAAAAGTGTCATTTTTAGGTCACATGACCTAGCCTTACATCATTAGGAAACCAAAAGTGAAATGAACCAATGAAAATTTTTATTAACAAGTCACATGACCTGTTATACTTACGTTACGCGCTCAGCGCCGCGCCCCGAATCGCTTCCGGGAAGCTGCGCTTCGCGCCTCGCTTCGTGCATTGGGTGCGCTAACGCGGCGCGTCATATGACGCATTACGCGACAACGCGATACTGCAGTGTTTCTGGATGTTTCAGACTGAAGCTGGCGTCAGCATGAGAGCACCCCGTGGCTACGTCGTGACCGTTCCGCGAGCAATCATGGCAGTCGCTCCCCACCGGAAGTCTGCGGGAGTCGGGGGCCCCGGTGACTCTTGTAGAATCTTCAAGGCTGAGGGGACGCTTTTGGGAATGGGGCCCATGCCCTAGCAGTCAAGCGTCCGAGTTCCAGGGTTGCCCAGAGCCATCCTTGCAGGCCAGGCCCAAGTCTGTAGAGCCGACCGCCATTTCGTGAGCTCCGTGGCAGCCGCCTGTCGCTGTACCGCAAGAGTGGGTGCAATTCAGCTGGATGGCAGGTGAGACGCTGTAATAGCAAGAGCAGGCGCAACTCAGCTGGCCGAGAGAGGCACTGTGCCGCAAGAGTGGGCGTAACTCAGCTGCCGAGTGAAGCGCTGGGGTTCAGCTGAGAAACCTCCACCTGGGGAGGTGGGGGAGGCTCGTTCGCGCCGCCTCTCCCTTCCGGTGCACCGCACGCCGTCTCGTGGCGCAGGTAGGCACTGTGCCGGAAGAGTGGGCGTAACTCAGAGGCCGAGTTAAGCGCTGGGGTGCAGCTGAGAAACCTCCACCTGGGGAGGTGGGGGAGGCTCGTTTGCGCCGCCTCTTCCTTCCAGTGCACCCCACGCCGTCTCCTGGCGCAAGTATATGTGATGGTCGGACCAGGGCACCGCAGGACGTGTCTTCAGGTCAAACGGATTGTGGGACAAGGTCCAGAATGGAAGAGTCACCAAAAGACAAAAAGTTCCGCCGGACCCCGGGAGCCGGCCGCCTATGTCGGGGGCGATCTCAAGCCACAGCAGGGCAACAAGACTTGGGGAGGGGGCAGGAGCCAAACGCCCCTTCCGAGTCCGCGCCACCACACCGCCCCTCGGGGGCCTCCGTCAAGCGGCTCAGGGAGACACCGCAGGCAGCGGTTCTTCAGATCAGTGGTCTCACCGGCAAGGCTCCCCTCCGTCAGCAGCGATCGTTGGCGCTGTGGTTGCGGCCGGAGGCCCTGCATAGTCAACGCCCCGGTCTCTCCATCTCGTAGGCCGCAGAGTAGTCGGGGAGAAATCCCGGGAACGGCAGCATGTATTTGGATCGATGTTGCAGCAGGCTGCCATGTAAATAGTTATTTAATAAAACGTTTTACCCTGTTACTTTGCTGGTGTGTTGTATATATTTATTTGCATAGGGTTTGCATAGGGTTTGTCGTTATTTTGGGCGGGGTGGGCGGCGGAGCCGAGCTGTCTTGCAGCCATCATGGCGTCGAGCTCGGTTCCTCTCACTAGTTTCATATTTCTCATGAGGGGTTGTTCCTAATGTTTCTATTTTAGCGAGGTCAAAAAGAGATCCCATTAGTGGGCTACTGATTTTGCTTGATTCCTTTTGTTTTTTCTAACGATTTTTCACTATCTGCAAAGACTAAACAGAGTATTGCGACTATGTGCTTGTTTGTAAATAGAGAATGAACCAAAGAGAAGCAATTCCAAAACAGTAAATGCTTGGATAACAATCAATCAAATGGAGAGGGAAGCAGGCACGACGGATTACAACGGGGGCAAAGGCCTGCGTTACCTACCCTTCACTATCTGCAAAGAGAGAATACTCCTAAAAGAGGGGAGGGGGGGGCAGCGTTCAAAGCACATCAGCGTGCATAAACACGAAAATGTTTTTACCTACCACGTACTTGACATTTTAAAGCTTTTGATATTTGCTAATAAAAAACCATTGAAATTCACTGAAAAAACCATAGGTTATAGACCATATATAGTTAGGAATTAGCATTTACAAAACCTTTTAAATTCACTGAAAAAACCATGGGTTATAAACCATATTTAGTTAGGAATTTGCATTTACAAAACCTTATTTTACTCACACAAAACCATTGAAATTCCATATATAGTTAGTTGCACTAACTATATATCGCGTACCCGCAATCCACTGCTGATGATGTCACATATTACATCATTCATGACATGGTCAGTGACATCACTGATGACATCACTGATGACATCTCAAATGATATCACTGATGACATCACTGATGACATCTCAAATGACATCACTGATGATATCACTGATGACATCTCATTTGACATTACTGATCACATCACTGATGACATCATTCATGTGATGATACGATGAACCTATTCAGACTCTAATATAACCTTAGATACACTCAGTGTAAACAGACACTCACAGACTGTCACTCATCCATGGAGTTACTCACACACCTAGTCAGTCTTGCAAAGAATCAATCGCACCTCCATTTCCTCAACTATATAGTTATACACACCTTACTTATTGAAACATATACTAACACATATTTACTCTCTTATACAATCCCTGAGACATGTTCACAATGATCCATACAGTCACTCACACATTCACTGGCTCTTATGCACAGTTATTTATATATGTCAACTCTCACATGTACTGTGTTTTACATATGTACTTACTTTGACATGTAGCACTGAGATATCCATTCACTCACCAATACACTCATGCACACAGTCAACCGCCCATACAGCTGTTTCCACGTGCACTTTTGAACCCATACATCTAGTGAATCAACTGCTCACACATCTATGCACAGTCATACACCTCCCAGCCACCCACACACGCAGTCTCCCATACAAATACTTGGGCAACCAATCAATAACCCATTTAGTTAGTGATATAGCTAATGATCAACACATGCAGCAGATTACAGAACAACAGACACAATGATGCACAAATTAAAACAGTTTAGTCACTAACCCATGCACTCAGTGAGACACATTTAATCACTCACTCATACAGTCAGTCATGCACCTACTAAATCCTTCATCCAGACACTTATACATCCACTCATTCTTCAATATGTAAGACATATTTTAACTTTACAGAAACATACAGTCACTGGATGTTGTCATCAGTGATGTCATCAGTGATGTCATTTGAGATGTCATCAGTGATGTCATCAGTGATGTCACTGACCATGTCATGAATGATGTAATATGTGACATCATCAGCAGTGGATTGCGGGTGCGCGATATATAGTTAGTGCAACTAACTATATATGGAATTTCAATGGTTTTGTGTGAGTAAAATAAGGTTTTGTAAATGCTAATTCCTAACTATATATGGTCTATAACCCATGGTTTTTTCAGTGAATATATATATATATATATTCACTAAAAAACCATAGGTTATAGACCATATATAGTTAGGAATTAGCATTTACAAAACCTTGAAAATTCACTGATAAAACCATAGGTTATAGACCATATATAGTTAGGAATTAGCATTTACAAAACCTTATTTTACTCACACAAAACCATTGAAATTCCATATATAGTTAGTTGCACTAACTATATATCGCGCACCCGCAATCCACTGCTGATGATGTCACATATTACATCATTCATGACATGGTCAGTGTCATCACTGATGACATCACTGATGACATCTCAAATGACATCACTGATGACATCACTGATGACATCTCAAATCACATCACTGATGACATCACTGATGACATCACTGAAGACATCTCAAATGACATCACTGATGACATCACTGATGACATCTCATTTGACATTACTGATCACATCACTGATGACATCATTCATGTGATAATACGATGAACCTCTTCAGACTCTAATATAACCTTAGATACACTCAGTGTAAACAGACACTCACAGGCTGTCACTCATCCATGAAGTTACACACACACCTAGTCAGTCATGCAAAGAATCAATCACACCTCCATTTTCTCAACTATACAGTTATAAACACCTTACTTATTCAAACACATACTAACACATATTTACTCTCTTATACAATCCCGGATACAAGTTCACAATGATCCATACAGCCACTCACACATTCACTGGCTCTTATGCACAGTTATTTATATATGTCAACTCTCACATGTACTGTGTTTTACATATGTACTTACTTTGACATGTAGCACTGAGATATCCATTCACTCACCAATACACTCATGCACACAGTCAACCGCCCATACAGCTGTTTCCACATGCACTTTTGAACCCATACATCTAGTGAATCAACTGCTCACACATCTATGCACAGTCATACACCTCCAAGACACCCACACACACACTCAGTCTCCCATACAAATACATGGGCAACCAATCAATAACCCATATAGTTACTCATATAGCTACTGATCAACACATGCAGCAGTTTACAGAACAACAGATATAATGATGCACAAATTAAGACAGTTTAGTCACTAACCCATGCACTCAGTGAGACACATTTAATCACTCACTCATACAGTCAGTCATGCACCTACTAAATCCTTCATCCAGACACTTATAAATCCACTCATTCTTCAATATGTAAGACATATTTTAACTTTACAGAAACATACAGTCACTGGATGTTGTCATCAGTGATGTCATCAGTGATGTCATCAGTGATGTCATTTGAGATGTCATCAGTGATGTCATCAGTGATGTCACTGACCATGTCATGAATGATGTAATATGTGACATCATCAGCAGTGGATTGCGGGTGCGCGATATATAGTTAGTGCAACTAACTATATATGGAATTTCAATGGTTTTGTGTGAGTAAAATAAGGTTTTGTAAATGCTAATTCCTAACTATATATGGTCTATAACCTATGGTTTTTTCAGTGAATTTTCAAGGTTTTGTAAATGCTAATTCCTAACTATATATGGTCTATAACCTATGGTTTTTTCAGTGAATTTCAATGGTTTTTTAATAGCAAATATCAAAAGTTTTAAAATGTATTCTTCTTTAAATCGAAAAATATATTTTGTATGTTTTGAATACAATTTTTTTATGTGTATATATATATATATATATATATATATATTTTTTTTTGTTTCGCTACCGGTCCGCGCACCGGGTAGCTACCCGTTAGCTTAATTTGGTGCCGCGACCCGGTCCGCGAACCGGTAAACGTTCCGTTTGCGCAACTGCCGCGTTAGAAAACAACATCGTGATGCGTCGCGTAAGCTCGACGTATGGCGTTCTCACGTAATGCGTCTTATGACGCGCCGCGTTAGCGCACCCGGGAGTGCTCCGGAGCGCGAACCGAGGCGCGAAGCGCAGCGCCCCGGAAACGATCCGGGGCACGGCGCGGAGCGCGTAACGTAAGCGTAACAGGTCATGTGACTTGTTAATAAAACTTTCTATTGGTTCATTTCACTTTTGGTTTCCTAATGATGTAAGGCTAGGTCATGTGACCTAAAAATAACACTTTTCATTGGTTTAGAACATTTTTTTTCCCAAATGATGAAAGCCCCCACCTTCTTTCCTCACTCTGACTTTCATCTTTGTGAGAGGAAGACCTGTTTTTGCTTATTAAAATAATGGCATCTGTAGTAGCTGCAGCTGGTGGACCCCCACCACCACCACAACCACCAAGGAAGGAAGGACCACCTCCACAGTTCCTTCCCAACCCAGAGGAGGAAGAGGAAGAAGAAGAGGAAGAGGAAGTAGAGAGGAGGCAGTTCTTACGTGAAGAGCCCCGGAAATCCCACCACTAAGACAGTTTTATTTGGCAGTTTTATTATTTTCCTCGAGGCCAAAAAAAAGTGAATGCCCGACATGTGACATGCCTCATTTGTAAAGATCTTTTATCTAGAGGTACAGACAAAAAGTATAGTTATGGTAACTATACTATGCACCGTCATATGCAGAGGTGGCATCCACTGAATTACAGCGTTGCAGAGATGCGTCACCTCCAAGACAACCCACCAACTCCTGTGGCCAGTACATCGGCACAGGTAACTCTGTCGGGACCAGAGGCAAGGGAAACGGTCCCAAACATCCAACAGAATTTTGTGCACATGAAGATAGTGTGCCTTTATTGTGGTGACCTACTCTCATGTGCAAATATGAGTATCAATTTGATAAACAGAGCATTTGAAAACCACAAGTGCTCAAAACGCCCCAAAAAATAAAAACATTTTTTTGCTCCTGTTGAGCCCTTTCTGATGCCTGTTTTTCGTTGTTCCCCCCTCAAAAAAACAAAAAAAATTTAAATCGTTCAAAAAATACAAAAAAAGTAAAAAAATGTTCAGTAAAAAAATATAAAACAACAAAAATAATAAAAAAAAGTTCTTTTCAGAACTACCTCCCCTTTATAAAAAAAATTGCTAAAATGTTTAGCACTCTGGCAACCTCTATTTCTTTTGGTTCGCTTCCCGGTTCGCTCGCCGGTACGCGAACGGGAAAATTAAAAAAAAAAAAGAAGAGTAAGTATAAGGGAAGGAAACAGAGAGTAATGTTAAAAGAAAGACAGCTATAGGGAGTAACACAGAGATACTGTTTAATAGATCTATTTACCGAAGAAAAGATGGAAGAGGGTATAATTGTGAAAAACAAAATAGATAAGGAAGTGAAAAAAAAAAAGGAGAGTAGAAGAATAATAAACAAGAGTTTCTTAGAGAATGTGAGTGAATGTTCAAAATAAGATTAAAACATGTGGAATAACAGAGAGAAAAAGCAGAAAAGAAGAAGTAACAGAAAAGGAATGATTGAAACAGCAAAGAAATGTAAATAACATAGGGGCATATTATCAACATAGGTGATAAAATTATTGCTGCTTTTATCGGCAGAAAACTGCCGCTAAAGCCGCTTTTGCGGCAGAAAACTGCCGCTAAAGCCGCTTTTGTGGCAGTTTTCTGCCGATAAAAGCAGCGATCATTTTATTGCCTGTGTTGATAATATGCCCCTTAGTGTGCTTGAACTACAGCGAGAAAGCATAATGAACTATTAGTGAAAGAGTGATCAGTCAGAGACAGTGAGAGTAATAGAGACGGAGTGAGTGAACAGGAGTGAGGAACTATGAGAACAGAGGGACTGAGAAAAGGAGTGGAAGGAGTAGAGTAAGTAAGTAATAGAGAAAGGAATGAGAGAAGTAGCAAAGGCAGGAAACTGAGGGTTAAAGAAATGAAGCAGTGGAACTAATAGAAGTTAAATGTAATAGAAATGTAATGAAAAGAGTACAAAACATTTACCTTATAATTGTCGTTAACTTAGTCACTTGTTATTTTTATACTTTCAATCTGTGAAAGAAAGAACAAAAATTTGAAAAATATGAAAACATGTATTTAAAAATTAGAAAAGACAAGGGAAAAGATTGAAGGACAAACAGTTTTTCAACAACTTTGACACTTAAAGAAGCCTCACCTTCTCCATGCCCCCTACACAGTCCTAAATATATACATTTTAAACTAACAGTATCTTGTTGCAGATGAAGTGAGGCCTATCTTGTTTATTTATTTATTTATTTATTAAATAAAATATGGTGCATCTTTTGCATCACTGCTGCATCACATAAGTGATGCAACAGCGGCACAAAAGAAGCGCACGGCCATCATAAATCTGTCCCTAACATTTTAAATGATTGATTCAGGATGACGATAAGGTGTGGCCTATCCAGAGGTGTGTTTGAGGTGAGGCCTACTCAGGGTTGCAGATGAAATTTAGGCTTGTTGAAGAGTACAGAGGAGATAATACATGTGCAGGCCTACCAATGAAGTGAGTCATGTCCACTTCACTCTTGAACAAAGGCCAGACCTCTTCTGTGTCCGTGGACAGGCCTAAACCTCATCTGCACAATGTGATTCGTAAAGTTAGGAAACACAGGTGATGTAATTGAAAAATGTGGAATTTCTTTTCCTCATTTCACAATCACATCACCTGTGTTTCCTTTGCTTAGGTATCTCATAGTGCAGATGGAGTCTAGCATATCAAAGAGTACACAGAAGTTGAGCACTGTATACAACAATTTTGACATTTACAGAAGATTCAGCTTCTCCATGCCCCCTACACAGTCCTAAATGTTTACAGTTTAAACTGACGGTATCTTGTTGGAGATGAAGTGAGGCCTGTCTTGCAACATGGTGCATCTTTTGCATCACTGCTGCATCGGTTTCAAGTGGCACAGGACTTTACAGCATGACACATCTGCCTAGATGCATCAAGTTGTTAATATGTCGCAACATAGCAAATCTTTTGCACCGCCGCTGCGTCACAAAAGTGACGCACAGCGGTGCAAAAGAGGCACACGGCTATCATAAATCTGTCCCTAACATTTTAAATGATTGATTCAGGATGACGATAAGGTGTGGCCTATCCAGAGGTTTGTTTGAGGTGAGGCCTACTCAGGGTTACAGATGAAATTTAGACTTGTTGAAGAGTACAGAGGAGATAATACATGTCCATGCCTACCAATGAAGTGAGTCATGTCCACTGCACTCTTTAACAAAGGCCAGACCTCCTCTGTCTCCCTGGACAGGCCTAAACCTGATCTGCACAATGTGATTCGTAATGTTAGGAAACACAGGTGATGTAATTGAAAAACGTGCAATTTCTTTTGCTCAATTCACAATCACATCACTTGTGTTTCCTTTGCTTAGGTATCTCATTGTGCAGATGTAGTCCAGCATATGAAAGAGTACGCAGAAGTTCAGCACTGCATGCAACAACTTTGACACTTACTGAAGCCTCAGCTTCTCCATGCCCCCTACACAGTACTAATTATATACATTTTAAACTGACGGTATCTTGTTGGAGATGAAGTGAGGCCTATCTTGCAACATGGTGCATCTTTTACACTGCTGCTGCGTCACAAAAGTGACGGAACAGCGGCGCAAAAGAGGCGCACGGCCATCATAAATCTGCCCTTAACATTTTAAATGATTGGTTCTAGATGCTGATAAGGTGTGGCCTATCCACAGATTTGTTTCAGGTGAGTCCTACTCAGGGTTGCAGATGGAATTTAGGCTTGTTGAAGAGTACAGAGGAGATAATACATGTGCAGACCTACCAACGAAGTGAGTCATGTCCACTGCACTCTTGAACAAACGTCAGACGTCCTCTGTCTCCTGGAACAGGCCTAAACCTCATCTACACAATGTGATGCGTAATGTTAGGAAACACAGGTAATGTAATTGAAAAACGTGCAATTTTTTTTGCTCATTCCACAATCACATCACCTGTGTTTCCTTTGCTTAGGTATCTCATTGTGCAGATGTAGTCTATCATATGAAAGACTACGCAGAAGGTGAGCACTGTATGCAACAACTTTGACACTTACAGAAGCCTCAGCTTCTCCATGCCTCCTACACAGTTCTAAATGTATATCATAAATACAAAAAGTACAGAATTAATTATACATGTTAAATGGTTTATTTTTGCTGTTCTCAGAATATATCAAATTTCACTAAAAAACAGTGACTTGAAGGTATTCATCATATAACAGCGGGGAAAAAAACACAATCAAAATGATTGTGTTTAAAAAAAACATATAAAATAACCAATCAAAAATCAGAACTCCTTAAAATTAACTTACTTTCCATGACGTCGAAGGATATCCTATGAACAGCTTACACTCTGTTGTGCTGTTATTATTTTCAGCCCGCCACTTTCTGAAAGAAAAGCTCCATCGTTTTGACAAATATGTTACATACAATAAATGACTTCTCACTCTCTACCACACTTTTCCACAAGGCCAAATCATGTAAGAGCCATTTATAACTCTTGGAATTCTTCTAAGCAAATCCCGTCATTTTCTTTTTCCGCAACTTTCAGAAAGAAAACGTTCAAGATCACTTTCACAATCCTGTACTAGTAATATCTCACCCTTCTTGCTCACTCATGTTCCACATTTCCTATGACACTGATACTGCTTACTATGAAGCAGACTTACACTACCTCTATGACTACTACAATTATTTAATTCTCTACATCACTTTTAATCACAAAGCAATTTAAAACAGTACATACAATTATATCAACCCCTGGAATCATTATAGGCCAGTTACCTACCCTAAATTCTTTCTTCTGAAAACAGAAAGTAAGAATATTTTTAATAAGATGTGTAAAAAGTGGATGTTGTCAAAGGACCATCATGTCATATAATAGCTGCAGTTAGAAATTTTTTTCTAAAATCAACGAGTGTGTAGCCACAACATTTGAAATTAAAGTTGAAAACTTATTTTCATCAGGTTTATATAGTTGGCATTTTTAAATGACATTATAACCAAAAGTTTGTTCAAAATATGTTGACAGCATTGCAGACTTACATTACCTCTACTCCATGTTTTGATTGGCTGCTTGAATTAGCTTATTAAAAACAGTTTTTCTGAACTCATTCAAAGTGCAGTTATTTTTCCATGACGTCAAGTGTTATGGTAAGAACACCGTTTGCTTTGGGAAATACTCTGTTGTCCTTTAACTAATCCGTGCCCACCACTTTCTGTAAGAAAACCTTCTTTTTTTTCAGGAACTACTTAAAACTGAAAAATAACTTTTGACTCTGTACTACACTTATCCTCAAGGCCAAATAGTGTAGGAGCCATTAGAACCTCTTGAAATTCCTCAGAGCAAATCCCGAGATTCTTTCCCTAAAATTTTGGTTGTAAAAACACCAGGTAAGAATTTTTAAGGTCAAAAGGCAATTTTTTTTTGAAAGTTAAAACAGAATCATTGCAGAATGACCAGCCGTTTCTAGACTTCAAATAAGCTGTGTAATGTCCTGATGTTGTTGAAGGACCGTCATGATATATAATTGCTGCAGTTACAAAAGTCCTTCCTGATATTGACAACTGCAAAGCCACAAAAATTTTAATTAAAGTTGTCAATTTTGTTCCATCAGGCCTACATCGTTGGAACATTAAAATGACATACTGGCCATATGTTCGTATAAATAATGTGGACAACATTTCAGACTTACATTGGCTACACTCCATGTTGTGATCAGCTGCTTTTACTAGCTTATTAAAGGACACTGATTTACTGTCTGGCAAAGTTAAATATATACATTTTTCTGAGTCTACACTAGTAGTACTTGATACCCTACAGTTCTCGCAGTCATGCTGCCATTGATAAGAAAGCCCAAACAGGTGATCTACATCTACACCTTCATCTTGCAATACATCAAGCATATACATTAAAAACTCCTGACAATCTTGCTGAATATTTTGAGAGAATTGTGTTTGACCTGAACATTTGTCTAACAGATTTCGAATTTCAGACACACTTTCTATTTTTGTTCTATCAGTGCTACATTTCTCTAACACAGAATTCAACAAACTGCAAAATCTTTGATCCGAATTGACCACAATCTCTTCTTTTAAATTTTCTAGAGAAAACAAAACATTAACCACTACATTAGCATAGCAGTTGACACCAGAACTGTTTTCAAATTGAAAACCAACAACATCTTCAACAAAATCCTTTTTCTTTCTGCTTATAATTTCTGGTTCATCGACTTTTCGTCTTTTTGCTACAACCTCTCTACTATTGGTCACATTACTTCGTTTCCGGCCTACCACACATTTCTCAAACAAAGGATATTGAGGCAAATGTGGCGCATACTCTCTTCTTAACCTATTGTATTCCTTAACACAATCTAGATCCGCACAAATGTTTGTGACATTACACTCAATCAAGTACAATCCCGATAAAGTTCTGACTCGTGACAATGCCACATATGCCATACCCTCCTTGAACACAGAACTGCCAATATTCACCAATGCACTGTCTACACTTAAACCTTGCGATTTATGGATTGTCACCGCATATGCCAAGCAAACAGGAAACTGCTTACGGCGAACATATAAGTCTTTTACAAGCAAAAACCTAGCAGAGCAATGACCAATTAGCTGTACTTCCTCAATGCCATCAAATTTTATTTTTAAAAATTCAATTCCATCTCTATTTCTGTATTTCTCAAAATCAACAACATTACCCATTGATCCATTTACCAGACCTCTTTCAACATGTAAATTCCTTCTTAAAATTATGCGGCAATTTAAGCACACATTCAGAGTCTTTTCAAAACCAGCAGTTTTAGATATAGTCTTCTCTAATGAATCCAATTTTGATTTCAAATTCTCAGACAAAATAATTGTTGCTCCCATATGCTCTACTCTGTCAATAGCTTCCAGTTTCACAATCTCTTGGTTTTCTAAATGCAACATTTTGTTGTTGAAGATGGCACATTCTGCAAGAGTTGGCATCAAACATATTCCAGATTTCTTCTCAGTAATTTTCTGAAAAATATTCTCAGGCACAACGTCTTCTTCTGGATACAAATTTGACAGTAATCGTGCATGTAAAGCTTCTTTCCCATGCTCGGTCACTTTTCCGATTCTAACATCTTGTAGAATATTCTTATAATCTTCATCCTTCGCTTGACGCATATTTTCACGCAGTTCAGCATAATTGAAGTTTAACCATATATTGACGTTGCCAATACTCCCTAGGCACTTCCTGGTATCTTCATGCGTGAGCATTTTGAACACAGGTTGTCCTTTCACTGGTGTCAGCTGCAGAAGATCACCAAAAACAATGATGTGTTTGCCACCAAATAACACATCATACTCTGTTTTGAGAACTTCTTGCATTCTCAAATGCACAAAGGCAAGCCTGACATTGGAAACCATGCTTACTTCGTCAATGAAAAGAAGTTTTATTTTCCTCAAGATTCTTGAAACTTCACAACAAGCATCTCCAGATAACTTGTGGTATTGTAACTTGTTATCATGCTCCACTGGCAGCATCAGTAGACGATGCAAAGTAATACCTTTAATGTTATGTGCTGCCAGTCCAGTTGGAGCGGTGACAACACAAGACTCAGTCCTTTTCTGCAAATAACATGAAATTGCTTTAATGAGGAAACTTTTTCCAGTTCCCGCTTCTCCACTCACGTACAGTCGGACAGGCTTCAATGACGTACATGAGCACTCTTTCTTCTCATGACTTAATCCATGATCTATTTGGTTGGTAACTTCGTCATATATTTTCCTCTGCTCAACGTTGAATTGTCTTTCCAAGTCTTCTAAGTTAACCGCATCCTCCTGAGCATGTGCCATGGCTCTTTCCACTTCAATCATGGCAGTGGCAGCTTCATTTTCGATAACTGGTCCTCCTAGTGGATCCTGACTCAATGAAACAAAACTCTGACTGTCCTGAGAACTGTCTCTAGCAATCTCGGCTGCAATCGTTGGTTCCTGCTCGATTTCCGCATTCAACATTTCTAGATATTTGGGAAAAACAGGACATTCTATGGTCTCCTTGGCGGCATTGAAAGAGTCTTCGTAACAGAGGAAATCTCCAAGCAGTTCCTCTTCTGCACGCCAAGGCTTGAAAAGTTGCAAAAGTGCTAAATAGAAAAACTCTTTTCTTTCAGGAGATTCGCCACTCAATTTTCGATGGTTTACCAAGTGGCATTTTCTTTGCTTGACCAGACATCCCTCACTTCCAATTACAGCATACACTCCTTTATCAATATCTTCCTTGATGTTCCTCTTGAATATGTAATTTTGTAGAACCTCATACAGACAAACATTCTCGAGGTGACTGCTTCTATTTGGATAATATGTATCCAACATGTTGGTCTTCAAAATATCTGTACTGTTTGGCTCCTTTTCCGCCAAATACTCAATTTCCCGTACAGGTTTCAGAACTCGATTACGCGTTGCAGCAAGACCAAGACTCGCCCAAATGATACTCCTGGATTTGGCATAGAGACTTGCTGAAGACAACCGGTCAGAACATTCGTAAGCTCCGATTTCTCGATGCGACAACATCTTCAGACTGAAACTGTACAACTTCTTACTCAGGCTCTTTTCATGGGAAATGTCCTCCCACATATCCTTCAATTCTGTCTTTTCTTTTTTGGTGATGTAAGATGTCACATACCGAGCCACAGCCATACAGTTATCAGCCACAAACTGTATATCCATGTTAGCATTCCACATGGACAAAATCACTGGGTTGTAGTTGTTGATGTACTTGGACTCTTTGTTCCTTTTCAAATTGTACGTATTTTTGGGTGATTTCTTCATCACATTATGTCGCAGTGAAGACATCAAACTGTTCACTCTTCCTTTAGAAATCACCAGTCGTGGAAAGGCGAAACGACATTTTGTGTACAACTTGTCCTTGTTTCTGAATTTACGACGACAGTACTTTCCACAACGATGGCTTTGGAAGCGTAAAACTTGTTCTCTTAGGCTTTTGTGTTCCTTTGCCTTTGGAACAGCACATGTAGAATACTGTTCTATGAAACTCATCACTAAGTCATCCGGATCTGTTCCAGAATTGGGTGCATCTTTGATCCACAGCAGCATATGTATATGAGGAGCACCTCTTGCTTGGTACTCCTTTCTCCAGAAGAAATCCAACACCTCTCCAAGAGGTGGATTTTTCTTGTTCATGATGAAAGACATCATAGCTTCAAATCTATGATTGAAGTACCTGCATACATTCACTGGATCCAAGGAGCACAGTTCTCTGGGTGTCTTGAATTCGATATTTTCAATGTTTCCATTTGCCTCTCGTAGAAATTCAAGTAAATCTTCCCAGCCATACTCGGCACAGCTGAGAGTGAGGAACCATGTGGGAGTTCCTTAGTTCCTCAGCATACATTTTAAATCACCATGACGACGGTACCAGTACTCATTAGTACCACGCTGACATGCCATGAGATTAATCAGGTGAGAATCCAAAATACTGTCTTGCACATTGACTTTATCCATAAAGTCATTTGCCGAGATATTTTGCATCTGTACACCACTTTTCAATATGTGGTTCACTGCATATGACAGTCCAGACAGATCGCTTTCAAACAGTAGATGAAACAAATAGGGAATGCATTGACGAAACCTAGGATCTTCTGCATACAATCGTAAAGTCCGGTATTCAGAAGCAGGAATTTGATCAGGTCGCTCATCATATCTTCCTCCTTGACCTGTTGGAAATAGCTGTGGGAAACACCGAGCTTCCAAACTTTCCTCCCAAACACTAATAGGACTTCCTTTGGCTTGTTTCATTTGAAACAACTCAATAGCATTCCCCATGACTTCCTTGGAATGCAAAGGATGAACACTATAATGTTCATATATTTCTTCATTTTTAGAGGCTTCTACTTTCTCAATTTGACCAGCACACAAATCGCTATCCTCTTCTTCACTCACTTCTTCTTCTGCAACATATACATTCTTGTAGTACTTATTGTTTTTCTTCAAATACAATGTTGCCTTTTTGACTTACCTAACATCCACTAAATCTTGCCAGATTTTCTTACTCTTTGTCGGAACCCCATTAACTAAGATAACCAGAGGTTACTCTTCCACTTTCTCTACTCCAATTGTATTAATGTTTTTCTTCAAATCTAGAGGCAAATAAACAACTCTTCCCTTTAATCCTCTCTGTAAATCTGATGGAGGCAATTTCCCTGTCTTTGGCTCCATTCGTACAATAGCCTGAAAGGGATGGATACTTTGAATCAAAATAGATTCATAAGTATTTAAATCCTTCAATTCAGAAGGAATCTCAACCAATTCCAGATTATTATGAACCGCTCTAGCAGGCATCCGGTTTTGATTTAATTTGTTACAACAATAAGTACACACACGTTGATCCAATCCCAAATCAAAACAATTTTCTACCATCAAGTATGTTGCAAAATCCTTCCATTCACTATTATTTACACTTTCACTTTTCGCATATAAATCCACTAACTTAGTCTGATTCTTATAATAAGTGCGTCGACAACACACACAAGTAAAATTAGGCCTCTCACTTGATTTCACCTGAAACGTGGCAATTTCTTTCTGAAAATTATCTGTACTGGAAACCTGTACACTATCTTCCACATTACCTTCTTCTTCTGGGTCAATTTCAACATTCTCCTCTTTACTTGCAAAGTAACAAAACTCAATTTCTTCACAAATATTCTTCACATCTACTTCAGAACCATGCAAAAGAGCAGTGCATAATTGTTTAAGCATAATTGCTGGATTCTTAGCATAATACAACATTCTAACTAATTTCCTCACTTTATTATGATGCACTGCTAGCATCCTGAAATGATGAAAAACACTCTGGCATACTCTCCTGGAAAGACAAGCCAGTGAATGACCATGCAAACCAGTCACTTCTCTCACTCTGCAAGGATCTAACTCTTGCAACAACTTCATTTTCTGTTTTAAAGTTTTCTTATTAAATGTCCGTACAAAATCACAAAGCAAATTGATGGAATCCTGTCGCACACTGCAAATACTACTACACTTCCAGGTATACACTGGTCCCTTAGGACGTCTTCCTAAAACCTCATTACCTAACACCTCTTCTGCCTCTGTTGTCACAAGTTTTTCTTTTTCAACTAGACAACCATCTTTCACCTCATAAGCTCGACCACTGGTGTCAACTGCATGCACCAAATCATTATCCTGGAAATAACTCTCCTCATTAAAAAATGCCTCACAACTTGAACTATGCATCCATTCTCCTGAAAAAACTTCACAAAAATTACTACGATTAACTGTTCTCTTCCATCTACTATTTCTTTTGAAATCATAAATTGCCTTGTTTAGCTTCCTAATTCTATTGATTATCAAAATAAATAACTTTCGCTTAATTTCAAATGCCTGATCAATAATTTTCTAAACTTTTTTTTTCTCTTATAAAAAACCACTTTCTGTTGACCTTTCTTAATATTTTTTAACAAATTGCCAATTATCCTGTTGCGGAACACTCGTCTACGAATGTCCCTAAACTGATTTTTCCTTCTACTACCATGCACAGAGTTATCTCCTGCTCTAGCAGTGACATTTTTGATTGGCCTTTCCTTTCCGTTTAAATTGGTTCTCTTTTTCTGGACTAAAACATTTTCTGTAGTACTACTTTTTTTTCTACAAATGTTTCTTAGCAATGATTTCGTTGTCTTACCCGGAGCTTTCTTGGTGACTTGACGAGTTTTTATTGTAGAGGAATGCTGCAAGCATTTAGTAATCTGCTGTCTTTGACGTTTTGTAGCCTTTCGGTTTCGTTCTTTAGATGGCATTATGTACTTTTGAAATGATCTGCAGTTGAATCTGTGGTAAAATATAATAAAAAATGTTATTAACCACTATTACCAAACAGTAAATCAATAACAGTCGTCAAAAATTTAACACACTACTTGTCAATTTTACATACAATAATTTTTAGTGCATTGGCAAATTTAGTAGTCACAAATAGTAGCAAAGAAATGGAATGCTTCTACATTTGACCTCCGCTCTTTTATATGTGAATCTGAACTAATTTTATGAGCATATTTGACTATTTTATTAAAGACACTACACACAAGCTGTTTTTGAAGTTGTGTTTAATTTTAAATGAAACGGTTTACATGTTTACTTTTCATTTCCAGTAACTTTTCAAAATAAATGTTTATAGTTCCATAGGCTCAAGCAGGTCAGCTTCCCACCCTATGTCATACAATTCTGACAAATCGGTATCCTCATCATGTTCTTCATCATCCTCAGGATTTAAATCATCCAAGGGATCTACTTCCACTGATGTTTCAATCACAATTTCAATGATAATATCGAGATCAACAGATTGCTCATTATCACTCATGCTTGATGTTGTCGTTATCTTTAAAGAAAGAGAACAACAATGAGATGTTGCAGAGTAAGAGACAAATCTCAGAGACTATAAATGTAAAATTGTTTAACAAGAGTAACATTTTGCAGATATTATTTAACCATGTCCAGCGATGCTGAGGAGGTGAGGCCTATGTCCAATTTTTCAGTGAACAGGACTCATCTCTTCTTAACCTTGGATAAGCCTCACCAACACTGTGTCCCCTGCTAATACTTAAATTTAAAGGAGCAGATTTATGTTAACTGGCGCATCCCCAGGGATGCACCAGTTAACGTGCGCCACTGCTCTGCCACCCATGATGTGCCGCATTTACAATGCAGAGCACCATTGAGCAAAAACAGCACAGATGCGTCACGCATCTGTTCCACAAAAACGGCGCATTGCACGAATCACGTCGTAAGCGCGACATGTCTACTGCAATGCACAGGGGCAAGCCACACATTGCATGGTGCATCACTCCTTATGCCTGTTTCAAACAGGCGTAAGGATTTGATTCAGCAATGCCATAAATGTGACTCAGTAAAATCTTCTTAATTTTACTGTGTTAGTTTTACAGGGCTTTCGTGCAAATGACTGGCCACCCTACAACAAAACGCTCACATGAAATCTGACGCAGGTTTCATGTGGCACAGGACTTTACAGCATGACACATCTGCCTAGATGCATCAAGTTGTAAATATGTCGCAACATAGCAAATCTTTTGCACCGCCGCTGCGTCACAAAAGTGACGCACAGCGGCGCAACAGAGGCACACGGCTATCATAAATCTGTCCCTAACATTTTAAATGATTGATTCAGGATGACGATAAGGTGTGGCCTATCCAGAGGTTTGTTTGAGGTGAGGCCTATTCAGGGTTGCAGATGAAATTTAGGCTTGTTGAAGAGTACAGAGGAGATAATACATGTGCAGGCCTACCAATGAAATGAGTCATGTCCACTTCACTCTTGAACAAAGGCCAGTCCTCTTCTGTGTCCGTGGACAGGCCTAAACCTCATCTGCACAATGTGATTCGTAAAGTTAGGAAACACAGGTGATGTAATTGAAAAATGTGGAATTTCTTTTCCTCATTTCACAATCACATCACCTGTATTTCCTTTGCTTAGGTATCTCATAGTGCAGATGGAGTCTAGCATATCAAAGAGTACACAGAAGTTGAGCACTGTATACAACAATTTTGACATTTACAGAAGATTCAGCTTCTCCATGCCCCCTACACAGTCCTAAATGTTTACAGTTTAAACTGACGGTATCTTGTTGGAGATGAAGTGAGGCCTGTCTTGCAACATGGTGCATCTTTTGCATCACTGCTGCATCGGTTTCATGTGGCACAGGACTTTACAGCATGACACATCTGCCTAGATGCATCAAGTTGTAAATATGTCGCAACATAGCAAATCTTTTGCACCGCCGCTGCGTCACAAAAGTGACGCACAGTGGCGCAAAAGAGGCACACGGCCATCATAAATCTGCCCCTAACAGTTTAAATGATCGATTCAGGATGACGATAAGGTGTGGCCTATCCAGAGGTTTGTTTGAGGTGAGGCCTACTCAGGGTTGCAGATGAAATCTAGGCTTGTTGAAGAGTACAGAGGAGATAATACATGTGCAGGCCTACCAATGAAGTGAGTCATGTCCACTTCACTCTTGAACAAAGGCCAGACCTCTTCTGTGTCCGTGGACAGGCCTAAACCTCATCTGCACAATGTGATTCGTAAAGTTAGGAAACACAGGTGATGTAATTGAAAAATTTGGAATTTCTTTTCCTCATTTCAGAATCACATAACCTGTGTTTCCTCAGCTTAGTTATCTCATTGAGCAGATTTAGTCTAGCATATCCAAGAGTACGCAGAGGATGAGGACTGTATCCAACAGAGCAATGTACATTACTCACCTCCTTTGACACTTACAGAAGCCTCAGTTTAATATTTCTCAGTTCAATATTTATTTAAAGAAGCACACAAAATATGACCTCATAAATGTGAAAAGCGTTTTAAAAAAAAAAACGATTTTCTGGTCATAATTTGAAAACACAACACAGGTCCTATGTAGAAGCACATCCTATCAGTACTTAAATTAGCCAAGCACACATGGGGGCGTATTTACAAGGACCTTACACCACAGGGAAATAACTTAAATTAAAATGGGGAAAATAACATCAAAGGGACTCAAAGGCCTTTTAAATATGCCCCAAGCAGCCTATGAAACTCTAGCAGTACATATCAAGAAACTTAAATGACTTCAATAAACGTTTTTAAACACATCAAGTAAAGCAGTTATTCAACTACATTCATGGGGAAGTGACTTAAAATGCCCTAACACACATGAAAGCGTATTTTGAAGGCCCTTAAACCATTTTTGCATCACTTTTAACATGGCTATGTAACTCAAAGAAACAAAAACTAAATTTGCCAAGCACACATGGGGGCGTATTTACAAGGACCTTGCACCACGGGGAAATGTCTTAAATTAAAATGGGAAAAATAAAATCAAAGGGACTCAAAGACCTTGTAAATATGCCCCAAGCAACCTATGAAACTTTAGCAGTACATATCAAGAAACTTAAATGACTTCAATAAACGTTTTTAAACACATCAACTAAAGCAGTTATTCAAGTACATTCAAGACGAAGTGACTTAAAATGCCCTAACACACATGAAAGCGTATTTTGAAGGCCCTTGCACCATTTTTCCATCACTTTTAACATGGCTATGTAACTCAAAGAAACAAAATCTAAATTTGCCAAGCACACATGGGTGCGTATTTACAAGGACCTTGCACCACGGGGAAATGACTTAAATTAAAATGGGGAAAATAACATCAAAGGGACTCAAAGACCTTGTAATTATGCCCCAAGCAACCTATGAAACTCTAGCAACATTTTAAATACACAAATTTCTTCATAATTTTCTCCTTAAAGCATACTATTCTCTATCTAAATTAAATGAATTTTTTCTCACCTTAGCAAATACTTTTTGAGTTTTAAAACAGTCTCAGACACACACCAATTTGTCTTCAGCAGAGCAAAAGGTATGCACTCCAGAGGCTGCAACCAACAATGGCACAGAAATGCTGTAATTCATCACACATATCTCTCATGTCACCCAATCAAAACTCTTCCCTCACTTTTTTCAAATCAACACCCTTCCCCCCTCTGCCCTTTCTGCCTTTTTTCCATAGCAACCACCTCCTGAAAGACCTCTCATGTTTGCAAGTTCACACAACAATGTTTCAATTGAACTCTCAGTACACCTGCGTATCCAGTGCAATCTTTCATAAAATGATTTTTTATTGACCATTCAAATTACATCTTTCAAAGAACTCATCCATGCACCCTAACTTTCTGTTTTCAGCAATCAAAATCCACCAATCACTGCTACTGATTAATTACCACAGAAACTCCACAGTTTTTTTCATTACATACTCCTACTGTTTCAACTGCCATTTCATTACCACACTTCATCTGACTGCAGCAGAACCTCCTCTCACCATGTTTTCTGTCTGGATTGTTGGACATAGTTATATCCACTGGGCTCAAAGGTATGCTGATAACAGAAATTTACACAACCTCAATTTACAAAATGTGGAAATCAACTGGATTGGCCACAGAGGATTAAGATGTCACCAATTGATACCATTGGCGAAAACCTTTTTGCATTTGCCAAAACCTGACCTGTTAATTGTGCACTGTGGAGGAAATGACTTGGGCACTTTGACTGGGGTAGGTCTGGAAATGCTTTTAAAGGACACCTTTGAGCAATTGATGGCACTATTTCCTCAAACTGCCTTGGTATATTCAAATATATGCCAAAGACAGAAATGGAGATGGTCAAACCAATTTTGTCCACAAATTGAGAAATCGAGGAAGCATGTAAATAAATCTGTTTCAGCTTACATGAGAGACCATGGAATGGGCTCCATCTACAACAATAACTTGCGTTACTACATGCAAGATATATACAGAGCAGATGGAGTTCACTTCTCAGATGAGGGGAACAGAATTTTCATCCTCAATTTAAGACTGTGCATTGGTACCTACTTGTAGGTACCTACATCAGCCACAGGACCCAAAAGCTCTTTTCAGAGCTACCCTACATCTGATCACTCACAATTATTATTTTACTCTAACTTTTTTCACTAATTTTCACCAAAGTACGCTCCCCGGTACGCACACCGGACGCTAATCGCGCGAAAATTTGAAAAAAAATTGGTTTTTTTCCGCACATATGGGCCTCCTCAGCCACCCTCAGAAAACCTAGGTGGTTAGGATACGTCTACCGTGCACCCTTCTACTCATTCTCAACATTATTTGCCCTCCATCTTGTATCTCAAATCTACCGAAACACAAAATGGAGGACTCCCGTAACGCTGCCGGTTCGCGTACCGGGGCTCGCACCGGGAAGCGCTCGCTCAAAAAAGGTGGGAAAGTAATATACAGAAAAACCACTGGAGACACTTTCACCAAATATAGATTAGCTCATACTACATACCAATCCCTACCATTTTCACAAATTTGGTTGGAATTCCATTTACCCATTTAGCCTGTAGACCTCTCTAAATACCCTGAGGTAAATTACTTCACAAAACACATCTGAAGTGTTGGAATTGACAACCAATTAAAATGTTACTTTCATTTTCTACTTTTTTTACCTGAAATTTGATTGGTTATGTACCTGAATATATATAAAGAAAGAGAGAGAAACACAGCCATTTTGACTACTACTTCCTGAACTACATTGCAAGATCATTTTCACTGACAACTTAAACTTGTTTTTTAAAGGTAAGATGTTATTTTATAAATTTGAAAACATTTTCAGATAGTTATATACTATCCCTCTGTAAGAGTTAGACATTGAGAAAGGCTTGTTTATTATAATTATGGATTGATTTAGGTTTCTGTGGTATAATTATGAATTTACTTAGGCTTTTTCACAGGCACTTTTTAATAGTACTACTTCACGCCTGAAAAGTACCTGTCTGAACTTAAACCCAACAGTGCCCTATCTCTACTGATATATTTATTTTTTATGCAAATTTCAGCACAAAAATGGAAGGAGAACAGAACGTTTCCTTTGAAATTGTTGAGGAAATCATTGAACCCATTGACTTGGAATTCATGGATGAATCACGAGACCATGAACTTCTACAATGTGTAGAATCTGTGGATTTCTTACTTCAATATGAGGACGGTCAAATGTGGAAAGTTATGTTCAGTCAAAAAGAAGACATATCGGACAGTCAAATGTTAGACGTTCTATTAAATTTTGAAAAAGAATCAGAAAAATAAATGTATATTTAATAATCAAAAATTGTTCGAGTCTTTAATCATTTTTATATCTAATTCATAAACTAGTACCAAATTGATTATAATGTAAAGTCAGACTTATAGTATACTGTGCAACTTTATATTATCTCCAATGTGTATTTAACATCTCTTTATCATCTCCTGCCTCCATATTGTTTCTGCTTTCCTGACACACTATGGTATGAATTCCATATTCCACAATAACTTCTGAAACAACATGCAAGATATCTACAAAGGAGACGGTGTATATTAATTTTTTGACTCTGCATTGGTACCTACATATTGCTACTTAAATAAAAAAAACGAAAAAAAACCCAACAAAACGAACAATCAATAAACATACAATATTTAAAAAGTCTATCATTCCTTTTTCCTTATATTACGCTCCCCGGACCGCTTCCCGGTGCACGTACCGGGCGCTCCCCACGCAAAAAAAACGAAAAAAATATGTTTTTTTCTTTTCCCCCGTGGGGCCCTTTTAAAGCCTCCACATCAAACCTAGGGGGTCAGGGAGGATCTGCTATGCCCCCTTATGGTCATTTACCCCTTTGTTTTGGCCTCCTCTTGTCTCTCGATCCTACCGAGAGACAAGATGGCTCCGCTCCGGACTGTTTAGAATGTTGACAGACACCGGAGAGCCAATCAGCTTCGCTTCGCGAAGTTCCGTTACGCGTCAGGTACGCGAACCGGGGCGCTGCCCGGAGCGCGCTTACAGATATATATATTTTTTTGAACGTTAATTTCTCAAAATCCACTGGAACACATATATTGGGACCTAGCAAAGGCACATCGGGCTACCAGTCCCTACAATTTTGCCAAGTTTCGTGGCAATCCATTCAGCCGTTCGAGCTAAAAGTGAGGCCAACCGCCCTATGGAAAACTGCATGGGAAAAACTTGTTTTGGGACCCCCCTTTTTTCTCGGCCCCCCTTGACAAAACCCCCCAAAATTTTCAGGGGCTGCTCAGAAACAAAATGTTCCATTTCCCTGAAAATTTCAGCCAATTCCGTCCTCAAACGCCAAAGTTATTCGACATAGAATTTTCAAAAATCCCATAGAGAAAAAATCCTAACTATATATACCTACTGGCGACCGCCAGTAGGTAATATATATATATATATATATATATATTCACTGAAAAAACCATAGGTTATAGACCATATATAGTTAGGAATTAGCATTTACAAAACCTTGAAAATTCACTGAAAAAACCATAGGTTATACACCATATATAGTTAGGAATTAGCATTTAAAAAACCTTATTTTACTCACACAAAACCATTGAAATTCCATATATAGTTAGTTGCACTAACTATATATCGCGCACCCGCAATCCACTGCTGATCATGTCACATATTACATCATTCATGACATGGTCAGTGACATCACTGATGACATCACTGATGACATCTCAAATGACATCACTGATGAGATCACTGATGACATCATCCAGTGACTGTGTGTTTCTGTAAAGTTTAAATATGTTTTACATATTGAAGAATGAGTAGATGTATAAGTGTCTGGACGAAGGATTTAGTAGGTGCATGACTGAATGTATGAGTGAGTGATTAAATGTGTCTCACTGAGTGCATGGGTTAGTGAGTAAACTGTCTTAATTTGTGCATCATTATGTCTGTTGTTCTGTAAACTGCTGCATGTGTTGATCAGTAGCTATATGATTAACTATATGGGTTATTGATTGATTGTCCAAGTATTTGTATAGGAGACTGAGTGTGTGTGTGGCTGGCTGGGAGGTGTGTGACTCTGTGCAGATCAATGTGTACTTGTATCAATGATTGTATAAGAAAGTAAGTATGTGTTAGTATATGTTTGAAAATGTAAGGTGCTCTATGTTTAACTGTATAGACAAGAAAATGGAAGTGTGATTGATTCTTTACAGGACTGACTAGGTGTGTGAGTAACTCCATGGATGAGTGGCAGAGTGTAAGTGTCTGTATAGGTGTATGAGTGCATATGATAGTGTTGTAAAGATGAGTGATTGTATGTATGAATGATTGTATGGGTGAATGAGTGAATGTGTCTGTAGACGTAGGAATCAGTGAGTACGTATGTAGTAACTAGTATTGGTGTGTCAATGGTTTCAAAAATTATACTCTGTATTTAACACTGGGTGAAACAGAGGTTATATTAAAACGTGAGGAGATGCATTGTATTGTCACATGAATGATATCATCAGTGATGTGGTCATTGATGTCAAATGAGATGTCATCAGTGATCTCATCAGTGATGTCATTTGAGATGTCATCAGTGATGTCATCAGTGATGTCACTGACCATGTCATGAATGATGTAATATGTGACATGATCAGCAGTGGATTGCGGGTGCGCGATATATAGTTAGTGCAACTAACAATATATGGAATTTCAATGGTTTTGTGTGAGTAAAATAAGGTTTTTTAAATGCTAATTCCTAACTATATATGGTGTATAACCTATGGTTTTTTCAGTGAATTTTCAAGGTTTTGTAAATGCTAATTCCTAACTATATATGGTCTATAACCTATGGTTTTTTCAGTGAATTTCAATGGTTTTTTAATAGCAAATATCATAAGCTGTCGAATGTCAAGTACGTGGTAAGTGAAAACATTTTCGTGTTTATGCACACTGATCTGCTTTGAATGGTGCCCCCCCCCCCTCATTTCTATTAGGAGTACTCTCTCTTTGCAGATAGTGAAAGGTAGTTAACGCAGGCCTTTGCCCCCGTTGTAATCCGTCGTGCCTGCTTCTCTCTCCATTTGATTGATTGTTATCCAAGTATTTACTGTTTTAGAATTAGTTCTCTTTGGTTCATTCTCTATTTACAAACAAACACAGAGTCGCAATACTCTGTTTAGTCTTTGCAGATAACGAAAAATCGTGTAAAAAAAAAAGAAAAGGAATCGAGCAAAATCAGTAGGCCACTAATGGGATCTCTTTTTGACCTCGCTCAAATAGAAACATTAGGAACAACCCCTCATGACAAATACAAAACTAGTGAGATGAACTGAACTCCACACAATGATGGCTGCAAAACAGCTCGGCTCCGCCACCCACCCCGCCCAAAATAACGATAAAGAGCGGCTGCCATGATTGGTTGCGGAATGGCCACAACGGAGCTACGAAATGGTGCTGCTCTCATGCTAACCCCAGCTTCGGTCTGAAACATCCAGAAACACTGTAGACTACCAATTCGATCAGTTCCGGTAGCGCCCCAATGTAACCCGGTAGAGAAGAACTAGCCCTCCCCTCTTTGACTGATGGTTCTTGTTGCCTGTCCTTTCTGTTGTCATTTAACAGAACTATTTAGCCTGCTGAAAGGGGTTGTGTTTCGACCGCTGGTTGGTGGAGACATTTTGACTATATTCTGGACCTGCGTTGTCGCGTAATGCGTCATATGACGCGCCGCGTTAGCGCATCCGGAAGTCATCCGGGGCGCGCAGCGCGTAACGTAACCATAACAAGTCATGTGACTTGTTAATAAAACTTTTCATTGGTTCATTTTACTTTTCTTATTCTAATGATGAAAGCCTTGGTCATATCACCTAAAAATTACGCTTTTAATTACTTCCGAACATTATTTTCTCTTAAATATATGTTATAATGTTCCAGGCTAATGTACTTTCCCGGAAATTTTACAACTGTCCTGCAAGTAAAATATATTCTTTTTTCGAGAAAAAGAGCGTTTCTTCGTTCTATGACGGAGCCGTTGAGCAAAAGAGGGTCGACCTGCTGTCTTAGTCGCCGATACGCCTGAATATGAGATTCTTATCGATCACTTTATGTTGCAGGAATAGAAAACACAACAGCCCTTGACCATTTATCTTTACTGCGTTCCTTCGTATTATACCTTTTACCCTTCATGTAATTGGTCTGCTTTATTTCACTTGCCTTTTAATGATTCTAAAACAGTGACTATTATTAAAAACTTTACCAATGTATACACTACTACCATGTTTTCTTTTAAAAACCTTTATTGTGAAAATTTCATTATACAAATACGAGCCTATAACCACGTGGGCCTGCCACGGAGCAAACTGTAATCGTATATGATGAATAGACATTTACACTGTAGAGGAACGTAACGGGCGGGCCATTAGGTTGCAAAAACTAAGGTGTCTAACAGTTACGGAATCGGTGGACGTACATTTTATAATTAAAATACGACAGGGCCAGTTACAATAAAATTATCTAGATATACATTTGCGGGCAAGTACCATGGGTGACGTTAATTCGAATTTTCAACAGTACAGTAATCAATAACACATCAGAACTTAATATCAATAGGGATGTCGAAATATTCAATCAATTCTCGTCCCCGCCCGCCATGTGCTTCAAAACTGCATACGTATCTCGTGATTTCAAGGTTCTGCAACCAGTACACAACAAGGAGTTACGAGTCCCATTTATTCCGGCGCCATTTTGGGCGAGGACGGGCAGGTCCAGGATATAGTCAAAATGTCTCTACCAACCATCGACTATGATGATGTTCATATGCTGTATTTATTAGAGTAACACTCATCTGCCCACATGAAATTAATTTACCACAATCTAAACATGTCATTTTAATCTTTCCAAAGTTCTTCTAAATATTTGGGACCGTTTCCCTTGCCTCTGAAGCTCTCAGTGCCACTTCTTTGATGAATGTACTAGCAGGTCAGGGGTTCTCCTCCAAATCTCTCTTTTATGCAGCACTATAATTAATTGGTGCCACCTCTCCATATGACGATGCATGGTAATGGGGTGACCCACGCCGAGTTTCAGCATTGTAGGATGACCACACCAACTTCCTAGACATCACCTCGGTGCCATCCGAATCTTGGCATCTCAACGCCTAGTGGTATCTTCCATACAGAAAATATTGTTACGCTGCCTTTGGCCCCATTCGCACATCAGTCCGCAACTTAGACATCACCTCGATGCCATCCGGATCTTGGCATCTCAGCGCCTTGTGGTGTCAGTCAGAAAATATTGTTGCGCTGCCTTTGGCCCCATTCGCACATCAGTCCGCTACTGACACCATCTCACAGGCCAATAGGGCGCCCCACGCCGACTTTTACCATTGTACGATGGCCACACCAGTGGCACAACTTCCTAGACATCACCTCGGTGCCATCCGAATCTTGGCATCTCAACGCCTAGTGGTATCTTCCATACAGAAAATCTTGTTACGCTACCTTTGGCCCCATTCGCACATCGGTCCGCAACTTAGACATCACCTCGGTGCCATCCGGATCTTGGCATCTCAGCGCCTTGTGGTGTATTCTCTTCAGAAAATATTGTTGAGCTGCCTTTGGCCCCATTCGCACATCCGTCCGCAACTTACACATCACCTCGGTGCCATCCGGATCTTGGCATCTCAGCGCCTTGTGGTGTCTTCTACTCCGAAAATATAGTAGAAAATATTGTTGCGCTTCCTTTGGCCCCATTCACACATCAGTCCGCTACTGACACCATCTCACAGGCCAACGGGGCGCCCCACGCCGACTTTCAGCATTGTAGGATGGCCACACCAGTGCGGCAACTTACTAGACACCACCTCGGTGCCATCCGGATCTTGGCGCGTTGTGCTGCCTTCGGCCTATTCGCACATCGGTCCGCTACTGACGCAAACTCACAGGCCAACGGGGCGCCCCACGCCGACTTTCAGCATTGTTGGATGGCCACACCAGTGCGACAACTTACTAGACACCACCTCGGTGCCATCCGGATCTTGGCGCGTTGTGCTGCCTTCGGCCTATTCGCACATCGGTCCGCTACTGACGCAAACTCACAGGCCAACGGGGCGCCCCACGCCGACTTTCAGCATTGTAGGATGGCCACACCAGTGCTGCAACTTGCTGGACACCACCTCGGTGCCATCCGGATCTTGGCGCGTTGTGCTGCCTTCGGCCTATTCGCACATCGGTCCGCTACTGACGCAAACTCACAGGCCAACGGGGCGCCCCACGCCGACTTTCAGCATTGTAGGATGGCCACACCAGTGCACCTTACTAGACACCACCTCGGTGCCATCCGGATCTTGGCGCGTAGTAAAGCTGCAGCAGCTGCAAATAAGCTTCAGACAGTGTTACAACCGCTGCTCAGAACTCTCAACTATGACACCACCTCGGTGCCATCCAGATCTTGGCGCGTTGTGTTGCCTTCGGCCTATTTGCACATCGGTCCGCTACTGACGCCGCCTCACGTGCCAACGTATTTTCTCCTAATTTTACACCCTATGCCGCATAACAGGTCATGTGACTTGTTTATAAAACTTTTCATTGGTTCATTTTACTTTTGGTTTCCTAATGATGGAAGGCTTCATCATGTGACCTAAAAACAACACTTTTCATAGGATGAAAACTTTTTTTTTTTCCCCAAACGATGAAAGCCCCACCTTGTTTCTGGATGTTTCAGACTGAAGCTGGCGTCAGCATGAAAGCACCACCATCTCGTAGCTCAGTCGTGGTCATTCCGCGAGCAATCATGGCAGCCGCTCCCCACCAGAAGCCTGCAGGAGTCGGAGCCCCCAAAACTTTTGATGAATTCTCAAGGCGGAGGGGACGCTTTCGAGAATGAGGTCCAAGACCTAGCAGACAAGCGTCCGATTTCCAAGGTGTCCCAGGGCCATTTCAGTGGACCAGGCCCAAAAAGGAAACAGCCTGCCGCCATTTTGAGAGTCCTGTGACAGCCGCCTATCGCTGCACCGCAAGAGTGGGCGCAACTCAGCTGAATTGCGGCTTTTGACACAGTGGACCAAAAACGGACGGAATGGCAACTGAAACGGTAAAGGGGCGCCCCACTACAACAGATGACACTCCACCTGGAGAGGCCCGTTCACGCCGCCTCCCCCGGGGCGCTCCACGCCGTTATTCGGAGCAGCATTGTAGGATACCAAAACCAGTGCGGCAACTTACTGGACATCACCTTGGTGCCATCGTTCTGCTGCCTTGGAACTATTCGCGCAACAGTTTGCTACTGATGACCCACCCCCCGCAACGCCCCATGCCGTTATTTGCTGGGTGGCAACTTACTAGACATCACTTTCGTGTCATCTAGATTTCAACGCGTTCTGCTGCCTTGGAACTATTCGCACAACAGTTTGCTACTGATGACCCACCCCCCGCGACGCCCCACGCCAGAAATCTGGACGTTGTGCTGCGTTGGGACTATTCGCACAGCCGACCGCTACTTCGTTGTTTTTCCCTAAAAATGTTTATATGTTATTACTATTTTTGTTTTCTTGTATATATTTATAAATTATTAAAGTTTTATAATCTTACTACTTTGTCGGAGTGCTATATATTTTTAATGTGACACATAATTGTAAAAACTTTGATGTACAAACAGTCATCCCTGGAATCTTCCGCTTCAGGCTCGGTCCCCTCCCCAATCACAATACAGGATGGTTTTCAGATAATAGCAACGCTTCTGCTGTGACGAATCTCATCGAGTGTGGGCCTTGATCTACTATAACTCCTTTGAAGAGGGGTGATTCTTTACAGCTGTGGCCATAAACTACATCTGCAGGGCTAGCTGATACCCTAGGACCAGCCTGGACAATCGGACACAGAGGAAAAGGAGTGTCAGAGGGTGCGGTAGTGAATAGGGCGAAAGGGAGGTGTCGGGCGGGCACAGGGTGTGATTCTCAGGGAACAGCAGCACAGATGGGGGAGGTTTATTACCCATGCATAAGACAGAGAGCGGGGGTGACCACTGCCTGGGGGAGATGTTTGCGAGGGTGGGGAGCCATGCTAAGGATCGACAGCGTGCACAGAGTGGGTCTGGTCAAGGCATCTAAAATGGCTGCCGTGCACGACAAAAGTGTGGCATTTGAAAAAAGACAAGATGGCGCAGACAATGTTTTTCAACACTTCCTGATTTCCTTCGAATCGAACGTTAACAGACGTTGGGGCATATTACCAAAGTTAAGCGATATTTATCCCTAACGATGCTTAGCAACGATTTTTTTACCGTCAGAAATTATCGCAGATAAACCTTGCTATTATCAAGGTTTATCGGAAATACGATAAAAAACGACCGCAATGCATTAATATCGCTGAAAACTCAGCGATATTCATGCATTACCGAGCTAATGCTCTTAGCCATGTTATCCACCTCCCATTGGATAACATGGCTAAGAACTGCTCAGGGCAGGTGGTAGCTTTTAGAGATATTCGCCCTTATCTCGAATATTTCCAAAAGTTGATAATAGGAGATAGCGATGTTAGCGACTGTTTCCAGTCGCTAACATCTTGGCATGCCCACTTTGCATGTCATTAGTGATAAATATCACTCACATGCAAAGTGGGGCCCAAGATGGTCGCTATCTTCTACTAGCCGTCGCTAACTGGTGTTAGCAACAGCTAGGTAATACACATATAATTTTATCTCCGCGAAGCGGAGCGCTGTTACAGATATATATCTTGTTTCTGAACGTTAATTTCTCAAAATGCACTGAACCACATATATTGAGACCTAGCAAAGGCACATCGGGCTACCAGTCCCTACAATTTTGCCAAGTTTCGTGCAAATCCATTCAGCTGTTCGATCCTACCGAGAGACAAGATGGCGGCCGCTACGGACTGTTTGGAATGTTTACAGACACCGGAGAGCCAATCAGCTTCGCTTCGCAAAGCTCCGTAACGCGAAAAGTACGCGAAGCGGTGCGCTGTTACAGATATATACCTTTTTTTGAACGTTAATTTCTCAAAATCCACTGGAGCACATATATTGAGACCTAGCAAAGGCACATCGGGCTACCAGTCCCTAATATTTTGCCAAGTTTCGTGCAAATCCATTCAGCCGTTCAATTATTATTATTATTATTTTTTTTGGCCCCGCGGGGCCCTTTTAAAACCTCCACATCAAACCTAGGGGGTCAGCGAGGATCTACTATTCCCCCTTATGGTCATTTGCCCCTTCGCTTTCGCCTCCCCTTGTCTCTCGATCCTACCGAGAGACAAGATGGCGGCCGCTACGGACTGTTTGGAATGTTCACAGACGCCGGAGAACCAATCAGCTTCGCTTCACAAAGCTCCGTTGCGCGAAAAGTACGCGTAGCGGAGCGCTGCCCAGTCCGCGGTTACAGATATATATCTTTTTTTGAACCTTAATTTCTCAAAATCCACTGAAGCACATATATTGAGACCTACAAAAGGCACATCGGGCTACCAGTCCCTACGATTTTGCCAAGTTTCGTGCAAATCCATTCAGCCGTTCGGGCTAAAAGTGAGGCCAACCGCCCTATGGAAATTAACATAGGAAAAACGCGTTTTGGGACCCCCCTTTTTTCTCGGCCCCCCCTTGATGAACCCCCCCAACATTTTCAGGGGCTGCTCAGAAACAAAATGTGCCATTTTCCTGAAAATTTCAGCCAATTCCGTCCACAAACGCCAAAGTTATTAGACATAGAATTTTCAAAAAACCCATAGAGAAAAAATCCTAACTATATATACCTACTGGCGACCGCCAGTAGGTAATATATATATATATATATATATATATATATATAAGAAACATAAAAATAAGATGCAGCACTGGGTTCTCTACTGATAACAAGTGAGTAAATCAGAATTTGTTGTTCGGATGATTTTAGGTGAATATTTTAAAGTTCCAAAACTCCACACTTAGAAGAATTTCCAAGGGAAACCAGTCAAGGGAAACCAGTCAATGTTAGCCTATGGAAGGAAATTCAAGTCACTGGTAAGTATGGTTAGAATTACTTTTCAAAATCAGTGCAGGGCTCATATGTAGCACTGAGGTCTCTCCTAATAACAGGTGAGTAAATCGGAATTCGTAGTACATCGAGTAAGCCCCACAGAGCTGCGTAGCAGAGAGATGTAAAAAGGGGCACGGCCTGCACCACTTCTCTGCAATGCAGCAAAGTGGCGCTTCCTGGAAGCACCTGATGGGCTACTTGGCCCCCATGGTCGCTCAGGTTTGATGTAGAATTTTTTTCCCAACTTAAAACGCGCCACAGGGCGTATTTGCACACATCATGTCAAGCCCCGTACCCTCCCTTCACAACTGTGTAAATGCGCCAAGTTGAGAGATTAAGTCCCCTTCAATCCTAAGGGTTCCTAGGGTCAAACTAGCCCACAACATACTTCCAGTAAGCGCAACAGAGCTGCGTTACATAGGGGTGTAAAAAGGGGCATGGCCTCTGAACACCTGTCTGCAATGCAGCTCCCTGGCGCATACTGGAGATTCCTGTTGGGCTATTTGATCCTCAGGGACCCTCAGTATTGAAAAAGAATGTATTTCACAACTTAAAACACACCACGGGCGCGGTTGCACAGTGCTGAAGGCAGGGGGCCTGGCCTGAGGTGATATGTCTGCAAACAGTGTGGCGCGTCTTAAGTTAGAGAATTAATTCCTCCTCAATTCTGTGTGTCCCTGGGGGCCAACTAGGCCACCAGGTACCTCCAGTATGCGCCAGGAGGCTGCATTGCAGAGAGGTGTTTAAAGTCCACGCCCCTTTTTACAACACTCTGCAATTTCAGCGATTTAGGCGTACGCAGTTGTATATACCCTGTCTTATTGCATTTTCATATTTTTTTCCACTAGAAGGACAATTTTTAGAATCACCAAATGTCCGTCGCTCCCACATCTGTAGCATAGTAGTGGAGTATTTATTTTTTCATAGTTTGTACCCTTAAATTTACCATCTTATTTTGAAAACCTTTCCTTCTCTGTTTTTTTAGGGCTTGCGCCTTCGTTGCAGTGCACATCATTGTCGTGCAGCGAGAGCCTTTTTGTATAGGGTTTTGAAAGCTGACCACACGCTCATGCATGGGAGTCTGAGTGTACAGGAGCGGGCAAACACCTCTAGGCAGTAGGATTGGATGGAGTACAGCAGTCTGGGTGTGCAGGAACGGGCAGTCACCTCTGAGCAGTGGGAGTGGATGGGGTGCAGCAGTCTGGGTACGCAGGAATGGACTGTCACCTCCCGGCAGTGGGAGTGGATGGGGTGCAGCAGTCTGGGTGCACAGGAACGGGCACTCACCTCCGGGCAGTGGGAGTGGATGGGGTGCAGCCATCTGGGTGCGCAGGAGCGGGCACTCACCTCCGGGCAGTGGGAGTGGATGGGGTACAGCAATCTGGGTGCGCAGGAATGGGAAGTCACCGCTGGACAGTGGGAGAAAAAGAGCACGCAGACTCCTCCTTGCAGTGGGAGTTGATGGGGTGCAGCAGCCTGGATGTGCAGAGGCGAAACGGAGAATTATGCATGTACAGTTGTATGTACTCTGCAATTACTAATTCTATACTATCTTTCAGAACACTAAACTTGAGGGTACACTATTTTAAAGACTAATTTTAAATCAAGGCTGACTTCAATGCTGTCCGTAGTGTTGACCCAAAGCTGAATTCAAGTTATGAACACTACTGTCTGCAGTGCAGCTCGAAGGCATTAGTTTAAAGACCAGCTGTACCGTAAGGTTGGCCTGAGCCAGCAGGCACTGCTGTCCTACAGACACCTCTTCAGCACGGTGCTGCGGGAGGGGTGGGATGCATCAGCCAGAGTGCGCACGTGCGAATAAGCGATGTTGCTTTGCGTAATGATGTGATCTCTGACCCCATTCAGTCACATCTCTGTCTCATTTTAAAGACCAGCTGTAACGCAAGGTAGGCTTGAGCCTACGTGCAGCGCTGCCCTACAGACACCTGTTGAGGGTGGTTCTGCGGCAGGGGTGGGGTGCATCACCATGAGTGCGCAGGTGCAAAAAAGCGATGTTGCCGTCCGTAATGATGTGATCTCTGACCTCATTCAGTAACATCAGTCTCATTTTAAGGACCTGCTGGACCGTACTGTAGACCTGAGCCAACGGACAGCGCTGCCCTACAGACACGTGGCGTTGGCTACTAGGTGCACATGCACACAGGCTACCGCCACTGCATTACACGCAAACATTATGCTTCTAGCATGCACTCTAGTCCTTTCTATGTAAACCTTGCCATAACATAATATTACGTAACCTTGTGTGTTCACGTGCACTCCCACTCCTCTTTGAACCACAATTACCACTAACAGTTGGTTGATCGTACTACAAAAACGAAGGATGCACTCAACTCCTATTTCCTATCAAGCTTAAAATAAACCTTCATTTACCTCCAGACATTTCCACCATTAAATTATTTCTCTCTTTACAGAAATTCCCGTGATTGGCTGAAGACGGGCTGAGCTGGAGCTCTCCCCGCAATGATGCCCTGAATATTCTAACACCTACCTTCCATGGCAATATCAAGACACTGTTCCATTGTGAAGACCTGGTCTACCAAACAAACGTTCCCCGGACTCAAAGCTTGCACCAACACGTCGTGGGACACACCAGTGGTGGCAGGTGAGCAGTGAAGCCTCAGTGTGCAAGACCTACAATTGAGCACAGTGCGGGGGAAGGGGTTGGGGTGCACAGGTGCATGCAAGCGATTTCCCCGTAGCTAATAATGTAGGACTACATTATCAAAGAACGGCGATAACATTATCACCACTTTAGCGACAGGAAACTGCTGCTGAAGCGACGATAATGGGTTGATAATATGCCCTTGTGAATTCCCATAGATTCCCAGGTTCACACCAAAACCTGAGCTTCTAAGGGAATTCACAAAGGCATATTATGAACCCCTTATCGCCGCTTTAGAGGCAATTTCCTATAATATTATCGCCCTTCCTTCATATTATGGCCCATAATCTCTGGCTTCATGTATTTAATTTTAAGGACTTCTTAAACCACACTCTTTCTCGCAGACCCCAGCGTCCTAGACAAACGGGTGACGGAGGGTAAATACTGAGGGCTGAGTGCAATAGGCCGACGCTCTGTCTCCTCCTCCCTCTCTTCTTTTAACTCTCCCTCCCCTTCTCTCTTCTACCCACTGCCCCTCCCTTCCATTTTCACTATGGTACTTTCATTCGAACTAGCTTTCTTTACCTCTTCCACATAGCACACATACTTATGTTTCATTTTTGTCTTGCAGGTTTCCTACGCTGCTTCCACTGGAGTCCAACCCACGTTTTTTTTTAAATACTGTTCTGTTAGAGTTACATTTCTATTTATTTATGTTTTAATAAAGGTTACTTTTTTTAAATAAATAACTGAGTGTATAGGTCTTCTTTTCTGACAACACTTGACTATTATTTATTGTGATAATCATCTGTTTATAGAAGTTTTTAAGGACATTATTTAATATTAGAGTGCTCTTACAAAACATAATCTAACTAACTGTTAGACAAATGAAGCCTGGGTAATTGTACAACTGCAAAAGTTCTATGAGTGTATCACTTTATAACGGTAAACAGACATAATATCGACTACAAAATATCGAATGGACATAGTATCGAGTTTAAAATATAGACTGGACAAAATATCGAATTGACAGAATATAGACATCAAAAATATCGTTTTTAAGGTAAGTAATATAATATTGAATGTTAAAAATATAGAAAGTTAAAATATCGAAGTATATAATATAGGTTATTAAAATTATCGAATTTTTAATAGTATCAAAGTTTTTATAGTGTTTTTTATGTTATTATATGTGTGAAAATTGTGTATTTATGTTATAATTAATTTTAAATAATGAAATTTGTTTTTTTTATTTTTGCGCAATTTAATTCTGTAGCGGGTTGTGGGTTTATAGGGGAATAGGGTGGGAAGTAATTTAATTATAATTAATTAAATATGTGAATTTATTTATTGGTATTCATTTTTAATTAATTGTTAAATAATTTATATTTGGTAATTAATTAAATTTTAATTGGAAATTAATTTTAATTGATTAATTGATAATGATGTTAATTTTACTAATTTATTTTCTGTAGCGGGTTGTGGGTTTATAGGGGAATTGGGTGGGAAGTTTTTTAATTATAATTAATTAAATAATTCAATTTATTTAATTGTATTTAATTTGAATTAATTGTTAAATAATTTATATATGACGTATTTAATTTTCCTACTGTTGCACTCTCTGGAGTGGGAATAGTAATTTTTACCCCTACGCTATCCAACGCTTTCCCTATTGTTGCACTCTTTGGAGTGGGAATAGTAATTTTAACCCCTATGCTATCCAATGCTTTCCCTACTGTTGCACTCTTTGGAGTGGGAATAGTAATTTTAACCCCTATGCTATCCAACGCTTTCCCTACTGTTGCACTCTTTGGAGTGGGAATAGTAATTGTTACCCCTACGCTATCCAATGCTTTCCCTACTGTTGCACTCACTGGAGTGGGAATAGTAATTTTTACCCCTACGCTATACAACGCTTTCCCTACTGTTGCACCCACTGGAGTGGGAATAGTAATTTTTACCTCTACGCTATCCAACGCTTTTCCTACTGTTGCACTCACTGGAGTGGGAATAGTAATTGTTACCCCTACGCTATCCAACGCTTTCCCTACTGTTGCACCCACTGGAGTGGGAATAATAATTTTTACCTCTACGCTATCCAACGCTTTCCCTACTGTTGCACTCTTTGGAGTGGGAATCGTAATTTTAACCCCTACGCTATCCAATGCTTTCCCTACTGTTGCACTCTTTGGAGTGGGAATAGTAATTTTAACCCCTATGCTATCCAATGCTTTCCCTACTGTTGCACTCTTTGGAGTGGGAATAGTAATTTTTACCCCTACGCTATCCAACGCTTTCCCTACTGTTGCACTCACTGGAGTGGTAATAGTAATTTTTACCCCTACGCTATCCAACGCATTCCCTACTGTTGCACCCACTGGAGTGGGAATAGTAATTTTTACCCCTACGCTATCCAATGCTTTCCCTACTGTTGCAGTCTCTGGAGTGGGAATAGTAATTTTTACACTTCCGCTGTCCTACGGTAATAATATTGATTAATATTTAATTATATTATGTTACTATATATATATATGTTTTAACAAATATGATTGTAAAATATTTTTTTATAACTTTCATTAATTATTTAATTATTATAAGGTAATTTAAGTATTTTTATATTTTTTTTGAAAACCTTTATTGATATCAAAAGAAGACAAATCGAGGCCCACAACCAAGCCAGCCGGCCGCAGTGTATAAAACAGTCAGGAGTCATCAGGCAAATAGTACAAATTCAATCCATACAAAGCAGAGGCCGTACAATCGCAATAGGGGAGAAGAAATAAAGAAACTAAAGGGCCAAAACACAGGAGTAAATAAGGCTTAATTTTACAATAAGGGGAGAGGACATATGACAGGCACACTTGCAATACGGAGGCATCCGACATCCCGTAATCAACCTCAACAGTAAGAAGGGGGCATGGGGCAAAATATCAGGGGGACAACACAATGCAGTCAAGAAATCAGGATATGTGAGACACAGTCTGCCCCTGAGCATTATCCTCGTAACACGCCCACCACCCGGGACACTACCAAGCCAGAACAGAGGGATCGGAAGACAATGCATGAAAACCCACCCGTCACAGTACCCTCTGGGACGCAGGAAGGAAAAAGGGAAGGGGGACTAGGTAGGGGGGGGGAAGAGGAAGGGAAAGGAAAATGGAGGGAAGAAAAACCAAACAATAAAAGGGGATAAGGAAATATGAAAAAAGAAGGTAAAAGACACGCCGACACGGCTCCCCGTGGTGGGAGGACAGGAGACAAAAGGATTAGCGGTCCAAGTGGGGCATGGCAATCGGATGGAAGGACAGCCGAAATGTAGCAGGAGGAGTAACGATGCCATACCCCCACCCGAAACACCCCATAGGAGGTCGGGACAGACGCGGCCTCACGAAAAAGAGATACAAAAGGGCCATAGAACCAGAAGACAAACAAAAAATAGAACCCAACCCACCCGTCCCACCCTGCACCCCTGTAGAAGGCTACGGCCTACCCTTCAAACAGCGTGCCTGTCGCCCTAAACTAGAACCCGAAATATAGCAAGAAGAAAGAGAGAAAAACGAGACAAAAAGGCCACAAAGGCGGAGAAAGAAAACAGGAGGGAGGAGCAGAATAACTATAATACAAACGGTAGGCCACAGCCCTCCGCCCAACCCGACAAGTACAATCAAAAACAGACCAGGACGACACCCCATCACACGCCACAAAATATTAGGAGAAGGGGACCTTCCACCCTTCTACGCTCAGAGACAATTGTGCAACGAAATCGCATACCGAGAATCAAGCAGAAGTCGTACATTTCACCCCCAGCCCTTCCGAGCGACAAACCCCACCCACCACATGGCAATGTACAACCACATACTAAATATGAAGTCAGCATATAATCGAGTGGAATGGTGACTAGCATAGTTACGTGGGGGGTAGAAAGATCAACAAGTGAGCAGTAGTCCAAATTGAAAGTATCGATGCATCAACAATCGAAGCACGAGCCATGAGAAACAGGAGTTCAGTTGCGCCACTGGAGCGGGCGAGGTGGTCCCAATTTTAAACACAGGCAAAGTCATCGAAGCAGGCGTAGGAGGAAGTCCGTCCATAATTCCAGGCAACAATGTCGAACAGGGTCACAGTACAGCATCCGAGTCCCCGGGGTCCGAACCTTGAAAAGCAGGGCGCCCCAAAGTCACCAGCACACTACACGATCTTCGATCAGTGGTGGAGACACTCAGGTCAATCGAGGGGGGTGAGGCAATGGAGGCATCGAAACAAGAGGGCGACAAGAATGGCGGCTGATCGTGGCGGACCCACCGAGACGCCCAGGGCGAGGGAAGCGTGCAGGGATCTGAGGGCTTCCAGGATATCTCTGACTGTCGGCTCACGCCCACCAGATCTGATCCCCACACAATCAAGCAACTCGGGCCCGCCGCCACAGGGTGACTCTCGTTCCAGAGGGCCGGCCGCCATTTCGTGAATCAGCCCAATCGCCGCCCACGAGGACCCCCGGAAATAACAGTTCTCAAATGTAGGACTTTACAAGCGCCGGGGGTCCCAGCAAGGGCGGCTTCGATGCCAAAAGGATGTCCGCCCAAACGGGTCTCCGCCCGCACCAGCACCGGCGCCCCAAACAAGCGGAGTCCGGGCCCCGAGGACCAGGGCCGCCGGACAAAGCAGCGGCGGGGGGACCCCCTCTCAGAATCAGGTCCCGGGGCTTCTCACCCACGTCGGCCACGCGACCACCAGGGCAGGTCCGGGTCAGGATCGCCGGGATCTTCGCACATCGGCTCCCAACACTGGTTCTCGCTCTCAGCCGGGGCCGAGAGCCGTCGGATCCCACCGGCCAGGTCCCGGTCCAAGTCTCGCAGAGGCCCCGATCTCTCGGAGGCCAGAACTCCGGAGCCACTGCACGTCGAGACCCCGGGGTCAGATGGTAAGTACAAACAAGCCGTAATGTTTCCAATTCCCCAAAAGTGTGCCGTCCCGGGACAGGATAAAAGACAGGATAGGCAGTCAGGATGGAGGGCTGCGGGAGCCGAGCTAAAGGGCGACCATCACGGCCGCGAGCTAGGCTCCTCTCCCCTAATTTAAGTATTTTTAAGTATATTTTAGTAATTAATTTTTAATATTAATTTAATTTAACATTGTTTTTAATAAAGTCGATATTTTTATAAACTATATTTTTGTAAACAATAGTTTTTTACTCGATATTTTTGTACTTACCTGTTTGTAGATGCAAAGTCGATATTCTGTCTGTCGATATTTTGTCAACGATATTTTTGATAGTCGATATTATGTCCCTCGATATTATGTCATTGATCCCTTTATAACACCATAAGTACTGCCCGTGTGATTACAGAACAAATAAGGCACTGCCTAGGACCACCGAGGCATCAGGGACTGCAGAGGACCACCCTGCATATTTAAATAAAGACCCGGAATATGACGATCCCTGAACTTAAGTTGGCCTCGAACTCCCCGAACACTTATTAAACAATACCCGGGAAGGTGGCTCTCTCCTAGACTGCAAAACGTCTCTGTACCATTCCACACCCAATTCACATGTGACATTAAGACAATACTTAATTTGTAAAAGAATAAGTGCCGGGGCTCAAAGTTTTACTAAGAAGAGAATGTTTGGTGCTACTGAATGTCAGCGTGCCGAATACCAAGCTGCCAGGCTTGGACAGGCCTATAGGGCAATCAAGTAGTGATGGGCTGCTCTGACATGTCAGAGGATGGGCCATTTGTTTGGGCTGTTTGTGGGCGTATTTTATGGTCTACTGGGCTGGAATTTACTGTGGATTTCCCTGGTATTGAACCAAACATTATCTACAGCGAACTCAAATTCACGAGGACTTCCATATCTTAAAAGTACTTATACAGCGCTCTTTACAAATTCAAAGATGCCTCAATTTGCATACATTGGTTTATTTTTTAGCTGACTAATTCACTAATGAGGGCAAATTTTGCTTTGGTGCCTGCACATATTTTCTGTCCCAATCCGACCCTAAATTCTGCATATTCTTGATTCCACTTCATGCCATTTTTAGTACTGAGTTGTATGACGGGAAGTGTAATACCCTGGCTGACTCTTTACCAGCTCTTCTAGCTTTTCAGAGGTGCTAGCTGTATAGCAAGCTGTCATATTTCCCCAGGGGCCTCTGGATGACAGAGGGGAAAGCAAACAGAGAAAACAGAGCACTGTGTACACTAGGAGCAAAAGGAGTACACAACTCTTCGAATTAACCTCACGAGAGGGCAAGAGCAGCAGGCACTGGCGTTAGAAAACCCCATGTACAATTTGCCTGCTCGGTGCTTGTCAGTGGGCAATTCTTTATTGATCCCACTTACTAAATACTTTGTGGCTATGTAAGCGGGAGACAGGATTGTGGACATTCCAAAACTCAGAGAAGTAGACAGGGCCATCTCCACCCCAACCCTGCTCTGCTCCCTTTCTGAAAATGCTTTTATTTTCCAAAATACCCAAAAAATAGCTCTACAGTTAGTGCCTGTTAAGAAAACAAAATCAATACTTACTTACTGAAATTTGGTTTAAAACAGAGGCCTGCTGCTGCGTTACACGCTGCTTGCTTGTTTAGTCGACAAAGCGTTGCAGCTGCGCAATAAGCTGGGGAAGTGAAATGTGGGGACACTGCTCTGCATTGGTCTGACTCGGGAGGCAACACTTCACGATTCAACACAGTCAAGGAGAAACAGGGTGGGCTTCAAACCCATTTTCAACCAGTCATTAGTAGCTACTAATATTGCTGTTATGCTGAGGCAGAGACTTCACCCGTGCAGTTTCTGGCAGTGGGCGGGTGTCCTCCATGTGCCTCCAAATATAAATATCTTATACACCAATCCCAATCAGGCAACACAGAACCTAGGCAGGAATAGATTTACATGTGATATCAGCTCTTCGCCAGGAGACAGTGTGACCTTAGGGAGCTGATATTACATGTAGACCCGGCCTTGGGAAATGAATGTCGGTGCTAAGCACCGGTAAGCACCGACACAAATTAAGGACTACGAGTTCAATGAGCCGAGGACCCTGGCATGACATCCACCTCCCTGTGTGGAAACGCAATCGGGTTTTCATTTTGAAAGACACAGCAGGTTGCCCTGCTCTCTCTTTCAAAATCCAAACCACAGTTTGCTATGACAGGGCGGGAGCCACGAGGCTCCCACCCTGCCATAGCAAGCAGAAGTATCCTGGGGCTTGGCACCCCGAGACTCTGCAGGAGCTGGCCCTGGGGGGTGGCAGACCCCAGGGCCCTCGAGGGCTCCAGGAGGGAGGCCACACGCCCCCTCCCACAATGTACAAAGCCCCGGGGTGGTGGTTCCCTGGGCTTGGGGGTGCCTTTGAGCTCCCCCACCCATTTACTAGTGAAGACCCAGGGGTGGCGGTCCCCAGAGCTGGGGTGGCATTTGAGCCCCCCACCCATCTTTCTTGTAGCCCCGGAAGGTTCATAAAATCCCCGGGGGGTAGCGGTCACCAGGACTGGGGGGACCCTTTCGGCCCCCATTACATTAAATATTTTTGCCCCCGGGATTTGGCCAACCCGGGAGCTAATTAATAAAGAAGCACTGGAGCCCGCTCTTTGTGTTTTTTTACAGCAGAATTTGCACACCCTGCACGGATTTTGACGTTTAAAAAAGAAAAAAACTTCCCAGCCCCCTTTTTACATTTTGCGAATTTGTTGCACTGATTTTTTGTGCCTCGGTTATAAAGAAGCACAAAATGGCTGCCAACACTTCCAGGTTTGGAGTGTTGACAGCCAGTTGACAGCCAATTAGCATGCAGCTCGTGATCGGGAGGGTGCGCACAGAGTGCGCGGATCCACCGCGGCCATAGCTATATAAGTGATTTTACTTTAAATTTTCCCAGCAACTGCTGAACGGATTTACACCATTTAACAAAAAGGCACGAGCCTGAACCAAGGGCTACCTCTTTGCCAAATTTGGTGTAATTTCGTTCAGCAGTTCGAGCTGTAGCTGCGACTAAAGGTTTCTATTGAAAACACGCTTTTGGACCCCCCTTTTTTCTCGGCCCCTGCTTGAGGAATCACCTCCAGACTTTCAGGATAGTAACGGACCAGAGCTGGCCATATGTTTTGAAAATGTCGCAACTATTCGTCGACGGGGGACAAAGTTATTCCAAATAGAATGTTGCCGATCTCCTATGGAAAATAGGTCCTAACTATAACTACCTACTGGCAACCGCCATTAGGTAATATATGTAAAACCTATCTATAGTATGTATTTATAGTTAGGAACTAGTTTCCATAGGAACAGTGTTTTTTGACATGCCTATATCGTTGGGGCTGGTTGATTCCCCAAACATTTGATACTCACTTCACCTGCTTTCTGGAAAGTTTTGGGGTGATCTATCAAGAAAAAGGGGGGGGGTCCCAAAACATGTTTTCCTACTTGTTAATTTCCTCAGAGAATTTGAACATAACTACAACCCAAACGGCTGAACGGAATTACACTAAATTTGGCAAAGAGCTAACCCCTGGTCCAGAAAGTGTACTTTTTAGGCCGACCCTCGACAGTGCTTGCTCTGTCTGCTAGGCCTGCTGCAACTCTTCTGTGGATTTTTGGCACACTGACGATTGCCATTGGTTGTTTCCGGTGGTAATCGGAAATGCTGGCTTTTTATTGGTGAATTTGTTTAAATGCCCCTCCTTTGTGTGCTTAGTTCCCTCCCTGTCAATTTCTCTAAGAGAGATTTTTGATCCACCATCACACTGTACAGCGTGTACTAGCCCCTCCTCCTTCCTCCTCTATGAGCCTTGCAGCCCTACACACAGTTCGGTTCCCTCCCATGTCACTGCTCCCAGCTTCGTAAGTGTCAGGTCCTGGAATCCTCAGAATCGTACGATGCTTAAATGGGTTTCACCTCCCGACAGCCCCATGGTCTGAGTAAAACAACAGACGCAATGGAGTGATCAGGCGAGGGAAGGAAAGGAAGGGGACATCAGGGAGGAAGACCTGTAACGAGAACAAGGCACTATGAGACAAAAACACACACTACATCTATCATAAACATTCTTAGCTGTACATAGATGTTTGGGCATGTAGCATTGTGGGAATGAGCAATACCTGTAAAGAAAAATAACGTAGCAATGCCTGGCAATCTGGAATTCCGAGGAATACAGCCAAAAGTCACCAAATGGGTTTGATATGATCTCTTCAACAGGGGGGAAAGGGTGGCATACCAAAGCTAGCCAGGCTGAAGCTCAATCACCCCTGCGGCGTGAAATAAATAAAGTACGGGAAATTATCTTCTCGTCATGATTTCAAAGAATAACACAAATCTCCAGGTTGAATGCACCATAGGAGAATCCAAACATACGGATCATCAGAAGCGTTTATAATCAAATGCTGTGCCCAAATAATATGATGCACATGAAGAGCAGAGATACATATCCTCGTAAATGAATTCCTCTAAAATCAGGAAAAGTACAGTGTAAAATAGTTACGAGTCAAGGGTAATTGTAACATCGCTAAAGCTTCAAGCACTTTCTAACTGCTGAATATATAAAACCGTCTCTGTGCCCTTCTAAACCTCAGAAGGTCGAATTGCAGTGTTAGAGCTCAAAGCAGCACACAGTAATAAGTTCCGCTCCTCCAGAAATCCCGCAAGAACCCATGAGTCGGTTCATTCAACGGGACTACTCTCTACGTCAGAAATAACATGCAGTCCCGCAAGAACCCACCGGAGGTTCGGCCAACGGCACTGCAGCGAGAACAATAAAGAAACTCAGGGAATATCAGCAATAACAGGCAGTCCCGCAAGAACCTACCAGAGGTTCGGCCAACGGAACTGCCGCAACAATAACCAGGAAACTCAAGGAATACAGGATCACAATAGGGAGATGCTAGGAGCATCCATCTCCTTCAGGATAAAAGGAAAGTTGATGCAAGCACCCCTACCAGTCCTTGATCGGTGGCGGCGGCGGTCTAGAATCAACGGCACTGCGTTGATTTCCGGCATCAAACTTGAACAGAGGCGCGCTGACGTCACGGGCGCCTCTGTTCATTGCAGCTTGGGGATTGTAGTTCCTTTCGTCGTGCATGACGCACGCGATTCATGTATCAGGGCAGTGTTCCTGGCTGGCCCCCAGCATGGGATGCAACAGTAAGTGCTTCTTGTTCACACAGCATGTTTTATTGTTGGCATGCCTTGTAGTGAGAAGTGTTTGTGTTTTATTTACTTTCCTCACGGATGCCATACTCATTGTTTACTTTAGGTGGCCGTGTTTATAATTTATTTCACCCTTTCTTTGTTGTACACTGTATTTATTGTATGAGACTTAATGCTCTCTTGAGAGCAAGGTGAGGAGTAAAGTGATTTCCAACCAATGGAAAAAGTCATTTTGAGGAGTGATGTGGGAGGTTTGCAGTTTGCACAGGGTTAGGGCATCCCTTCGTGCACACCTAGTGCCTAGAGCTGATGCTATGAGACAGTGGACCATGGTGTTCCTCCATGGTGCTACAGATGTTTCTAGAATGTGAGTTTTTCTGGGTCTCCTGCGCTCTCTTCCATCCCAGCAGCACGTGCAGAATCTCCCAGCAATGTAGGGACCTGCAGCTTCTCCCTGCAGGAAGCTGGATCCGGCATGGGTCACCATCCTCTTGAGATGTGCAATGCCATTGTAATGTACTGACCTGCACCCGCTCCCAAGGATGCACATGAGTATATGAATCTACAAGCAGTATGTCTGGCACGAGATGTAGCTTCACGGCCTTGGGGCATGTATACTATTATTTAAGTGCACAGAGTGACTGAACACAGCACTGTCCTGTTAGGGTGATGTGCTGTTGTATCCAGATTCATACCCAGGCACCGTGTTTAGACGGGGATGGCCACTGGTAGTAAATACCTCATTAGGCTCTATATGTCTAACCTGCCCCCTCCCTCATCTCTAGCCCTGGTGTTCCTGAATGAATGAATACTTGATTGATTTTTGTTTGTTTAATGGAGTTTGTGTGGTTGGTGGAGGCACAGCTGTCCTCCCCCGCCCTGGGAACATATGATACCCAGTGTTCTCATCTCTTGTTACACAAGAGGTATTTCCATTGCTGCAGGCCCTCCGGCAGTCGCCATCAGTAGTACATTTCTAGAGTTGTATATAGTGTTTGGTTTTGGGGGTTATTCTGTCCTTAAAGTGCTTTCCTATGTGTCAGGTTAAGCAAGTTGCATTACGCGTTTGCCCAGGATCACACTGTGTTGCAAAAATCTAATGTGAACATAAAGATGGAAGCTCCAGTCTGTTGGTTACATAAAGATAGGTAAGAACATCGCTTAACACTTGAGCCTTCCTCTTCTTTTAGTCCTCTAGCAAGTCAGCCATCAATCTCAGAGGGAAAAGAACCACCCCAGAACTGGTCTGGAGTGACCACAATGAGTGGTTGCTCATTTCCATGGCTAAACTTTTGGGGAGGGCACAGAAGCTTTGTACAGGGAATGAAAGTTTGTTGCCATCCTGGATTTAGGTAGAGTGGAACACTGTGGGGTTGTTTGCAGTAGGGCACACAGGAAATCCTACAAAAGTAAGTATTATTACTCCTGTGAACTTTGACACCCATTGTTTAGGGGGTAGCCTGGAGTTGTCCTCACCCGCAGTCTGATCCCAGACATCAGTACCCTCTTTAGAACACTTTCTGGGCTGGACATCCTATCTGTGACATGAGAAGAGCCGAGAAGACTGAATCTGCTTCTCCTTTTTGTACCCCGGACAAAGAAATAGACTCTAAGTGTCATAAGGCTGACTTCCCGTTCAAGCTACAGGGACACAACAAGCTACAAGAGGTCTTTCCTGCAATTTTCCAGCTGGACCTGCCCTGGGTACTGTTGCTGGCCTCGGAAGAATTGAGTCTTTACCCCCAAGTGTTGGTCCCAAGGTCCTGCACCCCTGGCTGGTGTCAAACTGTATTTCTGCCTAACAGTTCCTGACCCAAGAGACATAGAAATCTTTTGGCTCCAAAGACCTCTGGCGAACCGGGGCCAACCTGCCTTGCTGATCTGATGAAGGTGCATTGCAAATGGGCCCCAGATTCAGGTTACTTCCGCTCTGAGCTTTTCCCAGCAGCAGATTCGATTCAGCTGGACCTCATAGAGAGGTTCTCTGGTTTGTGGAGACCTCCTCTGCTGCAGCCTGCAACCTTGCTCTACTGGAAGAATCTGAGCTACAAAAAAGCTACTAAGTCCGAAGGTAGACGTCTTCACTGGGTGAAGGCACACAGAGTATCCAGCTGGTGAGCGACCTTCCGTGAATGGGAAATTCCAATTTCTCCCACTCTGAGGCAGCCTGCCAAAGTCAACGGCTTCACCAAGATGCTATTTATTGGCTATCAAATGATGTTGAGCCCTCTTTGGCCACAGTCTACTCCCTAGTCCGAAGGTAAAACTTGCAACAGCTTTCTGTACCTGTAGGTAATTGGCTACTGGTTGACGTGGGTGAAATGCTACTCAAGCAGCAACCACAATTCTTGTCAGGGTGAAACACAAGCAAACCCCAAATTAACCTTTGTTCGACCCTCTGGTAGCTTGGCACAAATGCAGTGAGGTTTAACTTAGAGACAATGTGCAAATTATTTATGCAGCACTTCAAATAGTAATAAGTAAAATTGTATAAAATATTTGAGGCCAAAATAAAAAAAAATCCAATCAGTATAACCGGAGATATGCAATGTAAAGATTTAAGTACAAATAATGCTAAAAAGCACAAAGCGCTTTATAACAATATAGCAATAACTGTGGTCGCACCAGACCGGGACAAAGTCACAAGATCAGGCTGACCAGGATGGGGTATGGGGTAGATAAAGCGACTAATTTAGGCCCACTGGAAAAAGTACCTGAAATGTGTGGCATTGCTTTTGTAGGCTTCGTGTCATCCAGTGTCAGTCCTGTGGGGCTGCAAGGGCCATGTTGCAAAGTCATGCATTGGTTGCTTTGGTCTGATGACACTGGCAGCTGAGGGAGAGGCTTGGCAAGGCTTTGCATCACTTGACATCTATTTCTTTGAGGCTAGCTGCTGTGTGGGGAGACTCTCAGGGACTATCGTTGCTCTGCATAGGTTCTGATGAAGCTTGTAGCGCAGTGAGGATTTGTATGTATTCATGTTGCTTCATGCCAATTTTGGTGAAGATCATTATTGGGCTGGAAAGGCACCTCTATCCCCTACTTCCAAGGATCCAGGAAAAGAGAGGCACCACTTGGGGGCTTTGAACTCACAGCAAGCAGAGTCCAGGTGCCGGTCTCAAGAGAGTAGAGCCTTTTCTGTTCCAATCAATCAATCAATCATGAAATTTATAGACCGCACTACTCACCCGCGAGGGTCCCAAGGCACTTGGAAGGGGGGGTCTGCTACTGCTCGAAAAGCCAGGTCTTGAGGTGCTTCCTGAAGGCTAGATGGTCTTGGGTCAATCGTAGGTGGGTGGGAGGGTGTTCCACTTCTTGGCCGCTAGGTAGGTGAAGGATCTTCCTCCGGTGGTGGTTCTGCGGATCCGTGGAACGGTGGCGAGGGCGCGGCTGGTGGAGCGGAGCTGGAGGGTGGGTGTGTAGAACGAGAGGCGGTTGTTGAGGTATTCGGGACCCGTGTTGTGGAGAGCTTTGTGTGCGTGGGTGAGGAGTCTGAACGTGATCCTCTTGCTGACGGGGAGCCAGTGTAGGTCTCTCAGGTGGGCGGAGATGTGGCTGTGTCGGGTGATGTCCAGGACGAGTCGTGTAGACGCATTTTGTATGCGCTGGAGTCTTTTCTGAAGTTTGGCATTGGTCCCAGCATAGAGAGCGTTCCCGTAGTCCAACCGGCTGGTGACGAGGGCCTGGGTGACCGACTTCCTGGTCCCAGTGGGGATCTTTCGGAGCATGCGGAGGGTGTCGAAGCAGGAGGAGGCGACGGCGTTGACTTGCTTGGTCATCGTGAGGGAGGAGTCGAGGATGAAACCCAGGTTGCGTGCGTGGTCCGTGGGCTTGGGGGGTGCCCAGAGCCAGGGGCCACCAGGAGTCGTCCCAGGCGGAGATGGATGGGCCGAGGATGAGGACTTCCATCTTGTCTGAGTTCAGTTTCAACCGGCTGAGCTTCATCCATTCTGCGACGTCTTTCATTCCTTCCTGGAAGCTGGCCTTGGCGGTGGTGGGGTCGTTGGTGAGGGAGAGAATTAGTTGGGTATCATCGTCGTAGGAGATGATGTTGAGGTTGTGCTTGCGTGCGATGGCTGCGAGGGGGCTCATGTAGGCATTGAAGAGGGTGGGGCTGAGCGAGGAGCCTTGGGGTACGCCGCAGATGATCTTGGTGGCTGCTGCGTGGAAGGGCGGGAGACGGACTCTTTGGGTTCTATCGGAGAGGAAGGAGGTGATACATTCCAGTGACTTTCCTTGGATTCTGGCGTGGTGGAGACGGGTTGTCAGGGTGCGGTGGCAGACCGTGTCGAAAGCAGCCGATAGGTCGAGGAGGATGAGGGCGGCGGTTTCCCCGTTGTCCAGCAGGGTCCTGATGTCGTCGGTGGCTGCGATAAGGGCGGTCTCGGTGCAGTGGTTCGCTCGGAATCTGGACTGTGATAGGTCGAGGGAGCGTTCGTCTCGAGGAAGTCGGTCAGCTGCTTGTTGACGGTTTTCTCGATGACTTTTGCGGGGAAGGGGAGGAGCGAGATGGGGCGGAAGTTCTTGAGGTCGGTGGGGTTTGCGGTGGGTTTCTTCAGGAGGGCGTTGATCTCTGCGTGCTTCCAGCTCTCCGGAGAGGTGGCGGATGCGAGGGAGTTGTTGATGATGTCTCGGAGTTGGGGTGCGATGATGGAGTCCGCTTTGTTGAAGATGTGGTGCAGACAGGGGTCGGTTGGGGAGCCGGAGTGGATGGTGTTCATCGTGTGGGTGGTGTCTTCCGTGCTGACGGGGGTCCAGGTGCGGAGGGTGGTGGGGGGGCGCTGGTTCGGTGGTAGGGTCTGTGGTCGGAGGGCCGAAGCTGTCGTGTATATCGACGATCTTGCGGTGGAAGAACGTGGCGAGGGAGTTGCAGAGGTCTTGTGATGGCGTGATGGCGTTGTTGCTGGCGTTGCGGTTGGAGAGCTCTTTCACGATGGTGAAGAGTTCCTTGCTGTTGTGAGCGTTGTTGTCCAGCTGTTCTTTGAAGGAAGGCACCGATTGGGAGGCCAGTCAAACAGCCGTTCTAGTCTCTCTGGTGGTCCTGGGTTCTAGATGCAGGTCCAGTCCTGCTCAGTCATGCAGTGGCAAAGCAGCGCAGCAGTTTTTCTCAGCCTTCCACAGGGCCAGAGGTGTACTGAAGAGTTGGGTGTTAGGTTCCACTATATATCTTTGGTGCCAGCTTTAAAATAGGAGGAATGTTTTGAGGGTTCACCACCACATGTGTTTGGAATTTCCTCCCTCATTGCCCTGAACCCAGCTTGTCTGGGGGAACAAAACACGAGTGTGAAATTCTTTCTGAGTGTGCCGATGCAGAATCTTTGCGATGTTCAAGTGTGGTACGAGACAGCTCCACCCTCCCATCATGTCAGGGATAGCTCATTCTGCCAATTTCTATTCCTCTTTGTCTCACTGTCGAGGAGTAAAACACAAAGGCCAATTGCCAGCTACAATTAGTTATGGGACCCAGGATGCAGGCACCAAACGGGTAGGACAAGAAAATGCCAACTTTCTGAAAGTGACATTTTCGGAGTTGTGATTAAAAATCTGACTTTGCCTTTGAAGAGAGTTTTAAATTACAATTCTTTATTATTTTATTTTTTATTTTAAGACTTAAATCGCGCAAAACGAATCATCCCCAGAGGGATCTCTCGGCGTGTTTGGCAGCAAAATGCACATGGCTAATCCAGGAGTTGCGACTTTAAAATCAACCAAGTTTTTAGTAGCTTCTTAAAATGTTTCAGGCTGGGGCAAGTACACAGCTCGTCCGGCAAGTGATTCCAATTGAGAGGGGCTAGATAAGAAAATGCGCGTCCTCCTATTTTTGTTTTCTTTATACTCAACATTCCTACTGGCTTCCAATTGAAAGTTATCACTTATGAAATGCAATAAGGTAACACAATATATTCCTAGGGGAGAGGTAGACCTTGCGGTAGTGAAAAATGAAAGTAGTAGTTTTTCACTACCATGACATGTAAAACTTAAAAGTACATGTGCAACTTTTTAAATACCCGCACCCTGCCCTTCTGGGTTGTATAGGGCCTACCTTAGGGATGACATATATATATATATATATATATATATATTACCTACTGGCGGTCGCCAGTAGGTATATATAGTTAGGATTTTTTCTCTATGGGATTTTTGAAAATTCTATGTCTAATAACTTTGGCGTTTGTGGACGGAATTGGCTGGAATGTTCAGGAAAATGGAACATTTTGTTTCTGAGCAGCCCCTAAAAATTTTGGGGGGTTCGTCAAGGGGGGGCCGAGAAAAAAGGGGGGTCCCAAAACGCGTTTTTCCCATGTTAATTTCCATAGGGCGGTTGGCCTCACTTTTAGCCCGAACGGCTGAATGGATTTGCATGAAACTTGGCAAAATTGTAGGGACTGTTAGCCCGATGTGCCTTTGCTAGGTCTCAATATATGTGCTCCAGTGGATTTTGATAAATTAACGTTAAAAAAAATATATATATCTGTAACAGCGCTCCGGGTAGCGCTCCGGTTTGCGTACTTGACGCGTAACGGAACTTCGCGAAGCGAAGCTGATTGGCTCTCCGGTGTCTGTCAACATTCTAAACAGTCCGGAGCGGCCGCCATCTTGTCTCTCGGTAGGATCGAGGGACAAGAGGAGGCCAAAACAAAGGGGGAAATGACCATAAGGGGGCATAGTAGATCCTCCCTGACCCCCTAGGTTTGATGTGGAGGCTTTAAAAGGGCCCCGCGGGGCAAAAACAAAAAAAAACGTTTTTTTTGCGTGGGGAGCGCCCGGTACGCTTTTGTGCAATGGGCGGTGGTAATCTAAATGATGAGGGGGGGGGGGGCAGCGTTCAAAGCACATCAGCGTGCATAAACACGAAAATGTTTTTATCTACCACGTACTTGACTTATCTCTCTGAGATGCATTCCCTTGTGTCTCGGCAATGGTAGTCTGTTCATTACATAGATCGCCTGAGGGCGGTAGTACAGACCGCGCGTAGGAAAGGGTCAAAAGCCAGGGGTATAGGAGTATGTAACAAGCGAGCCATTTAATTGAAAAAAATAAACGTGACAAACGGTTGCAGGATCAGTGAAGGTTGATTTTTTATTCGAAAGTATAACAGGATCAGTTACAATAAAATCGTCCATACGCACACCAAGGGCGAGTATCATGGGTAACATTACTTCGAAGCTTTACCACGTACTTGACATTTTAAAGCTTTTGATATTTGCTATTAAAAAACCATTGAAATTCACTGAAAAAACCATAGGTTATAGACCATATAAAGTTAGGAATTAGCATTTACAAAACCTTGAAAATTCACTGAAAAAAAACCATAGGTTATAGACCATATATAGTTAGGAATTAGCATTTAAAAAACCTTATTTTACTCACACAAAACCATTGAAATTCCATATATAGTTAGTTGCACTAACTATATATCGCGCACCCGCAATCCACTGCTGATGATGTCACATATTACATCATTCATGACATGGTCAGTGACATCACTGATGACATCACTGATGACATCTCAAATGACATCACTGATGACATCACTGATGACATCTCATTTGACATCAATGACCACATCACTGATGATATCATTCATGTGACAATACAATGCATCTCCTCACATTTTAATATAACCTCTGTTACACCCAGTGTTAAATACAGAGTATAATTTTTGAAACCATTGACACACCAATACTAGTTACTACATACGCACTCACTGATTCCTACGTCTACACACACATTCACTCATTCACCCATACAATCATTCATACATACAATCACTCATCTTTACAACACTATCATATGCACTCATACACCTATACAGACACTCACACTCTGCCACTCATCCATGGAGTTACTCACATACCTAGTCAGTCCTGTAAAGAATCAATCACACTTCCATTTTCTAATCTATACAGTTAAACATAGAGCACCTTACATTTTCAAACATATACTAACACATACTTACTCTCTTATACAATCATTGATACAAGTACACATTGATCTGCACAGAGTCACACACCTCACAGCCAGCCACACACACACTCAGTCTCCCATACAAATACTTGGGCAATCAATCAATAACCCATATAGTTACTCATATAGCTACTGATCAACACATGCAGAACCACTGACGTATAGTTCCCGTAAAAAGGGCCAGATTGGGGGGGCCAGATTGGGGGACATCAGTCGTCTTACCTGTGCTTTCTTTCTCAGCCAATTAAGTTCCATCATTTTACAGAAAGGAGAGGTAGTAGTGTGGCAAAATACGGTCGTTTTGCTTCTGATAATTTGTTCGAACCCTGTCAAGTTTAAGCCAATTATACATATACCGAGGAGGTACAGTGTCGTTACTTATTTAAAAGAGGGCAAGGGGCCTTCAGCGAGGAAGAAAGAAAGAAATAGAGAGAGAGAGAGAGAGAGAGAGAGAGAGAGAGGGAGAGAGAGAGAGAGAGAGATAGAGAGAGAGAGAGAGAGAGACCTGCGCATCAAGTAGGCTATTTGGTACACGTACGACATAAAACGAGGGAGAGAGAGAGACAAACGTGTACGATAATAGGCTACTTGGTGCACACACAACATAGAGCAACACGGGTCAGGTTTACGTACAAGAACACAAGCTGAGGGAAAACATAAATTCAACGTTCACGTACACACAAATACCGGATAGGGTGTGACAGTACATACATCAAACGCAGAAATCTAAGACGAAGACACAGAGCTATTTTGGGTAAGGGGACCTTTCTTTTCCTTTCCTTTTTCTATGCGTGCTGCGTATTTTCAGTATTGTCCGTAATTCTTTTGGGGGGGGTCGGACTTTTCACTCCCCTCCCTTTCTGGGCAATTTTGTTGGAGGCCTCATTTCAAAAAAATACTTACTCCTCTTTTTCCGGTCGGACATTAGTCCAGTCGTGCGTATACTCACGGTGGAGCCTTCCAACCTCTGGGCAGGCGGTGATCACAAACCGGGACAGAGGAGGGGTATCGGTCGGGCGTTCAGTGGTACACCTCTTATTTTTTTTATGTGGTGAATCTAAAACATGCCAATATCCCCAACTCCTGGACTGAGGGAGAGTTGTTTCTTCAGACGAGGAGTTACCATATTCGGGCTTATTTCCCCATCCCCTTGATCGGTAGACCAGCATTTCAGTCATACAAAAGACGTTCTCTCCAACGACCCGGGCATATGGAATACATACACATTCATACCATACAATCAGGGCACATACGCACAGTCACACCATACAATTTTTCACGTTCCCAGTGATGGTCTGCACTCCATGCAATATCTCACAGCGCTTGTCTATGTCTTTCCCTACATGGAGCACGATGCGGTCCATGTCCACTCCATTCTTCAGTCGGAACTCCGATGTAACCTACAGAGGAGAAAAGAAAGGGGGGGATACAGCATTCAGAGCATGTCAGCACGCGCAAACACGAAAAAGCTTCTACTTACCATGTTTCAGACTAGCTGCAGGAACGTGTGATACAACAGATCTTGGCTATCCCTTTCGCATTATTTTTCTGTGTAACATATCCTCCCCTTCTTATGATGCCAAAAAAGGTTTCATTTTGTTTGTCTATAAATTCGAGTTCCCTCTTCGTGTATTTGTTTCTCAATTAGTCGTATTTTATGGGACAAAATACCACACCTTACATTCGGCAGATACCTTAAGCTACGGTCGACCATTTTCTAACAATTCTGGAAACAGGGCAGGTGTGACGGATACAAATTTCAATCAATCCAAAATTCAGGCAAAGGGTCTGCATTATCTGTCTTCTATTGTTTGGGAATAACAGCCATTATTCAAAAACCCTACCAACCTAGACGATTGTTATGACGCTGATTCCATACTTCCTTCGAAAACTCTATATTGCAAAAATGTCAGTATACAAATACGGGCCTACAACCACGTGGGCCGGCCACGGAGAAAACTGGAATCGTATATGATGAGGGGACATTTACACTGTAGAAAAACGTAACGGGCGGGCCATTAGGTTGCAGGAATTAAGGTGTCTAACAGTTGCGGAATCGGTGGACGTTAATTTTATAATCAAAGTACGACAGGACCAGTTACAATGAAATTATCTAGATATACATTTGCGGGCAAGTACCATGAGTAACGTTAATTCGAACTTTCAATAGTACAGTAATCAATAATACATCAGAACTTAATATCAATAGGGATGTCCAAATGTTCAATCAGTACCCGTCCCCGCCCGCCATGTGCTCCAAAACTGCATACATATCTCGTGATATCAAGGCTTAGCAACCAGTACACATCAAGGAGTTGCGAGTCTCATTTATACCGGCGCCATTTTGGGCGAGGCCGGGCAGGTCCAGAATATAGTCAAAATGTCTCCACCAACCAGCGGTCGGACCAGAACCCCTTTCAGCAGTCCAAAAAGTTCCGTTAAATGACAACAGAAGGGACAGGCAACAAGAACCATCAGTCAAAGAGGGGAGGGCAAGTTCTTCCCTACCGGCTCACATTGGGGCTCCACCGGAACTGATCGAATTGGTAGTCTACAGTGTTTCTGGATGTTTCAGATTGAAGCTGGCATCAGCATGAGAGCACCACCATCCCGTGGCTACGTCGTGGCCATTCCGCGAGCAATCATGGCAGTCGCTCCCCACCGGAAGCCTGCGGGAGTCGGGGGCCCCGGTGACTCTTGTAGAATCTTCAAGGCTGAGGGGACGCTTTCGGGAATGGGGCCCATGCCCTAGCAGTCAAGCGTCCGAGTTCCAGGGTTGCCCAGAGCCATCCTTGCAGGCCAGGCCCAAGTCTGTGGAGCCGACCGCCATTTTGTGAGCTCCGTGGCAGCCGCCTGACGCTGTACCGCAAGAGTGGGTGCAATTCAGCCGGATGGCAGGTGAGACGCTGTAGCCGCAAGAGCAGGCGAAACTCAACCGGCCGAGTGAGGCACTGTGCCGCAAGAGCGGGTGAGACTCAGCTGGCCGAGCGAGGCACTGTGCTGCAAGAGCGGGCGCAACTCAGCTGGCCGAGTGAAGCGCTGGGGTGCAGCTGAGGAACCTCCACCTGGGGAGGTGGGGGAGGCTCGTTCGCGCCGCCTCTCCCTCCCAGTGCACCCCACGCCGTCTCCTGGTGCAGGTATATGTGATGGCCGGACCAGGCAATAAGAGGGGGGGGTCATCAGCAAGGCATTCACCCCCCCCACCCGTGGCTCGCTGGATGCCACCTCAGGGTGGACGAATGGGAAGGCCAGTACAACAACATCGTGGCCGTAGTGCTTCCGGGCCATCCACCCAACGACCTCTTCGGCCGATGGCTGCCAGCAAGACCCCGCCCTATACGTGCCGGGGGCCTCGTCTTCCGGATGGGCGTAGCCGCGGACCTGCTGCACAAGGAGGGACAGGAACAGCGTCATGCATTTGGATCGATGTTGCAGCAGGCTGCCATGTAAATAGTTATTTAATAAAACGTTTTACCCTGTTACTTTGCTGGTGTGTTGTATATATTTATAATATTTGCATAGGGTTTGTCGTTATTTTGGGCGGGGTGGGCGGCGGAGCCGAGCTGTCTTGCAGACATCATGGCGTCGAGCTCGGTTCCTCTCACTAGTTTCATATTTCTCATGAGGGGTTGTTCCTAATGTTTCTATTTTAGCGAAGTCAAAAAGTGATCCCATCAGTGGCCTACTGATTTTGCTCGATTCCTTTTGTTTTTTCTAACGATTTTTATGTTATAGTTTGCTAGCACGATACAGCGGCTAGTCCGCATTTTATATATATGTCCTTTTTATTAGGGGTGTCCTCCGGTGGAGTCGGATGATCTACCTCTAATAAACGGTCCGGGTTGAACCAACTACCAACAAACGGGGCAGAGATAGGCATGACGGGTTACAAAGGGGACAAAAGTCTGCACTACCTATCCTTCACTATCCGCAAAGACTAAACAGAGTATTGCGACTCTGTGCTTATTTGTGAATAGAGAATCACCCAAAGAGAACCAATTCCGAACGATCATAGGCTATTGGCAGGGGTCAGAGAGGCCATGACACACAAAATGGCTGTCACTTACGTGCATGATGGGGCCTAAAAGGGACTAGATGGCGTGGCCACTGTTTCGCGACTTTCACTTTACTTTCAACAGTGGCTGTGGTGAATATAAATGAACGCCGCTTATGTATACCTAATTTTAGTCATTTTCCACAAAAAAGCTTTTGATATTTGCTATTAAAAAACCATTGAAATTCACTGAAAAAACCATAGGTTATAGACCATATATAGTTAGGAATTAGCATTTACAAAACCTTGAAAATTCACTGAAAAAAACCATAGGTTATAGACCATATATAGTTAGGAATTAGCATTTAAAAAACCTTATTTTACTCACACAAAACCATTGAAATTCCATATATAGTTAGTTGCACTAACTATATATCGCGCACCCGCAATCCACTGCTGATGATGTCACATATTACATCATTCATGACATGGTCAGTGACATCACTGATGACATCACTGATGACATCTCAAATGACATCACTGATGACATCACTGATGACATCTCATTTGACATCAATGACCACATCACTGATGATATCATTCATGTGACAATACAATGCATCTCCTCACATTTTAATATAACCTCTGTTACACCCAGTGTTAAATACAGAGTATAATTTTTGAAACCATTGACACACCAATACTTGTTACTACATACGCACTCACTGATTCCTACGTCTACACACACATTCACTCATTCACCCATACAATCATTCATACATACAATCACTCATCTTTACAACACTATCATATGCACTCATACACCTATACAGACACTCACACTCTGCCAATCATCCATGGAGTTACTCACACACCTAGTCAGTCCTGTAAAGAATCAATCACACTTCCATTTTCTAATCTATACAGTTAAACATAGAGCACCTTACATTTTCAAACATATACTAACACATACTTACTCTCTTATACAATCATTGATACAAGTACACATTGATCTGCACAGAGTCACACACCTCCCAGCCAGCCACACACACACACTCAGTCTCCCATACAAATACTTGGACAATCAATCAATAACCCATATAGTTACTCATATAGCTACTGATCAACACATGCAGCAGTTTACAGAACAACAGACATAATGATGCACAAATTAAGACAGTTTAGTCACTAACCCATGCACTCAGTGAGACACATTTAATCACTCACTCATACATTCAGTCATGCACCTACTAAATCCTTCGTCCAGACACTTATACTTCCACTCATTCTTCAATATGTAAGACATATTTTAACTTTACAGAAACATACAGTCACTGGATGTTGTCATCAGTGATGTCATCAGTGATGTCATTTGAGATGTCATCAGTGATGTCATCAGTGATGTCACTGACCATGTCATGAATGATGTAATATGTGACATCATCAGCAGTGGATTGCGGGTGCGCGATATATAGTTAGTGCAACTAACTATATATGGAATTTCAATGGTTTTGTGTGAGTAAAATAAGGTTTTTTAAATGCTAATTCCTAACTATATATGGTCTATAACCTATGTTTTTTTCAGTGAATATATATATATATATATATATAGATATATATATATATATATATTACCTACTGGCGGTCGCCAGTAGGTATATATAGTTAGGATTTTTTCTCTATGGGTTTTTTGAAAATTCTATGTCTAATAACTTTGGCGTTTGTGGACGGAATTGGCTGAAATTTTCAGGAAAATGGCACATTTTGTTTCTGAGCAGCCCTTGAAAATTTGGGGGGGGTTCGTCCAGTGGGGGCCGAGAAAAAAGGGGGGTCCCAAAACGTGTTTTTAACATTGAGTTTTCCATAGGGCGGTTGGCCTCACTTTTAGCCCGAACGGCTGAATGGATTTGCACGAAACTTGGCAAAATTGTAGGGACTGGTAGCCCGATGTGCCTTTTGTAGGTCTCAATATATGTGCTCCAGTGGATTTTGAGAAATTAACGTTTTAAAAAAGATATATATCTGTAACAGCGGACCGGTTAGCGCTCTGGTTCGCGGACTTTTCGCGCAACGGAGCTTTGTGAAGCGAAGCTGATTGGTTCTCCGGCGTCTGTCAACATTCCAAACAGTCCGTAGCGGCCGCCATCTTGTCTCTCGGTAGGATCGAGAGACAAGAGGAGGTCAAAACAAAGGGGGAAATAACTATAAGGGGGCATAGTAGATCCTCGCTGACCCCCTAGGTTTGATGTGGAGGTTTTAAAAGGGCCCCGCGGGGCAAAAAAAAATAATAAAAATAATAATTGAACGGCTGAATGGATTTGCACGAAACTTGGCAAAATATTAGGGACTGGTAGCCCGATGTGCCTTTGCTAGGTCTCAATATATGTGCTCCAGTGGATTTTGAGAAATTAACGTTCAAAAAAAGATATATATCTGTAACAGCGCTCCGCTTCGCGTAACGGAGGTTTGCGAAGCTGATTGGTCATTCTGTCACTGGGCTATAGTTGGGCTACATCTGGCTGATATTTGGGCTACATTTGTTTTTTTGTGTGTCTGGCGGCCATCTTTGGGCTACATTGGGCTACATTGGGCTTCATTGGGCTACATTCGGCTAATTAGCAAATAGCTCATCGCAAACTAGGAATGGTAAAGAATCGCTATTTATTCCTTAAAGTTCGCTATTTAGGAAATGCAAATAACTTTGATGATACATATGGCGGTTCATCTCTAACAAGATAAGAAGCATAGGGATAGATTTATGATGACTGGCGCATCACCAGGGATGTGTTAGTCATTCTGTGCCGCTGTTCCGTCACCTATGGTGTGCTGCATTTACAATGCGGCGCATCACGGGGCAAAAACAGCACAGATGCGTGATGTATCTGTGCCGTAAAGGTGGCGCATTGCTGGAGTTGTATCGCAAGTGTGATGAAGGTCCAGCAAGGGTCGGGGGTGCCCCTGTCGCAGGGTTTCTGTTCTCACACAGAACTGTGGACAGAGGATTGGAACCTCGGCGAATTAGGGTGTCCCAAAACTCACGTTAGTAATCAAAAACTATTTAGCAAGCTAGGTACAGTGTCACATTGGATATAACAAACTCTCAATGTTTAGACAATCCAGAATATGAACTTATAGTACCTCAGGATACGTGGAACTCATGAACAGTCGGTCGTTATATATTTCTTAGAAACCAGAACATGGAGTTAAGAAGAACACATGTGTATTTGAAATGTTTATTTACTAATGCCGTCTTCTCAGGCGTAGTACCTTAGATAATAAAAGTACACATATTATCAGTAGCAAAATTACCAGCATAGTTACTAGTACATAAAAAGCGAATGGTGACAGTATGTTAACATGCTGTAAATGAATAAGAGTTAGCAACACTTATAAGCAGCCGCGGGCCGTGGAGGGAGTTACGGTGAGGCAGGGAGGCGGGGAGGGGGAGAAGCAGGGTGGAGAATACAAGTACACATATTATCAGTAGCAAAATTACCAGCATAGTTACTAGTACATAAAAAGTGAATGGTGATAGTATGTTAACATGCTGTAAATGAATAAGAGTTAGCAACACTTATAAGCAGCCGCGGGCCGTGGAGGGAGTTACGGTGGGGCAGGGAGGCGGGGAGGGGGAGGGGCAAGGTAGAGAGGGCTCCACCCTGCTTCTCCCCCTCCCCGCCTCCCTGCCTCACCGTAACTCCCTCCACGGCCCGCGGCTGCTTATATCTCACCCTCCCTAATACACATATTATATTATTTGCTAAGAAGGTCTCTTTGTGTTGGTTTAGGGCGTGCCCATACTTTAGTGTCTTAGATTTGAAGGAATCACATCAGCATACACCAGCTCTCTCTTCATGTGAACCGCATCAACTGTTGTGTATGTGTGTTCGGCAAAGCAATATAAAACCCGCCTCATGCCCAGAATTGGCAGAAGTTGCACTTATGTTATGAGTATGAAGTCGTGGAGATCAGACCTCATAACAATTCTGTATCGTGTTGTTCTTGAAACTTTAGCACTCGCTGTACAGATATAGTTTAACAAGTAAAGCAGATAGTAGACCAATAACATATTATTCTCATGTAAACCACGATGAACTACTAGGTGGAAAGCTAAAGCAACAACTAAATGTCGTGTGCAGAAGTTGCAAAAAAGGAAAAATGGCGTTTAAACCGGTAATGAGCCCATGCTAACTTAACACGGTGTAAAGATATCCAGGACCTAGATGACACCTCCTCATGATCCGGAAACGAACTGAATAAGATAATAGAAGTGCCATCTCATGAGAGCAGATTGCAAGTTTATATGTGGACGGTCCGCAAGGTAAAGCATTAAAAACTAGGAAAATTCAATGCTAAAGAAAAATAAAACAGCCAAGTACTTTATCGAGTCTTAAGCCAATAGGCAAGGTAAATAATAAAAACTTGACAATTAAGTCAATGAATTGTCAATGAAATGCTAGTACTCAGCATATGAAACATGAAAAAGGTCTATGACATAACTGTGTATGCAAAATAAGCTGCAACAGCCTCCAACAGGAAGTCACCGTCTTCATCCGAAAACAGTTCAGCCATCCAATTTAAAAGCGGAAAAGAACATACGTGCTCTCCCAGCACCGGATCCTCTATCACCATCAGAGGACAGCTCGGTGGGTTTTCAAGAAAGCTGTGTTCCAAGAAAGACTGTGCTGCCGCCAGTAAATTCCAGGGACCAAGTAGTCCATGCATCAATGCCACAGCCATAATCCTTTCGCCAGGACAAATCAACTCGTGAGTAATGATAGGAGTCATCAGCTGATTAAAGTCGACGTCAGGAGAAACCGGTCCGCAGAGACACAAATCAATGGCCCAATCGAAATCACAGGTCAGGCAGTGAAATACAGGCTGGACACAGGTGAAGTAGGAGAACCGAAAAGATAATCCATATGCCGTGCTTAATATCGCCAACGGCATTGTGCCATAATATTCTAGCATGCGATTGCGGAACAGTGTCAGCAGCTGCAGGGTCGGAGGTTGCATAGGAGGGACATCCATATTTAAAAATGTAAAAAAGCACAAGAGCGTCCGCTGGTAATGCAAGTAAAAATGCAATCCACGAACCAGAGTGGAGAAAATGGAATGAAAGGGAGCAGGGATGACTCCAAAGATTTTCTCAAATGAAGTCACGAGACCACTGGTAACAACTTTAAAAAAGTGTGCCAGGGATTTTGTGGAGGATGCGTTAAAGATAGTCGGAAACATGTTGCTGAAATTGAAAGGCAAACCTGTGTACGGGTGTTCGCTATGTGAAGTACGAAAGTTTCACGGGCCGAACTCAAGGCCACCTCTCTCTGAGACAACAGAGCTCTTATTCTTGTCATGCCGTTGAAACGTGTCCCAAGGTTGGTATTTGTGGCCAGATTGAAAACTCCCTATGTTCATGTGTGGGAGGAAATAGAACATTTCTGCAGCAAATAACCCGTTCACTTACTGTTACGATAAAAGGAATACTTTTAATTAACTCAGAACAATCTTCATTATTGAGCATCAAATAACTACCATTTTCCAACAACTTGAACGTGGGGATGATAGCAGGAACTGGCGTGCCTTGCAACACGCAAGCCATATTTGGTCGGTGTTTGTTGCATGAATCGTGTAACTGTATGTGCCTACACATTAGTGAATGATCTGGCGTCTCAGTGCATTCCTCTCCATTCAGATAAACTTCTTGATCATCTTTGAAACATCTGTATGTGTATGGAAGCGACCAGACCTCATGAACAAAAGCACTACCTAAAGGTTCATAAAGACCTATTGGTATATATTTCATACAATTTGAAAACTTATATAAAGCAAAAGGCAGCGTTATTAAACCGTGGATAAGGCATGTTGCCAAAAAACCCGCAATCCTCTGCTGATGATGTCACTGAGCATGTCATGAATGATGTAATATGTGACATCATCAGTAGTGGATTATGGGTAATAGTATCTCTAGTTTACTCCCCTATAGCTGTCTTTCTTTTAACATAAGTGTGTGTTTCCTTCCCTTATACTTACTGTTTTTGGTTCGCTTCCAGTTCGCGTACCAGCGAGCGAACTAGGAAGCGAACTAAGAGAAATAGAGGTTGGCACAGTTCCAAATATTGTACCAATTTTTTAATAACGGGGAGGTAGTTCTGAAAAGAACTTTTTTTTTTATTTTTCAGAACATTTTTTTAATGTTTTTGAATTTTTCGGAACAGTTTTATATTTTTTTGGGTTTTTCTTGGAGGGGGCAATGAAAACGATTCATTGTAAAGGGCTCAACAGGAGCAACAAAACAAAAAAAAGAAGTATTTATTATTTTGGGCGTTTCGGACAAACTTGCATATGATAGTCAATAGCTCTGTTGATCAGAGTGATGCTTCTTTCTCCGTAGGAAATGAATCCATCGCAAAATACGCAGGTGTGTTTTACTTCACCAAATCTCATTTGTATATTTGGCACCATCTCCCTGCCCTCTGGTCCCGTTACTTCCGGTACAACAGATCTTCTGGCCATAATAGGGAGATTATCTAGGTCGTTCCGAAACTGTGCAGCACTGTAGTTGTTAGGATGCCACCTAGTCATATGGCGATGCATTGTGTAGTTTCCGAAACTGTATTTTTTGTCGGTCCCTCTGGACAGTCTATCTTGACATATAAGGCAAGTTACGTATCTTGCATTTACTTTTTTCTGACCTTTGGGAATTTTAAAAAATTGCCAAATGAAGTTTTCTTTCCGGTGAGACGTCTTGGGCTGCTCAGGCAAAAACTGCCTCTCTTCGTGCTCGTCCTCCTGTTCCTCTTCTTCTTCTTCTTGTTGAATTACAACTTGAGCAGGTGGTCCACTCTTCCTTGGATGTGGTGGAGGTGGTGGGGAAGCACCAGCTGAAGCTACTAAAGAAGCCATTGCTCAGTGATCACAAAGGGTCTTTCTCTCACAATGATGAAAGTCAGAGTGAGGAAAGAAGGAGGGATTTTCATCATTTGGGAAAAACAAGAGTTCTCAACCAATCAAAAGTGTTCATTTTAGATTATATGACCTAGTCTTACATCATTAGGAAACCAAAAGTGAAATGAACCAATGAAAAGTGTTATTACCAAGTCACATGACTTGCTGTGTTTACGTTAAGCGCTTTGCAGGGCCTCCCGGTTTGCTTCCAGAAACCTGCGCTTTGGCACTCGCTTCGCGTACCAGTTCGCTAACGTAGCACGTCATATGACGTATCACGCGACAACGTGGAACGTCATGCGGACGGGAGGCGTCACGATGTTGTTTTCTAACGCGGCACTTGCGGTAAAGAAACGTTTACCGGCTCGCGGTCTATTTCGCGGCATCAAGGTCAGCTAACGGGAAGCTTCCCGATTCGCGAAGCGGGAACGAAGAAAAAAAAATATTTAAAAAAAAAATTATTCATAAACATATAAAATATATTTTTGGATTTAAAGAAGAATACATTTTACAGCTACAGATATTAGCTGTTAAAAAAACAATGAAATTCACAGAAAAAACCATAGGTTATAGACCATATATAGTTAGGAATTAGCATTTACAAAACCTTGAAAATTCACTGAAAAAACCATAGGTTATAGACCATATATAGTTAGGAATTAGCATTTAGAAAACCTTATTTTACTCACACAAAACCATTGAAATTCCATATATAGTTAGTTGCACTAACTATATATCGCGCACCCGCAATCCACTGCTGATGATGTCACATATTACATCATTCATGACATGGTCAGTGACATCACTGATGACATCACTGATGACAACATCCAGTGATTACGTGTTTCTGTAAAGTTTAAATATGTTTTACATATTGAAGAATGAGTGGATGTATAAGTGTCTGAATGAAGGTTTTAGTAGGTGCGTGATTGACTGTATGAGTGAGTGATTAAATGCGTCTTACTGAATGCACGGGTTAGTGACTAAACTGTCTGAAAGTGTGCATCAGTATGTCTGTTGTTGTGCAAGCTGCTGCATGTGTTGATCAGTAGCTATATAAGTAGCTATATGGGTTATTGATTGGTTGCACAAGTATTTGTATGGGAGACTGAGTGTGTGTATGGCTGGCTGGGAGGTGTGTGACTCTGTGCAGATCAATGTGTACTTGTATCAGTGATTCTATAAGAGAGTAAGTATGTGTTAGTATATGTTTCAAAAATGTAAGGTGTTCTGTGTTTAACTGTATAGATGAGAAAATGGAAGTGTGATTGATTCTTTTCAGGACTGACTAGGTGTGTGAGTAACTCCATGGATGAGTGGCAGAGTGTGAGTGTCTGTATAGGTGTATGAGTGCATATGATAGTGTTGTAAAGATGAGTGATTGTATGTATGAATGATTGTATGAGTGAATGTGTGTGTAGACATAGGAATCAGTGAGTGCGTATGTAGTAACTAGTATTGGTGTGTCAATGGTTTCAAAAATTATACTCTCTATTTAACACTGGGTGTAATAGAGGTTATATTAGAGTGTGAGGAGATGCATTGTATTATCACATGAATGATATCATCAGTGATGTGATCATTGATGTCAAGTGAGATGTCATCAGTGATGTCATTTGAGATGTCATCAGTGATGTCATCAGTGATGTCACTGACCATGTCATGAATGATGTAATATGTGACATCATCAGCAGTGGATTGCGGGTGCGCGATATATAGTTAGTGCAACTAACTATATATGGAATTTCAATGGTTTTGTGTGAGTAAAATAAGGTTTTCTAAATGCTAATTCCTAACTATATATGGTCTATAACCTATGGTTTTTTCAGTGAATATATATATATATATATATTACCTACTGGCGGTCGCCAGTAGGTATATATAGTTAGGATTTTTTCTCTATGGGTTTTTTGAAAATTCTATGTCTAATAACTTTGGCGTTTGTGGACGGAATTGGCTGAAATTTTCAGGAAAATGGCACATTTTGTTTCTAAGCAGCCCCTGAAAATTGGGGGGGGGGTTCGTCCAGGGGGGGTCGAAAAAAAAGGGGGGTCCCAAAACGTGTTTTTAACATTGAGTTTTCCATAGGGCGGTTGGCCTCACTTTTAGCCCGAACGGCTGAATGGATTTGCACGAAACTTGGCAAAATTGTAGGGACTGGTAGCCCGATGTGCCTTTTGTAGGTCTCAATATATGTGCTACAGTGGATTTTGAGAAATTAACGTTTAAAAAAAGATATATATCTGTAACAGCGGACCGGGCAGCGCTCCAGGACGCGTACTTTTCGCGCAACGGAGCTTTGTGAAGCGAAGCTGATTGGTTCTCCGGCGTCTGTCAACATTCCAAACAGTCCGTAGCGGCCGCCATCTTGTCTCTCGGTAGGATCGAGAGACAAGAGGAGGCCAAAGCGAAGGGGCAAATGACCATAAGGGGGAATAGTAGATCCTCGCTGACCCCCTAGGTTTGATGTGGAGGTTTTAAAAGGGCCCCGCGGGGCAAAAAAAAAATAATATAATAATAATCGAACGGCTGAATGGATTTGCACGAAATTTGGCAAAATTGTAGGGACTGGTAGCCCGATGTGCCTTTGCTAGGTCTCAATATATGTGCTTCAGTGGATTTTGAGAAATTAACGTTCAAAAAAAGATATATATCTGTAACAGCGCACCGCTTCGCGTACTTTTCGCGTTACGGAGCTTTGCGAAGCGAAGCTGATTGGCTCTCCGGTGTCTGTAAACATTCCAAACAGTACGTAGCGGTCGCCAGTAGGTATATATAGTTAGGATTTTTTCTCTATGGGTTTTTTGAAAATTCTATGTCTAATAACTTTGGCGTTTGTGAACGGAATTGGCTGAAATTTTCAGGAAAATGGCACATTTTGTTTCTGAGCAGCCCCTGAAAATTGGGGGGGGGGGTTCGTCGAGGGGGGGTCGAGAAAAAAGGGGGTCCCAAAACGTGTTTTTAACATTGAGTTTTCCATAGGGCGGTTGGCCTCACTTTTAGCCCGAACGGCTGAATGGATTTGCACGAAACTTGGCAAAATTGTAGGGACTGGTAGCCCGATGTGCCTTTTGTAGGTCTCAATATATGTGCTACAGTGGATTTTGAGAAATTAACGTTTAAAAAAAGATATATATCTGTAACAGCGGACCGGGCAGCGCTCCAGGACGCGTACTTTTCGCGCAACGGAGCTTTGTGAAGCGAAGCTGATTGGTTCTCCGGCGTCTGTCAACATTCCAAACAGTCCGTAGCGGCCGCCATCTTGTCTCTCGGTAGGATCGAGAGACAAGAGGAGGCCAAAGCGAAGGGGCAAATGACCATAAGGGGGAATAGTAGATCCTCGCTGACCCCCTAGGTTTGATGTGGAGGTTTTGAAAGGGCCCCGCGGGGCAAAAAAAAAAAATAATAATAATAATCGAACGGCTGAATGGATTTGCACGAAACTTGGCAAAATTGTAGGGACTGGTAGCCCGATGTGCCTTTGCTAGGTCTCAATATATGTGCTTCAGTGGATTTTGAGAAATTAACGTTCAAAAAAAGATATATATCTGTAACAGCGCACCGCTTCGCGTACTTTTCGCGTTACGGAGCTTTGCGAAGCGAAGCTGATTGGCTCTCCGGTGTCTGTAAACATTCCAAACAGTACGTAGCGGCCGCCATCTTGTCTCTCGGTAGGATCGAGAGACAAGAGGAGGCCAAAGCGAAGGGGCAAATGACCATAAGGGGGCATAGTAGATCCTCGCTGACCCCCTAGGTTTGATGTGGAGGTTTTAAAAGGGCCCCGCGGGGCAAAAAAAATAAATAATAATAATAATCGAACGGCTGAATGGATTTGCACGAAACTTGGTAAAATATTAGGGACTGGTAGCCCGATGTGCCTTTGCTAGGTCTCAATATATGTGCTTCAGTGCATTTTGAGAAATTAACGTTCAAAAACAAGATATATATCTGTAACAGCGCTCCGCGGAGATAAAATTATATCTGTATTACCTAGCTGTTGCTAACACCAGTTAGCGACGGCTAGTAGGAGATAGCGACCATCTTGGGCCCCACTTTGCATGTGAGTGATATTTATCACTAATGACATGCAAAGTGGGCATGCCAAGATGTTAGCGACTGGAAACAGTCGCTAACATCGCTATCTCCTATTATCAACTTTTGGAAATATTCGAGATAAGCGCGAATATCTCCAAAAAGTAACAGCTGCCCTGAGCAGGTCTTAGCCATGTTATCCAATGGGAGGTGGATAACATGGCTAAGAGCATTAGCTCGGTAATGCATGAATATCGCTGAGTTTTCAGCGATATTAATGCATTGCGGTCGTTTTTTATCGTATTTGCGATAAACCTTGATAATAGCAAGGTTTATCTGCGATAATTTCTGACGGTAAAAAAATCTTTGCAATGCATCGTTAGGGATAAATATCGCTTAACTTTGGTAATATGCCCCAACGTCTGTTAACGTTCGATTCGAAGGAAATCAGGAAGTGTTGAAAAACATTGTCTGCGCCATCTTGTCTTTTTTCAAATGCCACACTTTTGTCGTGCACGGCAGCCATTTTAGATGCCTTGACCAGACCCACTCTGTGCACGCTGTCGATCCTTAGCATGGCTCCCCACCCTCGCAAGCATCTCACCCAGGCAGTGGTCACCCCCGCTCTCTGTCTTATGCATGGGTAATAAACCTCCCCCCATCTGCGCTGCTCTTCCCTGAGAATCACACCCTGTGCCCGCCCGACATCTCCCTTTCGCCCTATTCACTACCGCATCCTCTGACACTCCTTTTCCTCTGTGTCCGATTGTCCAGGCCGGTCCTAGGCTATCAGCTAGCCCTGCAGATGTAGTTTATGGCCACAGCTGTAAAGAATCACCCCTCTTCAAAGGAGTTATAGTAGATCAAGGCCCACACTCGATGAGATCCGTCACAGCAGAAGCGTTGCTATTATCTGAAAACCATCCTGTATTGTGATTGGGGAGGGGACCGAGCGTGAAGCGGAAGATTCCAGGGATGACTCTTTGTACATCAAAGTTTTTACAATTATGTGTCACATTAAAAATATATAGCACTCCGACAAAGTAGTAAGATTATAAAACTTTAATAATTTATAAATATATACAAGAAAACAAAAATAGTAATAACATATAAACATTTTTAGGGAAAAACAACGAAGTAGCGGTCGGCTGTGCGAATAGTCCCAACGCAGCACAACGTCCAGATTTCCGGCGTGGGGCGTCGCGGGGGGTGGGTCATCAGTAGCAAACTGTTGTGCGAATAGTTCCAAGGCAGCAGAACGCGCCGAAATCTAGATGACACGAAAGTGATGTCTAGTAAGTTGCCACCCAGCAAATAACGGCGTGGGGCGTCGCGGGGGTGGGTCATCAGTAGCAAACTGTTGTGCGAATAGTTCCAAGGCAGCAGAACGATGGCACCAAGGTGATGTCCAGTAAGTTGCCGCACTGGTTTTGGTATCCTACAATGCTGCTCCGAATAACGGCGTGGGGCGCCCCGGGGGAGGCGGCGTGAACGGGCCTCTCCAGGTGGAGTGTCATCTGTTGTAGTGGGGCGCCCCTTTACCGTTTCAGTTGCCATTCCGTCCGTTTTTGGTCCACTGTGTCAAAAGCCGCAATTCAGCTGAGTTGCGCCCACTCTTGCGGTGCAGCGATAGGCGGCTGTCACAGGACTCTCAAAATGGCGGCAGGCTCTTTCCTTTTTGGGCCTGGTCCACTGAAATGGCCCTGGGACACCTTGGAAATCGGACGCTTGTCTGCTAGGTCTTGGACCCCATTCTCGAAAGCGTCCCCTCCGCCTTGAGAATTCATCAAAAGTTTTGGGGGCCCGACTCCTGCAGGCTTCTGGTGGGGAGCGGCTGCCATGATTGCTCGCGGAATGACCACGACGGAGCTACGAGATGGTGGTGCTCTCATGCTGACGCCAGTTTAGTCTGAAACATCCAGAAACAAGGTGGGGCTTTCATCGTTTGGGAAAAAAAAAAAGTTTTCATCCAATGAAAAGTGTTGTTTTTAGGTCATATGATCAAGCCTTCCATCATTAGGAAACCAAAAGTAAAATGAACCAATGAAAAGTTTTATAAACAAGTCACATGACCTGTTATGCGGCATAGGGTATAAAATGCGGAGAAAATACGTTGGCACGTGAGGCGGCGTCAGTAGCGGACCGATGTGCGAATAGGCCGAAGGCAATACAACGCGCCAAGATCCGGATGGCACCGAGGTGGTGTCCAGCAAGTTGCAGCACTGGTGTGGCCATCCTACAATGCTGAAAGTCGGCGTGGGGCGCCCCGTTGGCCTGTGAGTTTGCGTCAGTAGCGGACCGATGTGCGAATAGGCCAAAGGCAGCACAACGCGCCAAGATCCGGATGGCACCGAGGTGGTGTCTAGTAAGTTGTCGCACTTCTGTGGCCATCCTACAATGTTGAAAGTCGGCGTGGGGCGCCCCGTTGGCCTGTGAGATGGCGTCAGTAGCGGACCGATGTGCGAATGGGGCCAAAGGCAGCGCAACAATATTTTCTGACTGACACCACAAGGCGCTGAGATGCCAAGATCCGGATGGCACCGAGGTGATGTCTAAGTTGCGGACTGATGTGCGAATGGGGCCAAAGGCAGCGTAACAATATTTTTTGTATGGAAGATACCACTAGGCGTTGAGATGCCAAGATTCGGATGGCACCGAGGTGATGTCTAGCAAGTTGCTGTACTGGTGTGGTCATCCTACAATGCTGAAACTCGGCGTGGGTCGCCCCATTCGCCTGTGAGATGACGTCAGTAGCGGACCGATGTGCGAATAGGCCGAAGGCAGCACAACGCGCCAAGATCCGGATGTCACCGTGGTGGTTTCATAGTTGAGAGGCACTTCATCTGCAGTGGGGCGCCGAGATCCGGATGGCACCGAGGTGATGTCTAGCAAGTTGCTGTACTGGTGTGGTCATTCTACAATGCTGAAAGTCGGCGTGGGGCGCCCCATTAGCCTGTGAGATGGCGTCAGTAGCGGACTGATGTGCGAATGGGGCCAAAGGCAGCGCAACAATATTTTCTGAAGAGAAGACACCAAAAGGTGCTGACATTCCAAGATCCGGATGGCACCGAGGTGGTGTCTAGCAAGCTATGCAGTTGAGTTGTGTGCGCACTTCCAGCGAATAGGTCGAAGGCAGCATAACAATGTTTTCTGAATAGAAGACACCACAAGGCGTTGAGATTCGGTTACCACCGAGGTGATGTCTAGCAAGTTGCCGCACTGGTGTGGCCATCCTACAATACTGCTCCGAATAACGGCGTGGGGTGCCCGAAGGGGGGGGAGCCGGCGTGAATGGGCCTTCCTAGGTGGAGGCTCGTCTGCTGTAGTGGGGCGCCCCTTTACCGTTTCAGTTGCCATTCAGCTGAGTTTTGGCTGCTCTTGATGCTACAGCGACAGGCGGCTGCAAGAGGACTCTCAAAATGGCGGCCTGTTCTTTGGATTTGGGCCTGGTCCACTAAAATGGCCCTGGGACACCTTAGAACTCGGAGGCTCGATTTTTTTTCCCTTTTCTGTACATGCAAAAAAAGGTAAATGCCCGGTACGTTACACGCTTCATCTGCCACGATGAACTCTCCAGAGGAACCGAAAAAAAATATAGTTGTGGTAACTATACCATGCATCGTCATATGGAGAGGTGGCACCAATTAATTATAGTGCTGCATAAAAGAGAGATTTGGAGGAGAACCCCTGACCTGCTAGTACATTCATCAAAGAAGTGGCACTGAGAGCTTCAGAGGCAAGGGAAACGGTCCCAAATATTTAGAAGAACTTTGGAAAGATTAAAATGACATGTTTAGATTGTGGCAAATTAATTTCATGTGGACAGATGAGTGTTACTCTAATAAATACAGCATATGAACATCATCATAGTCGATGGTTGGTAGAGACATTTTGACTATATCCTGGACCTGCCCGTCCTCGCCCAAAATGGCGCCGGAATAAATGGGACTCGTAACTCCTTGTTGTGTACTGGTTGCAGAACCTTGAAATCACGAGATACGTATGCAGTTTTGAAGCACATGGCGGGCGGGGACGAGAATTGATTGAATATTTCGACATCCCTATTGATATTAAGTTCTGATGTGTTATTGATTACTGTACTGTTGAAAGTTCGAATTAACGTCACCCATGGTACTTGCCCGCAAATGTATATCTAGATAATTTTATTGTAACTGGCCCTGTTGTATTTTAATTATAAAATGTACGTCCACCGATTCCGTAACTGTTAGACACCTTAGTTCTTGCAACCTAATGGCCCGCCCGTTACGTTCCTCTACAGTGTAAATGTCTATTCATCATATACGATTACAGTTTGCTCTGTGGCAGGCCCACGTGGTTATAGGCTCGTATTTGTATAATGAAATTTTCACAATAAAGGTTTTTAAAATAAAACATGGTAGTAGTATATACATTGGTAAAGTTTTTAATAATAGTGACTGTTTTAGAATCATTAAAAGGCAAGTGAAATAAAGCAGACCAATTACATGAAGGGTAAAAGGTATAATACGAAGGAACGCAGTAAAGATAAATGGTCAAGGGCTGTTGTGTTTTCTATTCCTGCAACATAAAGTGATCGATAAGAATCTCATATTCAGGCGTATCGGCGACTAAGACAGCAGGTCGACCCTCTTTTGCTCAACGGCTCCGTCATGGGACGAAGAAACGCTCTTTTTCTCGAAAAAAGAATATATTTTACTTGCAGGACAGTTGTAAAATTTCCGGGAAAGTACATTAGCCTGGAACATTATAACATATATTTAAGAAAAAATAATGTTCGGAAGTAATGAAAAGCGTAATTTTTAGGTCATATGACCAAGCCTTTCATCATTACAATAAGAAAAGTAAAATGAACCAATGAAAAGTTTTATTAACAAGTCACATGACTTGTTATGCTTACGTTACGCGCTGCGCGCCCCGGATGACTTCCGGATGCGCTAACGCGGCACGTCATATGACGCATTACGCGACAACGCAGGTACAGAATATAGTCAAAATGTCTCCACCAACCAGCGGTCGGAACACAACCCCTTTCAGCAGGCTAAATAGTTCTGTTAAATGACAACAGAAGGGACAGGCAACAAGAACCATCAGTCAAAGAGGGGAGGGCTAGTTCTTCTCTACCGGGTTACATTGGGGCGCTACCGGAACTGATCGAATTGGTAGTCTACAGTGTTTCTGGATGTTTCAGACTGAAGCTGGGGTTAGCATGAGAGCAGCACCATTTCGTAGCTCCGTCGTGGTCATTCCGCAACCAATCATGGCAGCCGTTCTTTATCGTTATTTTGGGCGGGGTGGGTGGCGGAGCCGAGCTGTTTTGCAGCCATCATTGTGTGGAGTTCAGTTAATCTCACTAGTTTTGTATTTGTCATGAGGGGTTGTTCCTAATGTTTCTATTTTAGCGAGGTCAAAAAGAGATCCCATTAGTGGCCTACTGATTTTGCTCGATTCCTTTTCTTTTTTTTTACACGATTTTTCGTTATCTGCAAAGACTAAACAGAGTATTGCGACTCTGTGTTTGTTTGTAAATAGAGAATGAACCAAAGAGAACTAATTCTAAAACAGTAAATACTTGGATAACAATCAATCAAATGGAGAGAGAAGCAGGCACGACGGATTACAACGGGGGCAAAGGCCTGCGTTAACTACCTTTCACTATCTGCAAAGAGAGAGTACTCCTAATAGAAATGAGGGGGGGGGCACTATTCAAAGCAGATCAGTGTGCATAAACACGAAAATGTTTTCACTTACCACGTACTTGACATTCGACAGCTTATGATATTTGCTATTAAAAAACCATTGAAATTCACTGAAAAAACCATAGGTTATAGACCATATATAGTTAGGAATTAGCATTTACAAAACCTTGAAAATTCACTGAAAAAACCATAGGTTATAGACCATATATAGTTAGGAATTAGCATTTAAAAAACCTTATTTTACTCACACAAAACCATTGAAATTCCATATATAGTTAGTTGCACTAACTATATATCGCGCACCCGCAATCCACTGCTGATCATGTCACATATTACATCATTCATGACATGGTCAGTGACATCACTGATGACATCACTGATGACATCTCAAATGACATCACTGATGACATCTCATTTGACATCATTCTTGTGCTAATACGATAAACCTCTTCAGACTCTAATATAACCTTAGATACACTCAGTGTATACAGACACTCACACACTGCCACTCATCCATGGAGTTACTCACACACCCAGTCAGTCATGCAAAGAAACAATCTCACCTCCATTTCTTCAACTATACAGTTAAACACACCTTACTTATTGAAACATATACTAACACATATTTACTCTCTTATACAATCCCTGATACAAGTTCACAATGATCGATACAACCACTCACTTATTCAGTGGCTCTCATGCACAGTTATTTATATATGCCAACTCTCACATGTACTGTGTTTTACATATGTACTTACTATGACATGTAGCATTGAGATATCCATTCACTCATCAATACACTCATGCACACAGTCAACTGCCCATGTAGCTGTTTCCACATGCACTCTTGAACTCATACACCTAGTGAATAAACTGCTCACACATCTATGCATAGAGTCACACACCTTCCAGCCACCCCCACACAAACTCAATCTCCCATAGAAATACTTGGGCAACCAATTAATAACACATATAGCCTCTCGTATAGCTAATGATCAACACATGCAGCAGTTTACAGAACAACAGACATAATGATGCACAAATTAAGACAGTTTAGTCACTAACCCATGCATTCAGTGAGACACATTTAATCACTCACTCATACAGTCAGTCACGCACCTACTAAATCCTTCATCCAGACACTTATACATCCACTCATTCTTCAATATGTAAGACATATTTTAACTTTACAGAAACATACAGTCACTGGATGTTGTCATCAGTGATGTCATCAGTGATGTCATTTGAGATGTCATCAGTGATGTCATCAGTGATGTCACTGACCATGTCATGAATGATGTAATATGTGACATGATCAGCAGTGGATTGCGGGTGCGCGATATATAGTTAGTGCAACTAACTATATATGGAATTTCAATGGTTTTGTGTGAGTAAAATAAGGTTTTTTAAATGCTAATTCCTAACTATATATGGTCTATAACCTATGGTTTTTTCAGTGAATATATATATGTGTGTAAATGAAATAGCAAACGCCCTGGAGCTTGGAGGCGCACTCGACGATTCTCTCCCTTCCAGGCTGTAAATGCTGCCTGCTGGACAAAGTGCATGTTTCATTTAAATTGTTGCCTACGCGTTTCAGGGCCATAAGCCCCTTCTTCCTGGGCATTAAACGATACACATGAGGTCTGCATTTCATTTCCGGCATTTTATTAAACCATACCTCCCACATGGGCGTGTCTTGCATTACATACTCCTTCGTGCATTATGGGGCATGGAGTCCTGTACGCAGAAAAAAATTCTCTCCTTTTAGTAAGTTCATGCGTATGTTCAAAGTAATTTTCTGTATATTTATATTTCCTCTAAGTGAGTCAAGTTCTTTGAAAGCAGGTTTTGTTCGCATTATGGAGAATCGTGCTGGTACCCATTCTGAGCAGTTCAGATCGTCGGCCTCAAACAGCTGGGAAATTGCAGTCAGTCCCAGTTGATGATGTTGCTGCCTCCCACGGCCAGAACACCGTGTTTAAATGAAATAGCAAACGCCCTGGAGCTTGGAGGCGCACTCGACGATTCTCTCCCTTCCAGGCTGTAAATGCTGCCTGCTGGATAAAGTGCATGTTTCATTTAAATTGTTGCCTACGCGTTTCAGGGCCATAAGCCCCTTCTTCCTGGGCATTAAACGATACACATGAGGTCTGCATTTCATTTCCGGCATTTTATTAAACCATACCTCCCACATGGGCGTGTCTTGCATTACACACTCCTTCGTGCATTATGGGGCATGGAGTCCTGTACGCAGAAAAAAATTCTCTCCTTTTAGTAATTTCAAGCGTATGTTCAAAGTCATTTTCTGTATATTTATATTTCCTCTAAGTGAGTCAAGTTCTTTGAAAGCAGGTTTTGTTCGCATTATGGAGAATCGTGCCGGTACCCATTCTGAGCAGTTCAGATCGTCGGCCTCAAACAGCTGGGAAATTGCAGTCAGTCCCAGTTGATGATGTTGCTGCCTCCCACGGCCAGAACACCGTGTTTAAATGAAATAGCAAACGCCCTGGAGCTTGGAGGCGCACTCGACGATTCTCTCCCTTCCAGGCTGTAAATGCTGCCTGCTGGACAAAGTGCATGTTTCATTTAAATTGTTGCCTACGCGTTTCAGGGCCATAAGCCCCTTCTTCCTGGGCATTAAACGATACACATGAGGTCTGCATTTCATTTCCGGCATTTTATTAAACCATACCTCCCACATGGGCGTGTCTTGCATTACACACTCCTTCGTGCATTATGGGGCATGGAGTCCTGTACGCAGAAAAAAATTCTCTCCTTTTAGTAAGTTCATGCGTATGTTCAAAGTCATTTTCTGTATATTTATATTTCCTCTAAGTGAGTCAAGTTCTTTGAAAGCAGGTTTTGTTCGCATTATGGAGAATCGTGCCGGTACCCATTCTGAGCAGTTCAGATCGTCGGCCTCAAACAGCTGGGAAATTGCAGTCAGTCCCAGTTGATGATGTTGCTGCCTCCCACGGCCAGAACACCGTGTTTAAATGAAATAGCAAACGCCCTGGAGCTTGGAGGCGCACTCGACGATTCTCTCCCTTCCAGGCTGTAAATGCTGCCTGCTGGACAAAGTGCATGTTTCATTTAAATTGTTGCCTACGCGTTTCAGGGCCATAAGCCCCTTCTTCCTGGGCATTAAACGATACACATGAGGTCTGCATTTCATTTCCGGCATTTTATTAAACCATACCTCCCACATGGGCATGTCTTGCATTACACACTCCTTCGTGCATTATGGGGCATGGAGTCCTGTACGCAGAAAAAAATTCTCTCCTTTTAGTAAGTTCATGCGTATGTTCAAAGTCATTTTCTGTATATTTATATTTCCTCTAAGTGAGTCAAGTTCTTTGAAAGCAGGTTTTGTTCGCATTATGGAGAATCGTGCCGGTACCCATTCTGAGCAGTTCAGATCGTCGGTGTTCTGGCCGTGGGAGGCAGCAACATCATCAACTGGGACTGACTGCAATTTCCCAGCTGTTTGAGGCCGACGATCTGAACTGCCTCCAAGCTCCAGGGCGTTTGCTATTTCATATATATGTGTGTGTGTGCGTGTGTGTGTGTGCGTGTGTGTGTGTGCGTGTGTGTGTGTGCGTATATATATATATCGTTATTCTCTTAGACTGTGGAAAGAATGGCGTTTTGTTTCATATATATATATATATATATATATATATATATTTCCAAGAACAAACAGCCCAAAATGAGAGCGCTCTTTCACGGTATGTGAGTCCTTCATGACTTTCACCTTTTAAAGGTTCCCATATATGCCATTTAAGAGGCATTCTGGGAAATGTAGTTCCACATGAATATAAATGTTACCAATTTCAAAAAGAACATGAGTGATTATTTACATGTTAGGCTGTCACTGCAGATCAGTGTTCATGATTAATTAATGCCATATAAATGTTACATTTTTTGCTCGCTATTTTCTTGAATTTGAAATTTGGCAAAATAAGGCAATTTATCAGATTGTTTCAATTGTTCTTGTAGTTTTGGCGAATACAAATCATTTTATAGCAGTATTCAGTCTTTGTTTGCAAGTTCATACAGTGCTCATTCAACCATTTTTTGCTATCATATTTCCAGATGGAGCATGCGTTGTCTGCATTATTTAAACTGTATACATTTCCCCTATAATATGCTTAGTGCACTATAGTTAGAGTCCTCTTTCGCCATGTCACATTTCTGGTAAACATGTACCATATTAATTTTTGCCTTTTTATCTCTAAAATAGAATTTTTTGTTATATACATGTTTTGCCTATAAGGGTTCCCTCTCTGGTATTCCTACAGATGGCTGTGTAATTCCTCGTCCCCATTTATCCCAAATGGAGTCTTAGTCTTGAATCTTATGATCATACGAGATTCCAATCTCGTAATTTCAATGTTCTGTTGCCTCCTCCCTCGTTCTTTGGTACAGTTATCAGGCCAAAGTACTTAATGCCCCTCCTGTTATTGTTTCTTTGATCATGTGTTTTCAGATGTTTAACAATTGCATAGTTTGTATCCTCATTTTGGATTGCACGCAGGTGCTCCAGTATTCTCTTTTTAAGAGGGCAAATGGTACTACCAATGTACCAAAGTCCGCAATTGGACATGATTACGTAGACTACATATGTTGATTCACATGATATCCTTTCTTTGATTTTAAATGTTCTTCCCATGTGATCTTTAACTTCTTTCATTTGCATTCCACTCTTGCATGCTTTACATTTGTTACAATACACGAATCCAGTTTGTTGGTTGACTAGCCAATTAGATTTTTCCAACTTAGTTTGTGTTAGATGGCTGTTCACCAGTTTATCTTGAAGTGACAGTGCTTTTTTGTATGATATGCTCGGTTGTTAACCTATTTTTGGTCCTATGTCTGGATCTTTTCTTAGGACACTCCAGTGCTTTTTAAGGATCTTTATTATTTCATAGTTTTCCTTACTATATGTTAAAACCATCCGGATTGTTTCATCATTTGATTTTTTCTCCTTTCTTTTCAGGGTTTTCAATCTTGGTACAGATCTTGCTCTGTCTTCTCCCAATTTGATGTCTTTTTCTTTATAACCTCTGGACTGAAACCGATTTCTCGTTTCCAAAATGGTTTTCTCTAATTGCTCATCATCCGAGCAGTTCCGTCTGTGGCGAGGGACATACGGCCTTTGGAGTGGCGATACAAAGAATCGGACATGGGTTTGACAGTACATCAGAGCCACCCAATTGGCCTGGTATCATCCAATTGCTGAAGTGGACACAGTATAACTGTCCAATCACACACTGTGTACCATGGACAGGCTTCACAGCATTGAGAAGGCGATGAACGCCGATACACGTCTGCTGTTAACAAATAAAGCCGAAATGGCCCTGCGAGTGCTCTAAATTGTGTTCAAGTTGCTGCAAAAGTGAGGTCCCACCCTCACCGTATGAAGATAGCACCCGCCCTGTGTTCGGAGTTTGAGGTGGGAGTGGTGTCCGCTGCTTGTTCACGGGTACGGGTGCAACATTTCATCAATAAAGTTATATTCAAACCATGTGTCACGTGGCATTCTTTTTATAACAAGTGAAAAAAGACCATTGTAAATGTTTTGCGCCCGTGATGTGGTTAACAAAATTCAATTTAATTATCAAAGTAATTCTTATAGTTCATTTCACTATATAAAATAAATTAAAATAGTGGAATCTCAAAGGTATGACGGTCCGATTTCATTTGCGGCAATTTGCATTCTAGTGACAAATAATACAAAACATCGCGGCATGTGTCACAAATTTGCAATTGTGGTACGAACTGTAAATGTACCACCATATATACTGAGTCACTTTCTATATTGCCTGCTTAATTTCGACAGAGTCAAGATTACAGGACTCCATTTCCCATAATGCTGCAGTTGCAACTATGAAGATCCGATTATATCGTTATATATAACTGTTGTGGTCATAGTGCAAAACATTCAGCCCAAGTGGGCAAATTATATCTGAACATCCACTGTAAGTTGATATCCTGATTGGTTTCAGTTAAATCATTTCCTTGTAAAAAAACATGATTGATGTGATGTTATACACATAGTATTTAGGCCTGTGCTTTCGCGGGTGAGATAATCCATAACTCATCCACGGCATGATAACATGCGTCCTTCAGCCACTTAAATTGGATCTAAATCAAAGACCGTAACATTACATTACATACACCGATTTAGAAATAAACATCATGTCCTAGTGGGTAACCAATCATATATGATGTTTGTTCTATAAACATTCATTTCATGTCTATATCTTTAATCTGGTAAAACCTAATACTTATAGTTCACTGATCCTGAATTGATGTTCCCCTCAGGCCCAAGTGGGAAAACATTAATAATAGATACTTATCATTTCGCAACAATTTCACATTTTCAGTGTACACTCATGTACCATGCCATAAAATTAATACTAAATGGGCAATAATGGACAAATAACAGCCAAGTTAACCGATATTAGCCGACAGGATTTCATTGGCAAATACTTTCGCTCAATAACCTTTATTTATTTATTTATTTATTTAAAACCTTCTTTTCAAAACTTCATTGAACCACAGAGCATCTGAAATTTTAAATAAAGAATGCACTGATTAAAATCGCATAATGACAGTGATGCCAACATACACACCCCAATTCATGAATAACAAAGTGATTTACATATATTGAGTTAATACCAATGTTTCTTTTCAGCATAGATCATTTTCAAAATGTCCAAACAGTTACCATAAAATTAGCCCAAATGTACGGCTAGTGCCTCATCTCCATTATGACCTGATGGCTGTAAAGTATGATACTTAATTATCATCTTCGATTCTAGTCGTCTCAGTTCCTTCAATCTATCACCTCCCCTATCACGTTTAGGGACACAATCCAAGACAACATATGACAGTAAGCAAGTGTTTTGCTTATGCTCTGCAAAGAAATGACGAGCAATGAGATATTGCTTGACATGATGGGTAATAGCCCTCAGGTTCTCCAAGACTCTCTTTTTGGCCTTATCAATGGTACTACCAATATAGTACTTATTGCATGGGCATCTGAGAGCATAGACAGTGTTAGACCTGACACCCTTGGCGTGGTTTTCCCCTATCTTTTTGCCTTTGCCTCCTGTATTTTTGATGCTGTGTTGGATTTTGTTTTTGCTGGTTTAGATGCTTTGGACACTATGCCACTGCTGATCAGTGCCAGAGTGTAAGTGCTACCTATAAAAATTATCATATTGATTGGATGTACCTGATTGGCATACCTGTATCACCACGAAGTCCCTAGTAAAGTGCATTGGATGTGCCAGGGCTGGTGATGACAGATGCTACTAGTGGGCCTGCAGCACTGATTGTGCCACCCACATGAGTAGCCCTAAAATGGTGTCTCAGGCCTGCCACCGCAGTGCCTGTGTGCAGTCAGTGAACTGCCATGTCCTCCTGGCCAGTGTCCCCACTGGCTGGGCCTAACCCTTCCCTTTATGTACACATTGGTCACCCCTATGGAAGGCTCAAGGTACCCCCCTGGGCAGGGTGCAGTGTATAGGAAAGGTAGAGCATGTACTAGTGCAGGTAACATGCTCTGGTAGTGAACAGCCGCCATTTTGTGTGCTCACTGCTGCAAGGTTATCTTGCTCCATAGACTAACATGGGGGAGGCTGGTCCCAATGGATACCAGCCTATCTTCCCACAGGAACAAGATGGGACATACGTGATTGATATCCCTGAACTCAGAATTTAATAACACATCTTTTAGGAAAGGTTGTTTTTAAATCCTGTGTTTGAGAGCAGTACTTTTAGAAAGTGGCTGTTCTCTTGTCTAACCTTTCTGTGTGGCTGGGCCTGCTTGTGTATTGACTGTCTGGTTGGAGTGAGACAGGGGCTGGGGAGCCCCCAGGAGGTTGTCTGAGTCAGCCCGTGGTTGAATGACTGCATCTGCAACGAGAGTGGTGGGAGGAGATCGCACCTGGGAGTGAATAGGGCTGTGCCTGCCTGCCACAATGCTGGCTCCACCTCCTGCTGGGCGGATGTCACCTCTGCCCCTCACACTGAAAGGAAGGAAGAAGCCAGGAAGCCCAACTGCTCCAGCAACACCCAGAACTGGTTTAGACCGTGCTCAGGGCCCACTTGCACAAAGACTTCAAAGACTTTTAGGGGTATAAGAGAAGGACCCCTGACAACAGATTTTCAGATTCTACAATCAAGAAGAACCTCTGCCAGAAGAAGAACCGCTGGAGAAACTAAGGAAGACTGCCTTGCTGTGTGCTTTGGGGCTGACCGGTTTTGCTGTTCAACTGAAGGAGAGAAGAAGGGGACTTTGCTGTGTGCTGTGGCCCCTGCCTACTTGACCTACAAGACTTTGCTGTGTGCTGTGTCTTTGACTGAATCTCCAAGGGCCTGCGAAGAGCTGGCCTCCTGTCCAGGAACCCAGGGTCAAAAGGTTCCACAGAAACTGAACTACGCTGTAAGGATCGTGCTGTCTTGGCCTGGTGCGTGATTTATCTTCAACTGCTGATCGTGGGCAGAGATCGGTGTGCTCATCGGCACACATTCTGCGAGGGTCGGAGGTCCGTTGTGCCTCCCTTCGTGAGTTCTGCCCCAACAAGATCTTGTGGCCGTGAGGGCGGTCTAGTTGTGACCGGCGCCCTCAAAAATCACTGCGCCGCTAAAGTTTGCCGCTCCCCGAGGCCTGAAATCGCCCTACGATCTCACAGTCCCATTGCCGGGAACGCAGAGCTAAAGATCGAAGCCGCCGCGCTCCCATTGGCTGCAAGCGCCGAGCCCCCTCAGCAACGCCGCGGTGGGATTGGTTCCCGGGCCGCCGCGTCATCGGGATAGCCGCGCTGCAAGTGGCTGATGTCTCGTCATCCCTGAGGTCACGTCCCGGGAGTCGCCCTGCCATTGGCTGACTCCCGGGTGTCTGAGAGGGCTCGTCTGCAGAGCCGCGACCCGATTGGTCCAACTGCAAGGAGCTTCGCTGGAAGACACCGGGAGCCGCGATGCGAAGAAGAGCCTTCCCAGAGAAGACCAGTCCTCGCCGAGGGATCCGTGTGTGCCTCTGCGACCCCCGGCCTTCCGTCCCAACTGCCAAGTGTCAATCTAGCTCCCCGCCGCTCGCTGGATTGTCGAGAGCGGGCGGAGAGCTGACGGGACCGGCCGGGGCCTGTTGGGAGGCTCCCCCTACGCCGAGGCTTCATTTCTCTATCGGCTCAGTGAGGCGCTCCTGCTAAGCAGCGTTAGGTACGGCAAGGAGATGATCCTAAGCTCATTTACACTACAGCCTTTACTGACTGTGAGATTTGAAACCTGAAGACTGAGAGTGAAATGTTTTGAAGACTTCCTAGAAAATAGTGCAACCTTATATGAACAAAGAGATAATGTGCTGCATTGCTTTTTAAACTACTAAAACTAGATAAAGTTATATTTTTAATATACCTACCTGTGTGGTCTCAGTTTGTGGTGTGTCTTAAGAATTACTGTGTGTGTTAAGTGCAAATATTATACACATTGCCTTGGGGATAAGCCTGTCTGCTCGTGCCAAGCTACCTAGGGGGTGAGCAGGGGTTATCTACTGTGTGTATCCCTTTACCCTGACTAGAAGTGAGGGTCCCTACTTGGTCAAAGGTACTTACCTCTGCCAATTGGAGACCCCCAGTTCTAACAGACAGCATAGCCTGTTTTACAGGATAGATGCTTGGTAATCCTAGATGTGCTACACTCAGCAGATAATTTGACTGCCTTACAACTGAAGCTGTACTTACAGGTTTTGCATCTGCCACATACAAAGAACCCTTGCACAGCTCCAGTTTGTTTTTTAGTAATTTTAGGTAGCAACGCAGGACACATCATATCTTTGAAGGATTCTGCCTTTCTGTAAGTAATTAGTGGGGAATCACCTATATATTTTTCTAGGTCAGCGTCAGTTTGCAATATACTCCAATGTTTTGGCAGGCATTTCTTTTGATCCCACCATTTATTACTGTAGGTAGTGATAAACCTCATCTTATCCATTTCTCCATCTTTATGTGAGTTCTCATTTATTTGTAACAAGTCATCTCTCCTTCTTGCATCTGCCTGTTTGCATGCTGTCATTATGCTGTATACATATACATATATATATATATATTGCGAACGCCCAGTTCCTCACTCCTCGGAATTGGATAGAAAAGAGCACTCAGAGCCGCTCCAGCGTGGTTCTAGCCAGATTCTTTATTTCAGACTTTGCAATTCATGCAACTTACAAACGCGTTTCGGCGTTGCCGCCTTCGTCAGTGTAAACTGGCATTTTTTTTGGATGAATTAAATAAAGTTTATCATGACTTCCTGTCACGTGATTTTTTTATAAAAAACAATAAACATAAAAACGGCACAGTTCATGTAATTTAGGCATTACCTATGGCGGCCATCTTATAATGGTTAGGTTACATAGCTAAGCAATTTTACTATGTAGCTCTCTTAGACATTACATTTCATTTCGTATTGTTTGACATGCAATCATATATTTAAATCATATACTAATCATAGTCAATTGGCAAATAATGTATGACGTTTATACGCAGTATTGTCAAACTTATTCCTGATCGCCTTTCATTATTCGTGCAGTTCATTCACAGGGCTCTAAACATTTTTGTTTAGTGCCTTGTTGAATGGTTCACGGATTTGTGAAACAACGGTATCTAGACTCAGTTCATTTTGCAGATCAATCTTCTTGAATTTTGATTTTTAACATTTTTTACAGTCAAGCCCTGAATGGGCATATTTCTCCTCCCACATATATCATTGCATTATATTGCTTTTCTTTGGGGGTGCGAGCAGATATCACAATTATCTCATCAAATTTTTGTCTTCACATTCTTTTAAGAATATGTTTTTCTCAGTTTGTTTGGAATATACTATTTCTTCCTTTTCAGCCAAGATATTACAGGGAACAACGTTTCAGATATGTGTCCACATCTCTTCTTCGTTGTTCATCCCTTCTGGGATTTTTGTGCGGAGCAGGATGATAAATCTAGATTCCAGAGTGCGCAATTTCTTTACCCAGTTACCTCCTCCCTCCGTTCTGACTACAAAAAAATATATATATATATATATGCACAAAATGGTGGGAGCATAAATCCCTTAGTAAATACGAACAAGTTGGCCGAGTTCCTCGGGGTTTGCGTCTCATATTGGCACCTTGTTTTGATGACCCGGATCCAGCGATGCTGCAGGAGTGGGGGGAAAGCAACCTAGCAGCGTCTATGAATTTAGTCTGCATTTTAATTAAATATGCTGTGACTGACCGAGTAAAATTGCTGGATAAAATCAAAATTGTGGAAATGGAAATAAACGCTTGCCCAGAACCAGCAGAAATCAAACAATTAACGGACATAATGAATGAACAACTACGCAAACACAAGGAAAGAATCAAAATCAAAAAAGCAAGCAAGTTCACTCGTGACGCTGATGATTACCGCTGTGGCAGAATTTTCACATTTTCAAGAAAATATAACACAGCAAAAAGGCAAGCCTATACTAAGAGGAAAAATGCTATGGGAGGCAACACTGGCAACACTAGCAATGTTAATTTAGCTACAAATACTAACGCAGCAACGTTAGGTGCTTCTATGAATGAGGGGGCTGAGCAAAACAATGAGACCTCGTCCATAACAAGCCTATCCAGTATTGACTGCTTATCATCTGGCTCTACAAGCTCTGATTTAAACTCAATGGGACTGGAAGCATTCAATCTCCAGCAAGAAATGGATTTTGTGGTAGAAGAGAGATTGCAGACTCTGAGGTCATGGCAACCCAATTCACAAGCAGGCAAAGGAGGAATCAACGGAGGAAAGCACGACGGCGCAGATGCAAACAGCGCCGGGGGACAGCAACACCAACAACAAAAGAAAAAGAAAAAAACATGGGGGAAACGTCGGTAAGTGATAACACCATCATCAACTTATCTAACGTGACCCTAAACAAAGCTGAGGAACAACTGCTTTCATTAGGATTGAATTATTCACCTATACAAAGCCTTAACTATGCCATGACCCGGGTTGACCTCTTTCGCTTTATAAGAAAGCTGAAATTAAAAAAACATTTCGCCTTAAAAAACGCGAAAGATCTTTACAAATCCAATCCAGATGAGGAAACTGAAATCTATGAGCTACAAGAATTATGTGCATCTGACACCCACACCTTTTTGGACGCTAATGAATTAATGAACTCTAATAGCGATGTGGCATTAGAATCTGATGAGGCTACACAAAGTCGTCTCAAGCGAGTATCCATTGCTCAAAAAGGTGCCGGCCTGAGTCCTTTTTCCAGCAAATCGAAATTCATCCCTTTGATGCCCAAAGATGCTATAGATACTTTTAATGACTGTGTCACCAACGATATCAAAAAACTGTATATACAGGTGAACAACAAACATCGAAAAAAGAGATACACACTAAATGTGCTTATAACAAATTGATGAAGAAATTGGAAGAAAATCCAGATATCGTGATAAAAAAATCTGATAAGGGGAGTAATTTGGCCAAAACTAGACTATATTCATGAGGCAAAACCATAGCCTCACACAAAGAATATGAGAACGCTACCTCTAAACTCCACAAGATGTTAAGTCAATGGAAAAGAGAGAGTTTGATTTCATCTGAAGAGTATAAATTCATGTACATTAATTTTCCTATCTTACCCTCTCTTTATCTAATCCCGAAGGTGCATAAGGATGTACAACCTATACCTGGTAGGCCCATTGTATCGGCCATAGGTAGCGTGGGTGAGAAAGTGGGGGAATACATTGACTTTTTCCTCCAGGATTTTGTAAAACATCTCCCCAGCTTCACCCGGGATACTAGTGACTTCATTACAAAAATCTCTAACATCGAGTGGGACAGTGAAATGTGGCTTATCTCTTTGGACGTAGAGGCATTGTACACGAGTATTGATCATGTGCAAGGACTCTCTGCTATACAACATTACCTCTCTAGTAGGCCAATTATGTATTATGAACACAACAAAGTCATCTTGAACCTCATTGAATGGTGTCTTTATAACAACTTTTTCTCTTTTGGTAAAGAGATATATAGACAATTGAGGGGAGTGGCGATGGGGGCCTGCTTCTCTCCCAGCTATGCGTGCTTGCACGTTGGCTGGTGGGAGGAGCAGGTCCTCAATGTTCACCACAAAGCTTGGGTGGATAGACATGTGATGTGTTTTTTAAGATACATTGACGATATATTTATTGCCTGGAGAGGTAGTAAAGAGGAAGCCCTTCTGTTTATCAAAGATATCAATAACAATCCATTCAATTTGAACTTTACAGCACATATTCATAAGACCAGAATTCAATTTCTAGATGTTGAGGTGTATGTTACTGACTGTACTTTGCATACAACATTGCACAGAAAACCGACAGCGGGTAATGCGACTTTGCACGCTACTAGTATGCATCCGAGACACACCATTTCAGGAATCCCCTATGGTGAAATTTTGAGACTTAAAAGGATTTGTAGCTCCCCAGAAGATTACAACAACTGTCTAGGAGACCTCATGATGCGACTAAGAGCTCGGGGTTATTCTGAAACAATTTTAAAGGCAGCTATGAATAAATCCTTGTCCCGATCTAGGGAGAGTCTCTTTCCCATAACTATGTCTGACACTGAAGATTCTAATATCATTGAGCCCCAGTTGAAATGCCCACGTCTTATTACTACATACAGTAGAGAGGACAGAAAAATTAGGCCCATTCTAAATAAAAATTGGCCAATAGTCTTGAGTGATCCTGTACTGAATACTAGATTACCAGCTACCCCTACTGTTACTTTTAGACGGGCTAAGACCATGGGTAACTCTCTGGACAAGACAGCTCCTGAGTTAAAAACGAAAATACCTTGGTTGCGTCCTACTAGAGGCTTTTTCAAATGCGCGAGCTGCCGTGCATGCAAATTTGGTATTACAACCACACATTATTCCACCCCCTTCAGTACTGTACCTAAACAAATTACTGGCCATTACACCTGCCGGACTGATCATGCTGTATATGTTCTGGCATGCACCTGCGGGCTTAGATATGTTGGCAGCACTAAGCTCCAGGTGCATGTCCGAATATTGCAGCATCTGCGGGCTATATTACATAGTGATCCGGCGTATCCGGTTGCCCGGCATTTTAAACGGGTACACAATAAGGATTTAAAACATCTGAGCTATTTTGTTATTGGAGCTGTACCAGTTCTAAAAAGAGGGGGTGATCAAGAATTACAGCTAAGAAAACTGGAGTCTCGATTTATTCTTGAGTTGGATAGTCGTTGGCCCAATGGGCTCAATAATATTGAAGAAATGCACCATTACTTATAAACATCTTAGTTTTGGGTTGCAGTCATTTATGAGCCAGTTGGTACTCTCCTAGTATTCTCTTCTATATGTGGTATCCGGCCCTCTAGTTAGGTTCCCTATTAGAGGGCACAGTACACTTTATTTCAGTTATCGATGATCACACTGGTGTGTTTCATTGTACAGATTTTGTGTTAAATTATTTCTGTGTTTATAAACCAACGAGTTAAGATCTTATTAAGCACTGTGTTTAATTGTACACTTCCATATATTTTATCGGTTTTTGGCATTGTGGATCCATTTTGACATCTGAGAATCCAGACTTTGATCCATAGCAAGCTTTAAATCTAGACCATACCATTCCAATATAGAGTTGATATGTGTGTATATATATATATTTATGTAAATTTGTATGTTTGTTGTAAATAACTTTTTGGGTACAGGGATAATTGTACAGTATGATATAGCATAGTTTTTCTATTTTTGATAAGTGAGGGTACATGTGTATATATATGAAATATGGAATTCTTTTTACATATTCTCGTTTTAACACTTTTTAAAACATAGTTTTAACATTAATAATTCTCAGAGTACCTTTAATTATGCAATGCAAATATCTATGAATTCATGAAACTTTAAAGAATAATTAATATGTGGCATTAGGTATCTCAGTTCCAATGGTAAATGCAGCGAAGAAAGACTAACAGCGTTAGTATGTTTTCACTATCTGTTGCTCACCGGTGATCACCACCAGGGGGCGGTGATGTTGTCACTATAAGCATATAAAAAAGCACTATTACTTTCAAACATGTTGCAGCGTGAACAAGGGCTTTCGTAGCTCGAAACGCGTCGCTGGTTCTGTTTCTGTAATAAATCCATCTGTTGCTGACTTGGTTGGTCCGTTCCTCATTTATGCTGGCGCGGAGGCGGTGTCTGCGAGCGCAGAGCGTGCTGAGGAGGAGCTCTAATTTCATATATATGTATATATATATATATACATATATATATATATATATATATATATATATATATATATATATATATATATGTGTAAAAGTAATGTTTAGGCCTATTAAAAGGTTTACTTGGCCAGGTTAAAATGGCAGTATAAACCCCACACACAGGCTACAATGGCATGCCTGAGACATGTTTAAAAGGCTACTTAAATGGTTGGCAGAATCAGTGCTGAAGACCCACTAGTACCATTTAATTTACAGCTAAATTGAATTAACCTTTTGGGTGTTAACCAATTTTCCCATGTTTAAAAGAGAGAGGACAAGCACTGTAACAGGCCTGGGCAGAGCTTTGGAATATTACTCCATCGAATTTCACGGAGTTACTGGAAAACTCGGTGAAATTCCATGGAGTTCTGTGCCCTGGCAGAGTAACTTAATTGGACCATTCATTGACTCCCCCGCCCCCTCGCCCCCCCAAACCACTCACCCCGTATATTAAGGCCTGACCTTACTTGAACCTCATACGTGGTGGGTGGGTATGGAGGCACTGGCTGTCCACGGCAGTGCAGCCCGGATTTCAGTTTCCTAGCTGCCACTGCCTTCCTGCTCCTGCTGCTGGCTCCACTCCACTACTTCAGCTCACAGGGAATTCGATTAATGCGGGAGCCACAGCCAGCTTAGTGTAGCAGCTAAGCTAACCCCAACTCAGACAGCAAGAGCTGCAGTGCACATGGCATAAGGCTGAAGGCATGCCTGACCCTATCATGGGAATTCTTCGGGACAGGCATGCCTTGACGCAATATACCATGTGCACTGCAGTTCTTGCTGTCTGAGTTGGGGTTAGCTTAGCTCTCCAAACGGAGTGCAGAGTTTTGAAACTCCACTGACAGAGTGGAGTTAACCGCCCACCCTTACACTTTAACACTGGTTAGCAGTAGTAAAGTATGCAGGGTCCTGAAAACAGCTAAAATGGTTATAGACCATATTCCTAACTATATATGGTCTATAACCTATGGTTTTTTCAGTGAATTTCAATGGTTTTGTAAATGCTAATTCCTAACTGTATATGGTCTATAACCTATGGTTTTTTCAGTGAATTTTCAAGGTTTTGTAAATGCTAATTCCTAACTATATATGGTCTATAACCTATGGTTTTTTTCAGTGAATTTCATAGGTTTTTTAATAGCAAATATCTATATGTATGAAAGTAATAATTTTTATTAGAAATTTTAAAATGTGTAAATATTTTTTTTTTTATTATGTGCCCCGGTACGCGCCCCGGGGCGCTCCCGGGGCACGTACTGGTGAATGTACCGGGGAGCGTTCCGTGAGCACTGCCTCCGCGAACGAAAACAACATGATGACGTTTCGCGTAGTCGCGTGATGCGCCGCGTAAACGTGACGCATCGCGTAACCGCGTGATGCGTTTCTTCGGCGCGCTCCGTAAACGTACCCGGAAGCGCTCCGTGGCGCGACCCGGAGCGCAAAACGTAAGCGCGCCGGGGCGCGTAGCGTAAGCGCGTCGGGACATGTGACCTGAAAATAACACTTTTTATTGGTTCTCAACTTTTTTTTTCTACAAATGATGAAAGCCCCCTCCTCTTTTCCTCATTCTTACTTTTTTCTTTGAGAAAGCAAGAGCTATCTGTGAGACATGGCTTCAGTAGTAGCTGCAGCTAGTGCACCCCCACCACCACCACCACCACCCAGAAAGGAAGGTCCACCACCACAGATCCTTCCAGGAGTTGAAGAAGAGGAGGAAGAAGATGATGAGGACCAACAAACCATAACATACTTGCCTGAAGAACCAAGACAAAGCCATGTCAAAGTTCATTATATATGGCAGTATTTTTCCATTCCTGCTGGGCAAAAAAAAGTGAATGCCCCGAAGGTGACATGCTTAATTTGCAAAGAGGTCATGTCCAGGGGCAACCCAAATAAAAAATATTAATTTGGGAACTACACAATGATCCGCCACATGCAGAGGTGGCACCCTAACAATCTGGCACAAGCTGAGGTACGGGATCTGGCTCAGAAAAAAAGAGACCATCAGGCCAGCACCTCATCAGGTGAATCTTCATTTGCAGCACCAGAAGGGCGCGAAACAGTACCAAATATACAAGAAAAATCTGGTGTAATAAAAATGGTCTGCATTTTTTCCGGAAAGACCCTCTGCTACGGGGAACTAAGCATTCACCTTATTAATGCTTTCATCGACAACCACAACTGCAGCAAGAGAAGAAAGCAGTAGTTTTTTTTATTTTTTCTCCTCTCGAGCCACTGTTAATTCCCAGTTTTTTGTTTCTTGTTTTTTGGTGAGCCCTTTATAATGGCTGTTTTTCGTTGTTTCCCCCTAAAAAACCCCCAAAAACATAAAATTGTTCAAAAAATACAAAAAAAACAAAAAATGTTCAGAAAAATCAAAAAAAAATATAAAACAACAAAAACATAAAAAAAAGTTCTTTTCAGAACTACCTCCCATTTTTAAAAAATTACTAAAATTTTAAGCACTCTTGACTTCATTTTTCTCATTGGTGCGCTTCCCGGTGCGCGCACCGGAGAGGCCCCGTTAGCGCAATAAAAAAAGAAACAAAAAAAAAACAAGAGAAGGAGAGCAAAATAAGAAGAAAAATAGTAAAGGATGTGGAATGAGAGGTAGGGATAGAACCGGACTAAAAGAACAATCCTGAGGGAAAGTGTTAAGAAAACAGTGAGCAAAAGTAAATAGGAATAAAACAAGATGTATGATAGTGACTAAGGTTAAAACATGTGGAATAACAGAGAGAAAAAACAGAAAGCAGAAAAGAAGAAGTGACAGAAAAGGAATTATTGAAACAGCAAAGAAATGTAAATAACATAGGGGCATATTATCAACACAGACGATAACATTTTCACTGCTTTTATCGGCAGAAAACTGCCGCTAAAGCCGCTTTTGCGGCAGAAAACTGCCGCTAAAGCCGCTTTTGCAGCAGTTTTATGCCAATAAAAGCAGCGATAATTTTATTGCCTGTGTTGATAATATGCCCCTTAGTGTGCTTGAACTACAGGGAGAAAGCATAATGAACAAGTAGTGAAAGAGTGATCAGTCAGAGACAGTGAGAGTAATAGAACAGGAGTGAGGAACTATGAGAACAGAGGGACTGAGAAAAGGAGTAGAAGGAGTAGAGTAAGTAAGTAATAGAGAAAGGAATGAGGGAAATAGCAAAGGCAGGAAACTGAGGGTTAAAGAAATGAAGTAGTGGAACTAATAGAAGTTAAATGTGATAGAAATGTAACGAAAAGAGTACAAAACATTTACCTTATAATTGTCGTTAACTTAGTCACTTGTTATTTTTATACTTTCAATCTGTGAAAGAAAGAACAAAAATTTGAAAAATATTAAAACATGTATTTAAAAATTAGAAAATACAAGGGAAAAGATTGAAGGACAAACAGTTTTTCAACAACGTTGACACTTACAGAAGCCTCTGCTTCTCCATGCCTCCTACACAGTCCTAAATATATACATTTTAAACTAACAGTATCTTGTTGCAGATGAAGTGAGGCCTATCTTGTAACATGGTGCATCTTTTGCATCACTGCTGCATCACATAAGTGATGCAACAGCGGCGCAAAAGAGGCGCATGGCCATCATAAATCTGCCCCTAACATTTTAAATGATTGATTCAGGATGCCGATAAGGTGTGGCCTATCCAGGGGTTTGATTGAGGTGAGGCCTACACAGGGTTGCAGATGAAATTTAGACTTGTTGAAGAGTACAGAGGAGATAATACATGTCCATGCCTACCAATGAAGTGAGTCATGTCCACTGCACTCTTTAACAAAGGCCAGACCTCCTCTGTCTCCCTGGACAGGCCTAAACCTGATCTGCACAATGTGATTCGTAATGTTAGGAAACACAGGTGATGTAATTGAAAAAAGTGCAATTTCTTTTGCTCATTTCACAATCACATCACTTGTGTTTCCTTTGCTTAGGTATCTCATTGTGCAGATGTAGTCCAGCATATGAAAGAGTACGCAGAAGTGCAGCACTGCATGCAACAACTTTGACACTTACTGAAGCCTCATCTTCTGTGCGCCCCCTACACAGTCCTAATTATATACATTTTAAACTGACAGTATCTTGTTGGAGATGAAGTGAGGCCTATCTTGCAACATGGTGCATCTTTTACACTGCTGCTGCGTCACAAAAGTGACGGAACAGCAGCGCAAAGAGGCGCACGGCCATCATAAATATGCCCTTAACATTTTAAATGATTGTTTCTAGATGCTGATAAGGTGTGGCCTATCCACAGATTTGTTTCAGGTGAGTCCTACTCAGGGTTGCAGATGAAATTTAGGCTTGTTGAAGAGTACAGAGAAGATAATACATGTGCATACCTACCAACGAAGTGACTCATGTCCACTGCACTCTTGAACAAATGTCAGACCTCCTCTGTCTCCTGGAACAGGCCTAAACCTCATCTACACAATGTGATGCATAATGTTAGGAAACACATGTAATGTAATTGAAAAACGTGTAATTTTTTTTGCTCATTCCACAATCACATCACCTGTGTTTCCTTTGCTTAGGTATCTCATTGTGCAGATGTAGTCTATCATATGAAAGACTACGCAGAATGTGAGCACTGTATGCAACAACTTTGACACTTACAGAAGCCTCAGCTTCTCCATGCCTCCTACACAGTTCTAAATGTATATCATAAATACAAAAAGTACAGAATTAATTATACATGTTATGTTATGTTATGTTATGATTTTATTTATATAGCGCACGGCTACTCAACAAGAGTGTCCCGGCGCTTTCAGAGGGCGGCTCAGCAGTTAAAAAACATAACAGAGAACAAAGAAGGAGAAACAAAACATGAGGTGAAAAGAAAAACAGCCTAAAGATTAAAAAAACAGGTCTTCAGGTTTTTCCTGAACAAGAGCAAGCTAGAAATGCTGCGTAAAGCAAGGGGCAAAGAGTTCCACAACTGGGGGTCCTTACAGCTGAAAGAGCGACCCCCGATGCGAGCCCTCCTCACACGGGGCACCACGACCAGGAACAGGGATTCCGACCGCAAGGAGCGGGCCGGACAGTAGAAGGTAAGTCTGCGCTGCAGATACTTAGCACCGGAGCCAGAAAGTGCCTTGTGCACCAACGTCAGCGTTTTAAACATTATCCGCTTTCGGATAGGGAGCCAGTGAAGTGACTGTAGCACCCCAGATGTTCTTGCCCGCCTAGGAAGGCCGAAGATGGCGCGGGCCGCAGAATTCTGCGCCACCTGCAGCCTTTGAATCAGATACTCCGGAAGCCCAACATAGAGAGCATTAGCATAGTCCAGTCTAGATCCTATGAGAGCTTGGACAATGATCTTCCTATGCTCCTCTGTAAGCAGGGGTAGGAACTTCCGGAGCATCTTAAGGATGCCAAAGCAGGTGCCCCTCAGACCAAGAATGTGCGATCTGAACGTGAGGTCATTATCGACCTTGACACCGAGATTTTTGGCAGCCACCGACGGCTGGGCGGGGGGGGGGCACATATCAGCCGGCCACCAGTCACGCCATTCCGGTTCCGACGCGCACCCGAATAGCAGAACCTCTGATTTACTAGAGTTGGCCTTAAGACCATTCTGCTGAAACCAGCCAAAAACCCTCTTCAGACAGCCCCGAATGCTCTCCCCGTCAAATAATTGGTCTTTCCTGCAGGTGAAGAGAAGCTGCGTGTCGTCAGCATAGGACACGATCTGGGCCCCCGAGGCCTCCGCGAGTTCCGCCAGAGGGGTCATAAAGATGTTAAAAAGGGTCGGGCTCAACACAGAGCCCTGTGGGACCCCGACTCCCAGTGGCGGCATCTCAGCGGAGCTCGAGGTAGCCCAGACCGTTTGTCGACAGTCCTCCAAGAATGAGGTGAACCATTTGAACACCGTCCCCCTCAGACCGATGTCATAGAGTCTGGAGAGTAAAGCCTCATCGGGGACGGTGTCGAAGGCCGCCGACAAGTCCAACATGACAAGCACAGCCCTCCCCCCTGCATCCAAAGTCTCGCGGATAACCTCTGACACCTCGAGGAGAGCCGTCTCCGTACTCAGGTTAGGCCGAAAGCCGGATTGCGAGGGATGCAGGAGATCATTCGACTCGAGGAAACCCGAGAGCACGCCTTGCACGTGCTTCTCCGTGAGCTTCGCAAGAGCCGGCAGAAGAGAGATTGTCCGATAATTGGCCAGAACCCCGGGATCCAATCCCGGCTTTTTGAGGAGGGGGATCACCATCGCCCTTTTCCAGGACAGAGGGAGCCGCCCCTCTCTCAAAGATGAATTCAGGAGAGGATTCACCAGGGGGTTCATCAGCGGCGCCATCCTGGCCAAAAATGTAGCCGGGCAGGGATCAAGTGGCGACCCAGACTTGAGCGTGGCCAGAAGTGCGAGGGAAGCATCTGGGGAGACCGGCGGGAACTCCGCCAGAAGTACACCTGGCGTAGCAGATGGAATACGTCCCCCCCCGGTGCCGCCAGCCCCATCCGCAGACTCCACAGAAAAGGAGGACTGGATCATTCTGATTTTATCAGTGAAAAACCTCGCCAGGTCACTGACCCAGGTCTCAGATGGCACCGCTTGCTGAGGATTCGACCTAGGGGCTGTGAACTCCCTGACCACGGTAAAAATCTCCTTGCAGGAGTTGGCGGCCGCCTCGATCCTCCTGGCGAAATACTCTTTTTTTGCGCACAGAATGTTACGATGGTACGCTTTAACCGCCAACCGATAGGTGAGTCTGGCCTCCGCATCATACTGAGAGCGCCACGCCCTCTCCGCAACCTTGCACAAGCTGCGTTCATGGTTTATTTTTGCTGTTCTCAGAATTTATCAAATTTCACTAAAAACAGTGACTTGAAGGTATTCATCATATAACAGCGGGGAAAAAAAACCACAATCAAAATGATTGTGTTTAAAAAACCCATATAACATAACCAATCAGAAATCAGAACTCCTGAAAAGTAACTTACTTTCCATGACGTCGAAGGATATCCTATGAACAGCTTACACTCTGTTGTGCTGTTATTATTTTCAGCCTGCCACTTTCTGAAAGAAAAGCTCCATTGTTTTGACAAATATGTTACATACAATAAATGACTTCTCCCTCTCTACCGCACTTTTCCACAAGGCCAAATCGTGTAAGAGCCATTTATAACTCTTGGAATTCTTCTAAGCAAATCCCGTCATTTTGTATTTCTGCAACTTTCAGAAAGAAAACGTTCAAGATCACTTTCACAATCCTGTACTAGTAATATCTCACCCTTCTTGCTCACTCATGTTCCACATTTCCTATGACACTGATACTGCTTACTATGAAGCAGACTTACACTACCTCTATGACTACTACAATTATTTAATTCTCTACATCACTTTTAATCACAAAGCAATTTAAAACAGTAGATAAAATTATATCAACCCCTAGAATCATTATAGGCCAGTTACCTACCCTAAATTTCGGGTTTCGACCCCTTGGTTCACTGCGGCATTGTCGGCCGCCCGACAGTCTTGCAAGGTGGTGGAAAGAGCTTGGCGCTCTCAATATGATCCTAAGGCAAAACTGCTCTATAAGACAGCGGTTAAGGCATATCAGCGGGACATTCGCCTTGGAAAAAAGGTTTATCTTGCTGGGAGAATAGAGGCTGCCTCTAACTCCTGTAAGGAAATCTTTTCCATAGTGAGAGAATTTACAGCTCCCCGCTCTAATGCCTCCCGAGACATGCCCCCTAAGTCCTGGGCTGCGGATCTTGCTAACTTTTTCACCAGCAAGATAAAGCTTATCCAGGACTCTTTCCATCTGGTGGCGCCTGTAGGGTCAATTTGCACCGAGGATGGCTCGCGTCTGGCGGTTTCTTCTGGCCCGATGCTGGCAATCTTCCCCCCCATTTCAGCCTTTGCTTCCTTAGGGCTTATGGGCACGCTTAAAACTGGATCGCCTTTGGACCCCTGCCCGGCTAAGTTTCTATCAAAAATGGCGGAAGCTTTAAATCCATTGGTCAATCCACTTTTGAATCTTTCGTTGAGCCAGGGTCTGGTACCGCAAGCATGGAAGCAGGCAATGGTCATCCCCCTGCTGAAGAAGCCTGGCCTCGACCCTGAGGCATTGGTCAATTATAGACCGATTTCTCTCTTGCCAGCCCTTATGAAAATTCTGGAGAAGCACATACACACGGTGCTCTCCAATTTTCTGGAATCGCACGAGATTCTGCATGCCACCCAATCGGGCTTTCGCCCAAACCACAGCACAGAGACAGCGCTCCTGGAGGTGTCGGAAGACATTAAAGGGGTACTGGACTCGGGTGGCAAGGCCATGCTGGTCATGTTGGACTTGTCGGCGGCCTTTGACACCGTTCCCCATGAGGGCCTTCTCTCTAGACTCTATGAGATTGGCCTAAGGGGGACGGTGCTCAGCTGGTTTTCATCATTTCTAGCTGACCGCCGACAAACGGTCTGGGCCTCCCCGGACTCTGCTGTGATGCCGCCATTGGGTGTCGGGGTCCCGCAGGGCTCTATTTTGAGCCTGACCCTCTTTAACATCTTTTTGACCCCTTTGGCGGCATTGGCGGAGTCTTTCGGGGGCCCGGATCGTGTCCTACGCTGACGACACACAGCTCCTCTTCTCTTGTAAGAGTGGAGGAGATTTTAATGGAGAGAGCATCCGGGATTGCCTTGAGGCTGTCTTTAGATGGTTTCATCTGAGCGGCCTCAAATGCAATTCTGAGAAGTCTGAAGTTCTCTTCTTCGGGTGTGCGTCGGATCCTGACTGGCAAGCTTGGTGGCCTACTAACATGTTCCACCATCCCGTCCATCTTTAGTTGCTAAGAACTTGGGGGTTAAGATGGACAAGGGCCTGACGATGAGAGCCCGGATCTTGGGGGTGACGGGCACCTGCTTTGGCCTCCTCAAGGTGCTGAGGAAGTTTCTACCCCTTCTATCGGAAGAACATCGGAAACTGACCGTGCAGGCTTTGATCGGGTCCAGGTTGGATTATGCTAATGTCCTTTACCTGGGCCTGCCAGAGTATCTGCTGCAGCGTCTCCAGGTTGCGCAGAATGCTGCGGCGAGAGCCATTTATGGCTTAAATAGGCGAGCCAGTGTTGCGGGTCTCTTGCAGACCTTACATTGGCTGCCTATCCGCAAGCGGATCATCTTTAAAACGCTGACTCTGGCCTATAAAGCCCTCCATGCCGGGGGCGCGAAGTACCTCCAAAGGAGACTGGCCTTTTATCATCCGCCCCGCGCTCTCAGATCTGAGTCACAGCTCTTGGCGGTGGTGCCACGTGTGAAAAGAGCTCGCATTGGAGGTCGCTCCTTTGGACGGTTGGCACCACAGCTGTGGAACTCTCTGCCGCTGACACTTCGGGGCGCCACCAGTTTACTTGCTTTTAGGAAGGGTCTAAAGACCTGGTTGTTTACTTTATAGGCCTTGTTCCCTTTTTTTATTGAGCTCCCCTTTTTTTGTTTGACTGCTGTGTTATGTTATCTCGTCGTAGGTCTTGCTGCTAAAGCGCCGGGATACTCTTTTTGAGTCGCCGCGCGCTATATAAAAAAAAAAAATAACATAACATAACATAACATAACAAATTCTCTTTTCTGAAAACAGAAAGTAAGAATATTTTTACGTAAAAAGGCAACATTGTATCGTAGTCAAATGGGAATCATTTCCGAAACAGCAGCTTTTTTTACATTTTCAATAAGCTGTGTAATAAGCGGATCTTGTCAAAGGACCATCATGTCATATAATAGCTGCAGTTACAAATGTTCTTCCTAAAATCAACGACTGTGTAGCCACAACATTTGTAATTAAAGTTGAAGACTTACTTTCATCAGGTTTATATAGTTGGAATTTTAAAATGACATTATAACCAAAAGTTTGGACAAATAATCAAAACAGCATTGCAGACTTACATTACCTCTACTCCATGTTTTGATTGGCTGCTTGAATTAGCTTATAAAAAGAAACAGTTTTTCTGAACTCATTCAAAGTGCAGTTATTTTTCCATGACGTTAAGTGTTATGGTAAGAACACCGTTTGCTTTGGGAAATACTCTGTTGTCCTTTAACTAATCCGTGCCCACCACTTTCTGTAAGAAAACCTTCTTTTTTTCCAGGAACTATTTAAAACTCAAAAATAACTTTTGACTCTGTACTACACTTATCCTCAAGGCCAAATAGTGTAGGAGCCATTAGAACCTCTTGAAATTCCTCAGAGCAAATCCCGAGATTCCTTCCCAAAAATTTTGGTTTTAAAAACACCAGGTAAGAATTTTTAAGGTCAAAAGGCATTTTTTTTTTAAAGTTAAAACAGAATCATTGCAGAATGACCAGCCGTTTCTAGACTTTAAATAAGCTGTGTAATGTCCTGATGTTGTTGAAGGACCGTCATGATATATAATTGCTGCAGTTACAAAAGTCCTTCCTGATATTGACAACTGAAGCCACAACATTTTTAATTAAAGTTGTCAATTTTGTTCCATCAGGCCTACATCGTTGGAACATTAAAATGACATACTGGCCATATGTTCGTATAAATAATGTTGACAACATTTCAGACTTACATTGGCTACACTCCATGTTGTGATCAGCTGCTTTTACTAGCTTATTAAAGGACACTGATTTACTGTCTGGCAAAGTTAAATATATACATTTTTCTGAGTCTACACTAGTAGTACTTGATACCCTACAGTTCTCGCAGTCATGCTGCCATTGATAAGAAAGCCCAAACAGGTGATCTACATCTACACCTTCATCATGCAATACATCAAGCATATACATTAAAAACTCCTGACAATCTTGCTGAATATTTTGAGAGAATTGTGTTTGACCTGAACATCTGTCTAACAGATTTCGAATTTCAGACACACTTTCTATTTTTGTTCTATCAGTGCTACATTTCTCCAACACAGAATTCAACAAACTGCAAAATCTTTGATCCGAATTGACCACAATCTCTTCTTTTACATTTTCTAGAGAAAACAAAACATTAACCACTACATTAGCATAGCAGTTGACACCAGAACTGTTTTCAAATTGAAAACCAACAACATCTTCAACAAAATCCTTTTTCTTTCTGCTTATAATTTCTGGTTCATCGACTTTTCGTCTTTTTGCTACAACCTCTCTACTATTGGTCACATTTCTTCGTTTCCGGCCTACCACACGTTTCTCAAACAAAGGATATTGAGGCAAATGTGGCGCATACTCTCTTCTTAACCTATTGTATTCCTTAACACAATCTAGATCCGCACAAATGTTTGTGACATCACACTCAATCAAGTACAATCCCGATAAAGTTCTAACTCATGACAATGCCACATATGCCATACCCTCCTTGAACACAGAACTGCCAATATTCACCAATGCACTGTCTACACTTAAACCTTGCGATTTATGGATTGTCACCGCATATGCCAAGCAAACAGGAAACTGCTTACGGCGAACATATAAGTCTTTTACAAGCAAAAACCTAGCAGAGCAACGACCAATTAGCTGTACTTCCTCAATGCCATCAAATTTAATTTTTAAAAATTCAATTCCATCTCTATTTCTGTATTTCACAAAATCAACAACATTACCCATTGATCCATTTACCAGACCTCTTTCAACATGTAAATTCCTTCTTAAAATTATACGGCAATTTAAGCACACATTCAGAGTCTTTTCAAAACCTGCAGTTTTAGATATAGTCTTCTCTAATGAATCCAATTTTGATTTCAAATTCTCAGACAAAATAATTGTTGATCCCATATGCTCTACTCTGTCAATAGCTTCCAGTTTCACAATCTCTTGGTTTTCTAAATACAACATTTTGTTGTTGAAGATCGCACATTCTGCAAGAGTTGGCATCAAACATATTCCAGATTTCTTCTCAGTAATTTTCTGAAAAATATTCTCAGGCACAACGTCTTGTTCTGGATACAAATTTGACAGTAATCGTGCATGTAAAGCTTCTTTCCCATGCTCGGTCACTTTTCCGATTCTAACATCTTGTAGAATATTCTTGTAATCTTCATCCTTCGCCTGACGCATATTTTCACGCAGTTCAGCATAATTGAAGTTTAACCATATATTAACGTTGCCAATGCTCCCTAGGCACTTCCTGGTATCTTCATGCGTGAGCCTTTTGAACACAGGTTGTCCTTTCACTGGTGTCAGCTGCAGAAGATCACCGAAAACAATGATGTGTTTGCCACCAAATAACACATCATACTCTGTTTTGAGAACTTCTTGCATTCTCAAATGCACAAAGGCAAGCATGACATTGGAAACCATGCTTACTTCGTCAATGATAAGAAGTTTCATTTTCTTCAAGACTCTTGAAACTTCACAACAAGCATCTCCAGATAACTTGTGGTATTGTAATTTGTTATCATGCTCCACTGGCAGCATCAGTTGACGATGCAAAGTAATACCTTTAATGTTATGTGCTGCCAGTCCAGTTGGAGCGGTGACAACACAAGACAGCGATGACTCAGTCCTTTTCTGCAAATAACATGAAATTGCTTTAATGAGGAAACTTTTTCCAGTTCCCGCTTCTCCACTCACGTACAGTCGGACAGGCTTCAACGACGTACATGAGCACTCTTTCTTCTCATGACTTAATCCATGATCAATTTGGTTGGTAACTTCGTCATATATTTTCCTCTGCTCAACGTTTAGTTGTCTTTCCAAGTCTTCTAAGTTAACCGCATCCTCCTGAGCATGTGCCATAGCTCTTTCCACTTCAATCATGGCAGTGGCCGCTTCATTTTCGATAACTGGTCCTCCTAGTGGATCCTGACTCAATGAAACAGAACTCTGACTGTCCTGAGAACTGTCTCTAGCAATCTCGGCTGCAATCGTTGCTTCCTGCTCGATTTCCGCATTCAACATTTCTAGATATTTGGGAAAAACAGGACATTCTATGGTCTCCTTGGCGGCATTGAAAGAGTCTTCGTAACAGAGGAAATCTCCAAGCAGTTCCTCTTCTGCACGCCAAGGCTTGAAAGGTTGCAAAAGTGCTAAATAGAAAAACTCTTTTTTTTCAGGAGATTCGCCACTCAATTTTCGATGGTTTACCAAGTGGCATTTTCTTTGCTTGACCAGACATCCCTCACTTCCAATTACAGCATACACTCCTTAATCAATATCTTCTTTGATGTTCCTCTTGAATATGTAATTTTGTAGAACCTCATACAGACAAACATTCTCGAGGTGACTGCTTCTATTTGGATAATATGTATCCAACATGTTTGTCTTCAAAATATCGGTACTGTTTGGCTCCTTTTCCACCAAATACTCAATTTCCCGCACAGGTTTCAGAACTCGATTACGCGTTCCAGCAAGACCAAGACTCGCCCAAATGATACTCCTGGATTTGGCATAGAGACTTGCTGAAGATAACCGGTCAGAACATTCGTAAGCTCCGTTTTCTCGATGCGACAACATCTTCAGACTGAAACTGTACAACTTCTTACTGAGGCTCTTTTCATGGGAAATGTCCTCCCACATATCCTTCAATTCTGTCTTTTCCTTTTTGGTGATGTAAGATGTCACATACCGAGCCACCGCCATACAGTTATCAGCCACAAACTGTATATCCATGTTAGCATTCCACATGGACAAAATCACTGGGTTGTAGTCGTTGATGTACTTGGACTCTTCGTTCCTTTTCAAATTGTATGTGTTTTTAGGTGATTTCTTCATCACATTATGTCGCAGCGAAGACATCAAACTGTTCACTCTTCCTTTAGAAATCACCGGTCGTGGAAAGCCGAAACGACATTTTGTGTAGAACTTGTCCTTGTTTCTGAATTTACGACGACAGTACTTTCCGCAACGATGGCTTTGGAAGCGTAAAACTTGTTCTCTTAGACTTTTGTCTTCCTTTGCATTTGGAACAGCACATGTAGAATACTGTTCTATGAAACTCATCACTAAGTCATCCGGATCTGTTCCAAATTTGGGTGCATCTTTGATCCACAGCAGCATATGTATATGAGGAGCACCTCTTGCTTGGTACTCCTTTCTCCAGAAGAAATCCAACACCTCTCCAAGAGGTGGATTTTTCTTGTTCATGATGAAAGACATCATAGCTTCAAATCTATGATTGAAGTACCTGCATACATTCACTGGATCCAAAGAGCACAGTTCTCCGGGTGTCTTGAATTCGATATTTTCAATGTTTCCATTTGCCTCTCGTAGAAATTCAAGTAAGTCTTCCCAGCCATACTCGGCACAGCTGAGAGTGAGGAACCATGTGGGAGTTCCTAAGTTCCTCAGCATACATTTTAAATCACCATGACGACGGTACCAGTACTCATTAGTACCATGCTGACACGCTATGAGATTAATCAGGTGAGAATCCAAAATACTGTCTTGCACATTGACTTTATCCATAAAGTCACTTGCCGAGATGATTTGCATCTGTACACCACTTTTCAAGATGTGGTTCACTGCATATGACAGTCCAGACAGATCGCTTTCAAACAGGAGATGAAACAAATAGGGAATGCATTGACGAAACCTAGGATCTTCTGCATACAATCGTAAAGTCCGGTATTCAGAAGCAGGAATTTGATCAGGTCGCTCATCATATCTTCCTCCTTGACCTGTTGGAAATAGCTGTGGGAAACACCGAGCTTCCAAACTTTCCTCCCAAACACTAATGGGACTCCCTTTGGCTTGTTTCATTTGAAACAACTCAATAGCATTCCCCATGACTTCCTTGGAATGCAAAGGATGAACACTATAATGTTCATATATTTGTTCATTTTAGAGGGTTCTACTTTCTCAATTTGACCACCACACAAATCGCTATCCTCTTCTTTACTTACTTCCTCTTCTGCAACACATACATTCTTGTAGTACTTATTGTTTTTCTTCAAATACAATGTTGCCTTTTTGACTTTCCTAACATCCACTAAATCTTGCCATATTTTCTTACTCTTTGTCGGAACCCCATTAACTAAGATAACCAGAGGTTCCTCTTCCACTTTTTCTACTCCAATTGTATTAATGTTTTTCTTCAAATCTAGAGGCAAATAAACAACTCTTCCCTTTAATCCTCTCTGTAAATCTGATGGAGGCAATTTCCCTGTCTTTGGCTCCATTCTTACAATAGCCTGAAAGGGATGGATACTTTGAATCAAAATAGATTCATAAGTATTTAAATCCTTCAATTCAGAAGGAATCTCAACCAATTCCAGATTATTATGAACCGCTCTAGCAGGCATCCGGTTTTGATTTAATTTGTTACAACAATAAGTACACACACGTTGGTCCAATCCCAAATCAAAACAATTTTCTACCATCAAGTATGTAGCAAAATCCTTCCATTCACTATTATTTTCCCTTTCACTTTTCGCATATAAATCCACTAACTTAGTCTGATTCGTATAATAAGTGCGTCGACAACACACACAAGTGAAATTAGGCCTTTCACTTGATTTCACCTGAAACGTGGCAATTTCCTTCTGAAAATTATCTGTACTGGAAACCTGTACAATCTCTTCCACATTACCCTCTTCTTTTGGGTCAATTTCAACATTCTCCTCTTTACTTGCAAAGTAACAAAACTCAATTTCTTCACAAATATTCTTCACATCTATTTCAGAACCATGCAAAAGAGCAGTGCATAATTGTTTAAGCATAATTGCTGGACTCTTAGCATAATACAACATTCTAACTAATTTCCTCACTTCATTATGATGCACTGCTAGCATCCTGAAATGATGAAAAACACTCTGGCATACTCTCCTGGAAAGACAAGCCAGTGAATGACCATGCAAACCTGTCACTTCTCTCACTCTGCAAGGATCTAATTCTTGCAACAACTTCATTTTCTGCTTTAAACTTTTTTCATTAAATGTCCGTACAAAATCACAAAGCAAATTGATGGAATCCTGTCGCACACTGCAAATACTACTACACTTCCAGATATACACTGGTCCCTTAGGACGTCTTCCTAAAACCTCATTACCTAACACCTCTTCTGCCTCTGTTGTCACAAGTTTTTCTTTTTCAACTGGACAACCATCTTTCACCTCATAAGCTCGACCACTGGTGTCAACTGCATGCACCAAATCATTATCCTGGAAATAACTCTCCTCATTAAAAAATGCCTCACAACTTGAACTATGCATCCATTCTCCTGAAAAAACTTCACAAAAATTACTACGATTAACTGTTCTCTTCCAAGATACCGTCCGTTTAAACTGTAAACATTTAGGACTGTGTAGGGGGCATGGAGTTCTCATTGTGCAGATGGAGTCTAGCATATCAAAGAGTACACAGAAGTTCAGCACTGTATACAACAATTTTGACATTTACTGAAGATTCAGCTTCTACATGCCCCCTACACAGTCCTAAATGTTTACAGTTTAAACGGACGATATCTTGTTGGAGATGAAGTGAGGCCTGTCTTGCAACATGGTGTATCTTTTGCATCACTGCTGCATTGGTTTCATGTGGCACAGGATTTTACAGCATGACACATCTGCCTAGATGCATCATGTTGTAAATATGTCGCAACATACAGTCCTAAATGTTGACGCACAGCAGCGCAAAAGAGGCACACGGCTATTATAAGTCTGTCCCTAACATTTTAAATGATTGATTCAGGATGACAATAAGGTGTGGCCTATCCAGAGGTTTGTTTGAGGTGAGGCCTACTCAGGGTTGCAGATGAAATTTAGGCTTGTTGAAGACTACAGAGGAGATAATACATGTGCAGGCCTACCAATGAAGTGAGTCATGTCCACTGCACTCTTGAACAAAGGTCAAATCTCTTCTGTGTCTGTGAACAGGCATACACCTCATCTGCACAATGTGATTCGTAAAGTTAGGAAACACAGGTGATGTAATTGAAAAATGTGGAATTTCTTTTGCTCATTTCACAATCACATCACCTGTGTTTCCTTTGCTTAGATATCTCATTGTGCAGATGGAGTCTAGCATATCAAAGACTACGCAGAAGGTGAGCACTGTATGGAACATGGCTATGTATTTCAAAGAATCAAAATCTAAATTTGCCAAGCACACATGGGGGTGTATTTACAAGGACCTTCCACCACGGGGAAATGTCTTTAATTAAAATGGGAAAAATAACATCAAAGGGACTCAAATGCCTTTTAATATACCCCAAGCAACCTATGAAACTCTAGCACTACATATCAAGAAACCTAATTGATTTCAAAAAACGTTTTTAAACACATCATGTAAATCAATTATATACCTACATTCAAGGGGAAATGACTTAAAATGCCCTAAGACACATGAAAGCGTTTTTTTAAGGCCCTTGCACCATTTTTGGTTCACTTTTAACATGGCTATGTAACATGGCTATGTAACTCAAAGAAACAAAATCTAAATTTGCCAAGAACAGATGGGGGCATATTTACAAGGACCTTGCACCACGGGGAAAGGTCTTAAATTAAAATGGGAAAAATAACATCAGAGAGACTCAAAGGCCTTATAAATATGCCCCAAGCAACCTATGAAACTCTAGCAGTACATATCCAGAAATCTAATTGATTTCAAAAAACGTTTTTAAACACATCATGTAAAGCAATTATATACCTACATTCATCAGGAAGTGACTTAAAATGCCCTAAGACACATGAAATCGTTTTTTTAAGGCCCTTGCATCATTTTTGCGTTACTTTTAACATGGCTATGTAACTCAAAAAATCAAAATCTAAATTTGCCAAGCACACATGGGGGCGTATTTACAAGGACCTTGCACCACAAGGAAATGTCTTATAATAAAATGGGAAAAATTACATCAAAGGTACTCAAAAGCATTTTAAATATACCCCAAGCAACCTATGAAACTCAAGCACTACATATCAAGAAAACTAATTGATTTCAAAAAACGTTTTTAAACACATAATGTAAATCAATTATATACATACATTCAAGGGGAAATGACTTAAAATGCCCTAAGACACATGAAAGCGTTTTTTTAAGGCACTTGCACCATTTTTGGGTCATTTTTAACATGGCTATGTAACTCAAATAATCAAAATCTAAATTTGCCAAGCACAGATGGGGGCGTATTTACAAGGACCTTGCACCACAGGGAAAGGTCTTAAATTAAAATGGGAAAAATAACATCAGAGAGACTCAAAAGCCTTATAAATATGCCCCAAGCAACCTATGAAACTCTAGCAGTACATATCCAGAAATCTAATTGATTTCAAAAAACGTTTTTAAACACATCATATAAATCAATGATATACCTACATTCAAGGGGAAATGACTTAAAATGCCCTAAGACACATGAAAGCGTTTTTTTAAGGCCCTTGCACCATTTGTGGGTCACTTTTACCATGGCTATGTAACTCAAAGAATCAAAATCTAAATTTGCCAAGCACACATGGGGGCGTATTTACAAGGACCTTGCACCACAAGGAAATGTCTTAAAATAAAATGGGAACAATTACATCAAAGGAACTCAAAAGCCTTGTAAATATGCCCCAAGCAACCTATGAAACTCTAGCAGTGCATATCAAGAAACCTAATTGATTTCAAAAAACGTTTTTAAACACATCTTGTAAAGCAATTATATTCCTACATTCATGGGGAAGTGAGTTAAAAGGCCCTAAGACACATGAAAGCATTTTTGTAAGACCCTTGCACTTATTTTGCGTCACTTTTAACATGGCTATGTAACTCAAAGAAACAAAATCTATTTGTAAAACACTTGACACCAAGCAACATTTTAAATACACAACTTTCTTCATAATTTTCTCCCTAAAGCATACTATTCTGTATCTAAATTAAATGAATCTTTTCTCACCTTAGCAAATACTTTATGAGTTTCAAAACAGTCTCAGACACACACCAATTTGTCTTTAGCAGAGCAAAAGGTATGCACTCCAGAGTCTGCAAGCAACAATGCCACAGAAATGCTGTAATTCATCACACATATCTCTCATGTCACCCAATCAACACCCTTCCCCCCTCTGCCCTTTCTGCCTTTTTTCCCATAGCAACCACCTCCTGAAAGACCTCTGATGTTTGCAAGTTCACACAACAATGTTTCAATTGAACTCTGAACTCTCAGTACACCTGCATATCCAGTGCAATCTTTCATAAAATGATTTTTTCTTGACCATTCAAATTACATCTTTCAAAGAACTCATCCATGCACCCTAACTTTCTGTTTTCAGCAATCAAAATCCACCAATCACTGCTACTGCTTCATTAACACAGAAACTCCACATTTTTTTTCATTTTAAACTCTTATTTTTTCAACTGCCATTTCATTGCCACACTTCATCTGACTGCAGCAGAACCTTCTCTCACCATGTTTTCTGTCTGGATTGTTGGACATAGTTACATCTACTGGGCTCAAAGGTATGCTGATAACAGAAATTTACCTAACCTCAATTTACAAAATGTGGAAATTAAGTGGATTGGCCACAGAGGATTAAAATGTCACCAATTGATACCATTGGTGAAAACCTTTTTGCATTTGCCAAAACCTGACCTGTTAATTGTGCACTGTGGAGGAAATGACGTGGGCACTTTGACTGGGGTAGGTCTGGAAATGCTTTTAAAAGACACCTTTGACCAATTGATGGCACTTTTTCCTCAAACTGCCTTGGTATATTCAAATATATGCCAAAGACAGAAATGGAGGTGGTCGAACCAATTTTGTCCACAAATTGAGAAATCGAGGAAGCATGTAAATAAGTCTGTTTCAGCTTACATGAGAGACCATGGAATGGGCTCCATGTACAACAATAACTTGCGTTACTACATGCAAGATATCTACAGAGGAGATGGAGTTCACTTCTCAGATGAGGGGAACAGAATTTTCATTCTGAATTTAAGACTGTGCATTGGTACCTACTTATAAGTACCTAAATCTACCATAAACCCAAAAGCTCTTCTCAGAGCTGCCCTAACTATGATCACCATAAACAAATTTTAAATGTAAATTTTTTTTTACTAATTTTCACAATTTACGCTTTCTGGAGCGCTACCCGGTACGCGCACCGGACGCTAACCGCGCGAAAATATTTAAAAAAATGTATTTTTTTTCGCACATATGGACCTCCTCAGCCACCCTCAGAAAACCTAGGGGGTCAGGATACGTCTACCGTGCCCCCTTCTACCCATTCTGAAAATTATTTGCCCTCCATCTTGTATCTCAATTCTACCGAAACACAAAATGGAGGACTCCCGTAACGCTGCCGGTTCGCGTACCGGGGCGCTCACCGGGAAGCGCTCGATTAAAAAAAGTGGGAAAGTAATTTACAGAAAAACCACTGGAGACAATTTGAACCAAATATAGATTAGCTCATACTACATACCAATCCCTACCATTTTCACAAATTTGATTGGAATTCCATTTAGCCATTTAGCCTGTAGACCTCTCTAAATACCCTGAGGTAAATTACTTCACAAAACACATCTGAAGTGTTGGAATCGACAACCAATTAAAATGTTACTTTCATTTTCTACTTTTTTTACCTGACATTTGATTGGTTATGTACCTGAATATATATAAAAAAAGAGAGAGAAACACAGCCATTTTGACTACTACTTCCTGAACTACATTGCAAGATCATTTTCACTCACAACTTAAACTTGTTTTTAAAAGGTAAGATATTATTTTATAAATTTGAAAACATTTTCAGATAGTTATATACTATCCCTCTGTAAGATTTACACATTGAGAAAGGCTTGTTTATTATAATTATGGATTGATTTAGGTTTCTGTGGTATAATTATGAATTTACTTAGGCTTTTTCACAGGCACTTTTTAATAGTACTACTTCACGCCTGAAACCATACAGTGCCCATAGATAACTTCTCTGTTATAAACTCACAAGTACCTGTCTGAACTTAAACCCAACAGTGCCCTATCTCTACTGATATATTTATTTTTTATGCAAATTTCAGCACAAAAATGGAAGGAGAACAGAACGTTTCCTTTGAAATTGTCCTAGAGATGAACAATGAGGAAATCATTGAACCCATTGACTTGGAATTCATGGATGAATCACGGGACCATGAACTTCTACAATGTGTAGAATCTGTGGATTTGTTACTTCATTATGATGACGGTCAAATGTGGGAAGTTATGTTCACTCAACAAGAGGACATATCGGACAGTCAAATGTTAGACGTTCTATTAAATTTTGAAAAACAATCACAAAAATAAACTTTTTTTTTAATAATCAAAAATTGTTCGAGACTTTAATCATTTTATATGTAATTCATAAACTAGTACCAAATTGATTATAATGTAAAGTCAGACTTATAGTATACTGTGCACAATCCCAAAAATAAATTTATATTTAATAATCATAAATACTGCTACTTAAATAAAAATAAAAAAAATAAAAAAAAGAACAATCAATAAACATACAATATTTCAAAATATCATAGTCTATCATTCTTTTTTCCTTATAGTACGCTCCCCAGACCGCTTCCCGGTGCGCGTACCGGGCGCTCCCCACGCAAAAAAAACAATTTTTTTTTTTTTTTGCCCCGCGGGGCCCTTTTAAAGCCTCCACATCAAACCTAGGAGGTCAGGGAGGATCTACTATGCCCCCTTATGGTCATTTCCCCCTTTGTTTTGGCCTCCTCTTGTCTCTCGATCCTACCGAGAGACAAGATGGCGGCCGCTCCGGACTGTTTAGAATGTTGACAGACACCGGAGAGCCAATCAGCTTCGCTTCGCGAAGTTCCGTTACGCGTCAGGTACGCGAACCGGGGCGCTGCCCGGAGCGCGCTTACAGATATATATATTTTTGTTGAACGTTAATTTCTCAAAATCCACTGGAGCACATATATTCAGACCTAGCAAAGGCACATCGGACTAACAGTCCCTACAATTTTGCCAAGTTTCGTGCAAATCCATTCAGCCGTTCGGGCTAAAAGTGAGGCCAACCGCCCTATGGAAATTAACATGGGAAAAACGCGTTTTGGGACCCCCCTTTTTTCTCGGCCCCCCCTTGACGAACCCCCCCAATTTTCAGGGGCTGCTCAGAAACAAAATGTTCCATTTTCCTGAAAATTTCGGCCAATTCCGTCCACAAACGCCAAAGTTATTAGACATAGAATTTTCAAAAATCCCATAGAGAAAAAATCCTAACTATATATACCTACTGGCGACCGCCAGTAGGTAATATATATATATATATATATATATATATATATAGACCTCAGGGCAGTGGCGTTGATAAAATGTGTGCTCATGGGAGTGCCTAATAAGGCAGTCCCTGTTATTACTTAAACATTGTAGATTCCCAGAATCTATTGAATTGTCAGTATCCTTAATCGGACCTGCTCGATCAGGTTGACCTTCTTTTATGGACTGTTGTTGACCCTTCTTTATAATTAAGTAGAATTTGGTTTGGTATGGATACAATTTGTGGTCACTGGACTTGACCATTACGTTTGTAAGTGCCACTTTCAAAAGAGAATTCTGTGGGTTCTGCATTAGCAACAACCACACAAAGGTTGATCTGAGGTATGCTTGCAATAAGGTCAATCACTGGCGATCACTCAGTAGAATTTCAACCTATCATTCTTTTGCCCACCAGAGCACCCGAGATTAGACCCAGTCATATGCGAAGCAGTCCTGGTCCTGCTCCAATAGGATCAGTCCAGCCCAAACTGCCATGCCTGGTCCTGTGTGATCCAGAACACACGAAAACCAAGACAGGGTTTTGGCCATATTAGGCTTCTTCCGTCAGGTGTAGGTTGGTGGTTAGACTTATTGTAAGTATTCTCATCATCTTTTGTGTGTTTGATATAGTTCTCTAAGTGGCCAAGGGTATACCCAGTCAACTATGGTGGCAAGAAAGTTGGGGACATCCTAGAGCAGTTATGAACATTCCTTTTTGGGACAGTAACCCTTAGTGATCAAGCTACTCGATCAGCATTATGACAGTTGGGTTGAAATTACAGCATCGCACAGTTCATCTAAAAGCAAGGTCCACCAAGGTCTCTTTTAAGTATGCAACTGACATCCCTATCAATACCTCCTGCTGTATGCACCGTAGAGTAGATAAGTGACTTATTGAATTTATAAGCTGTCCCAACTCATCATACAGTGTTTTCATATGCACAGCCAACTTATATAAGGTGTTAGTGAAGAAAGAACAGAAGAAAACGAAACAAGCAAATTCTACTTACATCCTTAAAGATTGAGACTCCGTCCCTGGATGACTGCAGAGAAGAAACAGCAAAGCAAACTTTGAAGATGTGGGTGATTTCAGAGAGAGAGAGAGAGGAACACTGGAGCCATTCATTGATAGGACCTAGAACAAGAACGGTGGCAGCAATAATGGGGTTCATCCTTGTTACACAAAATACAGTAACACTGTCAATAGCAGGTACGATAGAATAACAAAATGTAACTGTAAAGCACATTTCTTTCACTTGTGAGTATCCCTTGACCTCTCTTAGTCACTATGATACTCCCCCTGCAGGTAGCTTCTCGAGACCAGGTCACCACGCCCAGTCCAAACAGCCACCAGTTCGAGCTTGCTCCTGTTGTGGTCTGCTATTTTTAGTAATTGCGCTTTGTCTTGCCTAACTTTAGCTATTTCTGTTTTGGCTCTTTAATTTAGTTAATTTAGTTTAGTTATTTCAAGTTGATGTTGCCAATTGTTTTGGAGACTTATTCTGGGCCCCTGTTCATGCTGTTTCTTAGACAAGTCACAGCTCCCTGCCGTCCCACCCTCCTGACAGCCCCTTCTATCTACCAGAGCTACTTATAGAAGCCACAGTGTAGCTCCAATGAGTGGCCCTTGACCTTGCCTGGTAACTGCCCCATTCCCCTGCTAATTGCTCCTCAGGACCGGGTCACCACGCCCAGTCCTGACAGCTGCCAGTTTGAGTCCACCGCAAAGAGGCCCACTGAGCTGGGACATCCATTCAAGCTTGCTCCTGCTTTGGTCTGCTATTTTTAGTAATTGCCCTCTGTCGTGCCTAAATTTAGTAATTTTAATTTTGGCTGCTTAATTTCGTTTATTCGTTTTGGTGTTGCTATTTGTTTTGGACACTTACCCTATTTTCCAGCTGTTTCATAGCCCCGTGCCATTCCCACTCCGTGCCCTCCCACCATCCGGACAGCCCCTCTCACCTCACAGGGCTCTGCAGACTGCACGCCAAAGGCAAGCCCATCTGTGCCCGTCTGTGCCTGGATCAGCCGGTGCCAGAATCACTTGTCCTCCCACCATCCACCATTACACCTCCAAGCAACAACAGATGTTTCACGTCCTCCCTGAAATCAACCAAAGGACCTTTTACGTGCTACTACTGCAGCTCCACCTACCACACCCGACCATATGTCCACACAAGACCCCACACCACTTCCAGAGGACCACAAACAATCCAGAACCTTTCCAGTGTACCTTGCTCAGCACCCGATCCCTCTGCAAACACGCCACAGAAATTTAGGACACCATCACCACCCTCTCCCCTGACATGGCCGTCCTCACTGAAACTTGACTCCATCCTCCTCGAACCCCGACATCGCCACCACCACCCCCGATGGCTACAAAATGATACACAAGCGATGGACTCAAGTCACCACACCTTCTAAAACCTCAGCAAACCTCGACCAGACCATCCAGAACTTCTATGCCTAGATCAACAAATGCACTAACAAGATCACCCTGCTGAAACCCGCAAAAAACAACGAAACCACTTAACCTTCCGAATGGTATACTCCAGAGTTCAGGACCACCAGGCTCAACTGCTAATGTCTAGAGAAGAGATGGCACGCCACCAAGAACCCCTCAGACAGAGCTGCCTAAAGAACAGTCCTCAGCAACAACAACTGATGCATCAGAGAAGCCAAGAAAGCATCTATCACTGACTGCTTTGACACTGTGGCTAGCCACACAAAGGAACTCTTCAAAATTGTCAAGGCATGCTCCAACCCAACAGCCACAGAGAACACCACCCACCCCTCCCAAGAACTCTGCAACACCCTCTGCGACTACATCCACAGCAAGATTGCCACCAAATACAACAACTTCGCCCCTCAACTACTGTAAACCTCGACAACAGCACTCAACCAACAAACACCAGGCAAATGATAACCGCCTAGCCACTTCTCACTACTCAGACCACCAGAATCATCATGTCATCCATCCACTCCGGGTTAGCCACTGACCTCTGCCCCCATCATCATCTCTTTGACCTAGGAGCCAAACCAGTCAGCATGGAACTCTCCACCATCCTCCACACCTCCATCTCCAAGGCTATCTTCCCAGATGGATGGAATCATGCAGAGGTCAGACCACTCCTGAAGAAGCCCTCCACCGACCCATGCGACCTCAAAAACTACTGACCGATCTCCCTGCTTCCCTACCCAGTTAAGGCACTCAAGAAGGCCAACAACAAACAGCTCACGAATACCTGGAACTCAACCACCTACTCAACAGCTATCAATCAGGAATCCGGGCCAACCACAGCACAGAGACTGCACTGATTGGTGCTACCTATGACATTAGAACCCTCCTGGACCACGGAGAAATAGATTCCCTGATCCTCCTTAACCTCTCTGCTGCTTTTGACACTCTATCTCACAATGCCCTCATCAACTGACTTCACAGCATTGCCCTTCAGCAAAATGCCCTCAAGTGGATCACCTATTTCTTCCCAGGTCACACAGAGAGCATCCGACTGCCTCCCTTCACCTCCGTACCCATCATATGCAGCGTACCCCAAGGATTATCTCTAAACCCCACCCTGTTCAACATCTACATTACCCCAGCGCAGAAGTTGTCAGATTCCACAAACTCAACATAATCTCCTACACTGATGACACTCAACTTATCCTCTCACTCACTGAGAGCCCCACCGACACAAAAAACAACTTTTGCAATGCCATGACCTACGTAGCCACATGGGGGACAGCTGCCTCAAATTCAACTCCAACAAAACAGAAGTACTTATTTTCAGGAAGAACGCCTTCACATGGGACCACAGCTGGAACACAGACCTACACCCACACCAACAGACCATGCTCGCATCCTCAGTATTATCCTCATCAGCCAACTGACCATGAAATGACAAGTCACCACAGTCACCTCCTCTTGATTCCACATCCTTCACATGCTCCGCAGAATCTTCAGATTGATCCTAACTAACACCAGAAAGAAAGACACACAGGCCCCTGTCACTAGCCACCTCAATTATGGTAATGTTCTCTATGCCAGAATCTTAACACAACTCCTCAATAGACTCCTGACCATACAGAACACCACAGCCAAACTCATCCTCGGCCTCCCCAAACTGACCTGCATCACCCCCCCCCCACATAAACCTCCACTGGCTACCCATCCAGAATAGATGCCAGTTCAAGAACTTCACACATGCATATACAGCCCTACACAACCAAGTACCATCCTATATCAATCATTAACTCAACTTCCACCTACCTACAAGATACCTGTGCTCAGCCTCTCTCGCCCATGCACACACCTCTCACATCCTTCGCAGGCACTGCGGGGACTGCTCCTTCTCTGACATTACTGCTAAGACCTGGAAAATCCAGCCCTGCCACCTCCATGCAACACCCTACCTGGTAGACTTCAGAAAGAAACTCAAGACCTGGTTCTTCAATGGAGAAACAGCACCATCAGTGCTCAGATACCCCTATGGGTGACAGTGCTGGACTATACAAATTCTGATTGATTGTGATGAAAAATTGGTGACCTTGGTAGAACTCTTCCAGAGAATAAAACTGGTGCAGAAGCAGCAGCATAGAATAGAATACTGGCAGAAGTGCTTGAACTCAAACCCTGATCTATACAGAGAGAACATTGTGAATTGAAAAGAATAAAACAAAAGTACAAGAGAAGAGCCAGATGCAAACTATAACGCAAGTGAAGAACCAGTGCAACATGCGTGCCACTGTTTGTCTTGTGGAACCCACAGTGTTTTATCCCTTCCCAGAAGTGGTTCAATTACCCATCATGCTGTAATCAGAGCATCAACACCATCCACAAACTTCCCCTGAGTGTCTATGTGTAGAACCTGTGCATCTCCCTGGACCGAGCTCAAAGTAACAATATGTTCTTCATTAGCTGGTGTGTTACACATTCTGGAGTATAGTTATCAACATTTCATACAATGCAGGACCAAAAAAGCTACATTACTGTGCTGTGAATAGGAGAGCTAAAACACACCCTATCTACTAAGATATGGTGCTCTTCAGCTCACTCCTAGCGCTATTTCACTTTTGGCTAACTAGTGCCAATGAAGGCACAAGAAAGCCTGCTTTACAGGTAGGATTGTTTTTGTACAGGGAGGGAGACCATCCTTCATAAAAACAATCCAAAGAGACATAGGCCTCTTTCTATGCGTGATGCAAATGCATAACACACAGAAAGAAGAAATAATGAGGAGGAATAAATATATTTCTCCTTGTTATACCTGTCTGTGGTATGCATACCGATTTTACACAATTCCAGCTCTACAAACCTGATGGATTTCACGCAATTCCAGATTGCCTAAATCTGGAATTGCGTGAAATCCATCAGTGGACCGACAGGAATGCCCATGCCCCACCCATGAAATGCCTTTCACTTAAAAATGTAAGGCAATTCAGCACAAGTTCCTGCGTTGCATTTAATTTCTTTGCAAATGTAAATTAGGCCATGCGTGGTGGCTTTGTAAATCCTAAATAAGCATTTTCATTACCACAACGCAAGGGTAACACAAAGTCTTATGGGCAGATTTACAAGCGCCTTGCCCCACTTTTGCGTCACTTTTAACATGGGAAAAGTGACGCAAAAGTGGCGCAAGGGGCTTGTAAATCTGCCCCTTAGTATTTCTGGGCCTGCTCATTGTTTCCCGTGTGTTGGGATCCTGGTATAAGAGGATTCATCGCCCAGCTGCGTGATGTTTGGCATACCCAGTTCCACCAGATAGCAATCTCTATTCTTTTTAATTTTCCAGCCCTGATGACAAGTAACAGCCAAGCCCAGTGAAATGTGCTTATTTTTTTTAGTCATGTCCATGTCTTTTTAAATCATGTTTTTTTCTGATAAACTCCCATATTATTTGAATATGTGGGCTAAAGCATATTGACATAGAGATTTGAGCTACTTTTGCAATTTTCCTCGCCTGCTTATTGATGTATGGATGACAAGGTGTTGCTGTATTATCATACTAATCACAAACATTTCCTGCTGTCTGCTTCTCTTTTAAGGAGGAACACGTGTGAGTTACTAGATTTCACCATAATATCTATCAAAATGAGAGATTGTTTTACATTTTTTGCATTTACAAAAACAGTGACATTTTATATGTATTTAAATGTTGGTTTCTTTCACAGACCTCATAATTTGCAGTGTTACACTTTGTCGGGTTTCTGAATTCTCTGTTATAAACAGTGATTAAGGTAATGCACCCCATTGTCTGGCATGCATGTACTATTTAGATTTCTAGTTTAATTTCTCAAATAACCTTATAGATTCCGTCTTTGTGCCCTTGTTTAGATCCTGATATCAAATAGTCTGTGGTGGGCACAATGATACATTCTACTGATGTTTATAAATGTCTATGCAAGTTTAACCTAGATCTGTGCCTAGAGGCTGGACTTATAGACCCCTGCTTGAGGATCCACTTGTTACAGTTAATTGAGTCATCTTCAGACAAATATATTAGTGCTAATGAGCTGATGATCACGATTTTCTTTAAATAAGATGCATTCCTCATAGCTCGTTGTAAATTTAAGATTTTTAACTTCTTGTTGGCCATTACCAATTTGCTACAGTATGTCCCTCCTTCATTAAAAGTCTAGGCAGAGACATCTCTTGCAGTCCCTCATTGTCCGTGGGACCTATTCGAGAGGACCAATTCACTCAGCTCCTACGAGCCATTGATTGTTGTAAGTGTAATTCAACATATTATGTACTCATTTGTTCGTCAACGTTGCCCTTCATAACGTGTTGAGTTTTGTCATTGCTGTGGGGCATACGGCCACTTCATTGATACTGAGGCAAGCCCGCACAGGGAGGTGGATGCTCTTTTCGTGAGCCCTTAGTGTTGTGCAGCTGTTTGCTGACTTGATAACATAACGTTGACAACAAATTTTCCTGCAACTTAAGTTATTTTCCATAATAACAATAATTTATGTTGTTGTTTTTCCGCTCATGTCTTCATTTCACTTAACCTTCTTTACTCTGCAACTAGTTTCTTTGCCCTTCTGTGTGCAGTTATGTGATAGAACAGTAACATGTGAATGTTACAGGATGACACATTAATATATATGGCTATGATGGTATGTTTTTAATTAATAAGCACTTTTATGGCATTTCATATTTTAAAAAATTGCTAAGAGCAAGAGATTTATTCGAGAATGTGGAAATTGGGATTCACTATTTGATTCATGTGTTCAAAGAAAAGCAGCTGGCAGCCATTGGCTTTACTGGGAATGCTCCACCATTGCAAGTTGCTTCAGTCTTAAAGGTCTAAAAGCCTGTGCATGACTGCTGCGGCACTATTCATCTATGTCCATTTGTGTAATCAGTTTAGATCCTCAGGGCCTTGAAGAAGACAAGGGCCTCAGGAACCTGAGGAGTGGACCTTGACTGAATAAACACACGAATATAAAAAGATACAAGAGCCAGGGAATCGGAAGTATGAACCAGCACTCTATTTAATTTGTATGCACTATTTTGACTAAATATTGGAAAAGCTCCTTGCTCTGAAAAAGCTCTGAGGTACATATGTCCATGAGCAACACATGTGTTGGCGGGATTGTCATTTGTTTCTCTTGTTATGAAGACCAATCTTATGCACTCAAATATGTGAAATAAAGAGAACTACTATTTTGTACCTCATATCATTCATCCATAATTATTCAACTGGAAACTTCTAAAGACTCTTTTACATTTAGTTTATTTATTTACATTCTGTCAATCCTCAGACTCACACCCAGATGTAGATGACCCAAACACTTACATAGCATTTGCACATCATATTGTCCTAACCTCATACACATACTAGTAACAACTACACACCCACAAACCTCGGGGGAAAATATACCAAGTCAATCACATTAGCACTCACTCTGCATTCCTCCATGCACCAGTCTTTGTAGACCTCATCACCTATCATACGCTTAACACCCTCTATTTAAAAAACATGGTTCACCCTCAGTTCTCACATATCCTAGACGTCCTTCTTCCTAAATGCTACGGAGACATCATCGTCAGCCTTGTTGACATCTTCAACGTGGTATAACATGTCACACAGTCAACACAATCCCAAAGCCAGATCCTCTACCTTGTCTTCTTAACACCAACAAGAATCAGGGCATGGCCAAGCCTGCATCCAAGATGGACGATCTGCATTGAAGCTCAGGCCACTGCAGCCCACCGAACATAGCAGGATTCCAGTTTTAAATATATTAGCTACACTATGTATTACCGCCCCTCCTGATGTTGCTTGCAAGCTGAGAGCGGAGGTGCGGTGGTGACAGCGCCGGACTGGGTGGGGCGGTCCTGGCCCACCACGGAAACCCCACTGCGGTACGGACCGTGGGTGGACCTGCTATCAAGCTCTGCTAGGCCACCCCCGCTGGACCCTACCCATCTCATCTTGACGAGCCATGCAGGTCAGTGGTGTGCTCCCAGCATTGCACCACATACCGTGGCTCCTGGTGGAGGAGGAGTTTACTGGGGACAGCACGCTTCTGGTGGCCTGTTGTAATTGAGACCCGGGCATCACCTGCTGCTGCATTGCGGACGGCGCTCGGGCGGAGCTTATCCCGATTTGGCCTACTGAGTCTGCAGTGTGCCTCCAGTGCTGCATTATCGACCACAGCTCATGGTTGAGTTGGGGGGGCCATGGACTGTGATGCTCTCGGTGGCCTATTGAAATAGAGGCACGGAAGTCAACTGCTGCGTCATTGCAGGACGGCACTGATGGGTGAGTCCGGCCTGGCCAAATCCGACATTTAATCTGATCTTGTTGGCCAAATCGGGTCACTGGGGGGGGGGCTGCACTGAGGGGGCTGCTTCAGCACTTGGCAGGCCCTTGGACCTCCAGTTCGTGCTGTGGGGTATACGAGGCCCATGCTACAGACATTTAAATACATGCGCAGGGACCATCACAAACAGCTTTAACTGCATGTCCTGTTGGGCAACTTCATTCTTGATTGCCTCACTGGTAAAAAATTAATACAACTGCAATTTGAAAGTGGACATTGCTCTGTAGCTTCCTGGGTGCTGCTGTGTTCCTGTTACTCCTGAACCCACTTCATAGGACTGTGGCAACCATTGGGTCAGGCTCCCATACTGCTTTGCTTTGCTGTGCAGGGTTCGTCATTGACTGGTGCGCCAGCTTTCGTGGAGTGGGGAACTGGACTGTTGGCCCTGCCGAGAGTGGGCCTCCCCAGTTCATTATCGGGCAGGGTGACCCGAAGCAGAGAAAACTTCCTTTTGAGAGGGCCAGGCAGTCAGACGGCTTGAGTCAGTGTCTGACATGGCGATGAGAGGGTCAGATCCCACGCCCGTTGGACATCTTATGGGGGCTGTGCTGGATTCCACTCAATTGACACCAGATTTGATATCTTAACACTTGTCTTGATCACTTGGGAGAACAGATTGAGTGACATGGTAATTGTCTAGATGGCGCGGAAGAGTGTATCTCCAACTTGGAGGATGGTTAGTCCTCCCTTGTGAATCGCCTGGATAAAATGGAATGCCTACTTAAAACTGGGAAGAGCTTGAAGCGAGATCACGCAGAAACAATATTAAAATTTCTGGCATAGAGAGCGCGCGACGTGGCGGACAAGATGGCCGCCCCTCCCTGAGCTCCGCGATTTCGGCGGCGCTTTATTTACGGAGGTCCCGCTTCCCGACAGCGTTTTTTGGTCGGAAATGGCAGATTCTGATGTCGGAACTGCCTCCCAGCACACGGGTATGTTCTTGAATGCGACAATGCATTTTTTGGGGCCAAATTCTGCATAAATGTCGCTGCCTCAGTTCTGGCCGCCATTTTGTTTTTCTTCTTTTTTTCGTTTTTCTTCAAACGTCCTACACTGCTTCTTCTGCTGCATTTGTCTTCTCAACGGCCATATGTCTTGCTCCAGGAGACATTTGCTTTTCTTTGAGGAGCCTTGAGGTATTCCTGCACTAATGTTGGCGTTTATTTCCTGCCCCTCACATCTCCATTGGAACCTGCCTGCTTGGTGCGTCATTGCTTCACTTCTGCGCACTACTCTCTACCACGGAGGTACATTGTTCTCTACTGGGGGTGTTCCTGTCTCCACTTCTGCAATTTGCCTTGCTTTCACATCGCATGGTGGGCTGCTTTGCTTTTTACCTCACGCTGTTTTCTCACCTCACTCACCATGCAGCAGGTGCATGGCGCTAAAGCCTCCACCGCAGCTTCTTCCTCATGCAAGGATCCTACATCAACAGGCAAGCGTCCTAAGACGGATCCCCCGTCTCCTTCTAAATCACCGTCTCCAGTCACCCTTGAGGACCTCATGGAGGAACTTCATCTAATTCGTCCCTTTATTGCGGATACTACTGCTACCCTTCAGAGATTAGACGACAAATGGTCCAACCTAGATCAAAGGGTCACCGAACAAAAAATCAGCGACGCTCAAGATGTTGTCGCCAAGGTAGATAGCCTCACCAAGGAAGTTCAAGTACTCAAGAAAACGACCGAGGACTTGGAAAATAGAAATAGACGCAATAATCTGCGTATTTACGGCGTTCCGGAGAATTCAGAAGGGTCCGACATCATCCTCTTCTTGAAGTCACAAGTCCTACCAATAGTTGGGCTGCCTAAACATGTAGATCTGAATATTCAAAGGGCGCATCGTCTTGGCCCAAAAAATTCCTCTTCCTCTTCAAATCCTAGAGGCATCATTGCTTATTTCCTTCTGTATTCCGACCTCATGTCTGTTTTGCATTCAGCCAAACAACACAAGCAACTACTTTGGTCGAGCCATAAACTTTTTTTCTCTCAGGATGTCTCCAAACAGACTGCGTCCCGTCGAAAGGAATTTCTTGATCTGCGGCCTACACTACGCTCCATGAATGCTAGATACAGACTTATTCATCCCTGCTTCTTCAAGGTCACATACAAAGAGAGGTCTTACAGCTTCGAGAATCCGGCAGATCTCCGCAGATTCATCCACTCCCACAGAGACGATTCCATGGAACAAAGCGACTCTTAGTCTCCTTATATTTTCCTCTCTGTACTTCACTTATTGTCCATACTTGGGCTGCTTATTTGTTTTCTTGCATTTGTTCTAACTGGTTTTTGTCTCTGCTGTTTTCTAGGGTCGTTGTCCTATGTTTTGGTTGTCAGCCCTTCCATCGTACTGTGCTGTTTCTGTCTCCATTATTCCGATTCGCTGTTGTTTTTGCTTAACTGTTTGGTAAGTCTCCTCCATTTGTTTTATATTGTCGTGCTTGGTCTTGGGTTCTTTTTTCTTTTACTAAATGTTCTTCTTCTTGTCTATCTTTTTCATGTTCCTCTGACCGGGTTTTCTGACATTTTCCCTTTTGTGCGGTCGTCTTTTCTTGCTGCTCCCGCTCTCACTTTATTGTCTCTTTTCTCCGTTAATTGTTCTGTATGGCTGGAACCGTTTTGGTTTCCCTTGCCATCCTTCTTTCTACTGTCTTTTTTCGGGTAGCGTTTAGCTCCCACTTCCTTTTTCTTCACTACCTTCTCCTTTTCCTTTCTTTTCCTTTTTGTTTTTTCTCATGTTTTCCCGTTTCCTTCATTCTTTCCCCGTCATTACTCCTCTCTCTCATTTTGTACAATGGTTTTGGCTCCTCTCCTCTTCTCTCTTCTTCCAATCTCTCTCTCCCTCTGCAACTTAAAGTGGTAATAATGCATTGTTTTTTTCTACCGTCTTTCATTCATTCCCATAACTGTTTTTTTCTCCTCTCTTTTCATTTCACTGGGCTTGTTACTATATGCCTTCTTTTATCTTCTCTCCTCTATCTCTTCATAGCTGCTGGACTTCTTTTTCTCTCCTCTCCTCTTATGAAAGGTTTCAGACTCATTTCTTGGAATGTTAAGGGTCTCCGCAACCCTATTAAGAAACAACGTATTGTGTCTCACCTCGCTCGTTTACAATGCCAAATTGCCTTTTTGCAGGAGACACATCTTACTGCTGATGAGTTGTCTCAGTTACGCAGACAATGGGTTGGGGAAGTTTACTGTTCTCCGGCTGTAAATCGTAAAAATGGTGTTGTTAATCTATTTCATAAATCTCTGTCTGTTCAAATACATAAAGAAACTGCTGATTCCAATGGTAGGTGGTTGCTCCTAGATTGCACTGTTAATGATGTTCATCTTTCCCTTTGCAATGTTTATGGTCCCACTGGGGTGGATAAGTCTTTCTGGAATGCTTTTTCTTCCCTTCTTTCCTCCATTGCCTCTGAAGATTTGATTGTAGGGGGGGATTGTAATCAATTGATGGACCCTTTCTTGGACCGTAAATCCCAAGCACGTTATGTTACTACCAAGATGCAAAAATCCTTTCACAGATCCATCTCTTCTAGAGGCTTAATAGATTCCTGGAGAATCTCTCACCCCGATTCGTTGGAATTTTCTTTTTTTTCTCCTGTGCATGCCTCCCATTCCCGTATTGACTACATTTTTCTTTCCCACCATGCTTTCCAATTCATGACTAACTCTGAAATAAGCTCCATCCTGATCTCCTATCATGCCCCTATTATCCTGGATATGGATTATCCCTCCCCTACTCCCAAGACCCGTACATGGCGCTTTAATAATTCACTTTTACTTACCCCTTCCTTCACTGATTATTTCACACACTTTATGGATGAGTTTCTTTATTAACAACTTGAACACCTCCTCTGATTTCCACTTTATTTGGGATGCCTTCAAGGCTGCTGCTCGTGGTTGTATTATTGACTTTGTTGCTCGCAAAAATAAGAAGGCACGTGATCAAGCATCCTCTTTTCTTAACCGCATTAAAGAGCTTGAACATCTTTATTTTACCACCAATTCTCCTGATTCTCTGTCCTCCCTTATTAAAGCGAAAATTGAATTGAACAAACATTCTTGGGATTCTGCCTCTAACCAGCTTCTCCAATTTAACGCTAAAATCTATGGTGTTCGTAATAAGGCTGGTAGGGCTTAACCGAATTATCTCAAAATAAAAAAACAAAAATCTAAAATTGTTACGATCAAGGACTCGCAAGGCTCCCTTCATTCTTCAGACTCTAAAATTCTTGACTGTTTTGTCCAATATTACTCTACCCTCTACACGCCTGAATCCAATCCTTCCGCTACACAAATTGATTCTTTCTTCCATTCTATCCCTAAACCTTCCGCCCCTCTTGTAGATTTCTCTTCCCTCGATGCCCCCATCTCTGAAATAGAAATTCTTACGGCTCTTTCTCTTCTCCCTAAAGATAAGACGCCTGGCCCAGATGGCTTTACGGTACGGTTCTTTCTCCACTTCAAAACTGTTTTGGTTCCTTATTTGCTCAAATTAATTAATCATTTTCTTGCTACCGGTGAATCTAAAGGCTCCTTTACGCAAGCTATGCTTGTCCTTCTCCCCAAAAAAGATAAGGATCCTTCCCTGTGTAAAAACTATAGGCCCATCTCCCTCATCAACACCGATTGTAAGATATATGCCAAACTATTAGCTCTACGCATCAACTCCGTTGTTCCTGATTTAGTCAATATTTACCAGTCCGGTTTTGTCAAAGGTAGGTCTATCACTGATAACTCGAGGACCCTTCTTAATATTATGCACCTTTCTGCTAAAATGGATACTCCAATAGCGGCTATCACCCTTGATGCTGAGAAAGCTTTCGATCGTGTTAATTGGGATTTTATGTTTGGTGCACTTCGTTGGCATGGTTTTAGCCCCACTATCCTCCAATACATTAAATTGCTCTATTCTGCTCCCACTACCTCCATTTGGGTTAACGGTTCTCAATCTCCTTATTTTCCTCTCCACAGAGGCACTAGACAAGGTTGTCCGCTGTCCCAACTCCTTTTTATTTTGGCATTGGAACCTTTTTTGGAGAAAATTCGACAATCCCCCACCTATTCTGGTTTCATCTACAAAGATGTAGAAATCAAATACACGGCTTACGCAGATGATATCTTGCTTTATATTTCCAATCCTATTGTTGCCCTTCCCGCTTTTTTTTCTTTATTAAGGGCTTACTCTTCGGTCTCCGGTTATAAGTTAAATATCGATAAGTCAGAGGTCCTTCCTCTTAACAAACACTGTCTTCTTCATACGTTTCATGGCTCAGGCTTTGAATGGAATCCCGGATATATTAAATGTCTTGGTGTCTTATATGCTAGTACCATTAGAGAAACCATGAAACTGAATCATTCTGATGTTCTTAAGAAACTCTCCTCACTCATTGATCGTTGGTCCCCTCTCTTCCTTTCATGGTGGGGTCTTCTTTCCACCATCAAAATGATGCTCCTTCCTATAGTTAACTTCTGCCTTTCCATGCTTCCTGTCTCCCTTCCCCATTTCTTCTTTAAATCTATCAATGGACTCTTCTCTAAATTCCTCTGGAATAAGCGCAAAGCCAGGGTATCTCTACTTCGCCTCCAACAACCTAAACATCTTGGGGGTGTTAACTTCCCCAATATCTCCCGCTTTCACTCTGCCTTTTCCCTCAAACAGATTTGGCCCTTTCTCCAAGACTCCTCTCCCCCACCTACCACGGCTTGGAGCTCTTTGGAATTGGCTCAACTTCTCCCCTTCTCGTTTTTTACTGCTACCATTCTTACCCAGCCACCTCAGAAGTCTGTCTCTCCTACCTTTAAACACTCTAAAGCTTTGACTCTTGCTCTTTTTCGTTCTTTCTCCTCATCTTCTGACCTTCATCTCAACACTCCCCTCTGGTACAACAAATCTCTTAAACTCCGCAATCGGGCACTTTTCTGGAAGGAATGGATCGATAAAGGAATTCTTACTTATAGACATCTCCTTTCTAATAGCTCTTTACTAACCTTTCAGGAACTCCAGGATTCCTTTGGTATTTCCACTAAATATCTCTCGTCCTTTAATACCCTTCTTCCCGCATTATCCTCTCTTATTCTTCAGGATGTCCCTTCATTCCCTTCTCCCCCTTTACTTGCCTCCCCACCAAACTTCCATATCCCTTTTAAGGCCTCGGTCATCTACAAGTTATTATTTCCTTCTCCCACAGATAGGCCCAAAACCCGCCTTGAACTTAGATGGGAATCAGACCTCGACCACACCTTTCCCTGCTCACCTGGGACTCCATTTGGTCTAAAATTCACTATGTATCTCGCTCTGCCAGCACCACACAGACCTTTTACTTTTTTTATAATCGACTCTATTATACCCCTAATGACCTATACAAATTGAAATTAATTGACTCCAGAAAATGTTGGTCCTGTTCTTGTTCTACTAGTGATTTGTTTCACATGTTTTTTCTCTGCCCTAGAGTTAAATTATTGTGGTCCAGGGTTTGGTCCACACTTAACAAAGTTCTGTCCACTGTTGTTCCTTTCGATATTGTTACCATTTTTTTGGGTGGCTTAGCCCCAGTTTGGAATGTTCTGCTGCATACCCGCAAATTCATTGACCTTTCTATTGCTATTTCTCTTCAAGTTATCACTGCTAATTGGAAAGACACTACTAATGTTGCTTATAATGCTTGGTGAAATCTACTCTGTCACCATCATAGATTGGATCGTGCATGTGCTTCGTCAATTCCACTATTGATAAAACGTGATTTATTATGGTCTCCTCTAACAGAATTTTTGTCCAGACACTCCTCATGATCATCCGCAGTTGTTATTTCTCTTATTTTTTTGCTATTGTTTTTCGCCTAATTTTTGCTATGTGATGATGTTTTCCCTTTGCCCCTCTCTCCCCTCCTTTCCCCTTAATCCCTCTTCTCTTTTTTGTTTGTTTTTCCTCCTCCCCCCTAAAATTGAAAAGTTATAAAAGCAATTCTCATTGGTAAATTTTCTATCCCTTCTTGGGGTTTATCTTTCCATTTGCAATGTTTTCGATCATTTTTTATTTATCTCTTGTTGTTTCCTTCCTTGCTATTGTACTCATGTTTTACATTGTTTTAATCTAATCAATAAAGCTTTTCAAACTTAAAAAAAGAATTTCTGGCATAGCTGAGACCACTAACTACTTACTGAACTGTTTGAACGTCAGAGTTTCAGTGACACCTTAGTGGTTGAGTGTGCACCATCGATCGCTTGGCCCCAGACCACAGCCAGGTTGCCTCCTCATTCCATTATTACATGTTTGCTTAATTTCAGAGACAGGGATACTGCCCTATAGCTGGCCAGGGAGCATGGCCCACTGAATTACCAGGGCTCCATCACTTTCTTGTAACCTGACTTCACACTCATGATGTGGGAGGCCTGATGCAAGTTTCAAGATGTCAAAGATCATCTCCGAAAGAAAGGCATAAAATACGGAATCTTCTGCAAAACTTTGTGCTGAAATCAATGGAAATGCATGATACTTTGAAACCCCGGCGGAGGCATTATCCTTTTACAAAACTTTAAACCCTGACAAGGAGCGTTCAACGCAATCTACCCCAGAACACTCACAGGCCACCTTGCAAGCCTCCCAGGGGTGGGAGCATTCTTTCCCCCATTGATCCTCCTCCTCTGGACTTACTACTACTACTGTACACCTCTTCGAGTCTCCGTCCCCCCACTTTTCGCTATGTCTCGTTGCATGCCTGTTACTGTTCATGTTCAAAAGTGTTGCCAGCCCTCGTGGCATATACCAGTCTGTTTTTTGTGGTTTCTGTTTCTTTGTTGGTTTACATGGGATTGACTGAGCAGTTGGTTGCTCTGTGTGTTCGGCTACTTCACTTGGGTGTTGTTATGACTGTCTAATTTTTTGTTCTCTTTATATTTGGAGAGAGCGGCAACCAGATTCACATTACCCAGAAGAATTTCAGTTCACTCACACAGCTGATACAGCATCAGCGGAACCCAAATGTCTCACTTGGAACTTCTGGGGTTTGAATAACCCCAGGAAGTTTAAACAAGTGCTTGCATACCTTAACAGGCATGGAGTTAAGATAGTTTTCCTACAGGAAACTCATCTCCCACTGCAGGACTCCCTCGTTTTTGATACATCCTGGGGGCTCATAGATACTTTTCTAGCTAAAGCACTTATTCACTAGGTGTGTGCACTCTTATTCATAAAAGCGTACCCTTCAGTTTATTGCTAGTCATATTGATAAGGAGAGTTGATACATTTTATTGTTTGGTCGCATGGAGGACAACAACGTGCTCCTTGTAAATGTCTATGCCCCTAATGTGGATGACTCAAACTTTTTCCTTAACCTCTCCTCTGCTATTGACAGATTAGATACTTACACTGTACTGTTGGGGGGCAATTTAAAGTTGCCACAAAATCCACTCCTAGATTCCACTGGTACCCATGCTATTAGTAAGCCACAGGCCACACTCAATTTAATTAACATTAAAGGTACCTATTCTTTGAGAGATGTGTGGCTGCATTTGCACTTGACCGCACCGGCATTAACTTTTTACTACGCACCGCCACTTCCCTTTCCTGGTTGAGTGACATTTGACATCTCCTGCACACATTGTCAGACCACTCCCCAGTCTCGGTGGCCCTCAAGGTCCCATTTGGTGGAGGATTCGAAAAGAGGTGGTGCTTCCTGGGTACTGCCCTCATGGACGCAGTGTTCTGTTTTGAAATCCATGACACAGTTTTAGAGTAATACAGTTAAAATAGTGGCTTGGTGTCATGGCGGGCAACTTTGTGGGATGTCTTCAAGGCATATACAAGAGGTATATGCATTTCCAAACATGCTGGTGTCCTTGGGTATATAAGAAACAACATAGCATGCATAGAATGAACTTGGTGAGATTAGATTCCCTTAATACGTAACACCCTAACAACTCTCTCTTACTAAAAGGCACACAACTTCTTGATGAATTCCGATCATTAGCCGATAGAGAAGTTTCCTATCTTGGCAGGTATGCTCGGGCCTGGCGTTATGTAAGGTGGAGCTCCCTGGACGCACCTTGACGTTTCTACTGTGACTCAGTTGAAGTCCGGACTACATAGTCGAGCCTCTGCCGGATGATGGCAGCCGAGTTACCATAAATACTACCATTGCTGATACTTTACTATGTTACTATGTTGACTGTACTCCCTTAATATTACTACTGATGAGGATAATAGAAGGGCCTACCTCAAATAAAGTGCAATGGTGTGGATAATAGACACGCAGCATCAGTTCTTGAGTGAACCCTATTCAGCGGAAGAAATGACACAAGCTAATAATGCTCTGGATGGCTTTAAAGCCCGGGCTTAAATAGACAAACCAGCATATTTGATAAAAGATACAAGCCCATTCTCGTCCCCCATCTACTAGACATGTACACAGAGGCCTTGGCGGATGGGGTGCTGCGGCCCTGCCTGCCAGAGGCGGTGATAACTCTCCGGCTCAGGCCCGGCAAGGACCCTCATCACTGTGCTTCTTATAGACTTATCTCTTTATTAAACTTTGATAATAACATTTTGGCTAAATTAATTTCCACCAGCTTGGCGTTACTGGTAGACCAAATCATTTCCCCAGTCCAATCAGGGTTTTTCCCCCCACAAGTCCACATCCTCCAATTTATGTGCAGTGTTTGCTGTATTAAACTAAGTGTCCCAGCCGATCCCAGAGGTCGTCACACTTTTGGATGCTGAAAAGGCCTTCGACTCCTGGGGTGGCCTTTCCTCTGTGCGGTATTGGAGAATCTCGGCCTGCCTAAAGGTTTAGTGCATTAATTGCTTTCCTTTATTCCCTGCCAGTCATTCAATTGCGGGTATTTGGATCTATAATACATCAACTAAGGATTGCTAGGGGTACTCACCAGGAATGCCCCCTGTCACCTTTACTTTTTATTATTGCAATGGACCCTCTGGTCCGTCACTTGCAGGACAAACACATGCATCTGGGTCCTTGTTTCAGACCAGGCCCACTACTCATTTTATTGTACCAACCATACTCCTGTTCCCGAGAAATTTTCTAGTTTGGGAAATTCTCCGGCCTTCATATAAACTGGGCAAAATCAGGAGTGTTCCCCCTGACAGACATTACACTGAAGGTGACATGCAAATTTTCTCTCCAGTAGTGCGGCGATTCCACTAAATATCTTGATGTAATAATTCATAGAAATAAAGAACAAGTCATCCGCTTAAATTACGGGCCTGACGTCGACATACTCAAAACCCAAATCAAGCGGTGGATATGGGTCCCGCTTTCAATGGCTGGCCGAAGAGCGATTATTAAAATGCTGTGTTTCCCAGTTTTCTTTATCTTTTTCTAAATATTCCAATCCCTTTAACAAACACATTTTTCTGTACTCTTAGAAGTTTACTACTGCATCTTGTCTGGGCGGGCTGACGCCCCAGGATTTGATGGGGCACAATGGTTCTCCCCTATGACAGGGGCGAGTTTGGAGTCCCGGACTTTCAACTCTACTATCTAGTCACGCAGGAACAGTTTGCATCCTATTGGTTCCACCCAGATGCTAGGCTCGCCTATTCTATTCCCAAAAGGGACGCATCTGCCGACCTTCTGCTATCCGCATTTTTGCCTAGTGACCTTAAACTCGACCACCTCAATATAAAAACACTCTCCACTACATGTGGGCATGGTGGAAACTCAGTCATTAGCTAGGTACTGGCCCATTATATTCCCCTCTACTGCCTTTGACCAAGAATCATTAGGTCTCTCAGGCCACACCAATGGATCTTTTTATCTTACGCTTGCTTCGTTCTACTTTTTGCACATGCATTCCTCTTAACCCATAGCCCCCAATGACTTCCTGCCTTTGACTCTTTTGCTTTCTACCTCAGACAGGAGTAGACTGGTTTCTAATCCATACAAATCTTTGGCTTTACTGTTGCACACAGACTAAACTTATTTCCTCCAATCACCTCCACAAACTTCTCCATTTGTAATGACTGCATAGGACACCCCAAGCGCACTTGCGAAAATAGATCCTACCAGATCTTCCAACAGTCTGAAGTAAAATGCACCCAAAGCCGACTTTGCACACCTCACATGAACTTGCCCACATATTGTGGCTTACTGGACTGTGATCTTTGAACGCCTTTCCTTAATGGTTAACATGACACTATACCCAAACCCTCTTTTTGCACTATTAGGCTATTTGCAGATGTCTCCAATTGACTTGGCGATTTACAGCCATCACATTGCTTCTAGCCACTACACTGGGTGGAACACCGAGGGAACAAAATCCGCCCTATCCCTAAGCCGTGTCTTAGCAGTCTGGTTCATTGTGATTCAACCAGTGAAATATATGTAGCATTACTTCTACCCACCTCTCATCTGATGGACATTTGGCAGCCACTTCGGGATTATTTGTTAACCATGGATGCAGACTCTTCCCTTCGACCATTATTTCAAAACCCTAGTACACACCTCACTGTGATATTGGAACAAATGTGTTCTGCTTGATATTACTAAACTATGTACTATCCATGAATGTTTTACCTGGATTATAACGCACATTTATTTACTGATCTCTTGTTGTCTGTTTACTCTCTTCAATGTTATACATTAATCTGATGTACCATTGCCCATATAAATTGGCTTGAAAATATGTTTTTCTTTTTTTTTACTATTTGTTTTTCTTCATTTGGAAAATGTATAAATAAAGTTTTAAAAATGAAAAACACCAACAGCATTCAAATGTAACCAACGTATGCCCTGGGACTGGACTGACTACTTTTGTTATGGTCCCCAATGTACCCCAAAAAAGGCCTAGGTAGCTACACAACCTTTCATCTACATTCATCCTACCTTGCTCTATATAACGGTTCCAGCACTGACATTTTACCTAGTTATGTGCTGAATGAAAGTCGATCAGTTTTCTTTTAAACTATCCTCAATTATAATGCATGAGGATTCCTAGTATCATATCTTAATTCCCTGCCCAGGACGTACACAGCAGGATTACCATCTTCTGTATAATAACTCTGTACAAAAGTCACCGCTAACGTCATCCTTGCACGGCATGTCCTCTATACATAACGGCAAACCAGGTAGAACCCCTGAGGGTATTGTGGGTATAAAAGAACCACATCTTCACTGGGGAACCAAAGGAGAAGCTTTCACGCTGACACTAGACGCTGAGGTCCCAGCCTGCAGAAGCTGCAGCACGCAGTGGTCTGACATCCGTTGCGGGGTGTCCACCTCGAGACCAAAATGAAATCCTTCATTCTCTCCCATCAGGTAATGGGGTTGGCTCTTTCCTAGTGTATTCTTGGTTTTACACCACATGCATGCTAGGTGTACTTAGGTACACTTTGATAGGGTTTGCATTGTAGGAATACGCTTGATTACTGCCATGAATCGATATGCCTGAATATATTTACTGTTTTAGCACCATGGTAGAATTCTATCTTTTATTTACTCTGGTAATCTTATATATCTGCTTCTGTCTAATAATTGTTGCATCAAACATGTTTTATACTAGAATGATGCTGATTCACTCAATGCTTATTGAAAATGTCCCTATTGTTTATTCTGGGTATCTCTCTGAGATTAAGTGAGCACGTTTGACTGAGCGAAAAGTACTACACTGTTTCCACGATCCCTGGACGATCAATGCTTGTCATGTTCGGTAATTACTAGAAACTATTAGGTCCTTGGTAAGGTTAGGGGGCTTTGGTGGCACTGTGAACTAGCTGGTCTAAAGACTAGCATATCCTTTGGGGGTTTCTGGAATCAGTCTGGACACCAATCCCTTAGTTTATGTTGTCTAAGCGAGCAGATCCTATGTATTATTAGGAACGACAGAACATTTTGACATTCCTATGTCCCTCCTCAGTGTTCTACCATCAAACCATGGTCAACCTAAAAGGGAAGACCAAACCTTCAGATCCTTCAAAGACTTTTCCTTAGACACCCTTATGCTTGAACTCATCTCCCACCCTATCAATTCCATATCCAACAGCAATCCTTTCTACAAATTCAGCATTCTTTTGGGAAACAATGCAAACGTCCACACCCAAATTAAAACACATAGTTGTAAGCCAAAGCCTTCAGCACCCTGACACTTTAATGACCTTTGCTCACAATAAACAATCAATTAGTTGAAAGGAAAGAAAATGGAATAAAAACAGAACTCCTAATGACTTCATGCTAGTGAAGTCCCTCTACATAACATCTAGACAACTCATCACATCAGTCAAGGGAAAGAACTATACCAACACCATTTAGGCAGTCACCAACAGAGAAGCAGAATGGTTTTCAAGACAATCAAACACTGCGTCAACACCCAGCTAGGCCTGTCTATTTCTTACTAAACAGAAAAGTGCAATGCCATCAACCTCTTGATCAGTGTAAAAACTTGGTATATCCAACAGCACACTGACAAAACCAAACCTGTAGAAGCCTGGAGTGATCAGCATTCAAAGCCCTATCGTTCACAGATCTCAAAGATATATATAAATCTCTCTGGTGTTGCAACTTTACTGCTAATCACTATTGACAAAGCCTCTTTCACTAAAGGCATCTTTCCAGAGCTCTCAAGAAAGGCCAATTCCTAACACTTGTTAAAAAACCTTTACCAAATCCTGGTGACCTTGCCAAATACCACCCCATCACTCACGAACCATTCATCAGCAAGACCATTGAAAAAACAGTATATGTTCAACTCCATGATCACAATGATCTCCTCCAAGGCTACCAGTCTGGCTTCCAGTCTGGCACATTAAGCATTTGTCTACATGATTGACCTCTTTGAATTGATTAATATGCCGTGGTACTGGAGACATTTACAGTGCAAAGTAGTTGGTCTACGAGGGGAGATTGAATCCAAAGCTGTAATTATCCAAGTGTTAGCCTCATTGGTACAAGTATAAGTATATATATATATATATATAACTTGTACCTACTCAAGGTTTTAAAGACATGCTGAATGAGAATAAAGGGGGGCTGAGCCCACTTAGGGTATAACACTGGTCACGCAGCATAAAAGGACTACCATCACCAGCATGCAACAGCATGCACCACGATCACGTGGGTGTCTCTGCAGCAATAAAAGGCTGTCAGGGTTATGCTGCGTCTTCTCTTCAAATCCCCTTTACAGCTACCTCCATGATTACGCGGCGTGTATCGCCTTGAAACGCGTCGGAATTAAGTAAACAAAGAAGAAGCTCAGGAATGCGAGCAGACACTGGTGGACAGAACCGGAAGGCTTGTGGTGCACAGTGTTCCCTCTGAAAGCTCAAGGGCATTGCTAATCCATGTTTACACGGCTTTCCTTGGCCGTGCGGAGGGGAACTACTCCTTTCCTGGAGGATGAAAAGCAGCCGGGAAAGCAGAGCTCAGGAATGCAAACGGTTTCCAGTCTGCAGAGCGTGCACTGCCTGAAAGTCGATGCAGCGCGCAAAACTTGAACTTGTACCTACTCAAGGTTTTAAAGACATGCTGAATGAGAATAAAGGGGGGCTGAGCCCACTTAGGGTATAACACTGGTCACGCAACATAAAAGGACTACCATCACCAGCATGCAATAGCATGCACCACGATCACGTGGGTTTCTCTGCAGCAATAAAAGGCTGTCAGGGTTATGCTGCGTCTTCTCTTCAAATCCCCTTTACAGCTACCTCAATGATTACGGGGCGTGTATCGCCTTGAAACGCGTCGGAATTAATTAAACAAAGAAGAAGCTCAGGAATGCGAGCAGACACAGGCGTACAGAACCGGAAGGCTGGTGGTGCACAGTGTTCCCTCTGAAAGCTCAAGGGCATTGCTAATCCATGTTTACACGGCTTTCCTTGGCCGTGCGGAGGGGAACCACTCCTTTCCTGGAGGATGAAAAGCAGCCAGGAAAGCAGAGCTCAGGAATGGAAACGGTTTCCAGTCTGCAGAGCGTGCACTGCCTGAAAGTCGATGCAGCGCGCAAAACTTGAACTTGTACCTACTCAAGGTTTTAAAGACATGCTGAATGAGAATAAAGGGGGGCTGAGCCCACTTAGGGTATAACACTGGTCACGCAGCATAAAAGGACTACCATCACCAGCATGCAACAGCCTGCACCACGATCACGTGGGTGTCTCTGCAGCAATAAAAGGCTGTCAGGGTTATGCTGCGTCTTCTCTTCAAATCTCCTTTACAGCTACCTCAATGATTACGGGGCGTGTATTGCCTTGAAACGCGTCGGAATTAATTAAACAAAGAAGAAGCTCAGGAATGCGAGCAGACACAGGCGGACAGAACCGGAAGGCTGGTGGTGCACAGTGTTCCCTCTGAAAGCTCAAGGGCATTGCTAATCCATATATATATATATATATATATATATATATATATATATATATATATATATATATATATATATATATATATATATATATATATTCACTGAAAAAACCATAGGTTATAGACCATATATAGTTAGGAATTAGCATTTAAAAAACCTTATTTTACTCACACAAAACCATTGAAATTCCATATATAGTTAGTTGCACTAACTATATATCGCGCACCCGCAATCCACTGCTGATGATGTCACATATTACATCATTCATGACATGGTCAGTGACATCACTGATGACATCACTGATGACATCTCAAATTACATCACTGATGACATCACTGATGACATCTCAAATGACATCACTGATGACATCACTGATGACATCATCCAGTGACTGTGTGTTTCTGTAAAGTTTAAATATGTTTGATTTATTGAAGAATGAGTGGATGTATAAGTGTCTGGATGAAGGATTTAGTAGGTGCGTGACTGACTGTATGAGTGAGTGAATAAATGTGTCATACTAAATGCATGGGTTAGTGACTAAACTGTCTGAATATGTGCATCAGTATGTCTGTTGTGATGTAAACTGCTGCATGTGTTGATCATTAGCTATACGAGAGGTTATATGTGTTATTGATTGGTTGCCCAAGTATTTGTATGGGAGATTGAGTTTGTGTGGGGGTGGCTGGGAGGTGTGTGACTCTGTGCATAGATGTGTGAGCAGTTGATTCACTAGGTGTATGAGTTCAAGAGTGCATGTGGAAACAGCTACATGGGCGGTTGACTGTGTGCATGAGTGTATTGATGAGTGAATGGATATCTCAATGCTACATGTCATAGTAAGTACATATGTAAAACACAGTACATGTGAGAGTTGGCATATATAAATAACTGTGCATGAGAGCCACTGAATGTGTGAGTGGCTGTATGGATCATTGTGAACTTGTATCAGGGATTGTATAAGAGAGTAAATATGTGTTAGTATATGTTTGAATAAGTAATGTGTATATCTGTATAGTTGAGGGAATGGAGGTGAGATTGTTTCTTTGCATGACTGACTAGGTGTGTGAGTAACTCCATGGATGAGTGACAGTGTGTGAGTGTATGTATACACTGAGTGTATCTAAGGTTATATTAGAGTCTGAAGAGGTTTATCGTATTAGCACAAGAATGATGTCAAATGAGATGTCATCAGTGATGTCATCAGTGATGTCATTTGAGATGTCATCAGTGATGTCATCAGTGATGTCACTGACCATGTCATGAATGATGTAATATGTGACATCATCAGCAGTGGATTGCGGGTGCGCGATATATAGTTAGTGCAACTAACTATATATGGAATTTCAATGGTTTTGTGTGAGTAAAATAAGGTTTTTTAAATGCTAATTCCTAACTATATATGGTCTCTAACCTATGGTTTTTTCAGTGAATTTCAATGGTTTTTTAATAGCAAATATCATAAGCTGTCGAATGTCAAGTACATGGTAAGTAAAAACATTTTCGTGTTTATGCACACTGATCTGCTTTGAATGCTGCCCCCCCCTCCCCCTCATTTCTATTAGGAGTACTCTCTCTTTGCAGATAGTGAAGGGTAGTTAACGCAGGCCTTTGCCCCCGTTGTAATCCGTCGTGCCTGCTTCTCTCTCCATTTGATTGATTGTTATCCAAGCATTTACTGTTTTAGAATTGGTTCTCTTTGGTTCATTCTCTATTTACAAACAAGCACAGAGTCGCAATACTCTGTTTAGTCTTTGCAGATAGTGAGCAATCGTGTAAAAAAACAAAAGGAATCGAGCAAAATCAGTAGGCCACTAATGGGATCTCTTTTTGACCTCGCTAAAATAGAAACATTAGGAACAACCCCTCATGAGAAATACGAAACTAGTGAGATGAACTGAGCTCCACACCATGATGGCTGCAAGACAGCTCGGCTCCGCCACCCACCCCGCCCAAAATAACGATAAACTCTATGCAAATATTACAAATATATACAACACACCAGCAAAGTAACAGGGTAAAACATTTTATTAAATAACTATTTACATAACTATTTTATACTTTTTGTTGCCCGATCCGGCTAGCTCAATCGATCAAGCATGAAACTCATGCACTCTGATAGTTCAAAGTTTTGAGGAGTGCTTGTAACACTGTCTGAAGCCTATTTGCACTTGCTACAGCTTCACTATTCTCAATGTAAGTGGGGGCTGTTTGAGGACGTGACTGCATTTGAAAACAATGTGATGCGGTGCCACCCTGAACCGCTTGACGGAGGCCCCCGAGGGACGGTGTGATGGCGTGGACTCGGAGGGGGCGCTTGGCTCCGGCCCCCTCCCCAAGTCGGGTTGCCCTGGTGTGGCCTGAGATCGCCCCCGACATAGGTGGCCGGCTCCCGGGGTCAAGCGGAACTTTTTGCCTTTTGGTGACTCTTCCATTCTTGACCTTGTCCCACAATCCGTTTCACCTAAAGACACGCTGTAGTGGGGCGCCCCTTTACCGTTTCAGTTGCCATTCCGCCCGCTTTTGCTACACTGTGCCTCTTCCGCTATTCAGCTGTTTACCGCCCGCTCTTTCGACTACAGCGTCTCGCTCACCATGTACTTGAGTTGCTCCCGCTCTTGCGGTGCAGCGATAGGCGGCTGCCACAGGACTCTCAAAATGGCGGCCGGCTCTTCAGATTTGGGCGTGGTCCACTAAAATGGCCCTGCGACACCTTGGAACTCGGACGCTTGTCTGCTAGAGCTTGGGCTCCATTCTCGAAAGCGTCCCCTCAGCCTTGAAGATTCTACAAAAGTCTTGGGGGCCCCCGACTCCCGCAGGCTTCTGGTGGGGAGCGGCTGCCATGATTGCTCGTGGAATGGCCACGACGGAGCTACGAGATGGTGGTGCTCTCATGCTGACGCCACCTTCAGTCTGAAACATCCAGAAACACTGTAGACTACCAATTCGATCAGTTCCGGTAGCGCCCCAACGTGATTAAAAAAAATACGACAGGGCCAGTTACAATAAAATTATCTAGATATACATTTGCGGGCAAGTACCATGGGTGACGTTAATTCGAACTTTCAATAGTACAGTAATCAATAACACATCAGAACTTAATATCAATAGGGATGTCGAAATATTCAATCAATTCTCGTCCCCGCCCGCCATGTGCTTCAAAACTGCATACGTATCTCGTGATATCAAGGTTCTGCAACCAGTACACAACAAGGAGTTACGAGTCCCATTTATTCCGGCGCCATTTTGGGCGAGGACGGGCAGGTCCAGGATATAGTCAAAATGTCTCCACCAACCATCGACTATGATGATGTTCATATGCTGTATTTATTAGAGTAACACTCATCTGTCCACATGAAATTAATTTGCCACAATCTAAACATGTCATTTTAATCTTTCCAAAGTTCTTCTAAATATTTGGGACCGTTTCCCTTGCCTCTGATGCTGTCAGTGCCACTTCTTTGGTGAATGTACTGGCAGGTCGGGGGTTCTCCTCCAAATCTCTCTTTTGTGCAGCACTATAATTAATCGGTGCCACCTCTCCATATGACGATGCATGGTATAGTTACCATAACTATATTTTTTTTCGGTTCCTCTGGAGAGTACATCGTGGCAGATGAGGCAGGTAACGTACCGGGCATTTACCTTTTTTGCATGTAGAGGAAAGGAAAAAAAATTTGAGCGTCCGAGTTCTAAGGTGTCCCAGGGCCATTTTAGTGGACCAGGCCCAAATCCAAAGAACAGGCCGCCATTTTGAGAGTCCTGTTGCAGCCGCCTGTCGCTGTAGCATCAAGAGCGGCCGAAACTCAGCTGAATGGCAACTTAAACGGTAAAGGGGCGCCCCACTACAGCAGACGAGCCTCCACCTGGGGAGGCCCGTTCACGCCGCCTCCCCCCCCCCTTCGGGCACCCCACGCCGTTATTCAGAGCAGCATTGTAGGATGGCCACACCAGTGCGGCAACTTGCTAGACACCACCTCGGTGCCAACCGAATCTCAGCGCCTTGTGGTGTCTTCCATTCCGAAAATATTGTTTTGCTGCCTTCGGCCTATTCGCCGCAAGTGCGCACGCAACTCAGCTGCATAGCGAGTGAAACACCAAGGGGCGCCCCACTGCAGCCGAGGAACCTTCATCTTGGGGGCGACGCACAGCATCACATTGCTTTCCAATGCGGTCAGATCCTCAAACAACCCCCACTACCTGACGCGAACTCACAGGCCAACGGAGCGCCCCACGCCGACTTTCGGGGCAGCATTGTAGGATGGCCACACCAGTGCGGCAACTTGCTGGACCCCACCTCGGTGCCATCCTGATCTTGGCGCGTTGCGCTGACTTTGGCCCTATTCGCACATCGGTCCGCTACTGACGCCACCTCACAGGCCAACGCGGCGCCCCACGCCGACTTTCGGCGCAGCATTGTAGGATGGCCACACCAGTGCGGCAACTTGCTGGACACCACCTCGGTGCCATCCGGATCTTGGCGCGTTCTGCTGCCTTCGGCCTATTCGCACATCGGTCCGCTACTGACGCGAACTCACAGGCCAACGGGGCGCCCCACGCCGACTTTCGGCGCAGCATTGTAGGATGGCCACACCAGTGCGGCAACTTGCTGGACCCCACCTCGGTGCCATCCGGATCTTGGCGCGTTGTGCTGCCTTCGGCCTATTCGCACATCGGTCCGCTACTGACGCCGCCTCACAGGCCAACGAGGCGCCCCACGCCGACTTTCGGCGCAGCATTGTAGGATGGCCACACCAGTGCGGCAACTTGCTGGACCCCACCTCGGTGCCATCCAGATCTTGGCGCGTTGTGCTGCCTTCGGCCTATTCGCACATCGGTCTGCTACTGACGCGAACTCACAGGCCAACGGGGCGCCCCACGCCGACTTTCGGCGCAGCATTGTAGGATGGCCACACCAGTGCGGCAACTTGCTGGACCCCACCTCGGTGCCATCCGGATCTTGGCGCGTTGTGCTGCCTTCGGCCTATTCGCACATCGGTCCGCTACTGACGCCGCCTCACAGGCCAACGGGGCACCCCACGCCGACTTTCGGCGCAGCATTGTAGGATGGCCACACCAGTGCGGCAACTTGGTGGACACCACCTCGGTGCCTTCCGGATCTTGGCGCGTTGTGCTGCCTTCGGCCTATTCGCACATCGGTGCGCTACTGACGCCGCCTCACGTGCCAACGGATTTTCTACGCTTTTTATACCCTATGCCGCATAACAGGTCATGTGACTTGTTTATAAAACTTTTCATTGGTTCATTTTACTTTTGGTTTCCTAATGATGGAAGGCTTGATCATATGACCTAAAAATAACACTTTTCATTGGATGAAAACTTTTTTTTTTCCCAAACGATGAAAGCCCCACCTTGTTTCTGGATGTTTCAGACTGAAGCTGGCGTCAGCATGAAAGCACCACCATCTCGTGGCTCCGTCGTGGTCATTCCGCGAGCAATCATGGCAGCCGCTCCCCACCGGAAGCCTGCAGGAGTCGGGGGCCCCCAAGACTTTTGTAGAATCCTCAAGGCTGAGGGGACGCTTTCGAGAATGGGGTCCAAGACCTAGCAGACAAGCGTCCGATTTCCAAGGTGTCCCAGGGCCATTTCAGTGGACCAGGCCCAAAAAGGAAAGAGCCTGCCGCCATTTTGAGAGTCCTGTGGCAGCCGCCTATCGCTGCACCGCAAGAGTGGGCGCAACTCAGCTGAATGGCGGATTTTGGCACAGTGTACCAAAAGCGGGCGGAATGGCAACTGAAACAGTAAAGGGATGCCCCACTACAGCAGACGAGCCTCCACCTGGGGAGGCCCGTTCACGCCGCCTCACCCCCCCCCCCCGGGGCGCCCCACGCCGTTATTCGGAGCAGCATTGTAGGATACCAAAACCAGTGCGGCAACTTACTTGACATCACCTGGGTGCCATCCACATCTCAGCGCGTTCTGCTGCCTTGGGACTATTCGCACAACAGACCGCTACTGACGAGCCACCCCCCGGGACGCCCCACGCCATTATTCGGAGCAGCATTGTAGGATACCCAAAACCAGTGCGGCACCCAGGCAACATCACCTGGGTGCCATCCAGAACTCAGCACGTTGTGCTGCCTTGGAACCATTCGCACAAAACACAGCTACTGACCATTGTTGCTTCTTTTTTCCTAAAAATGTTTAAATGTTTTTACTGTTTTTGTTGCGTTGTATATATTTATAAGTTATTAAAGTTTTATAATCCTACTACTTTGTTGGAGTGCTATATATTTTTAATGTGACACATAATTGTAAAAACTTTGATGTACAAAGAGGCATCCCTGGAATCTTCCGCTTCAGGCTCGGTCCCCTCCCCAATCACAATACAGGATGGTTTTCAGATAGTAGGAACGCGTGTGGTGTGACGGATCTCATCGGGTGGGGGCCTTGATCTACTGTAACTCCTTTGAAGAGGGGTGATTCTTTACAGCTGGGGCCATAAACTACATCTGCAGGGCTACCTGATAGCCTGGGACCGGCCTGGACAATCGGACACAGAGGAAGAGGAGTGTCAGAGGGTGCCGTAGTGAATAGGGCGAAAGGGAGGTGTCGGGCGGGCACAGGGTGTGATTCTCAGGGAAGAGCAGCGCAGATGGGGGGAGGTTTATTGCCCATGCATAAGACAGAGAGCGGGGGTGACCAGTGCCTGGGGGAGATGCTTGCGAGGGTGCGGAGCCATGCTAAGGATCGACAGCTTGCAGAGAGTGGGTCTGGTCAAGGCATCTAAAATGGCTGCCGTGCACGACAAAAGTGTGGCATTTGAAAAAAGGCAAGATGGCACAGACAATGTTTATCAACACTTCCTGATTTCCTTCGAATCGAACGTTAACAGACGTTATCTCTCCCACACTACCGGTCCCCCTGGGCTTAAACGCCGAGATGGTAGGGACTGCATCCCGTGGACATAGGCCGAGACGTCACTCAGCAGAAAAAAAAGAAAAAAAAAAGTCTATAAACATACAATAAGTTAAAAGTCAATCATTCTTGTTTCCTTGTAGTACGCTCCCCAGTCCGCTTCCCGTTACGCGAACCGGGCGCACCCCACCAAAAAAAACTTGTTTTTTATTTATTTTTTTGCCCCGCGGAGCCCTTTTAAAGCCTCCACATCAAACCTAGGGGGTCAGGGAGGATCTACTATGCCCCCTTATGGTCATTTGCCCCTTCGCTTTGGCCTCCTCTTGTCTCTCGATCCTACCGAGAGACAAGATGGCGGCCGCTCCGTACTGTTTGGAATGTTTACAGACACCGGAGAGCCAATCAGCTTCGCTTCGCAAAGCTCCGTAACGCGAAAAGTACGCGAAACGGAGCGCTACCCGGGACGCTGTCACAGATATATATCTTTTTTTGAACGTTAATTTCTCAAAATCCACTGCAGCACATATATTGAGACCCAGCAAAGGCACATCGGGCTACCGGTCCCTACAATTTTGCCAAGTTTCATGCAAATCCATTCAGCCGTTCGATTTTTTTTAAATTTTTTTTTGCCCCGCGGGGCCCTTTTAAAACCTCCACATCAAACCTAGGGGGTCAGGGAGGATCTACTATGCCCCCTTATGGTCATTTGCCCCTTCGCTTTGGCCTCCTCTTGTCTCTCGATCCTACCGAGAGACAAGATGGCGGCCGCTACGGACTGTTTGGAATGTTTACAGACGCCGGAGAACCAATCAGCTTCGCTTCGCAAAGCTCCGTAACGCGAAAAGTACGCGAAGCGGAGCGCTGCCCGGAGCGCTGTTACAGATATATATCTTTTTTTGAACGTTAATTTCTCAAAATCCACTGGAGCACATATATTGAGACCTAGCAAAGGCACATCGGGCTACCAGTCCCTACAATTTTGCCAAGTTTCGTGCAAATCCATTCAGCCGTTCGGGCTAAAAGTGAGGCCAACCGCCCTATGGAAATTAACTTGGGAAAAACGTGTTTTGGGACCCCCCTTTTTTCTCGGCCCCCCCTTGACAAACCCCCCCCAAATGTTCAGGGGCTGCTCAGAAACAAAAAGTTCAATTTTCCTGAAAATTTCAGCCAATTCCGTCCACAAACGCCAAAGTTATTAGACATAGAATTTTAAAAAATCCCATAGAGAAAAAATCCTAACTATATATACCTACTGGCGACCGCCAGTAGGTAATATATATATATATATATATATTACCTACTGGCGGTCGGCAGTAGGTAGTTATAGTTAGGACCTAGTTTCCATAGGAAATCCTCAACCTTCTATTTGGAATAACTTTGGAGCCGGTGGACAAATCTTCGTGAATTTCTCCAAGAAAAAGGCCTGCTCCGTTCCGCTCCTTCCCTAAAACATTGGGGGTGCCTCGTCAAGTGGGGGCCGAGAAAAAAGGGGGGTCCCAAAACGTGTTTTCCCCATGTAATTTTCTATAGGGACCTTAAGCCAGGGCTACAGCCTGGACGTCTGAACGGAATTACACGAAATTTGGCAGAGAGGTAGAGTTCTGTTCGCAGATTGTGCTTTTTGTGAAATGGTGTAAATCCGTTCAGTAGTTTCTGAGAAAATTGCAAGTAAAATTATAGCGAAATCTAGAGACGGAGTTCAGCAGGCGTACGGAAATCCGTTCAATTACGAGCGCGAGCTGCATGCTGATTGGCTGTGAACTGTCTTTCAACACTCAAAACCAGGAAGTGTTGGCGGCCATCTTGTGCCTCGGTATAGAACCGAGTCACAAGAAAACAGTAAAACAAAGTTGAGAAATAAGGAAAGGGGGCAGGCTAGAAACACTCTGAACCTCTAGGCTTGCTCAGGGGGTCGTACATGGATGTTTAGGTTCTCTATTTTTTTTTATAAAAAAAAAATCATGGCGTACGCGTATGCAAATCCGTACAATTACGAGCAGGATCTGGATGCTGATTGGCTGTCAATACTCCAAACCAGGAAGTGTTGGCAGCCATCTTATTTGTTACGAGAGCCGAGTCACAAGAAAACAGTAAAGCAAAGTGGAGAAATAAGGAAAGGGGGCAGGGTAGAAACATTCTGACCCTATAGTCTTGGTCAGGGGGTGGTACATGGATCTTGAGGCTCAATTTTTTTTTTTTAAATAACAAAATCGCAGGGTACTCGTGCAGTACTTGTACACTGTGGAAAAGGTGGGAAAAAATAGAAGTCCGTTTTATTCATTAGGTCCCGGGGGGCAAATTACGGGGGTCAAATATTTTGCATAATGGGGGCTTGTAAGGAGCCTCGAGCACTGGGGAACGGCACTGCTGTGGTTTTATTTTGAAGTATGCGGGGGTTACGGTCCTACTCCCAGCAGTCTCAGAGAGCGGCACCCCTCGGGTCCTTTTTAAAAAAAATTTTTTTCGAGTTCTCTCTCCCTCTATCCCCGTACACATCGCGGGGAACGCCACGTTGTAAGGGCAGTAATATGTAAAATGATCTTCCAGCTCCGGGTACCTGCACTGTCTGGGGTTTTTTAATAATGTTAGGAGGGTGGGCTTGATAATACGTCCTTGTTAATTCCCATAGAAGCCCATGTTCTGGTGTTAACATGGGTTTCTATGGGAAATAACAAGGCCTTATTATCAAGCTCATTATCGCCGTTTTATCCGCAGTTTCCTGCCAATAAAACGGTGTTAATTTTTACAATGGTCTTTGATAATATGCACCTAAGTTTACTGGTCAAAAAAAGAGCAATGGGCCATATTATCAACAGAAGGCGATACATTATCGCAGCTTTTATCGGCAGGAGACTGCCGATAAAGCTGCGATAATGGTCTTCATATTATGCCCTTGTGAATTGCCATAGCAGCCCATGTTAATACCAGAACCTGGGCTGATATGGGAATTTACAAGGGCCTATTATCAAGCCCATTATCGCCGCTTTATCAGCAGTTACTGGAGAAAGCGGCGGTAATGTATCGCCTTTTGTTGATAATAAGCCCCTTCATTTCGATGATAGTATGTAAAACTTTCCTTTTTTTTGTGTAGCAGTTGTACTCTCTACGCATGCGCAGATTCTTTTTGAAGCCCATGTTTTTTTCTTTTTCTTGAAGTTCAACAAACAAACCTTTCTTTATTTCAGGTATTAAATTTGCCGCTTGGTTTTCAGGGTCGTGTGTGTCATCCGCTGCTGTAGTTTTGTAATATATTAATAATCGTATTTTATCTAGATTTATTTGGAACGTAGTGCCAAGGCGTCAAACGTTGATCACGTACTCCATCCACCGCCATTTTAGTAGTTTTTCAGCGTTGTTTTTATTATATCTGTTACTTTCATTTTATTGTCCTCCTATTTTCTTTGTGATCGACGAGATTTCGAGGCACAGACACCACGGTGTTTGTCCTTAAACTCTGATTATATCAGACTTGGTCACACGTATACCTAAAAACTAATTTGTAGGACGTAATGCGTGTTCGTCAACACAAAGACATTATTAAGATTATGCGTGGTAAATGGATAGTACTTGTAAAAGTATGCGTGGTAAAACTATGGGGCATATTAGATTATCGCCGCTTTTATAGGCAGAAAAACTGCAGATAAAGCGGCGATAAAGGGTTTGATAATAGGCCCTTGTGAATTCCCATAACAGCCCAAGTTAACACCAGAACCTGGGCTGCTATGGGAATTTCCAAGGCCGTATTATCAAGCCCATTATCGCCGCTTTATCTCCTTTTGTTGATAATATGGCTTTTCGTTCCGTGCCCTGCATCGCATTTTGCGATGCAGGGGGCAGGATACGAAATTCATTTTATTAATTTAATTATTTACTTATCTGTAATCATCCGGATTCCGCTGTTAATAACACCCCACCTTGCCCCTCCCCTGCCCCACCTGCGTACCCCATCACAACTCCCTCCATGGGCCGTGGCTGAGACAGTTACTTGTACTTACCTTAAGCATAATAAATAATAAAAAAAATAGATATTATAAAATTATCACCTGTGAAAGATACAAAAAAAAACACAGTTACAATATATTTTACAACACAAAATAATTTGTAAAACATTTCATTTGCCTTTTTTGCTATTCTCAGAATATATTGAATTTCACTACAAACAGTGAGTTCAATAGTACTCTTCACATAACAGCGGGCAAAAAAAAGACAATCCATAAGGCTATCTTAAAAAAACCCAGTCAACATTCTTAATAACAACATAAAAAATAAAACATATCTTAAATGTTTTTTTCTAAGAGCAATTTCTTACATAAGTATAACACATCTCAAACAATCATAAAATAACAAAACATTATGATTAATTTTCTTACACTGTAAATAATGTTACTTACAAATATATGCTGAGAAAATACACAGCAAAAAGTCCTTAATGGTTTCACACACTTTTCCTTACGGCCAAATAGTATGCATCAAGTCCTTTGTTTGGAAGTTGTTCAATAGTAAACCTGAACGTCCGCCTCCCAGACTTCTGATCCAAAACCACCGACATCATCTACCTTTCCCCCAGGACTCATCCATCAGTCCGACGCTGTTCAACATCTATAGGGCCACCCTAACACAAGTATCCCACCATCACAACTTCAACAACATCTCTTACATAAAGAACACCCAGCTCATCCTCTTCCTCACCAAGAAGCCACATACCACCAAAAGCAACGTCCACGACACAATGAAGGACGTCACCAACTACATAAAGAGCAGCACTGTAAACACAAACTGGCACAACATGAAGGTACTCCTCCTCAGACCCACCCCCTCAGCCTCAGACAACTCCTGCTACCTGACTGCACTGTGAACAGTACCAACATCTACCAACCATGTCCACAACATAGGATTCAACCTCAACTCCTCCCTCTCCATGTGTAACCAAGTCTACACCGTCTCTTCGTACTACTATAAAACCCTCCACATGCTCCGCAACATTTACAAGTGGATCCTAACCAAAAGAAGAAGAACAGTGACATAGGCCCTCATTAGCAGCAGACTACACTGTGGCAAAACACTCTACACATGAATTCCAGCCAAACACCTACAACAACTACACAAAATCCAAAAGACCTCCGCCTGAGTGTTTATCAATGTCCCCGGCTGCACCCACATCACCCACCACCTGATACACCTACAATGCCTCAAAATCAACAAAAGGATCACCTTCAACCTCCTCACCCTCACTTACAAAATATTCTACAACACCAGACTAATCTACCTTAACAGCACTAATCCTAAAGGGCACATTTTGATCTTAAAATGTTGCCTTTAAAAATATTAGGTACGAATTTGGTAACTCTTTGGGCAAACGTTGCTTAAAAACTAATTGAGTATCATTACAATGTATCCAACCTTTCAGACATTTTAAATAAACAATGTAATGTCCAGATGTGGTAGAAGGTCCATCATTAAAAATAATAGCAACAGCTACAAAAGTTCTTCCGGATATTGAACATTGACCAGCTACAAAATTGTTAATTAAAGTTTCCAATTTTCTTCCATCAGCTCTACAACGTTGCAGCATTACAATAACAAACTGTCCATATCTTTGTATAAGTAATGTTGATGACATTTCTGATTTACATTGGCTACACTCCATGTTTTGACTTGCTCCTCTAATTAGATTGTTAAAAGACACTGATTCACAGTCTGGTAAAGTCAAATATATGAATCTTTCATACATGTAAACAAACAATTTTGACAGTCATGCTGCCATTTATAAGAAAGGCCAAAAAGGTTTTCAATATCTATACCTTCATCTTCCAGTACACCAAGCATAAACATAAAAAATTCCTGACAATCTTGCTGAATATTCTGCGTAAATTGAGTAGAACCAGAACATATGTCCAAAACATTTCGAATATCTGAAACACTTTGTATTTTACTTTTATCACTACTACATTTCTCATAAACAGAATTCAACAATGAACAGAATCTTTTGTCCCAATTTTGTACAATTTGCTGTTGCAAACTTTCAAGAAAAAAAACAACATTAACAACTACATTAGCATAGCAGTTGACACCACAACTATTTTCAAACCGATAACCAACATTCTCTTCAACACTGTCCTTTTTCTTTTTGCTTGCAAGAGCAACTTCATCTCGTTTTTTTTCTTTCTCTACAGTTTCACAACAGATATTCTCAAATCTTCTTTTTCTATCTACCACACGCTTTTAAACTACTGGATATTGACCTAAATTGGGAGCATATTCTCTTCTTAACCTATTATACTCTTTCACACAATTTGCATCTGCACAAACCTTTGTCTCATCAAAATCAATCAAGTACAATCCAGATAAAGTTCTGACTCGAGACAAAGCAACATATGCCATACCTTCTTTAAACACGGTACTTCCAATATTCACTAAAGCACAATCTACACTTAAACTTTGAGATTTATGAATGGTCACCGCATATGCCAAACAAACAGGAAACAGCTTTCTGCAGACATACAAATATTTTACAAGCAAAATACGAGCTGCACAATGACTAACTTGTTGTACTTCAGCAATTTCATCGAATTTAATTTTCAAAAATTCAATCCCACCTCTATTTACATAATTAACAAAATCAACAATTTTACCCATTGCTCCATTTACTAAACCTTTTTCCACTTTCAAATTACGTCGCAAAATGACCGTACAATTTACACATGCATACAAATTATTTTCTAAACCAGCAGTTTTACTTATTGATTTCTCTAAACAATCCAATTTCCTCTTCAACTTTTCACTCAAAATAATACTGATTCCTTCATGTTCTATTTTATCAATTGCTTGCAATTTTATAATTTCTTCATTTTCCAACTTTAACATCACTTCATTGAATATAGAACATTTACGCAGTGTTGGCATTAAGCAGATTACAGATTTGTTTTCTGCAATTCTCATGTATATTTTCTCTGGGACAATATTTGCATTTGGAAACAAATTGGAAAGCAATCGTCTCTGTAAAGCTTGTTTGCCATGTTTGGTCAATTTTCCAATTCGTATATCTTGAAGAATAGTTCCATAATCAACATCACTTGCCTGTCGCATATTTGTAGTAAGTTCTTTATACTGAAAATATGACCTAATGTTTACATTGCCAATACTCCCCAAAGACTTTCTTGTATCTTCATGCACCAGTGTTTTAAACACTGGCTGTCCTTTTACATGAGTAAGTTGCAGAAGATCTCCAAAAACTATGACGTGTTTTCCTCCGAATAATAGTTCATACTCTGTTTTAAGAATTTGCTGCATTCTTAAATGCACAAAGGCAAGCATTAAGCTTGAGACCATGCTTACCTCATCAATAATGAGAAGCTTAATTTTCCTTAATACTCTTGAAACTTCACAAGAAGCTTTTCCAGATAGCTTGTGGTATTGTAATTTGTTGTCATGCTCTACTGGTAGCATTAATAAACGATGTAAAGTAATTCCTTTAATATTGTGAGCTTCTAATCCAGTTGGACCAGTGACAACACAAGACAAATGCGACTTAGTTCTTTTCTGTAGAAAACGTGTGATCACTTTAATTAAAAAACATTTTCCTGTTCCAGCTTGTCCACTCACATCCATACGGATAGGTTCAAATGATGAGCAAGAGCACTCTTTCTTTTCATGAAGTAACCCATGGTCAATCTGTTCTCTCACTTGCTCATATATTTCTTTCTGCTCAAGATTTAGTTGTTCTTCCAAGTTTTCTAAGTTTCTTAGATCTTCTTGACCTTGATACATTGCTGTTTCCACCTCTTCCATAGCAGTTGCTGCTTCACTTTGAACAATTGGTTCTCCTGATGGGTCCTGACTCAATGGAGCAGAAGTTTGACTGTCTTGAGAACTGTCTTCAGCAATCTCAGCTGCAATTGTAGCTTCTTGCTCAATTTCGTCATTCAACATTTTCACATAATTAGCAAAAACAGGACATTCTATAGTAACTTTAGTTGCATTGAAGTAATCTTCATAGCTCTCAAAATCTCCAAGTAATTCCAATTCTGTACGCCATGGCTTGAAAAGTTGCGAAAGAGCTAAATAGTAAAATTCTCTTTTGTCAGGTGTTTCGCAACTCAGTTTATGGTGATTAATCAAATGTCCTTTTCTTTGTTTCACTAGACATCCTTCAGAACCAATAACGGCCTATATACCATTATTAATGTTTTCGGTAATATTCCGTTTAAAAATATAGTTTTGCAGCACTTCATAGAGACAAATGTTCTCAAAATGATGACTTCTATTTGGATAATATGTATCCAACATATTTGTTTTCACAATATCAGTACTTTCTGGCTCTTTTTCAGCTAAATATTCAATTTCCTGTACAGATTTAAGAACTCGGTTTCGTGTTGCAGCAAGACCTAGACTCACCCAATTGATTCTTCTAGATTTAGAGTACAGACTTAAGCGATCTGAGCATTCATACGCTCCAATTTCTCGATGAGATAACATCTTTAAACTGTAACTGTATAATTTCTTATTTAGACTCTTCTCATGGGAAATCACTTCCCACATTTCCTTCAATTCCATCGTTTCTGACTTTGTTATGTACGATGTCACATATCGAGCAACAGCAATGGAATTGTCTGCAACATATTGAATATCCATATTAGCATTCCACATAGACAAAATGACTGAGTTATAGTCATTTATGTATTTTGACTCTTCATTTCTTCTTAAGTTGTAGGTATTTTTTGGAGACTTTCTTGTGATATGATGTCGCAAAGATGACATAAAACTGTTCACTCTTCCTTTCAATATTACAGGTCGAGGAAATGCAAAACGGCATTTGCTGTAGAATTTGTCCTTAGATTTGTACTTTCGAAGACAGTATTTCCCACAACGATGGCTTCGGAACCGTAAGACTTGTTGTCTTAAGTCCTTATCTTGTGTACTTTTGGGTACTTCACATGTTGCATGTTCTTCAATAAAAGACAACACAGTATCATCTGAGTCTGTTTCAAATTTGGGAGCATCTTTGGTCCTTAATAGCATATGTATGTGAGGAGCACCTCTCGCTTGATACTCCTTTCTCTAAAAGAAATCCAGAACCTCTCCAAGAGGAGGATTTTATTTATTGGTAAATAGCTTTGAATCTATGATTGAAATACCTGCATACATTAACAGGATCCAAAGAGCACAATTCTCCAGGTGTCTTGTATTCGATATTTAGTATATTTGGATTTGCCTCTCGAAGAAATTGAAGTAAATCATCCCAAGCATATTCAGCACAGCTTAGAGTAAGGAACCATGTAGGATTTCCTAAGTTCCTTAGCATACATTTGAGTTCTCCGTGACGACGGTACCAGTACTCGTTAGTACCACGCTGACATGCCATCAGATTAATCAGCTGAGATTCCAAAACATTATCTTTCTGCTGTACTTTATCCATAAATTCCTTTGCCGAAACATTTTGCAGATATACACCTGTTTTCAATATATGGTTTACTGCATAAGAAAGTCCAGACAAATCACTCTCAAACAAAAGATGAAACAAATACGGAATACATTGTCAAAATCTTGGATCTTCTGCATATAATCTTGATGTCCGGTATTCAGATGCAGGAATCTGCACAGGTCGTTCATCATATCGTCCTCCTTTTCCTGTAGGAAACAACTGAGGGAAACAACGAGCTTCCAAGCTTTTTTCCCATACACTAATGGGACTTCCTTTTGCTTTCAATCATTTGAAATAACTCTATAGCATTCCCCATCATTTCTTTGGAATGCAATGGATGAACACTGTAATGTTCGTAGATTTCTTCAGTTCTGGACACATCCACTTTTTCAATTTGTCCAGATGGCAAGTCACTATCTTCTTGTACAGTTATTTCTTCTTCTCCCACATACACATTTTTGTAATATTGATTATTTTTTATCAGATACAACCTTGCCTTTTTCACTTTCCTAACATCCACTAATTCTTGCCAGATTTTCTTACTCTTAGTAGGAACGCCATTAACAAGAATAACTAAAGGTTCATCCTCTACATTTTCTACATCAATAGTTTCAATATTTTTCTTTAAATCTAGAGGCAAATATACAACTCTTCCCTTTAATCCTCTCCGTAAATCAGAAGGAGGCAATTTTCCTGTCTTAGGCTCCATACGAACAATAGCCCGAAATGGATGCACACATTAAATAAGAATAGACTTATAAGTATTTAAATCCATCAGTTCCGAAGGAATATTTTCCAACTCAAGACGATTATGCACAGCTCTAGCAGGCATTTTGTTCTCATCTAATTTGTTATAACAATATTTGCAAATATGCTGATCAGAACCCAAATCAAAACAATTCTCTACCAACAAATAAGTTGCAAAATCCTCCCACTCATTATTATTTTCCTTTTCACTTGTTAAATACAGATTGACAGTCCTGGTCTGATTTTTATAATGAATTCGTCGACACCAGATACAAGAATAATTTGGCCTTTCACGTGAAATCACCTTAAACTGTATACGTTCTTGCTCAAAATTTTCTACACTGCACTGTTATACATTCTCTTCCACATTTTCTTCTATTAATCTCTCACTTTCTGCACTGTCTTCCTGAGGACCAAAGTAACTAATCTGAATTTCATCACAAACATTTGTTACATCTGATACAGATCCATGCAAAAGAGCACTGTTCAACTTTTTTAACATTAGTGCTGGACTTTTCGCGTAATACAATGTTCTGACTAATTTCCTCATCTGAGTATGATGAACTGCTAACATCCTGAAATGGTGAAAAACACTTCGACATACTTTTTTAGAAACACAAGGCAGAGAATGACCTTGCAAACCAGTATTTTCTCTCACGCTGCAAGGGTCTAGTCCTTGCAACATCTTAATCTTTTGTTTAACACTTTTCTTAGTATAATTACGTAAGAAATTGCGTAAAAAATCAATAGATTCTTGCCACACACTGCAAATACTACTACAATTCCAAGTGTACACTGGAGCTTTAGGACGTCTCCCTAAAACTTCACCAGCTAACACCTCTTCTGAATTTCTAGAAACAATTTTCTCCTTCTCAATAGGACAACCATTTCTAACCTCATAAGCACGACCACTGGTGTCAACTGCATGCAACAAATCATTACTCTGAAGATAACTTTCTTCATTAAAAAAAGGCTCAGAACTTGAACTATGTTTCCATTCACCCAAAAAAATCTCACAAAAATTACTTCTGGTAATTAATCTTCTCCACCTACTTTTGGCGTTCATTAAATGGATTGCCTTATCTAGTGATCTAATTTTATTGATTACTAAAATAAACAATTTTCTTTTCAATACCAAGCTTTTTCAACTTCATTTTCTATAGCTTTCTTCTTCTTATAAAATACTGTTTTTTTCTTACATATCTTAATTTCTTTAATTAAGTTTGTCACAAATCTATTATAAAACATTTGTTTCCTAATTTCCATAAATTGATTTTTTCTCCTTTTACTATACACAGTTTTGTCTGCACTTGATTTTCCATTATTCTTCTCTTTATTAGTATTTTATTTTCCGTTGCTGATACACTAAAAACATTTTTCTCTTTCTGAACACTACTCTTAGTTTTTAATATTTTCCTCAAAAAAGTGCTCCTGCTCTTACCAGGACTTTCTTTCTGTTTGTTAAGACATCTCTCTTCATGTAAATCTTCTTGAGGACTTCTCTTCAAATACACACTTTTCTTTCGTTGCTTCCGCTTTTGGTACTTCGTTGGCATCATACAGTATTTTCAGTATCGATAAACACAACCTATAATAAGAAAATAATTATAACATTACAAAAAATAAAAAATAAAATATTCTATTATATTACTTACAAGAACAGAGGGGCATATTACCAACAAGTAGCGATATTTATCGCTAAATAGGCTTAGGGCCCTATTAGGATGGCGGACGGAGAGGTGGATGGACCCTCCGCAGGGGCAGCGGCGGTCCCTTCGTGCAAATTAGGATGTGACCGCCACCCTGGCAGTCACATCCTGTATTTTTAACATTGCGGCGGGTGCTGCTTGAAGCAGCACCCGCCTCAATGTTAAAAATTAAAGCAGTGCCTTTGCATGCACAAAGCGGCAGGCACCGTGCGGTGCCTGCGGCTTTGTGCACGCAAAGGCAGGGGGGTACCATAGGTACCCCCCATGTGCATCCCCCACCCCCCTAACCCCTGGGGGCCCGCATCGGGCCCCCAAAGAAAAGACCGTATGCCTTTCCACGGCAGAAATGCCACCGCGGAAAGGCATAGGACCGCCGACAACCTAATATGCCTGCCGGTGTCTGACAGACACCTCCAGCCATGTTGGAGCTTTTCCGCCGCGGTCGGAAGGCGACCGCGGCAGAAAAGCTGCGGACGGAAAAAATATCCCCCAGCCATCCTATTCTGGTGGGGGGTCTTTTTCCAGTCCGCAGCGGATAATCCGCATCCTCCGGGCCGGCGGTGGCTTCCGCCGGCCCGGAGGATGCTGATTATCCGCTATCATAATCGGCCCCTTAGCGATGATTTTTTTATCGCTGCCTATCGCTGGATATGTTAGCGGAGAAAACATACTATTAGAAACGTTTTTCTCCATTGTGCTAAAATATCCAGCGATAGCGGCGAAATGCGTGAATATCGCTGAGAATACAGCGATATTCACGCATTAGTGACGAAATGCTCTTAGCCATGTTATCCACCTCCTATTGGATAACATGGCTAAGAACTGGTCTGGTCAGGTGTCAGTATTTGGAGATATTCACGCTTAGCGCGAATATTTCCAACGCTACGCCTGCCTTGCTAATAGGCGATAGCGACGTTAGCGACTGCTTTCAGTCACTAACTAGTTGGGTACGCCCACTTTGCATGTCATTAGCGATAAACATCGCTGACATGTAAAGCGGACCCCAAACCGCTCGCTATCTACTAAAAGCTGTCGCTAACATCAGTTAATTGCTAATAGGGCGATGGAATTATCGCCACTTAGCGGCTGCAAACGGCCGCTAAATCGGCGATAATTGCCTATCGCCCTTCTTGGTAATATGCCCCAGAGGGAGGAGTATGAGGACAAACCTCGGACTATAAAAATAAAAGGACTTACAACAAAAGATCAAGGAGTATGAAACAAGGAAAATATAATAAAAAGTGAGAGTATAAATAGTCACTGCAATATAACGGAATAAAGAAACAGGGAGTTGCGATGGGGAGGGCAGGTGGGCGGGGGAGGGGCAGGGTAAGGAGTGATAAACAGCGGAATCTGGATTATTGCAGGTAAGTAAACAATTAAATAAAAAAACGAATTTCGGGACATATTATCAACAAAAGGCGATAGATTATCGCCGCTTTTATCGGCAGGAAAATGCCGATAAAGCGACGATAATGAGTTTGATAATATGCCCCTTGAGAATTCCCATACCAGCCCAGGTTAACACCAGAACTTGGGCTCCTATAGCACTTTACAAGAACCTATTATCAAGCCCATTTTCACAGTTTTATCTGCAGTTTCCTGCCCATAAAACATCAATGATTTTAACACTGGTCCTTAATAATATGCCTGTAAGTGCCATATTATCAGTAAAGGGCGATACATTTTCGCCGCTTTTACCGCTTAGCCCAGGTTAACACCATAACCTGGGCTTCTATGGGAATTCACAAGGATATATTATCGAGACCTTTATCACCGGTTTACCGCCAGTTTCCTGCCGATGAAAGCGGTGATAATGTGTCGTCCTTTATTGATAATATGGCCCATAATCCCTTAATGTACAGAGACGCACAAAATGATATTAAACAAAAAAAATAACAGCATGCATTATAGCAAAACACATTTACTACTATAAAACGTTTAACAACGGACGAATATAGGAGCATATTATCAATATAGGCGATAACATTTTTAACATTTTATCTGCAGTTTCCTGCCGATAAAGTGTCGATAATTGTTTTGCCGAGTCTTGATAATATACCCCATAATTCCTTAATGTACAAAGATACACTGCACACACGCACTCCCATACAACTTTTCAACTCACCTTTCAAATTGAATTCTAGATTAACAAGAATACCACTCACACAGTGGATATTCTTCTACAAAATCTCTCTAGTTCAGTGTTTGCAGCACAACCGTGAAATTGAACATTTTCCCTCTCATTGTACACATACATACATATAAATAACCTTAAAATCCTGTACACATTAATTCAAAGGAAAACACACATTTCGATTGGTTTAACATTCCAAAGCTTTCCAACTAACAACACTTTCAACCCTTCCCCCATTCCACAATCTGCCAGTTACCATAGGAACACTTCAGGGAACACCTAACTCAGCACACAGGAGAAAAGTTCATCATACATTGTTGCAAATTGAAACAGCAAGTATGCTTGACTGGAGAATATACCAGCTTATTTTATGTAACGTTCTTTTCTATCACTTTTTCTTAACCAATGAAAATAAGGCTTTTAAAAAAACAGAAACATGCAACCTAGTTTTCTGTAAAATGTTGTTAAACAACCAATCATTTCTTTTCTTTTTTCAAAACTGCATGTTGACCACCATTTTAGAAAAATCTTACTTTTCAAATTACCATTTCATTTACTGATGCCATCAGAGTGCATCCAGACCTCTCTTCAAAATGGTTACAGTGTGGATTGTGGGACACAGCTATATTTTCTGGAGTCAAAGGTACGCACAACAGAAAAGAATTCACAAGGACCTAGGTTTACCAAATGTAGACATTAAATGGATTGGACAGAGAGGAATAAAGTGGCACCAATTGATGCCATTGGTGAAATCCTTTATGCATCTCCAACACCCTGACCTCATAATTGTGCACTGTGGTGGCAATGACCTAGGCACTTTGACAGGGGTAGGTCTGGAAATGCTTATGAAGGACACCTTTGCACAATTAATGACACTGTTCCCCAAAACTGCCTTTGTATATTCTAATATATGCCAAAGGCTAGGAAACATGTGAATAAATATGTTTCTGCCTTTCTCTGAGACTACCGAATGGGGCCCACTTACAACAACAATCTGCGTTTCAATATGCATGGCATCTATAGGAGAGATGGTGTACATTTTACAGATGAGGGGAACAGAGTCTTCCTCATAAACTTAAGACTCTGCATCGGTACTTGTAGGTATTAAAATCTCCCAAAATACACAACGGCTCCTTTTAGAGCCACCCAACACATAAACAAATACACTACATAAATATCTAAAATTATTTTTATTTTTATTGCTTACGTACGCTTACGTGACGACTTTCAACATTCAAGCTGTACGTCGTCCATACTTGCTTGGTACACGTACAATAAATCTACCACCCCCTGAGCAACAGTATAGGTTAAGAATGTTTCTACCCTACCCCCTTTCCTTATTTCTCAACTTTGTTTTACTGTTTGCTTGTGATTCGGCTGTCATGACAAATAAGATGGCTGCCAACACTTCCTGGTTTGGAGTATTGACAGCCAATCAGCATTCAGCTCCTGCTCGTAATTGTATGGATTTCTGTACGACGCGATTTTTCTTTTAAAAAAAAGAGCCTAAACATCCATATACGACCCCCTGAGCAACCGTAAAGGATCAGAATGTTTCTACCCTGCCCCCTTCCCTTATTTCTCAAGTTTGTTTTACTGTTTTCTTGTGACTCGTTGCTACCGAGGCACAAGATGGCCACCAACACTTCCTGGTTTCGCGTGTTGATACTATCAAACACATTATTGCCACTTTAGCGGCACTTTCCTGCTGATAAAGTGGCGATAATTTTGCCGCCCAGGCTTGAAAATATGGTCCAGAGTGCGTAGTGTACAGCAGCTTCTCTGTAAAATCTATAATTACCTTCGAACAGTGACAACAGATACCTTACAACAGTCTGACAAACAGATCCGCAACCTTATTACGCCACTTTTGAGTCACTTTTAACATGGGTAAAGTGACGCAAGAAGCTTGTAAATCTAGTCTCACTTTTCAAGAAAAAATTCAATTCCCGAGTCTGCAAAACAGTTTTAATGTTCTTTTCTCTCTCTTTCTCTCTCTCACTCTTTGTGACATCATTTCTCTTTCTGTCTTAAACTTATAGGCACTGCTGTCTACTTGCACATGTAGTAGAACAGGCCAACTGAAGTTGTGAATTCCACTGGCTGAAGTCTTTGGCCGCAGTGTTTATACAACGGTAAGCACGGAGGCCTAGATCTACAAAGCCTTCATAGCATTGAATTAGAAATAAGTCGACATATTTACAATCCCGTTATGCCACTTTTGTGCCAGTAACGCAGTAGGTACTTCCATATAGACACCACTTGAACGCAGCAGTATAACAGAACTGAAATGTATGAGGCACACTGCACATGTAAAACCATAGAGTTACCTTGACTTGTAATGCTTCAGCTCATTTACTCACATCTACATAATTCTAAACTCTAATTTTCTTTTTTGTTTTCCAGATTACCAATCGGACATCTTATGAAGTCCATTTAACAATTTGCTTATAATATTGTTTGTTATTAAACTTATTTTTCTACTTGTTTGCAATATAGTTATAATTAAGTTTTGTTTAGTTATTGTTGGGCACTCAGTAAGCTTTGCTGAGGTCTCCGTGTGCACGTATATTTTGCATTCTGGTTGGGTTCCCAATTAACCTTGCAAACAAATGTGCTGAGAGAGAATTGTTTATTTCAGTGTTGTCATTGATCTTTTAGTTTCACAGTTTCACAGTGAGCTTCAACATTTGGTGAAGAATGCGGACCCATTACAACTGACTGGCTCCATTGACGGGACAGACACTGGTGGTCTGACCCTTTGGCACCCTTCTGAGGGCGGGGATTTGAGGTGATAACGTTCTGTTTATTTATCTCTCCCCGGTCTCTCTGGTTGCTGGAAGGGTCGGATCCGGTGGATGGTCTGTTGTTGCCTTTCTGTTGTCTTTGGTGTGACCCTGCTCCTTTCCCTCTCAGCACACTTGGGTTGTTTCTGCCTCTTCTGCCCTTCTTGTTCTTGGCTTTCTATGTCTGGACCGGTGTGCCTGTGTCCTGGGGACATTTACGCTGCCTGTCCAGACTCCTTGTCTTTCGTGATCCCTTTTCTGATCGCTTTCTTCATTCTGCTGTTATTGGCTCTGATTATCTATTTTTGTTTGTGTCATCACGCTGCCCAGGAGGTAACTCCTGTTTAGCCGTTTCTCTCGCTCCCAGCGCCATTGACTTTTCTTCATTTCTGTGCCACTGGCGTGTGTTCACCTCTGTCATTGCTACCTGCGGTCCGCTGTCTTTTCTCATGAACATTTTTTTTTGTCCTGTAGGGTCTGGCATTGGTCTCCTGCGTTCCCTGGCTGGTGATGGCAAGCTTCTGCAGGATTCCTGGCCGGCAGTAACTCTTTGGTGATTTCGGTATCGGAAGGCCCTTGGCCTGCCATTGAGGGCGAAGTTCTGCACCCCTCCCCCACCGCAGAGAGTCACCGGCCGCTGGGAGTGCGGGATGCCCTCGCCAGACCATTCCCCTTGGTTGCAGCGGACGTCGGTATGCTCTGACAGACTGGACGGAGCCCGGTGAGTACACTTGGGGGGGGGGGGATTTTCATCCTCCGGTTTTGGGTTGTAGCAGTTGGCCCCTCGTTGTTGAGCTGTGGCAGTTTTGGCTCCTCTGTGGGTGGTAGCAGGTAGCACGCCGTTTTAAGGCGTGGCAGTTTTGCTCCCCAGATTAGCACATAGTGTTTGTGCCTGTTAGGTATCGCAATACGAGTGGCCAAGTTGGCTACTAGGTTTTGTTTTCTCCTGTTTATTTGTTGATTGTGGTTTTAATCTCCTGGCTCTTTGGCTAACGCCCGTCGCCCTGCCAGGGTTCCGCCTCCGCCCTCCCCCTGGAGACGTCCTTCTAGGCACCAGAGTGGTTCTAGGTTCGTGCCTCTGGATATTTCTCGGCACGAAGAGTGGGGTGTGACGCTTGGTAAACCAGTGTTTCTTTTCTCAATCATTTTAGGGTTCATTGCATTCTTTTATTGTGTCCTTGTGATGTGCTTGGCTTATTTAGTGGCCAAATACTGTTAGGTACGTGGGGTGTTTTCACTTGGTGCTAGGTTCTAGATTTCCTTTGCCAGCTTATTCATCTATTCTGGGTATCAGAGCGTTACTTGACGGAGATCTGATAGAAGACCTTTACCTCACACACCCATTTACCAACGTTGCCAAATAGGTACTTCCGTCCATAATACTCTCTAGCCACTAAAAGGGACTGGCTGAAAGACCGATTAATGTACACTTCTCTAAATTTCCAAAACTAAAAGTAATTTCTGTTATTCCCCTCCCTTCTTTGGGATTAAGTACAGCCGACCCACACGCATTCTCAGCACAGAGGGTTTTTTTCTACAGCGCTGCTGCGTACAATCCCCAGAATTTGTCCTAGATGTTTTATGTGATTGTCTGAACTGCACAAAGCAATTCACCACTCTGGCTCTATTGTTGAATGTCAGCATCCTGTGGCACAGCCACAGACAGGGTCTGTTTTCCTATCTTACTTATTTCACAGGCCGTCAAGGCTCAACAAACAACCAGGATCTGGCTTCTTTCTTCCTTGTGAAACAGCTTTGGTGAATTGGCACAACATGACCTGTTGGGGTGACTGATGTATGGCTTTCGTGTTGCTCTCTTGCAAATACTGTGTGGCTGAAATATATATGAAGCATTTCTGTCAACCTATTGTATCACATGTTACCGTGTTGAAGTCCACCCTGCAACCCATCTGTCTGGTATACTTGAACAGTTATTTGTAAGGCGTTTAGGACTAGCTGCTACACACAACTCAACCATGGGAAACAGCAATAGTAAAAATAATTTAGATACGGCTCAGCCAGCCCCACCCAAGAACTCACCTGCATATATAGTGGGTATAAAAAGAGGCTTAAGCTCAATTATGTACACACACAAGTGGCACGATCTCACATCTAAAAACCCGGATCTACAGTTCCCATGTAATGGCACATATGACATGGCAAAACTATCATATTTGCGCCAGATGTTGAATTTAAAGGGAAAGAAGGTTAGAAGTCCGGCATAGGAGGCTTACTATAGTTGGGACTGTGTGTTAAGTGAGATGCGTTCAACCAGCGCAGTCAGATCAAAGGTCCACAGTGAACTTATGGAAATTAAAAAGAAAGTATTACAGGCAAAACTGGAGGGCAGATGGAGAAAACATCAGCTAGACATAGTAGGCGCATTCCCATGCGTTCAAGTTGAAGAAGAAAAGAAGGTAGAAGGTGGGGCAGGGGTGGAGAACCAACTACTAGAAGATATTCTCTTGGGATGCCTGGGTGGTGATTCACCGCTGCATGCACCTGAGCCAGAACACGCCGAGCTAACTCCCAGGGAGCGAGAGGTAGCCATAACCTTTGTACGCAGAGCATTGAAAGATAAGGTTGCGAGACCGGAATTGGACGCTGTCCAAGACCTGAGTTCTCTGAAACTAATGAGAGAAACAGCAGTCCAAGCTGCTTCAGACTACAACGATAAGAAACATAGCATTCTCAAAGAATGTGTTAAAAAACAGGTTAAAATACCTAAATTAATAGACAGACAGTGGCAGCAATTATTTGAGGATGAATCACAGGATGATTCATTCAGCAAATCACAGTGGCACTCACTAATATGGGATGCATTTACATATGTCCACCACACAGAACACGACATTTCGACCTTAGAGCAGTGTTTGGCAGACACAAAGTCAGCTCCAGAGAGCAAAAGAAGAGGCAGTTACATACTTTGACCGCCTCCTGCAAGTATACAGGCAGAACAGTGGATTGTAAAACCCTATTGGGGATGCGATGCCGGCCCTGGTAACTACATTTGTACAAGGTCTCACAGCACCTATCAGAACACACTTGCAAACTTCTTTTGTCTGCTGGCAGTAGGAACCTATAGAAAAAGTGCTGTCAGCGGCTAAATACTGCTCAGATTTCCAGTCTAGTGCGCAGGCGATGGAGACAGAAAAATTAAAGAAAGAAAAAGTGAGGCTAATGGTAGCACAAGAATGATTTTACAGCAAAAACAGGGGAAGGGAGAGGATCAGAGGAGGCGCAGGAAAGCAACAGACAAGTAGGGCACCTTCCATACCCCGCAGATCAGCCTCTCTGCCATCACAAGGAAAATCATGTTTCTATTGTAAGGACATGAAGTTGTGCCCTCCTCTGAACAGGTGAGAGCATCCCTTGATGCACTGCTATGTAATCCGACTGGGGATTGCCCAGCGTTCCACAAATTGATTCACATGAAAGTTTACCAGTTCATATCGTTGTTTATTTCATGGTTTTTTGTCATTCGTCTTCTTAGATTAAACGTTCTGAATATGCATATATTTACATCAGGTCAATCCAATGCATTTCGGTCTTTATGACCTTCATCAGGGATCATATGAGCTGAAAACAAGGCATAATGATAATTTATATCAATAACTGAAATAATATAGTATCACATACCAAAAAAACATATATCATACTTCGTTTTCTGTATGCAGCAAAACAGAATGCAAATAATGTGCTCAAGTTGTAGTGCTCCAAGTGCAAACGTACTCAGTGCAATTTAAAAACCGAAAAAACGCCAAAATGGCACCCGCTTATAGTACTTCTTATACTGGTTACTCAAACCTTAATACTACTGTCTCAAGCTAAACAAGAGACAAAACCATGTCGAAAACCATCGCTTAGACTAGAAACTTAAACCTCTAGCAGTTAATATGCTCTTTACTAGTGCAGAATTACTCACTTCATGTGTTTGAAACACGTCTATTTCATGCTGCTCGCTCTTCCGTAATGTCAGTGCCGGCATTAGCGCAATGCCGGACCACTTACTACACATTTAAAAGCCATCTGCGTTTGCGTTTATGCATCCGTCGTTCTCATTGGTTAGGCTCCCGATCACATGATCGGGGCCACAGCCAATGGGAGCGACACGAATTCTCCCTGTTCGTGCGGAACCTGCATGTATATCCTGAATATAATGAAACGGTTAAAGTGCACTGGCTGAGTAAGCTTTAAAAGCGATGTGAGACAGGAACATTACAATGTTTGTGAAACACCCCAAAATATTTATAAAATAACATGCAAACTTTTAAACAAAACTACACAATGGAACATAACTGTATGGTGACACTGCTACACCTGTGTTCTATAATAATAAATGACTCAAGCATCCAAAACATGTAGGAAAAAACGAGATACGTGTATCTGTGCCAGTTCACAATGTTCAAAGATAGCAAGTAAATTCAACGCGATCATTAAGCCCGAAAGGCTTATGAGAATTTAATAGATACATCCAACTGTTCTCACGTTGAAGGAGAAATTTGTTATTGTCCCGTCCTTCAAGTTTGTCGATGACTTCCAAAACTACAAATTGTAGTTGAGACACATTGTGTTTTTCTTCCTTGAAATGAGCTGCTACTGCTGACTTGATGTTACCTGTCCTAATATTAGACTTGTGCTCATGTAGTCTTGTCTTTACCTTGCGGGTAGTTTTTCCCACGTAAACCTTCCCGCAGGGGCATTTCAACATATATATGGCATTTGCCGTGTCACAGGTTGCATTCACGCGAAGCCTAATCTGATGTCCTTTCATGGGATGTGTTATGGAGTTACCTCTGATAATGTTATTACAGTGCCCACACTGAAGGCACGGTCTAGTGCCTCGATATGTCTCTGTTTTCAGTTTCTTTTGTTTGAGCAGTTCTCCAAGATTTTTGCCTCTTGTAAAAGCAAAAATCGGCTGTTGTTCAAAACTTTTGTCGAAATCTCTTTCTGCCCGTAAAATATTCCAATGCGTTCTTATAATGCACTTGTATTTATGGCTCATTGTGAAATATTTAGACACTATGGTCATCCTTTCTTCTTTTGACTTGACTCGAGTCTTTAAAAGTTCTGTTCTAGGGATACTTTGAACCTTGTCAATAGATTTGTTGATCAGGGCTTTAGGATAACCTCTCTTGCGAAATCTTTCGCCCATGGATTCCAATGTATTTTTCACTTTATCTGTCTCAGAGGTGATTCTTTTCGCCCTCATCATCTGTGAGGTCGGTAAATGGGTTTTTAACGAGTCCTGGTGAAAACTTTGAAAGTGAACCGTATTGTTTCTATCAGTGGGTTTCCTGTACATCTCTGTTTCTATTTTGCCTTGTTGCAACTTCACCTGAACATCCAAAAAGTTGATGGAAAACTTCGACATCTCCCAGGTGAGTTCTATTCTCTCGTTTTTCTCATTCAATTCAATTAGTGCCCGCTGAAGTAATTCTTCACTGTTCTTCCAAATGAATAAAGATGTCATCAATGTAGCGAACTATCATTTTTAAGTTGCTAGTCCACATGGAATTACTCAAAATGAATTGTTCCTCATATGCCTTCATGTATAGGTTGGCGTATACCGGGGCGGCACAGTTGCCCATTGATGTTCCGACCAGTTGTTGGTACCATTTGTTGTTAACCTTAAAGTAACTGTGAATTGACCAGTGGCTTCATGAATGCTATTCCTCGTAGATACAATGGGACGCAGTGGAGGGTCCCATAAGTTCTTGTGCACCTTCGGCATTCATGAAGCCACTGGTCAATTCATTGACAAATACATGCAACCCACTGTACAAAACATGGCTACATATATTAAAGACTCGACAGATTTTTTGCTAAGATTGAGTCTTTTGGAAATTGATGCAACAGAAGAACTAATACTATGCACAGCAGATGTTAAGGCTTTGTATACCTCGATCCCCCACCGGGCGGGTATAGAAGCGATGGAACAAGCAATTTTAATCACCGAATATGATGAACAAATGCAAGTCTTTTTGATGGAGTTGTTAATTTTCACGCTCTATCACAGTTACTTTAAGGTTAACAACAAATGGTACCAACAACTGGTCAGAACATCAATGGGCAACTGTGCCGCCCCGGTATACGCCAACCTATACATGAAGGCATATGAGGAACAATTCATTTTGAGTAATTCCATGTGGACTAGCAACTTAAAAATGATAGTTCGCTACATTGATGACATCTTTATTCATTTGGAAGAACAGTGAAGAATTACTTCAGCGGGCACTAATTGAATTGAATGAGAAAAACGAGAGAATAGAACTCACCTGGGAGATGTCGAAGTTTTCCATCAACTTTTTGGATGTTCAGGTGAAGTTGCAACAAGGCAAAATAGAAACAGAGATGTACAGGAAACCCACTGATAGAAACAATACGGTTCACTTTCAAAGTTTTCACCAGGACTCGTTAAAAACCCATTTACCGACCTCACAGATGATGAGGGCGAAAAGAATCACCTCTGAGACAGATAAAGTGAAAAATACATTGGAATCCATGGGCGAAAGATTTCGCAAGAGAGGTTATCCTAAAGCCCTGATCAACAAATCTATTGACAAGGTTCAAAGTATCCCTAGAACAGAACTTTTAAAGACTCGAGTCAAGTCAAAACAAGAAAGGATGACCATAGTGTCTAAATATTCCACAATGAGCCATAAATACAAGCGCATTATAAGAACGCATTGGAATATTTTACGGGCAGAAAGAGATTTCGACAAAAGTTTTGAACAACAGCCGATTTTTGCTTTTACAAGAGGCAAAAATCTTGGAGAACTGCTCAAACAAAAGAAACTGAAAACAGAGACATATCGAGGCACTAGACCGTGCCTTCAGTGTGGGCACTGTAATAACATTATCAGAGGTAACTCCATAACACATCCCATGAAAGGACATCAGATTAGGCTTCGCGTGAATGCAACCTGTGACACGGCAAATGCCATATATATGTTGAAATGCCCCTGCGGGAAGGTTTACGTGGGAAAAACTACCCGCAAGGTAAAGACAAGACTACATGAGCACAAGTCTAATATTAGGACAGGTAACATCAAGTCAGCAGTAGCAGCTCATTTCAAGGAAGAAAAACACAATGTGTCTCAACTACAATTTGTAGTTTTGGAAGTCATCGACAAACTTGAAGGACGGGACAATAACAAATTTCTCCTTCAACGTGAGAACAGTTGGATGTATCTATTAAATTCTCATAAGCCTTTCGGGCTTAATGATCGCGTTGAATTTACTTGCTATCTTTGAACATTGTGAACTGGCACAGATACACGTATCTCGTTTTTTCCTACATGTTTTGGATGCTTGAGTCATTTATTATTATAGAACACAGGTGTAGCAGTGTCACCATACAGTTATGTTCCATTGTGTAGTTTTGTTTAAAAGTTTGCATGTTATTTTATATATTTTTTTTGGTGTTTCATAAACATTGTAATGTTCCTGTCTCACATCGCTTTTAAAGCTTACTCAGCCAGTGCACTTTAACCGTTTCATTATATTCAGGATATACATGCAGGTTCCGCACGAACAGGGAGAATTTGTGTCGCTCCCATTGGCTGTGGCCCCGATCATGTGATCGGGAGCCTAACCAATGAGAACGACGGATGCATAAACGCAAACGCAGATGGCTTTTAAATGTGTAGTAAGTGGTCCGGCATTGCGCTAATGCCGGCACTGACATTACGGAAGAGCGAGCAGCATGAAATAGACGTGTTTCAAACACATGAAGTGAGTAATTCTGCACTAGTAAAGAGCATATTAACTGCTAGAGGTTTAAGTTTCTAGTCTAAGCGATGGTTTTCGACATGGTTTTGTCTCTTGTTTAGCTTGAGACAGTAGTATTAAGGTTTGAGTAACCAGTATAAGAAGTACTATAAGCGGGTGCCATTTTGGCGTTTTTTCGGTTTTTAAATTGCACTGAGTACGTTTGCACTTGGAGCACTACAACTTGAGCACATTATTTGCATTCTGTTTTGCTGCATACAGAAAACGAAGTATGATATATGCTTTTTTGGTATGTGATACTATATTATTTCAGTTATTGATATAAATTATCATTATGCCTTGTTTTCAGCTCATATGATCCCTGATGAAGGTCATAAAGACCGAAATGCATTGGATTGACCTGATGTAAATATATGCATATTCAGAACATTTAATCTAAGAAGACGAATGACAAAAAACCATGAAATAAACAACGATATGAACTGGTAAACTTTCATGTGAATCAATTTGTGGAACGCTGGGCAATCCCCAGTCGGATTACATAGCAGTGCATCAAGGGATGCTCTCACCTGTTCAGAGGAGGGCACAACTTCATGTTTACATAGGGCACCCAAGGCAAGAGGTGCCGCTTTGATTGCACGCTGAACTTGAAAAGAGGAGCTATTGAACAGAGATAATCATAAGTATTTAGAATTGCAGTGCGCTCACAGCCTCTAAAAACTGCCACAGCTCTATTGTAAGGACCCCAATCATTGGAAAGCAGATTGCCCAATATTAAAGAAAAGAAATGAGGACAGTAGGTACAAACAGAACAGCAGGAGGGCAGACACCAGCACACGAACTACACTCGGCACACAGGGTACAGAGACAATGCGAAACAGGAAAATGAGCATCATCAGCAATAGACAGGAGGGGAAGGATGGACACCAGTAACAACTGACTGGCCTCCACCACCGCCCCCAACATCATTCTAGGGATGCCTGAAAGTGGGAAACTGCGTGATAGCACCAGCAATAGCAGTAGATCAATCCGGACCATATGTAGAGGGAGAAATATTGGGTAGGGTTGTTCCATTTCTAATTGATACAGGGGCTCAAAGATCAATGCTGAAGGCACTAACAACGCCCGAGGCTCTACTTTCTAGGACTACGATAACCGCAGTGGGAATGACTGGCCAACCGATTACAGAATACCTTACTGAGCCACTACAGTTTGTAGTAGGCACAATAACAGTGCACCACCAGTTTATTCTTGCTTTCATGACATGCACCGACCCCACAATACCACCAGAACTACGCCATTGTGTGCCGCCTGAAGTCTGGGCAACAAGCGCCAATGATGTAGGGCGGGTATTGAACTACCCAACAGTGCAGATAAAACTAAAACCAGGGGCAATTCTCCCAAGAGTGCCACAATACAAAATATCTAAGGAGGGGGAGGAGGCATTGCACCAGTCATAGGACCTATTGAAGCAAGGAATTTTAAGGGAGATTCAATACAGTCAATGTAACACCCCGATTCTCCCGGTGAAGAAGGCAACCAAGGGTCCGAACGGGGCCCCTGTCTATAGATTCACACAAGATTTGAGAGAATTAAACAAAATAGTGTTGCCCTCCTTCCCAGTGGCCCCAAACCCAGCAACAATATTATCCAACATCCCAGTGACAGCCACCACCTTCACAGTGATGGATCTTAGCTCCGCCTTCTTTACCATCCCCTTGCACCCTGACAGCCAACATTTCTTCTCCTTTAGTTTCAGACAGAAGAGATTTTGTTGGATAAGGCTCATACAGGGCTACACAGAGTCACCCTCCATCTTCACACATGCCTTAAAAACAGATTTAGACTCTCTGGTGCTTAAGGAGGGATCCACACTTATACAGTATATTGACAATTTGCTATTGGCCTCACCTTCGAGGGAGGCTTGCGTAAAGGACACCATTGCTGTTCTGTGCCACTTAGCACTAAAGGGATACAAAGTCTCCCCAAAGAAGTTACAGTTTTGCCTCACCTCTGTGAAGTACTTAGGCCATGAGTTAACAGAAGGAACAAGAACACTGTTGCCAGACAGAATCTCGACAATAAGACATTTTCCCAGACCCCGCACTCAGAAGGAAGTTAGGGCGTTCTTAGGGGTTGCAGGGTACTGTCGTCACTGGATACCGAATTTCTCTCTCATTGCAAAACCCTTACAGGCACTGACACACAAAGACATACCTGATACTGTACCCTGGTCACAAGAATGTGAGAAAGCCTTCAATGAGCTGAAAAAAGGATTGCGGGAAGCACCAGCACTAGGCATTCCGTACTATAGCAAGGATTTTCACATGTTTTGCCACGAGAAGGGAGGTTGCTCGATGGGGGTCTTGGCTCATAAGCATGGAGCCTTCTACCGCCCAGTGGCATATTACTCTGCAACGCTAGACCCAGTGACCTCAAGGCCCCCGCCGTGTCTGAAAGCAGTGGCAGCTGCAGCACTTGCAGTGGAACAGTCAGACAACTTAGTGTTAGGACACACACTAGTCCTACACGTTCCACATGCAGTGGCACACTTCTCACATCCACCAAGACACAGCATCTCACCAATGCACGCCTCACTAGGTATGAGTTGGTACTCTTGACACCACACATTATCATCAAGAGGTGTACCACCTTGAACCCTGCGTGCTTGCTACCAACTGAACATGAGCTGGAGGATTTTGATTCAGATGATTCCTTTCATGATTGTGCCTTGGCCATAGATAAGCACACTAAGATACGCCCAGACCTTAAAGATACACCACTCCCAGATGCTCAAGGAGATTTGTTTGTAGATGGATCATGCTTAAGGGATGACACAGGAGTACTGCAAGCATCCTATGCGGTGGGCACAGCTACTAAATTATTGGAAGGAGGGAGACTGACAGCAGCAAAGAGTGCACAGGCAGCTGAACTCGTGGCACTTACCAGAGCATGTGCATGGGCTGAAGGAAAGAAAGTGAACATATACACGGACAGCCAGTATGCCTTTGGGGTGGTCCATGACTTTGGCCAGCTGTGGTCAATGAGGGGGTTCCTTACATCAGCAGGCCAGCAGATACAACATGCACAATTAATTTGTGACCTCCTCCATGCGCTGCTACTACCTTTCAAAGTGGCTATCATAAAATGTGCTGCCCACACTTCATCAAAAGACCCCATTTCCAGAGGCAATGCTTTCATTGACCAAGAAGTAAGAGAATAGCGCTTACAGGCTGCCAGATAACCATGGTACTATTAGTAGACAACAGGACAGACACAAAAGAGGATAGTGGTTCACTACATTTTGACCCAATACTTATTCAGATGAATGCAGCCAACAAGGAAAAGGAGGAGTGGGCGCAACAGGGTTGCACACAAACAAAAGAGGGGCTATGGATGGGGCCTAATGGCAGGATATGTTTGCCTTCCACCATGCTCCCTTCAATGAGCAGACTGTTCCATATACCTTCACATGTGGGACGTGATGGTATGATCAGATTGTTTTCTCAATGTTGGTATAACTCAAAATTTCGCCAGACAGCAGAAAGGCTTTGCAAGCAATGCTCTGTCTGTGCCCAATATAACACCGGAAAAGGTACCCCAACTGCACCTGGCCACTTCCCACCTCCTCATCGGCCATTTGAAAGCCTTCAGCTTGATTTCATAGACATGCCCCCCACCCAGACATATAGGTAGGTTTTGGTCGTCGTCTGTATGTTTAGCAAATGGACAGAGGCCTACCCCACCAAACATTGTGATGCACAGAGCGGGGCCAAGGGCCTACTGAAGGTACTACTGCCAAGGTTTGGTGTACCCTCTCTCTTTGCGTCCGACAATGGGCCTGCATTTATCTCTCATGTCATTAAGGGAATATGTAAGGGGCTTGCTATAACACAGAAATTGCACGGTGCTTACCATCCACCAGCAGCGGGCGCTGTTGAGAGGAAGAATGGGGTGTTGAAAAACAAAATAGCTAAAATGTGTGCGTCAACAGACCTCTCCTGGGTAGATGCGCTGCCTTTAGCACTTCTAGCAATGAGATGTACAACAGACAGAGTAACAAAGCTGAGCCCACACGACATTGTATTTGGAAGGCCAATGCACATACCAGGACACATGTCAACAGCCCCGCTGTCAGTGACAGAAGATTTATTATTGTGTTACTGTAGGAGATTAACAGACATTTTACGTTACCTCCATTGTCAGATGCTGAAGTCCCTGCCAGAAGCCGCGACTCCACCAGCCCACGATCTGCAACCAGGGGATTGGATCTGGGTCAAAGCCCACACACGGAGAAATTGCTTGCAGCCCAGATGGAGAGGACCCATGCAGGTTATTCTCACTACGGCTACAGCAGTGACATTTGATGGTCTAACTTCATGGATTCACGCGACACACACCAAAAAGCAGCGCCTAAGGACGAAAGACAGGTCCAACCAACGCTGGTACCGACAGCAGGGCTTCGCCAGGAATATAACCTTCGCTCCAACAAACAGAAAGCTGCAGATACAGATGAATCATTAATGAACTGCTGCCTAAATGCATGTGCTCAGGACGGATAGACTTCGATCAGGATACAATTAACTATTTTGTGTCCGGGAGGAGATATAAGTGCAACATTAACATTGCTTATCCCAAGGCCGCTATTGCTCAGTGAGCTAATAAGACTAATTTTTAATGAGATTTCCTTTCCAACGGGCCGAGAGCAAGCCCCTGAGCAGGAATTAACAGATTTACGTTTTGACATTCTCAATGGTGCCATTTATGCAATAGAAAGCACCGGTGCTAGCATTATTCAAAACCTTGAACATTCTCCATTTTGCCGTTTTTGCAACAGAGGACACTGGTCATAGGTGTATACGAGACATTGAAAAGACTATTACAGTGGGAAAGTGCCTGGCTCTAAGGGTTAGTTAGCATAGCGCCAAGAGGAAGAAGAATAAAATTAGAGCCTATTCACCTGCCCGAGTGAACCAAGAATAAACTTAGGGTCTATTCACAAGAAGATTGCAAAGCATAGAAAAGGGTCAGGTTTGTTCAGAGCCATGCCATCCACTGAAAGACACACATGTGGCTGGAAAGCAGTGATCCTTGCAATATTGTTACCGGCACCAGCAATACTAGTAACAGCAATGATAATAGTGTATTCTGCTGAGCTTGAAATACCACATCTTAATGGAAGAGTGGGGGATAGGAGTGATGGAGCTGAGCCAACAAAATCCCCAAAAGACTATGAACAGAATATAACAACGAACATTACTGATATGGGGGTGGATGTGAATAAAGGGGACCAAGAAAGATTGTGGGATACATATGAAGGAAACCAATATATTGAAATGCTGAAACTATATGTGACAATTTTGAATATATCAGATTGCTATGTTTGCACACACCTGCCCACAGATGCCGCACATAGTTTGAAGTACCACGTGCTGCCGGTATCCAAATATGTAGGCTGTGTCCTGATGCGTGACATGTTACTAAGTCAACACAGCATGTCTGTGTCAGTATCGGTAGGTGTGACTTCATCTGAAGTACTGGCTCCTGATCCCAGTGGTAGCAATGGCTATAGCTATAGCAGAAATACAACTGGCCCTCCTCTCAGAGCTAAGAGGATCCCCTGTATGAATATACAGCCAACTAAGGGAGACCTAGAGATGTTAAAGGATTTGACAGGGCTTCTAGGAATGAGGAATGGAGAGGCCGAGCGGGCTGGGATGACATTGAGGCAGGCCACATGAAAGTGCCAAGGTTCAGGGTAGGGGGAGTTTCAGCCCCCTCCTGCATCCTCAAGGATAAAATGATAACACCAAAAAGAATACCGGTTTTGCCAAAAGGAGCTACCAGAACATGTACTTTTTCAGAACTGCTGTCCAAAGACAACTGGAAAGAATGCATTTCATTTGGATGCAACTTCGAAGAAGTCGCTAAAGGGGAGCAGGGATGGTTTGACTGTGAAGACAGGATAAACAGGATAAAAGGCATACTACCTACCAAGGCAGTTGCCCAGATTTACATGGGGACGAGCAGCTGTAACCACACAACCAGACTAACTCGAGTTAGGAGTCGTGACGAGCCGTCACCAGGGCTGGTAGGTTACAGGGGCCTTTTCATTGTCTGTGGTCCATGGGCATACTTCTACCTGCCCCAGTTATAGTTAGGACCTAGCTACCATAGTAAATCCGCAACATTCTATTGGGAATAACTCTGGCGCCGGTTGAGGAATTTGCGTGTAATTTTCCAAAATTTTGTCCATCTCCGCTCCTTCCCTGAAAGTTTTGGGGGGATTCGTGAAGTGGGGGCTGAGAAAAAAGGGGGGTCCCAAAACGCGTTTTCCCCATGTTAATTTCCATAGGACGTTCTGACACGTCTACAGCCCGAACCGCTGAACGGAATTACGCCAAACTTTGCAAAATTGTAGGGACTGGTATGCAGATATGCCTTTGTTATATTTGGTGAAAATTGCTCCAGTAGTTTTTTTGAAAATTAACTTCAAAAACACATATATATCTATAGGCGCGCTCCGAGCGCTCACCGGTACACGTACCGGGGAGCGCACCCGGCGCGCTACTGGAGTGCGCGAGCGGAAAGCTGATTGGCTGTCGACATTCTAAACAGTCCGGAGATTCCGCCATCTTGTGTCTCGGTAGAATCGAGACACAAGAGGTGACAAAAAAAGGGGGAAATGACCCCCTAGGTTTTCTGAGGGGGGCCTAGAAGGATCCTGAAGGGCAAAAAAACTTTCTTTTTTTAATTTGCGCGGGGTAAGAGCTGTGTGCGTCCCCATGTACGCTCACCGGTACGCGTACCCAGAACGCCTCCGCCCGACTCATCCTGGATGTCCCCCGACGCAGCCACATCTCCAGCCACCTGAGGAACCTGCACTGGCTCCCCGTCGACAAGAGGATCACGTTCCGGCTCCTCACCCACGCACACAAGTCTCTCCACGACCTGGGCCCCAAGTACCTCAACGACCACCTGACCTTCTACATGCCCACCCGCCAGCTACGGTCCACCAGCCTCGCCCTCGCAGCCGTACCACGCATCCGAAGATCCACCACCGGAGGAAGATCCTTCTCTTACCTGGCTGCCAAGACTTGGAACTCCCTTCCCATCCACCTTCGGCTGACCCAGGACCATCTCGCCTTCAGGAAACAACTCAAGACCTGGCTGTTCGAGCAGTAGCATACCCCTCCCCCCAAGCGCCTTGAGACCCTCCCGGGTGAGTAGTGCGCTATACAAATGGCATGATTGATTGATTGATTGAGCGTACCACAGGGAAAAACAGTGTAAAAAATTATAGTAAAATACGAATTTGGATTGCTTAGAGGTAGGGTAGCTCTAAAAAGAGCTGTTGTGTTATGTGGGTGATTTAAGTACCTACAAGTAGGTACCGATGCAGAGTCTAAAATTCACTTCAATACAATTACTTCGCTACTACTTCATAAATTAGAAATAAAAATGAATAATATGTCATCTAATTTTTAATTTATGAATATTAATTTATTGTTCAGAATTTTCATAATTTAATTGAACTTGAAGCATGTCCTCATCTGGAATTTCCTCTTCAATCATATGATCAGGAATGTACTCATTATAAGTGTAAATATGAGCCCAAGGAAAACCCTGAGCTACTAGAGGCACAGCTCTAGGGCAATCAGCCTTTAAAAGTATAAACACATATTAGTCATTTTTTTGTATTGCTACTACAAATGTATTTTATTCTTATAACATAAGATATTTGTAAAGAGAAAGTAAAACTGATGAATACGGAGTATTCACTGTAATTTTTTCACACACGTTCCTGTGTAAACAGAAGCAGTTCATAAAGTCACAATAACAGTTTGCATTTCATATTCCATTGAAAATAACGTCAAAAAAAGCATAGTTCATGTCCAAAATCCCAATGCATTTCGGGTTTAAATAAAACCCTTCGTCAGGGGATATAGAAGTTAAAGTTTTATGAAGTACAATCTTGAGATGTCAAAGTTCAATGTTGAAATCTTTCCTGAGTTCCGCACCACGTGACACGCTGGGCGGATTCAGGTCGGGCACCTACGATTGTTTGGTGGCGTTTGAACACTGAGGTATGCTACGGACGTTCAGTTAGTTTTAGAACAGTATTTTTTTGTAATTTGTTTGTCTAGTTATCTCAGGAAGCTTTCATTCTTAGAATCCTTTGATTCTTTGCAGATATTCTTGACGGGCGAGTACAGCACTACTTATTCTTTTTTTCTTGTTACGGGTAAGCTGCATGCATGTTTTCTTCAATAGTACTTCTACTCGCTAAGAATCCACAGAACTAAGCCCCCGGCTTAATTTCTCTTCACCTTAGGGCAGCAGGACTTGTTTTCTTCAGAAGATTATTTTTGTGCTCGGGGTGGATTTACCGGGACGCGCTGCATCTGCTACAGTGCTCAGTAAGCAGATCCAGTAATAGTCAGTTTCCTTTACTTAGCAACTTGCTTTATCTACATAGGTGGTTTCTTAGTTTTTATGCACGATGGCTTGTTAACTGTTTGTTTGCACTTTTGATCTAGTTGCTTCTTTTTGGGTTTGACCGACATCACTTCGTTTCATATTTAACCACGTTGCTTGGTGGGTGTACGTATGTCTTCTTTTACCACGTTGCTCTGTGGGTGCACGAATATCCATTAGACACAGGAGCAGTTGCGCTCCAAAATACATTAAATTTATCACTTCTTCTCACACGTTGGCACTTTTCCGGCGGCAACCCCCAGCCTTTCAATTTTAAATATGTAATCCAAGATGGACTTGAAATACAGACTTTTCTGTTGCTGTTTTGTAGATCCTGAAAAGATTTCAACATTGAACTTCGACATCTCAAGATTGTACTTCATAAAACTTTAACTTCTATATCCCCTGACGAAGGGTTTTATTTAAACCCGAAATGCATTGGGATTTTGGACATGAACTATGCTTTTTTTGACGTTATTTTCAATGGAATATGAAATGCAAACTGTTATTGTGACTTTATGAACTGCTTCTGTTTACACAGGAACGTGTGTGAAAAAATTACAGTGAATAATCCGTATTCATCAGTTTTACTTTCTCTTTACAAATATCTTATGTTATAGGAATAAAATACATTTGTAGTAGCAATCCAAAAAAATGACTGATATGTGTTTATACTTTTAAAGGCTGATTGCCCTAGAGCTGTGCCTCTAGTAGCTCAGGGTTTTCCTTGGGCTCATATTTACACAGTTGATACGTTGAGGGAGCAGGGCACGCCCCCTCACAACTAGAGAGCACGCAAAAAATTGTGTATATATTAAAAACACTTGATTAACTTTTGAAATTAGGTGTGCAGGTCCACCCTCTGCATAGACCTCATTATAAGTGTGCCATGATGAATTTATTGTATCCAAACATTCGATTAATTCTTCGTCAAGAGATTGATACCAAAAATTATCCGTGTCATTTTGAATTTCAATAAATATCGTTGAAATTTCAAATGAAATTTCCTTGGTCTCCTCATTTTGATTCATTTTAATTTCAAATTTCTTGCTGTAAATTGCAGAAAAAAGTAATCACTTTCAATTATCATTTTTAGTAATACATAACATAAAAGTAGCTTAATCAAGTATTTAGTTCTTTAAAATTAATTGGGCAGTGTATAGTATCAGACAGGAACTAGAAATATAAAGCACTGCATGTGATGAAGCCTATCTTAATCCATAATTATAACAGACGGACTGTAAATAACTAACAGAAAACATTTTCCAAATTATCTTAAAGTGTACAACATAGTTCCCCTTACAAATTAACAACTCACCTTTTTGAAAGTAGAAGAGTAAGTACTGTGTAATTCAAAGTCCAGAAATTGAGCACCCAAAATTCCTCTCAAAAGTACCTCAGACAGGAGTATCACAAAATGGCCGTGTTTTCCTCTCATTTAAGATATATACATAACCAATCATACTTCATCACACACAAATTCAAAACAAAAGTAATATTTTGATTGGTTCTAAATTTCAATACTTTAAATGTGTTTTTCCCATGCAATTTTCCATAGGACATTTAGACACGGCTACAGCCTGCACGGCTGAAAGGAATTACACCAAAGTTGGCAAAATGATAGGCACTGGTATGTAGTAGGGCCTTTTCTATATTTGTTTAAAATTGCTCCAGTGGTTTTTATGAAAAGCAACTTCAAAAACACATATATATTTATAGGCGCGCTCCGAGCGCTCACCGGTACGCGTACCGGGGAGCGCACCCGGCGCGCTACGGGAGTGCGCGAGCGAAAAGTTGATTGGCTGTCGGGTGTCTGTCAACATTCTTAACAGTCCGGAGAGTCCGCCATCTTGTGTCTCGGGAAAATCGAGACACCTGAAGTGAAAAAAGGGGGAAATGATTAAAAGGGGGCAGGGTAGACACCCCCTGACCCCCTAGGTTGTTTGAGGGGGGCCTAGAAGGACCCTGAAGGGCAAAAAAACCTATTTATTTTTTTTATTTCACGGGGAAAGCGCTGGGTGCGTTATCAGGTGCGCTCTCCGGTACACGCACCCTGAGCGCACCACGGGGCAAAACAGTGTAAAAAAATAGAGTAAAAAATAATTTAGAATGCTTAGAGGTAGGGTAGCTCTGAAAAGAGCTGTTGTGTTATGTGGGTGTTTTTTGTACCTACAAGTAGGTACCAAAGCAGAGTCTCAAATTCAAGAGGAAGACTCTATTCCCCTCATCTGAAAAGTGTACACCATCTCTCCTATAGATGCCTTGCATGTTGTAAAGCAAGTTGTTGTGGTAAATGGAACCCATACCATAATCTCTGAGGAAAGCAGAAACTGTTTTATTTACATGTTTCCTTGCTTTCTCAATCTGTGGACAAAATTGGTTGGACCAGTTCCATTTTTGCCTTTGGCATATATTAGAAAATACCAAGGCAGTTTTTGGAAAAAGTGACATCAATTGCCCAAAGATGTCCTTTAAAAGTATTCCCAGACCTACCCCAGTCAAAGTGCCTAGGTCATTTCCACCACAGTGCACAAGTATAAGGTCAGGGTGTGGAAGATGCATAAAGGATTTTATCAATGGTATCAATTGGTGACTTCTTAATCCTCTCTGTCCAATCCACACAATGTCCACATTTGGTAAATCAAGGTTGTAAATACCTCTGTTGCTTGAAAAACTTTCACTCCAGAAGACATAGCTATGACCCACAAACCAGACTTTTGGCATCTTGAAGGTAGATGTGCTTGTATTCAGACGAGTTGTGGAAATGAAATGGCAGTTTGATTATGAAAAAAAGTGGTTGAGATTCAGTGCACTTGAAAAACAAGAAATGATTGGTGCTTTCTTAAAATTCACCACTGAAAATTAGGGTGCATGCTTTTTTTTTTAAAGAAGTCATTTCAATGGTTGAGAAAAAGTCATTTAAAGAAACATTGCACTTGATTAGCTAGTACATTGAGAGATCAAACACCCTTGCTGGATTCTACTGCAACATAGTATGATGAACTTCTCAACTGTGTGCTGGGTTAGGAGGGAGTTACCATGGTAACAGGGTGAATGAGCACTGGGGGGATGGGTGAATATTATGTGAGTTTCAAAGTGTTCAAATGTACAACCAATTAAAATGTGCAGTTTGGTTTTGAATTCGTGAGGGAAGAATTTTAATTGGTTATGTACAAGAATATGGGTCTGAAATGAAAAAGAATCAAACGGTACCTGTACTCATCACGGCCGGGCTCAGCTCTGCCGCAGCACCACCAGCAAAGGGCCGGGCCTTGCTCCGCCTGTTTCCCAGCCGGGCTTGGCTCCGCCGGGGCCCCTCCCACCACCAGTGACGCCCTCACCAGTGCTAGGAGGCGCATAAAGGCAGCGCCAGGGCCAAGACTCGTTGGGGGACACAAACGGTACCTGTACTCTTCACGGCCGGGCTCAGCTCCGCCGCAGCACTGCAGCACCACCAGCAAAGGGCCGGGCCTTGCTCCGCCTGTTTCCCGGCCGGGCTTGGCTCCGCCGGGGCCCCTCCCACCACCAGTGACGCCCTCACCAGCGCCAGGAGGCGCATAAAGGCAGCTCCAGGGCCAAGACTCGTTGGGGGACACAAACGGTACCTGTACTCTTCACGGCCGGGCTCAGCTCTGCCGCAGCACCGCAGTACCACCAGCAAAGGGCCGGGCCTTGCTCCGCCGGTTTCCCGGCCGGGCTTGGCTCTGCCGGGGCCTCTCCCACCACCAGTGACACCCTCACCAGTGCCAGGAGGCGCATAAAGGCAGCGCCAGGGCCAAGACTCATTGGGGGACACAAACGGTACCTGTACTCTTCACGGCCGGGCTCAGCTCCGCCGCAGCACCACCAGCAAAGGGCCGGGTCTTGCTTCACCTGTTTCCCGGCCGGACTTGGCTCTGCCGGGGCCCCTCCCACCACCAGTGATGCCCTCACCAGCGCCAGGAGGCGCATAAAGGCAGTGCTAGTCCTTCGTCCCGCGGGACGCGCGCGGGCACGCGCCGGGAGAAGCCCGGGACAAGGGCGGGCCCTCTGAGGCCCTCAGAGACCGAAAGAGACTGGGCTGGGCCACCCCCCTTTTGGCTTCATTAGTAGTCCAACAAAGGTAATACCCCCTCACGTCTGAGTGCAAAAAGTATAAATAGTAGCGGTTTGTACCAGCTCTGATGGAGGGTAAAGGTAAAAGTAGAGCTGTAGTTAAAAAGACACCTATGTATAGACGTTCTGCTACTAGAAAACTAACACTGGCGCCAACTCCATTACCTACCTTAACCGCCATCGATAGAATGCTGCAGCAAACAATTGGGGTTGTTGTTAATGCGATCGAAAATACTGAAAGAAGACTATCATTACCACCTAGCATGTGTTTAATAACCCAATCGCCAAAAGTAGTCAAAACACCTGCAAACATTACAAATGAAACAACGTTATCACATGACTCCCTCTTACTACAATCTTTCGCAGGTTTGCCAGGGAATTACCAAAATCAGATTGTTGTACCACAAACTTTGGAACCTATTGTGTTCTCTGCTAGGGAGAGTAGATTATCATTAACGCCCAATTTGACAACAAGTGTCATACCGCACCCCATAACACTGAATGATGTGTCTAATGATATAGGGGAGCTGGATGGCTGCGACATCAATGGTGTTATCCCTATTGCCGACTCAACCAACACTAGTCTGTCAAGTAGTGCTATTGATCACGGGCCCGTCCCGCACAAAAGGAAATCCACTCACAGTAGGAAAATGCTGGTAGTTAGTAAACTGGGTAAGAGATATAGACGCAAAAGGAAGAGAGTAGCCCAAATGTCAATAGACCATGAGAGGGAGGGTGAGGTACACCAAAATAGTGGAAATACACACTCAAAGGAAAAACTAACCCCAACCAGTACCGAGGGACTGGTGCAATATTTAGAGATAATGATAACATCCTATATTGCACCGGTAACTGAAATCTTAGAATTCCTAAGTAAAAAGGTAGAGAACCTAGAAAAATTGGGCATAGCTAATTTAGATATTTTAGAACATCTGGGCACACAAGTCAAGTCTCCCACAACTAATGCACCGACTGGGAGATTGAGTAAAAATACTTCCAGTATGGCAACTAGAGTCCCTAGTGGGCCCTCCATAATAGTGAACTCGGCACTAACCACAAGTGGAATGAATACCTTAGCAACCACCGCCCCAAATATAACAACTGGTCAGAAAGTTGCCGGGGGACAAAGGGAGACAGGTGACCGTATTCATAACAACAAGAACTTGTTAGCTCCCAGGCGCCACACTAATAACATCATTCCTGCCACAATTAACTTACCACCGGAATGCAGACCGTATGTAGCTATCCTTGCAAATGTACCTAAACTGCAGCCTACCTAATTTGAAGACCAGGAAACCCTGAAAAATAAAACCTTGCACTGGCTTGTGAAAAATTGCGGTTTCCCAACACGAGGGGCTAGACAGATTATTTCCACACAGAGGGTAGGATGGGTGGGACCAAGTAAAAAGGAGATAAATGGGGATTGCATAGTTATAAACTACAGGACTACTGAATGGGCGAGAGATTCAATTCTAAATGCACCCATACCATCTAATCATGAATATAACATCACGTTGTTCCCACTTGATTATTTCTATAGGAACCAGTCAGGAGAACAAATTACAATGCAGTCTTTCCAGCATCCCAGAGCTATACATATCAACTATCCCAATGTTCCCCATTCCATCTCCACTATACAATATATATGACAACTTCACAGTCCCAATTTGTAACAGATTCCAGGTGTTCAACTCTTTAGAGGAGAACGATTGACTGAATGTTTCATCTATGGTCCCACATCCTGAAATTACTGTATCTGGTGTCATAGCTACAATCGAGCAAGAGTTAGGGGGCCGAAGTGGGGTAGAAGATGTAACTGAGTTAAATTCAAACTTGACTTGCATTGAACAATGCAAAGATAATGGTGTAATTGTGTCAAATGTAAACATACCTACAGATATTAACATGATTGCGAGTCTAGGAACATCATTATTGACTGACCATCTTGAGGTTATACGAGGCAACCCCGTCAATTCCCCTATGGTCACCACCTGGAATATAGCGGGAATTGTCTCCAAACTAACTACCCCGTTTTGGGAAAACTTTATTATACAGGGCTACGACATAATATGTCTGCAAGAGACGTGGCATAAGATCAAATACATGTTGATGGTTACACTTCTTATAGCATGGCAGCAGTAGCATCCACGGCAGGCAGAGCAAAGGTCGGCCTACTGACCCTGGTTTCCACTAAATTAACGTAATTTAATGCTGGGGGATATGTGGAGATGGGTGAGCATGCGTCAGTCTTGCGATTAACACACAGCAAAGGTAGGGATTTCGTTATTGTAAATTTTTACAATAATATTGTGGGGCCCAATCGGGGTAAGATTGTACCGGATGTTGAGTGTGCAATAGAAGAAACAATCGCACTTTCAAACAAAAGTTCTGTAATACTCTGGGTAGGAGATTTTAATATCAAAGCATGTAATCACGCCCGGAAGGGGATTTGTGGACATCGAGAAGGGTACCCGGGTGGTGACAGTACTATCTTTAATCACTTCACCCACAGTAATTACGGTAGTGCACTGAACAATCTGGTAGCTAAATTAAATCTGGAGCTACTAGAATGTACAAAGAATAAAAATAATGAAAAGTGCCCAACATTCAGAGGGAGAGACGCCCATTCAAACATTGATCATATTTTGGTGTCCAATGGCTCTGTTTATTCTAATGTCTGGGTTATAGAGCAGCCAGTGAGTGACCATAATAGTATATCAGTGGAATTAATGGGTTGGGGCCCAAAAACAAATGTGTAGGGTAGACCCGTCCAAGGGATCTCGGCCGAGAGACCAAATGGCATGAGGATCAAATGGACCAAAATAGACCCCAATAAACTGATGATGGATACTATCTGTAAATGTAGTAGAGAGGTTGACTATTGCCTAACACCTAATGTGATCGCGTCCACCTTACTTTCTAATTTTTGGAAAATAACGAGTACTGTTGAGAACTCCTTGGCCGTAAGAAATAGAAAGCCCAAGAGAAATAAAACTGTGTGGTTTGACAAGCACTGTGCTCAGACACTAAAAAAGTTAAAAACAGCGCTTGATGATAAACCTAGAGATAAAGATAGAATCAGAGAAGAGCGAATTAATTATAAGGCTGCCTTAGCATCTAGGAAAAAAGAGTTGCAAAATGATGCCTGGTATAAATTGGATATGGCTGCTGAAACAAAAGATCACAAATTATTCTGGGACACTATAAATGGTCCTTTTTTAAAGAATGATAATATTCCCGAAGTCAGTTCACATGTTAGTTGTCACGCATGGATTGTTCATTTCTCAGAAATTTTTAACTCTGATGTTAATCCAGATGGGTCTATTTTAAATGCTAATATAGTACCATGCCCTAAATGGCAGAAAATGCAGTTATTTTTAACTTTGGATGAAGTCATAGAGGCGATTAAAAATAGCACGGGTGGTAAAGCACCCGGGCCTGATGGGGTACCCATGGACTTTTATAAACACGAAATTACTCTATCGGCGCCAATATTGACACGCTATTTTAATGCGGCTGTGGAAGACAGCCTACCACTGACATGGGGTCAGTCAATTATTGTACCCCTCTACAAAAAGGGATCCAGGTCCGAAGCTCGAAACTACCGCCCCATCTCACTTCTGGACTCGACAGTTAAAATCCTTAGTCGAGTCCTATTAGTGAGATTGGAAGCCTGGATTGAGGAAAACGACATCCTATCCCCAGTGCAGTATGGGTTTCATAGAGGGATGGGTACTATGGAGCAGTGCGTGAACCTGGAACTCATAGTCGGCAAGTATACTAAAGCTAAAGATGGTAATCTTTTCTTGTGCTTTGCCGACTTGAGTTCAGCATTCGATCTGGTGGAACACGCAATGCTCTGGCCTATTCTGTTGGCGATGGGCGCCCCTACTGAAATTATCCATCTGCTTGCCAGACTGTACAATAATCTATCGAGTAAAGTCAGATATGGAACAGATGGAGAGTGCACCCCTTTTTTAAAATTAGGAGAGGAATCCGACAAGGATGTGTACTCGCCCCTCTCCTGTTCTCCATTTTTATAAATCAAGTTGACCAAATTTTAAGACAGACTAATGCAGATGCACCTATCATTAATGGTAACCCAATCCCAATCCTCTTATACGCGGATGATGCGGTCCTTCTTTCCAGGACTCATAACGGATTGCAACATCTAATTAATCAGTTCCACGTATTCACCGAAAGTAGGATACTGAAAATTTATAAAGGAAAGACGGTTACAATGATATGTGGCAAGAAACCAAGAAAATGCAAGCCCTTTTTTTAGATGGGGAGAGATTAGAATCTGTCAGGAGTATCTGTTATTTAGGCATTACTTTTTCAGGAGAGGGGAGATGGGCTAATGAACAAAAAGGTGTCCTTTTTAAAATGGTTTGGAATACAAGTTGTATTTTTAGATTTGCTGCCAAATTAGGGGGTCGCAGAATTCATGAAATGTTGTCTATATTTAATGCAAGATGCATAACATCAGCCTTATACGGGGCCGGGATATGGGGGCATGATGCCCAGAGTGCTAATTTGATTCAGCGTGAGGAGAATGTGTTTCTCAACTGAGATAATACATAGGGAATTTGACATAAATTATGTTACTGATTTAATTGTTTTACGTCCTCTGTCCCTATGGCGCTCAATTTGGGCAAAGGAAGAGACAAAGTTCACTCAGGATGTAATTACTGATTGTATTAAACTCGATCGCCGATCAAATATCCCCTGGTTAAGCCACATACAACCTTGGTATAAGACACTGTATGGTTTTAACATCTTTAAAGATCTAACAACGGGGTCTACACTGTCGAAACAGGAGCTTAAAGTCTCATTCCTTAAATATACAGTTGGGATTAGAATTGAAAGATATATAAAACAAAGTACGTTTAATCTCTACCTGGAATATAATATTAATGAGGGCTTCCAAACTTATCTTACTGTTGTTAGTATTAATTCCCACCGTTTGTATTGACTCGTCTCCGGTTGGGAATTGTGCATCATTTAGTAGCTTTCCCCGTGGCTAAGAGGCCCGGTACCTGTCTTTGCCCCTGTGATGATAAATCCAAACAGAGCACATGTCATTTTATGTTATCCTGTAATTTTTATACTTCTTTTAGGAAATTTTATCTGAAACCCATCTTTTTAAAATACGCGTGATATACAAACAGCGATGCAACTGATGTTTAATTTAGAGACCCCGGATGTATGTTTTCATGTGGCAACTTATATTTTAAAATATATTTCTGTACGAAAATCAATCATCGTATGAATTCAATCAATGATGCTTTTTTTGAACTTTTTATTATGTTGAAATTTAACACTTTTACCACCTGTACCACTTACAGTTAATAGAACGTGGTGAGTTAGATTCTTAAAGTATTCGGACCTGTACTGTCAAATGCATATTGCACTTTAGGAAGGATGGTATTGTCACTCCGCACTTTATTTTGCTAATTTGCACATCTATTAATGCCGGACAAATGCTGCTATTGTATATTGTAGATAGAAAGAACTGTATAGTTGCTTTGCACTTTATCTTGCTATTTTGCACATGTTCTAGTGGAAGTATACCCAAATGGAAGCTATGCATCTGTAAGGATGACATAATTATCTTTGCACTTTAATATTGATAAATTTGCACAGACATTAGTAGACAAGTGTACATGTATTGGTAGATTTTCGCCCTAATGTAAGTTATACATCTGTAATTGATACTGCATTTTGATATTGCTAAATTTCGCACATACATTAGTTGACAAATGTACCAAAAAGCACTTTAAAGGTTGTCGGATATGTGTTGTTAATGTATAATGTATTCAAGCAACCAAGGTATTTGGCAAACCATATTGATACATATGTATGTTGTATTTATTTTTATGTATGTTGCTATATGGTTGTATTTCTACATACCGAATAAAGCATCTTTGAACTTGAACTTGAACTTGAAAAAGAATCTGTGCCATTATTCTGAGGCTCCAGTGAAAGAAGCATTATTCAGAGATTCTGCTTAAGAAAATCTGTTGAGTGTGACTGACACTGTTCTACATCTTTCAAAGCATTTTTAAAGGTGAGTAATGATTCTTTTAATAAAGATAGAGTGCTGTATGCACTATGGGGAAGATTAAGAAGCATATTTTGCTTCTTTATTCTTGCATTTTGTGTAATGTTTTTTTGTATTTTTGTAATGTTGTTTAAAAATAGAATGGTGCATATTGGAAATGTATTTTGAAAATGAGTTAGGTTTCTGCTTTGTTTCTGTAGTGGTCATTTAAATGAGCTGTGCTTTGTGTCAAAAACGATTTAGTATGGAAAATATTTTCTGGAAAAAAGTCTGCTTTTTAAATTTTGGTGAAGGATCACACTGAGTTTCTGTTTGAAATAAGACAAAACATTTTCACATTTTTCAATAATGTCACCTGTGCCTTGTAACAGTTTGCCTCAATTAGCTTAAAGAGTATTCTTTGCTTGTGTCTCACTTTACTCTGTGCCTGTGTGTTATCTGATATATGATTCATTTAATGAAGATACACTGCTGTATGCAGTATAGAGAAGATTGAGAAGCATATTGTACTTATTTATTCTTGCATTGTATGTCATGATTTTTTTGTAATGCTGTTTAAAAGTTGTATGGTGCATATTTGAAATGTATTTTGGAAATGAGTTAGGTTTCTGCTTTGCTTTGTAGTGAGGAACAACTGAGGGCTGGCTCTAATCAGTAAGGCTGAGCCGAAAATTTATATAACAAAACAGGAGTGCCAATACTGATATCAATGCTTTAAATAAACCAATATCAATCCAAATCAAGACAAGGAATTCAAGAATGGGAATTGCTAATCAATAGCTTTTTATTCACAACATTTTTTTTTGAAGAATATATTCCAAGATTTAATTCATAGTACAAAAAAGATCTTTATAAAAAAAAAATCTTTATAAAAAACACGTGGGGCAATGAAACATTACCTAAACTTCCAACATTCAAGCAAATTGCACGCATATCACTAACAGCCATATCACATTCACACAATCATAGGGGAATTTTTTTTTATTATAATACAACATGAAAGCAAGGTAAACAATAAAGGAAAAAAGAGAAAAAGCTGAAAGAAGCCACGGTCTACAAGTATTTTCCAATAACAATAAAATAAACTATTTTTTCATAGTACATTCCTATATCTCTGACAGACTAATAGACAGTCATTATAAATTATTGTTGCGAGGTAATGTACGGGATAGAGCTCCAGGTTCAACTACTTAGATGCCCAGATGCTCACGCAGACCAGTTGTGGCAAGGCCTACGCGTTTCGAATCCCACTGAAGTCGTTGGGGATTCTCTTCAGGGCCTACTGTAGTATCTGTGGTAAATAAAAAAAGATAGAAAGAAAAAAAAGGGTCCATGAGTGGCACACATTAAACAATTTTTCATCTCAACGAAGGACAACAACAGCGAGCACTGCCTGCCAATCGGGGCACCAGTCTCTACAAAGGCTTACCAAATATAGGGAGTCCAGGACGTGTCCTAAGAGGCGTGGCTATTCGTGGGTTAGTCTAAACCTGGAGATAGAAGGATATTCAGCATGTGAATAAGCTACACGGTTTACGTTCTTAATGTATGCTGAACTGAAACAAAGATTTAAACAAGTCGAAGTTATGAAGATCTCGTAGTGTTCACCTTTTAAAATTCAAACGGGCGTATATTCTTATTTCAAAGCGAGTCCATAGAAGGATATCATGGTTCTTAGACGCTGCAGGATGGAGGATGAATACCTGCCTAAAGACGGAAAAACTTCATTTAGACTGAAATACCGCGGTTAAGTGGCAGAAAATTATAACAGTGACTAAATCCTAACTTACCCCTAGTGTCACTTCATGTCGTTTCGGCGCTGGTGAAAAGGGGAACGATGGAATTGGTAGACTGGTCTCAGCTGCAAAGAAAGAGCGTGACCGATTAATTATATTATACGGTGGGGAGAGCCTATTTAGCGTGCTATTCAGGTGGCAAGATCAACAGGTCTTACCAGTCTTGGGTGTTTGGAGACCCAGGCGGAATTAGATCCGTCAATACGCGATATGGGAGGAAAATTAGTACTGTAATGAAGGAGTGAAATGGAGGCAGTTACCTATTTTGAACGGGTAGTTGCAAAGGGGTAGTTTGTAAAAACCAAAATCATCTTACCAGTATAATTGAATCCACATATATACGGGTACGGTGAGTCAACTAATGACAGGGCTTGCCGGGCGATTCTCGCAGGCACACTAGAAAAGCACGAGAGGCAGAAGGTCAACTATGAAGCTCTATGTGTGGGCAGGTGAAGAAACCAATTAGAACAGATCTTACCGAATGAGTTAAATATTCAATTAAGGCCCGTATTCATCCATGAAACCAGCCACGGGGCACAATCCCCACGGAAGCGTTAATGCGATCTACAATAAAAGAACCAAAAACAACTATGACTATCAGAGGGGACAGAAACATGAACTGTCACCCGATAGAAGGACATGCTTACTTGTGGCCCGGGTGCCCGCACGGACAGATGGCGTTCAGATCGGCACTTCTCCCTCGCGCATGCGTCAAGAAGCGCAGTCGAGGAAGTGTTCTTTTTTAAAGGGAACACATCGAAGGGCCGCCCATAAGGGGTGCGGCAAGAGTGATAGTAAACCCAATGGTGATATGAAACGGTACAGCGTGAGCCTGGAAGGACAAGAAATACACATGCCGTGTGAATGAGTGGACAAGGGTCGATCTGATACGGCCTTTATCACGGAAAATAGCAATGCAAGGTGGCATCATTTGCAACTATTTGGGGTGCCCCCTTAAAGTTTATAAATTTCGCTCAATTCGTTAAGGCCTGATATCGCCGTATTAAATTTCACTATAAGGAATGCCTCTCTTTTGGATAATTTGAGGTCCCAGTCACCTCCGCGGGGATCTTTTTCGACCTTAGATATAACTGTCCACCTCAAGTCACTGGTTTGATGTTGCATCCGAGTCCAATGATTTACCAAAGGTGCATTTTCTACTTTTCTTTTTAGTGCTTTGTAGTGGTCTTTGAAATGGGCTGTGCTTTTTGTGAAAAACAATTTACTATAAAAAATGTTTTCTGGTAAAAAGGTATGCTTTTAAATTTTTGTCAAAGATCACACTGAGTTTCTGTGTGAAATAAGAAATTACATTTTCACATTTTTCAATAATGTCACCTGTGCCTTCTAATAGTTTGTCTCTTTTAGGTTAAAAGGTACTCTGTGCCTGCATCTCTAGTCGCTTTGCACGTGCATAATCTCTCTTTTTCTCTCTTTTTCTGTGTGTCATTTCTGTCCTTGTGTGTGTGTCATGACATGTGTCTTATGTCCCTAAGATCACTCTGTGAGTCACGCTTGATTTTAAATGGATCTGGGTGAATAACATGCTTAGTTGATGTCTTTAAAAATAAGGAAGTACATATTTTTTAAAGACATGGTAGATTACATGTAACATCCTGGTCATGTGCCTAAGATCACACTGATGGGTGAATCAAGCTTCACTCACAGTGTGATCTTAGGCACATGATCAGAATGTTACATATAATCTACTAAGTCTGTCTCTGCAAACAGTATGTGTGTCTCTGCCTAAGATCACACTGATGGGTGAATCAAGCTTCACTCACAGTGTGATCTTAGGCACATGACCAGGATGTTACATATAATCTACCACATCTGTCTCTGCAAACAGTATGTGTGTCTCTGCCTAAGATCACACTGATGGGTTAATTAAGCTTCACTCCCAATGTTATCGTAGGCACATGACCAGGATGTTACATATAATCCACCATCTCTGTCTCTGCAAAAAGTATGTGTGTCTCTGCCTAAGATCACACTGATGGCTAAATCAAGTTTCACTCACAGTGTGATCTTAGGCACATGATCAGAATGTTACATATAATCTACCATGTCTGTCTCTGCAAACAGTATGTGTGTCTCTGCCTAAGATCACACTGATGGATGAATCAAGCTTCACTCACAGTGTGATCTTAGGCACATGATCAGAATGTTACATACAATCTACCATGTCTGTCTCTGCAAACAGTATGTGTGTCTCTGCCTAAGATCACACTGATGGATGAATCAAGCTTCACTCACAGTGTGATCTTAGGCACATGGTCAGAATGTTACATATAATCTACCATGTCTGTCTCTGCAAACAGTATGTATGTCTCTGCGTAAGATCACACTGATGGATGAATCAAGCTTCACTCACAGTGTGACCTTAGGCACATGATCAGAATGTTACATATAATCTACCATGTCTGTCTCTGCAAACAGTATGTGTGTCTCTGCCTAAGATCACACTGATGGATGAATCAAGCTTCACTCACAGTGTGATCTTAGGCACATGATCAGAATGTTACATATAATCTACCATGTCTGTCTCTGCAAACAGTATGTGTGTCTCTGCCTAAGATTACACTGATGGGTGAATCAAGCTTCACTCACAGTGTGATCTTAGGCACATGATCAGAATGTTACATAAATTCTACCATGTCTGTCTCTGCAAACAGTATGTGTGTCTCTGCCTAAGATCACACTGATGGATGAATTAAGCTTCACTCCCAGTGTTATCTTAGGCACATGACCAGGATGTTACATATAATCCACCATCTCTGTCTCTGCAAACAGTATGTGCGTCTCTGCCTAAGATCACACTGATGGCTGAATCAAGTTTCACTCACAGTGTGATCTTAGGCACATGATCAGAATGTTACATATAATCTACCATGTCTGTCTCTGCAAACAGTATGTGTGTCTCTGCCTAAGATCACACAGATGGATGAATCAAGCTTCACTCACAGTGTGATCTTAGGCACATGATCAGAATGTTACATACAATCTACCATGTCTGTCTCTGCAAACAGTATGTGTGTCTCTGCCTAAGATCACACTGATGGATGAATCAAGCTTCACTCACAGTGTGATCTTAGGCACATGGTCAGAATGTTACATATAATCTACCATGTCTGTCTCTGCAAACAGTATGTATGTCTCTGCGTAAGATCACACTGATGGATGAATCAAGCTTCACTCACAGTGTGATCTTAGGCACATGATCAGAATGTTACATATAATCTACCATGTCTGTCTCTGCAAACAGTATGTGTGTCTCTGCCTAAGATCACACTGATGGATGAATCAAGCTTCACTCACAGTGTGATCTTAGGCACAGGATCAGAATGTTACATATAATCTACCATGTCTGTCTCTGCAAACAGTATGTGTGTCTCTGCCTAAGATTACACTGATGGGTGAATCAAGCTTCACTCACAGTGTGATCTTAGGCACATGATCAGAATGTTACATATAATCTACCATGTCTGTCTCTGCAAACAGTATGTGTGTCTCTGCCTAAGATCACACTGATGGATGAATCAAGCTTCGCTCACAGTGTGATCTTAGGCACATGATCAGAATGTTACATATAATCTACCGTGTCTGTCTCTGCAAACAGTATGTGTGTCTCTGCGTAAGATCACACTGATGGATGAATCAAGCTTCGCTCACAGTGTGATCTTAGGCACATGATCAGAATGTTACATATAATCTACCATGTCTGTCTCTGCAAACAGTATGTGTGTCTCTGCCTAAGATCACACTGAAGGGCGAATCAAGCTTCACTCACAGTGTGATCTTTGGCACATGATCAGAATGTTACATATAATCTACCATGTCTGTCTCTGCAAACAGTATGTGTTTCTCTGCGTAAGATCACACTGATGGATGAATCAAGCTTCACTCACAGTGTGATCTTAGGCACATGATCAGAATGTTACATATAATCTACCATGTATGTCTCTGCAAACAGTATGTGTGTCTCTGCCTAAGATCACACTGATGGGTGAATCAAGCTTCACTCACAGTGTGATCTTAGGCACATGATCAAAATGTTACATATAATATACCATGTCTGTCTCTGCAAACAGTATGAGTGTCTCTGCCTAAGATCACACTGATGGGTGAATCAAGTTTCACTCACAGTGTGATCTTAGGCACATGATCAGAATGTTACATATAATCTACCATGTCTGTCTCTGCAAACAGTATGTGTGTCTCTGCCTAAAATCACACTGATGGGTGAATCAAGCTTCACTCACAGTGTGATCTTAGGCACATGATCAGAATGTTACATATAATATACCATGTCTGTCTCTGCAAACAGTATGTGTGTCTCTGCCTAAGATCACACTGATGGGTGAATCAAGTTTCACTCCCAGTGTGATCTTAGGCACATGATCAGAATGTCACATATAATCTACCATTTCTGTCTCTGCCTACAATCACACTGATGTTAAGAATACATGTAGTTCTATATTTTTAAAGACATCAACTAAGCATATTATTCACCCACATCCATTTAAAATGAAGCTTGACTCACAGTGTGATCTTAGGCACATGACCAGGATGTTATATATAATCTACCATGTCTGTCTCTACAAGCAGTATGTGTGTCTCTGCTCATATTATTTCACTGGCTCTACTGATAAAAAAAAGGCCACCTATATATAAGCAAGACATAACATTAATTTCTCATTACATGTAACATCCTGGTCATGTGCTTAAGATCACACTGTGACTGAAGCTTGATTCACCTATCAGTGTGATCTTAGGCACATGACCAGGATGTTACATGTAATCTACCATATCTGTCTCTGCAAGCAGTATGTGTGTGTCTGCACATATTATTTCACTAATCAACTAAGCATATTATTCACCCAGATCCATTTAAAATTAACATATATAACACACCCTGGATCTTGATTGCAGAGCTTTGAGCCTATTTCAGAAGAAAGAGACATAAAAGACATGCGGCCTAAGATTTCCTACTAGTACATGTACTAAGCAAATTATTCATCCAGATCCATTTAAAATCAAGCTTGTCTCACAGTGTGATCTTAGGCACATGAGACACATGTCATGACAGACATACAAAGAGAGAAATGACATACTTAAAAAGAGAGATTATGTACATGCATAGTGACATGAGATACAGACACAGAGTACCTTTTAAGCTAAAAGAGACAAACTGTTCGAAGGCACAGGTGACATTATTGAAAAATTTGAAAATGTAATTCCTTATTTCACACAGAAACTCAGTGTGATCTTTGACAAAAAATGTTTTAAGCCAGACATTTTACCAGAAAACTTTTTACATAGTAAATCGTTTTTGACAAAAAGCAAAGCACATGTAATGTAAATCAGCCTTTTGTTGTATACTAGTGTTTATATCGTTTACTTATTGTAATTGCTATGTAATATGTTTGTAGTGGTCTATAATATATTATTTTTTCTTTACCACAGATTATAATCATTTATACAAAGAAAAAAACAATATGCCATCCAAAGAAAGACGTCAAAAACAATATAAAAAAGGGTTGGGTTAATGTATAAGGAAAGAATAATACAAGACTCACCCAAAACAAAATCTTCAGTGAAAAAAAATAATGCTCCTGGTAAGCAAACTAAAAATTTTCTCAGTAACTTATTGAAATGTCAAAAAATAAAACGTGTGATTTCAAAGAAGAAAAAGACACCTCTAATTAGAAAGAAGAAAGTGTGTCCCTCCAAAAATGTTAGACCTGTAGAAGAAGATGATATTGTCTATTGCAATAGAAGGAGAAATCAATTTATTGAAATTCGTAGACGAATGTTTTTATAACAGAATTATATCCAATTTATTAAAAAATGTAAAGAGGTATCAAAAAAAGACCGCTTTTTATAAGAAAAAGAAAAACATAGTTAAGATTGTGGATGAAGCATTTAAAGTGAAAAATAAATTGTTTACTTTAGTAATGAATATAATTCGTACACTAGATAAGGTAATCAATGTGTTCAAATCAAAATGTAAGTGGAGGAGAGTAATTAATCGGACTAATTTTTGTGATGTTTTTTCTGGAGAATGGAAGCATAGTTCAAGTTGTGAGCCATTTTTTAATGAAGAAAGTTACTTTCAGGATAATGATTTGGTGCATGCAGTTGACACCAGTGGTCGAGCATATGAGGTGAAGGACGGTTGTCCGGTTGAAAAAGAAAGGATTGTGCCAAGAAATACAGAAGAGGTGTTAGCTGATGAAGTTTTAGGGAGATGTCCTAAGGCTTCAGTGTATACTTGGAATTGTAGTAGTATTTGTAGTGTGCGACAGGATTCAATTGATTTGTTTCGCAGTTTCTTACGGACATATACTAAGAAAAGTGTAAAACAAAAAATGACAATTTTACAAGAGTTAGATCCTTGTAGAGTGAGAGAAAAAACTGGTTTGCAAGGGCATTCACTGGCTTGTCTTTCAAGAAAAGTAAGTCAGAGTGTTTTTCACCATTTTAGGATGTTAGCATTGCATCATAATAAAGTGAGGAAATTAGTGAGAAGGTTGTATTATGCAAAAAGTCCAGCACTTAAACTAAAACAGTTAAACAGTGCTCTTTTGCATGGAACTGAATTCGATGTGAAAAACATTTGTGAAGAAATTGAGTTTTGTTACTCTGGTGAAAAAGAGGACAGTGCAGAAATTGATACAGTAATGGAAGGTAATGTGGAAGAGAATGTAGAGATTTCAAGTACAGAAAAATTTGAACATGAAATTACAAAGTTTAAGGTCAATTCAAGTGAAAGGCCTAATTTTACTTGTGTGTGTTGTCGACGAACTCATTATAAGCAGCAGACTAGATTAGTTGATTTATATGTAAAAAGCGAAAAGATAAATAATAATGAGTGGAAGGATTTTGCAACTTATTTGTTGGTAGAAAATTGTTTTGATTTGGGTTCTGATCAACGTATTTGTAAATATTGTTATAATAAATTTAATGAAAACAGAATGCCTGCTAGTGCTGTTCATAATAATCTGGAGTTGGTAGACATTCCTTCTGAATTGATGGATTTAAATACCTATGAGTCTATTCTGATTCAATGTGTGCATCCTTTTCAGGCTATTGTTCGCATGGAGCCTAAGACAGGGAAATTGCCTCCTACAGATTTACAGAGAGGATTAGAGGGAAGAGTTGTTTATTTGCCTCTAGATTTTAAGAAAAACATTGATACAATTGGTGTCGAAAAATTAGAAGAGGAACCTCTGGTTTTTCTAGTTAATGGTTTTCCGACAAAGAGTAAGAAAATCTGGCAAGAATTAGTGGATGTTAGGAAAGTCAAAAAGGCAACGTTGTATCTGGTAAAGAATAACCAGTACTATAAAAATGTGTATGTGGGAGAAGAGGAAACAACTGTAGAAGACGACACTGATTTCTCAGCTGGGCAAATTGAAAAAGTTGATGTCTCTAGAAGTGAAGAAATTTATGAACATTATAGTGTTCATCCATTGCATTCCAAAGAAGTAATGGGGAATGCTATTGACTTGTTTCAAATGAAAGAAGCCAAAGGAAGTCCCATTAGTGTTTGGGAAGAAAGTTTGGAAGCTCGTTGTTTTACACAGTTATTCCCAACATGTGAAGGTGGACGATATGACGACCGATCTGTTCAAATTCCTGCATCTGAATACCGGACTTCAAGATTATATGCAGAAGATCCAAGGTTTCGTCAATGCATTCCATATTTGTTCCATCTACTGTTTGAGAGTGACTTGTCTGGACTTTCTTATGCTGTAAACCATATACTGAAAAGTGGAGCACATCTACAAAATGTTTCGGCAAGGGACTTTATGGATAAAGTGAAACTGCAAGACAGTGTTTTGAAATCTCAGCTAATTAATCTCATGGCATGTCAGCGTGGTACTAACGAGTATTGGTACCATCGTCATGGGGAATTGAAATGTATGCTAAGAAACTTAGGAACTCCTACATGGTTCCTCACTCTTAACTGTGCTGAGTATGCTTGGGAAGACTTACTTGAATTTCTACGAGAGGCAAATAAAAACATTGAAAATATTGAATACAAGACACCTGGAGAACTGTGCTCTTTGGATCCAGTTAATGTATGCAGGTATTTTAATCATAGGTTTGAAGCTATGATGTCTTTCATTACAAACAAAAAAAATCCTCTGCTTGGAGAGGTGTTGGATTTCTTTTGGAGAAAGGAGTATCAAGCAAGAGGTGCTCCTCACATACATATGCTGCTATGGATTAAAGATGCACCAAAATTTGGAACAGATTTAGATGAGAAAGTGATGAGTTTCATTGAGCAGTATTCTACATGTGCTGTTCCGAAAAGTACAGAAGAAAACAATTTAAGACATCAAGTTTTACGCTTTCAAACCCATCGTTGTGGGAAACACTGTCGTCGAAAATACAAATCCAAAGACAAGTTCTACACGAAATGTCGTTTTGCATTTCCAGTAACATCGAAAGGAAGAGTGAACAATTTTATGTCTTCTCTGCGACATGCTGTGACAAGAACATCACCCAAAAATACATACAACCTAAGAAGAAATGAAGATTCAAAATACATAAATGACTACAACCCAGTCATTTTGTCCATGTGGAATGCTAACATGGATATTCAATATGTTACTGATAACTCTATTGCTGTGGCTCGATATGTGACGTCTTACATCACAAAATCAGAAAAGACGGAACTGAAGGAAATGTGGGAGGAAATTTCACATGAAAAGAGTCTAAGCAAGAAATTATACAGTTACAGTCTGAAGATGTTGTCGCATCGAGAAATTGGAGCATACGAATGTTCTGATCGGTTATCATCAGCAAGTCTATATGCCAAATCTAGAACCATCATTTGGGTGAGTCTAGGTCTTGCTGCAACATGAAACCGAGTTTTGAAATCTGTACAAGAAATTGCGTATTTGACGGAGAAAGAACCAGACAGTACAGATATTTTGAAGACAAACATGTTGGATACATACTATCCAAATAGAAGTAGTCATCTTGAGAACGTTTGTCTCTATGAAGTTCTGCAAACCGATACTTTTAAGAGGAACGTCACAGAAGACATCAATAAAGGTGTATATGCTGTAATTGGAAGTGAAGGCTGTCTAGTGAAACAAAGAAAAGGCCATTTAATTAATCATCGAAAATTGAATTGTGAATCTCCAGACAAAAGGGAATTTTTATTACTTCGCTCTTTTGCAACTCTTTAAGCCTTGGCGTAGAGAAGAGGAACTACTTAGAGATTTTCTTACTTATGAAGATTCGTTCAATGCAACCAAGGAAACCATAGAATGTCCTGTTTTTTCAAATTATCTGCAAATGTTGAACGAGGAAATACAGCAAGAAGCTACAATTGCAGCAGAGATTGCTAGAGACAGTTCTCAAGACAGTCAGAGTTCTGCTTTATTGTACATCATTTATACCTGTTCGACTGTACGTGAGTGGAGAAGCAGGAACTGGAAAAAGTTTTCTGATTAAAGCAATTGCAACGTATCTGGAGAAAAGAACGTAGTCATCGCTGTCTTGTGTTGTTACCGCTCCAACTGGGTTGGCAGCACACAACATTAAAGGGATTAATTTACATCGCTTATTGATGCTACCAGTAGAGCATGATAATAAATTATAATACCACAAGCTATCTGCAGAAGCTTGTTGGGAAGTTTCAAGAGTCCTAAAGAAAATGAAACTTCTTATCATTGATGAAGTAAGCATGGTATCAAATGTAATGCTTGCTTTTGTGCATTTAAGAATGCAAGAAATTCTTAAAACAGAGTATGATGTGTTATTTGGAGGCAAACAAATAATCGTTTTTGGAGATCTACTGCAACTAACTCCAGTGAAAGGACAGCCAGTGTTTAACATGCTTACACATGGAGATACCAGAAAGTGCCTAGGAAGCATTGGAAATGTTAACATATGGTTACATTTTAAATATGCAGAACTGCTTCAAAATATGCGACAGGCAAATAATAAAGATTATAAAAATATTCTACAAGATGTAAGAATTGGAAAACTAACTGAGCATGGCAAAGAAGCTGTACATGGATGATTCATCTCAAATTTGTTTCCAAATGAAAATATTCTCCCAGAAAATATTTATATGAAAATTCCTGAAAACAAATCTGTTATATGCTTGATGCCAACTCTGAAAGAATGTTCAATCTTCAACAACAAAATGTTAAAGTTGGAAAATCAAGAGATCGTAAAACTGGAAGCTATTGATAAAATAGAACATGAAGGAGCAACTATTATTTTGTCTAAAAAGTTGAAATCAAAATTGGATTCTTTAGAGAAGACAATATCTAAAACTGCTGGTTTGGAAAAGACTCTGTATGCATCTTTAAATTGTCGTATAATTTTACGACGGAATTTACATGTGGAAAGAGGTTTAGTAAATGGAGCAATGGGTCATGATGTTGATTTTGTGAATTACCAAAATAGAGATGGAATTGAATTTATAAAAATTAAATTTGATGGTATTGAAGAAGTACAACAAATCAGTTGTTGTTCTGCCCGATTTGAAAGATTTATATGTCCACCGAAAACAGTTTTGTGTTTCTCTGGCATATGCAGTGACTATTCACAAATCTCAAGGTTTAAGTGTAGATAGTGCTTTGGTGAATATTGGAAGTTCTGTGTTCAAGGAGGGTATGGCATATGTTGCTTTATCTCGAGTCAGAACTCTATCAGGATTGTAGTTGATTGATTTTGATGAGACAAAGATTAATACAGATCTAAATTGTGTAAAAGAATATAATAGGTTAAGAAGAGAGTATGCTCCAAATTTACCTCAATATCCTCTATTTGAAAAACGTGTGGGAGGCCGAAAAAGAAGAAATGAGAAAAATTGTAGTGAAGTTGTAGCAAAAAGAAAAAAAGTAGATGAACCAGTAATTGTAAGCAGAAACAAAATGTATTCAGTTAAAGATGTTGTTGGATTTCAGTTTGAAAACAGTTCTGGTGTCAACTGCTATGCTAATGTAGTGGTTAACGTTGTTTTTTTTCTCCAAACTGTACAAGAAAAGATTGCTGAAAATCGTGATCAAACATTTTGTTGTTTATTAAATTCTGTGTTTGAGAAATGTAGCAGTGATAGAACAAAAATACAAAGTGTTTCTGAAATTCGAAATATTTTAGACATATGTTCTGGTCTAAATCAATTGTCACAGAATATTCAGCAAGATTGTCAGGAATTTCTAATTTTTAAGCTTGTTGTTTTGCAAGATGAAGGTGTAGATGTAGAAAATCTTTTTGGCCTTTCTTATAAATGGCAGCATGACTGCGACAATTGCTCCTTTTCAAGTAGTACTACAATAGACACTGAAAGATTTATATATTTGACTTTACCAGACTGCAAATCAGTGTCATTTAATAATCTAGTTAGACAAGCAAATCAAAGCATGGTCTGTACTCATTGTAAATCTGCAATGCTATCAACATTATTTATACAAACATATGGACAGTATGTCATTTTAATGTTCCAACGATGTAGACCTGATGGAACTAAATTGACAACATTAATTAAAAATTTTGTGGCTTCTCAATTATCAATTTCAGGAAGAACCTTTACAACTGCAGCAATTATTTACCATGATGGTCCTTCAACAACATCAGGACATTACACAGCTTATTTTAAAATGTCATAAAGGATGGAAACACTGTAATGATACTCAATTGACTTTCAAACAACACCAATATTATTAAACAGTAAGCTAGAGGTGGGAATAAAACTATTGTTTCATAATGTAAAAGATGTTGGAGCTTTTCTTTCAGAAACTCGGGTAAATGAGAGATTAAGAATACTCTTGACTAATTTCCAAAGAAAAGGACTTTCCATATACTATTTGGCCTCGTGGAAAAGTAGATGGATCAAAAGTGAGTTAAGATATGTTTTTTCAAAATGTTATATTATTTATTAAAAAGTTGTATGGGTTTTTTAAACACAATCATTTTGATTGTGTTTTTTTTGCCCGCTGTTATATGATGAGTAGTATTGAAGTCACTGTTTTAAGTGAAATTCAATATATTCTGAGAACAGCAAAAATAAACCATATAACATGTACAAATTATTTCGTATTTTCTATTATCAAATATATATTATTCTCCCCTTCTCTTATGCTCACTCACCTATTTCCACTCTCTATCACTCCTCTTAACTCACCCTCACTGGCCTTTTATCACTCTCCCTCACCTCCCTTCCCTTATTCCACTTTTCTCACTTATCCTCATTCTCCAGTCCTTCACGGCCCTTTCCCTCTCTCCCATCCACCACTTACCAGCTGTCAGTCACTCTACTTCACTCCCCTTCCCCTTGTTTCCTTTCTTTGTTCCCTCAATATTTCCCCTTCTCTCACTCACCTTACTACACTTCACTCACTCCTTCTCTCACTTCCTCTGTCCTCTCACATCCTCACTCCCCTTCCCTCACTCCCTCTCTCTTAGCCTCACTCGCTCGATCCTCTCACTCTCTCACTCCTCTTCCATCACGCTTACTGCCTAAAACTCACCCACACTCCCTTACTTACCTTTCTTTGCTCTCTCACTCAGTCCCTTTCTGCACTCTTTCCTTCACTACCTCTATGTTCTCACTCCTTCACTTCCCTTGTCTCATGCTCACTTGCTTTTATCCTCTCTTTATTTTCCCTTTTTTATAAACCTCACTGCCCTTCACTCACCCTCCCTCACCCTTGTTCCCTTACTCCAGTTCCCTCAGTTATCCTCATTCATCATCCTTAACTACCCTGCCTCTTTCTCTCCTCACGCACTCAACTTTTTCCAGTCCCTTTTTTTCACTTTTCTTCCCTTTCTTTCCTTCCTTTGCTCCCTCAGTCATTCTCCTTCCCTTACTCACCTTACTGCCCTTTACTCACTCTTTCTCTCACTCCCTCTGTTCTCTCATATTCTCACTTGTTTTCCCTCAGTCCCTCTCTGTTACCTTCACTCCCATTGTCTCCTCACTGTCTTACGACCCTACATTCACCCTCACTCACCTTCCATGCCTCATTGTCATTAATCCACCGTTATTCACTCCTGCTTCTCTGTCACTTACTTCCCTTTCTTCCTTTAGTTTTCCTAATGCACATTCCTTTAGTATCTTACTCACCTTCACTTCATTTCTCTTTCCTGCTCTTGTTCACTGTCACTGAATGTATCCATGTCATTATCCTTTTAGTAATTTGCTCTCTCTCTATTTCTTTTTAACTCTCTCTGACCTTCACCATTCCTTTGTTTTTCTTTCTGAGTCCTTCACTTCTACTTTATCTCTTACTAACCTTTTATGACTTTTAATCTCCTACTTTGTCTCTTGTATTGTAAAATATATATTATAAATATTCTAACTTCAGTGATGTCATTTGAGATGTCATCAGTGATGTCATCAGTGATGTCACTGACCATGTCATGAATGATGTAATATGTGACATCATCAGCAGTGGATTGCGGGCGCTCGAGTTATAGTGAGTCCAACTAACTATACGTGGGAATTTCAATGGTTTTGCATGAGTAAAATGATCAGCTAACTATAACTGGTGTGAAACCTATGGTTTTTTCAGTGAATTTCAAAGGTTTTTTAAATGCTAATTCCTAACTATAACGATTGTGAAACCTATGGTTTTTTCAGTGAATATTTATATATATATATATATATATCAACAAATCCGGCTCAATTGCCCAGTCCAATGGCGCTCTAGTATCGGTGCACGACTCCCAAGCAGAGCCCCGCTTGTATTAATTGCACAAATCCTCTTTAAGAAAGAAGAACGAGTCGGCACTCACGGAGTTGCATCCCAAACTTCTTTATTTCTTTGTGATCACAGCCAGCATAGCAAAAAACCACCAACGCGTTTCGCAACACCAAGTCGCTTGTTCACAAGCGACTTGGTGTTGCGAAATGCGTTGGTGGTTTTTTGCTATGCTGGCTGTGATCACAAAGAAATAAAGAAGTTTGGGATGCAACTCCGTGAGTGCCGACTCGTTCTTCTTTCTTAAAGAGGATTTGTGCAAATATATATATATATATATATATATACATATTTATATATATATATATATTTATCCACCAATTTGTTCACTCGAGGGTGCACGCTTTTGCACGGCCGGTGCAGGACAGCAGAGATGAACGTCCCCACACTTTAATTTTTCACCGAGAAAAGATTAATGTCCGCACTCGCTCAATACAATAAATTGGGTTTATTTACCAAGAGACTGCAAAACAATCCCCTTCGCCTACGCGTTTCGACCGCAGGTCTTGTTCACAGTGTTACCACTAGTCCATCATTACTTTCTAATTTTTATACCTTCCTGTCCATTTACATATAATGGTGCATTATGGGTGAGGTAGTTTATAATAACAATTGGAAAATAAAACGTTTGTTTCACAGAATAAACAATGCTCAGTTTGTAATCATTGCAGTCACCATGTAAATAGTTCATGATTCCCAATTGTAACAATATTATCCCCATTATTGATTTTGTCGCTTGCCACAATAGGAATTTCCTATTTAACCATTGTATGAGTTAAAAAACGACTTATATTCAAAAAGTAATACATTTATCAGTTATAATGCATTTACTTATTCATTGTAATGTGATCTTTAGTATGGGCTAAGTGCCTAGGGATTCATATTTAGTACCAATTGGTTCAAACTTCTTAGTAATGGCTTAGTGCCTTTACAGTTCATGGTTTTGACATGTTTGCAACAGTTCTGGCTTCAATGTTTTTATTACAGATTTAATCATGTCCCTTTCATATATAATTCACAGGTGGAGGTGCATTTCTTCGTCCATATTTAGTCCCCTCGGCATTTTCGTTTGAAATCTGATAATCAGGCGCGACTCCAATCGTCTAAGTTGTTGTTTCCTATTCCCTCCTCTTTCATGTGGAGGGATGGTCGTCAGTGCACTATAGCGAACATCTTTCCATGTTTTTCCTGTATGTGTAGACATATTTTTGGCTATTGCGTAGGACATGTCGCCATTCTGAATAGCTCTGATATGTTCAAGAATCCTTTTGTGTAACGGACAAGTTGTCATTCCAATATAGTTTTTACCACATGCACATGTTAGCATGTATACCACATAAGTTGTTTTGCATGTGATAGTATCCTCCACATTGAAGATTTTACCCTGTGGGTCTTTCAAGGATTTCAAAGATTGGCCTATAGTACATGCCTTACATTGATAGCATTTATTAAAGCCACTCTGTTTTGATGTTAACCAGTCCTTTCTCTTTTTCAATTGAAAATGGCTTCTCACCAATTTATCTTGTAGAGAGAGTGGTCTCCTATAGGTCATTAGGGGATGTTCTCCAAGTTGTCCACCAATATCAGGGTCCTTCCACCAATATCAGGGTCCTTCTTGAGGACATTCCAATATTTATTCAATATTCTTCTCACGTTTTGGCTCTCTTTGCTGTAGGTTGTAATCATCCTGATAGGTTCAGTTAGTTTTTTTGTATCTTCCACTTCTGCTTTGTTGATCAATGTTTCTGTTCTGTTCAAAGCTCTGGCTTTTAGTTCTCCTTTTTTTACATCATTGTAATTATATCCTCTTTTGAGGAATCTTTTGGCAGTTTCTTTGTACTTACAATTCATCTCTTTCATATTAGAGCAGTTTCTTTTCATCCTGATGAATTCCCCATAAGGGATACTTTTTTTCAGGTTTATAGGATGAAAACTTTCTCCATGCAATATACTGTTCGTAGCCGTGGTTTTGCGGTGGACTGTTGTTTCAATTTGTCCATTTGCCACATAGACCTTAGTATCTAGAAAAACTATTTCCTTATCGCTAATTGTGGATGTGAATCTTAATCCTATTTCATTGTTGTTAAGTTCATCTAGATAATTGTTGAATTCCATGGTTGTACCGTTCCAGATCAGGAAAAGGTCATCGATAAATCGGAGCCAGAGTATGACCTTAGATGTATAATGGTCATACTCTTCCCCCCAAGCTGTTGTTCTCTCCCACCAATCCATTGCTAGGTTGGCGTAGCTTGGGGAAAATGCAACTCCCATGGAAGTTCCGCATCGTTGAGCATAGTATGTTTTATTGAAGAGAAAGATATTATTATTCAGACAAAGTTCTGTCATTTCCTTGATCATACGCCAATGCTGTAATTCTTCAAGGGGTTTCTGTTTGAAGAACGATTCCATAGCTGTAAGACCCATATTATGAGTTATGGAAGTGTACAAAGACACTACATCAATGGTAGCTAGTTGATATCCTTCCACCCAAGCAATGTTCATCAAATTTCGTAAAAAGTCTCCCTTGTCCTTTATATATGACGTCAAAGTAGGGACTATCGGTGCCAAAAAGGAGTCCACATAGATTGAGAGATTCTCATATATTGAGCCACAACTGGCAATGATGGGTCTCCCAGGAGGTTTCTTTAGTGTCTTATGTACTTTCGGCAGGAAGTACATTGTTGGCATAATAATTAGTTAAAAATTGTACTTCTTGGTCTGTGAGTAGTCCTTGATTATGCCATTTGGTCAACTTGATATTTAATTCAACAATCAATTCATTGATCAGATTTTTTTAAAGTTTTTTATAATTTTTTGTGTCACCTAGTTGGCGCATAGCTTCCTGCATATAGTCAGTTTTCTCCATAATGACTATGTTCCCGCCTTTGTCGGTGGGGTTGATTTCTAATAAGTCATTTTCCATCAGAGCCTTGAGGGCTTTGCGTTCTGAAATTGACATATTTTCTCTTTTTACTTTTTGTACATTTTTTTTCATTTTTTCAAGATCTCCATTCACTAGATCAAAAAATGTATCTATTTTATTGCCTGGATGTAATGCTGGGCAGAATCTCGATTGTTTTTTAAAATTTGTTTTTTGATGTTTATCAATACTCAATACATATTTTGTAGCATTTGGCTATCGGTCATCGTGGAATCCTCCACCTCATTGGCAAGCACAAATGCAGTGCGCATCGCTGGAATTTCCCCAATCGTGATCCGCATGTCAGTTCCATCAATGATACCAATATTTTGATCTTCAGTTGAATTTGTGTTTCTCTTTTTTGAAAAATTTAGTCAATTTCAGTTTACGCGTGTATTTATACAAGTCAATTTTCGTTTTCACTGGATCAAAGTGAGTTTCCGGGCAGAAAGTTAAGCCTTTATTGAGGAGATTTTCCTCTGCCCTCGTAAGTACGTGTTTTGATAGGTTAATAATCAGGTAAGGATCAGGTTCTTTTTCTTCCATAGTTAGTATATATTCTACTGGCGGTCACCAGTAGATAGTTATAGTTAGGACCTATTACCCACTGGAAATCCGCAACATTCTATTTGAAATAACTTTGACACCGATTGATAAATCTGTGCAAAATGTTTCAAACCCTTGGCCATTTCCAGTCCGCTCCTATCCTGAAAGTTTGGGGGTGATTTGTGAAGCAGGGGGCGAGAAAAAAGGGGGGTGCAATTTCCCATAGGACCTTTAGACATAGCTATAGCCCGAACTGCTGAACGGAATTACACCAAAATTGGCAAAGAAGTAGTCGTGCCTTTTGCTTATTTGGTGTAAATCCGTTCAGTAGTTCCTGAGAAAATTACAGTTAAAATCATTTATATATCTATGGGCGCGGTGGATCAGCGCACCTTGCGCGCACCGTGAGTGCACCATAAGCGGCCCTCCCGATCACGTGCTGAATGCTAATTGGCTGTGAAGTGGTTGTCAACATTCGAAACTAGAAACTGTTGGCAGCCATTTTATGCCTCGGTAGAAGTGAGGCTGAAGAAGTTTTTGAAATATGGGTGCAAAACATGAAAGGGGTGCAGTGGAGATACACTGTGACCCCGTAGGCCTGCTCAGGGGGTCCCAGAAGAACCCCTAAGGCCCCAATCTTTTTTCAAAAAATTTTACATTGCGGGAAGCGCGTAGGATCCACATATTTCGCTGCTGAAAAAAAAGCGCTTTAAAGATTATTAGCCCCCGAGGGGCCAGATCCTGGGGTCATTTAAAAAAAAGATAGTGTGGGGGGTTCCCAATCACCTCCACACTGCCCCAGGGACCACCACCCCCTGGGGATGTAACTTAATATATGCGCAGGGTTCACGGGCCCCCCTGCAGCCCCAGGGACCACCACCCCTCAGGGCTTGTTTAAAGAGGGTGGGGGGAACTTAGGCCCCCCCAGCCCCAGGGACCGCCACCCCCGGGGCTTTTTGAATATGTGGGAGTGGGACCAGGCAGCTCCCTCCTGGAGCACTTGATGGCCCTGGAGACGGCCACCCCCCTGGGCCGGCTCCCGCAGTGTCCCAGGGTGCCCACCCCCGGGACACCACTGTTTGCAATGGTAGTGCGGGAGCCTCGCGGCTCCCACCCTGTCAGTGCAAACTGCTTTCCTATTTGGAAGAGAGAGCAGGTTAACCTCAGGGGTAGCAGCATGTTAGCTGCTCTCCCTGAGGAAAAGCAATGCCGGCTCCCGAAGGACATGGGGAGCCGGCTGGGACTCTGGGGGCATTGGGGCTCCCACCACTGTCCCCAATGTATTATATAAGCCCCGGGGATGGGGTCCCCGGGATAATAAAAATGAGTAATAGGGGCAAAAAAATTTGCGCGGTAAAATAAGGAGTCTTACACCCAGCGCGCCGCTCAGTGCGGCCCCTGGTGTGCAGGCGTTGTATGCACAGCTTCTAACCTTTAGCGTGTGCGACTCCAGCGCGTTTGGTGCATGACTTGTATGCATCGGCTTCACGACTTTGACGCGTTGGGTGCATGACTCCTAGCCAAAAAATAAATAATATTTTTCAAATATACATCAAGCTTATGTGTTTAGATGCTAGGTGGCTCTAAAAAGCCCTTGTGTTTATTGAGAGTTTTTAGTACCTATAAGTAAGTACCGATGCAGAGTCTAAAGTTCAAGAGGAAGACTCTGTTACCCTCATCTGTATAATGTACACCATCTCTCCTATAGATGCCATCCATATTGAAATGCATATTATTGTGGTAAATGGACTCCATTCTATAGTCTTGGAGAAAAGCAGAAACAGATTTATTCATGTGCTTTCTCAATCTGTGGAAAAAATTGATTGGACCAGTTCCATTTCTTCCTTTGGCACATGTTAGAATAGACAAAAGCAGTTGTGGGGTAAAAGTGACATCAGTTCTCCACATGTGTCCTTCATATGCATTTCCAGAGCTACCCCAGTCAAGTGCCTAGGTCATTGCCACCACAGTGCACAATTATGAGGTGAGGGTGTTGGAGATGCAAAAATGATTTCATCAATGTCATCAATTGGTGCCACTTTAACCCTCTCTGTCCAATCCATTTAATGTCTACATTTGGTAAAACTTAGGACTTTGTGAATGCTTTTGTTTTTCGCGTACCTTTGGCTCCAGAAAATATAGCTGTGTCCCACAATCCACACTCTAAGCATCTTGAAGGGAAGTCTGGATGCACTCAGATGGTCTCTGTAAATGAAGTGGCAGTTTGAAAACTAAGATTTTTCTAAAATGGTGGATAACATGCAGTATTGAAAAAAGAAAAGAAATCATTGGTTGTTTGACAACATTCTACACTGAAAACAAGGGTGCATGTGTCTGTTTTTTTAAAAGCATGATTCTTATTGGTTAACAAAAAGTGATTGAAAAGAACATTACATAGGATAAGCTGGTAATTGAGAAGTCAAGCACACTTGCTGTTTTGATTAGCAACATTGTGTGATGAACGTTTGACCTGTGTGCTCAGTTAAGTGTAATATGGGCTGAAAATCCGTTACGCTCGCGGAATTAGTGATTTTTTGGCAATTTCGCAGTCCGCGAATCATGCGAATTTGCCCCAAAAATCGCAATTCGCAAGCCGGCGGATTTTTTTGCTTGGTCGCGCCCAAAAATACAATCTCATGCGCGCTACATTAACTTACCGTGATTCTGAGTTCGCCGTGTTGTTTTTCCTCCCGGTTTCCGTGCGCTGCGCCATTTTGGATCTGGCAGCGTGATCGCGCAAGACTTTTCGACCGCGAGTACGTCATAGCAGCCCGCCATCTTGCACTGCGAGAGTTTGAGAACGCGACCAAGTCATAAGGGCCCGCGATCATGCATCGCAGGAGTAAACAATTGCGAACACGTAGATGCGACGTGCAGCTGACTTCCGGCGGGAGATTTGAATAGCGTGCTTTCCCAAACTTGCAAAAATTGCAATTCTGCACAAGAAATCTACCGCAGGCAGCATAACCCTTCTGAAAATGATGATTTGGATCAGAGTAACTCCTCAGATTGACATTTGGCTGCACTTTTTTGTGCAGGGAGGCCATTTTTGGGGGGGTGGGAGGAAGGAAGTGCCACAGAGTCTCCATCTTCCAGTTCCGGTCACTTTTCATTTGGATCTGGAGCTAGAAGGATTACTTTTTGTGGCAGGGCCTGACCATGTGGGTGGGGGTCAAGGGGCCATTTTGAAGCCAGTCAGTGTGCTTTGTGCTATAGGCCTGCACCCAGTCTGCCTTGCTTTCATCCATTATGCCCAGGGGTAGTCAGTGCTGGTGCGTGGACCAAGGCTTTCTGTGGGGTCTCTTGAATTTAAACATCATTTAGGGCATGATGGCATTGGATTGTGGTGATTTTTGTGTGTTTTTTTGATTTTTTGGGGTGTTGTTGGGGCCTGGCCATGTGGGTGGGGGCCATTTTGAGGCCTGGTCCAGGCAGGGCCTGGCCATGTGGGTGGGGGTCAAGGGGCCATTTTCAAGTCAGTCAGTGTGCTTTGTGCCATAGGCCTGCACCCAGTCTGCCTTGTTTTCATCCATTATGCCCAGGGGTAGTCAGTGGTGAATGGACCAAGTCTTTCTGTGGGGTGTCTTGAATTTAAACATCATTCATCATCAGGCATGGCCTGGCCATTTGGGTGGGGGTCAAGCGGGCATTTTGAAGCCAGTCAGTGTGCTTTGTGCCATAGGCCTGCACCCAGTCTGCCTTGCTTTCATCCATTATGCCCAGGGGTAGTCAGTGCTGGTGCATGGACCAAGGCTTTCTGTGGGGGGGGACACTTGAATTTAAACATCATTTAGGGCATGGATGGCATTGGATTGTGGTGATTATTGTGTGTTTTCCGATTTTTTGGGGTGTTGTTGGGGCCTGGCCATGCGGGTGGGGGCCATTTTGTGGCCTGGTCCAGGCAGGGCCTGGCCATGTGGGTATGGGTCAAGGAGCCATTTTGAAGCCAGTCAGTGTACTTTGTGCCATTGGCCTGCACCCAGTCTGCCTTGCTTTCATCCATTATGCCCAGGGGTAGTCAGTGCTGGTGCATGGACCAAGGCTTTCTGTGGGGGGGGACACTTGAATTTAAACATCATTTAGGGCATGGATGGCATTGGATTGTGGTGATTTTTGTGTGTTTTCCGATTTTTTGGGGTGTTGTTGGGGCCTGGCCATGTGGGTGGGGGCCATTTTGAGGCCTGGTCCAGGTAGGGCCTGGCCATGTGTGTGGGGGTCAAGGGGCAATTTTGAAGCCAGGCAGTGTGCTTTGTGCCATAGGCCTGCACCCAGTCTACCTCCTTTCATCCATTATGCCCAGGGGTACTCGGTGGTGCATGTAACAGCTCTCTCTGTGTGGTCTCTCTTCTATTAATGTAAATATTCATTTTTGATTAGAAATAATTGCAATTTTTATTTTTGGTCTTTCCGTTTTTGCGTGTGTTGTAATACTAATAAATGCCTAGTTGCAAATATTAATTGAAGCACGACATATGCCACATTTATTTAACTGATGTTCCGCTGGCTTCCTTCCTTTCCTTTCCTTTTGGAAACGTGGTCGTAGCTCCTCTACCAAGAAAGTTGCCAGTGCCACTGCCAGTAAGAAGGAGCAGAAGAAGGAAGTGGCACCACTTACCAAGGAGACTGGTGTGCCCACAGACACTTTTTTTGGAGAAAAAAAAACTACGCCTGCAGCAGCGGTGTCCGCCGGGGACCAAGCTGGGAGCAGCACCTCAGCTTCATTGGTCTCAGTGCCACCACGCCAAGTTAGGCCCACGGCCATGAGTGCCGCGGAGGCAGCCACTTTAATTGCTCAATCACCATCAACCAGTGATGTTGGTGTTGACTCATCGCAAGAAAGTAGCATCCAATCAACGCAGGGTGTAACTCATCTGGCGAGTGTTCAACCACAGCCGCAACAACAACCACAGGTGCAACAAGGAGAGGCGCAAGGAGAGGCGCAAGAGGAGGTGCAAGGAGTGGCACTAGGAGAGGTGCAAGGAGTGGCGCAAGGAGTGGCGCAAGGAGTGGCGCAAGTAGAGGCGCAAGTAGAGGCACAAGTAGAGGCGCATGGAGAGGCGCTTGGAGAGGTGAATGGAGAGGCGCATGGAGAGGCACAACTGCCCACAATGCTTGTTCCTCCAGAAGTAGGGGCACATCAGGAAATCGAGATTCAAGCGGAGGTATCATCCAAGCAAGCCACTCCTCCTGATAATCCATTGTCTTCCAGATCCCCATCAAGAAAAAGGTCAAGGAGGGCTAGTACAAGTTCTTCTTCAAGCCCCCTCCCTTCTGATGATCTAGATGTTGATTGGAACCCACCTATGCCGTCTGAGAGGGAGGCACGCCATGAGCCGACAAAGGTAGCTAAGCCTAAAAGGAAGGTTCCCGCAAGGCTTTCACTTATGGGTGATGACGACGAACAAGAAGTAGAAGTGGTGTATTCTGCTGCTGATAAACAGTCTGACGATGACGACCCAGTCATCACAGTCGTCACTCCAGCCCCAGCGGGCATGCAGCAGACAGACATTTTTACCCTATCCCGAATTGCTGCTGAGCGGGATATTGGGCGGCGTGGCACTGGTAGCACCACCAACACAGGTAACTACTACACCAAAACGAACTACAGCTGCCATATTTTCTCTTCAGAAGGGCCGGCAGGGACTTCCATCCAGCTCGACCTCCGTTACCTCAAGTAGTGGTTCTGTAACTGTAAGTGCACAACAGAGTCAAATTCGGCCACGCCCATCCTCCACTTTATCTGGCATTGAAAGTAGCACCTACACCACCACCAAAAATCTCCAGTCCCGAGTTTGGGACTTCTTTAGTATTAGCAAAAAGGCGGAAAACCTAGTCATTTGTTCGATTTGTAGACAAGTAGTCAGTCGGGGTAAGCTTGGTACCAACTATGGTACCGGAGGCCAGAGAGGTCATCTCCAAAAACACCACATTATCCAGTGGGAGGCGCAGCTAAGTAACATCCGGAAAGCCAAAAGTACAAATCCAAATGTAGACATTGATATTGCATCTGATGACGAAGAGAAGCTGATTGTGCAGGGGGGAGGTGAACAACCGAGAGGCATTTTTTCTGGTACACACAGTACCTCTGGCAGCAGCACTGCAGTGGTAGCGCCCACACCCTCCTCTACCCCAACAACATCAAGGAGACACAGTAGTCTGGTTGAGACACCAATGCGAAAAAGTACATCAATGAGCCTAACTGGGTTGAAGAGGTCGGCGTCCTCATTACATATGAAAACGGTCCAGACCACCATTAAAAGCATGTTTTGGTTGGAGGCGCCATTTGAACGCAACCACCCAACGGCACGTATGTATAATGCAATGCTGGCTAAAATGTTAGCGCTGGACCTTCTCCCTTTTTCTTTCGTGGAAGGGGAGGGTTTTCGACAATTTGTGCCAACAGTCTGCCCTAAATGGAAGGTTCCTAGCCGGTCCTATTTTGCCAGAGTTGCGGTTCCAGCACTACATCAAGATGTGCTGGAGGTGATTTGGGCAGCTTTGCAGAAGAGTGCTGTTCACACTTTCCACCTGACAACAGACATGTGGACCAGTTGCCAAGGCCGTGATTACATGTGCATCACTGCACACTGGGTCTCTTTTGCAGGGGTTAGTGACAAGTTATATGCAGGTGTTGACAGTGACACCGTTTTTCAAGCTAGTCGGAAACATGCAACAGTAGCCATGTTTGCCATGGAGAAATCTCATACGGCAGTAAACATTTTGGAGGAGTTTAACAGTAAGGTCTTTGAATGGCTGCATCCAAGAAAGTGCATGATTGGTTATGTTTACATGGATAATGGCAGTAATATAGTTAGGGCCATGAATGATGGTGGCTATTTTAGAGTGCCGTGTTTGGCGCACTGTATTAACATTGTTGTTCAAGATTTCTTGAAAAAAGAAAACACAGTCAGCAAGTTACCGACCCCCTGCCGAAGAATCTGCACACATTTCAGCCATTCTTTTAAGGCCCAGAAGCAGCTGAGGAAACTTCAACATGACCATAGAGTGCCAGTCAGAGGACTCATCCAGGAGGTGGTAACACGTTGGAACTCAACCTTCTACATGCTTGAGCGTCTGTCTGAGCAGTGCTTGGTCATCAATGAGTATGTCTTTACACTGGGTTCTTCTATGAAAGACATGAGGCTAGAGTTGGAGGAATGGGACCTAGTTAAAAGTAACCCTGGGCGTAGTAGGCGTAGTGGGGCTATGCGAAGCTACGCGAAGTGGACCAGAAACTACGTCCACCTACGCACTTCGCGTAGCCCCACTACGCGCCACCCGCCTCCCTCCCGCCCTCGCTAAATACCACCCGCCTCCCTCCTGCCCTCCCTAAATACTGAAATAATTATTTTAAAAACAATAAAACACGGGCGCATTACTATCCATGATGGCGGCGCGGTTACCAGAGGGAGCCCCGGCGACGCAGCCGACAAGGTAAGTGGTGTTTTATTGTTTTTAAAAGAATTATTTCAGTATTTAGGGAGGGCGGGAGGGAGGCGGGTGGCGGGCAACTTCGCTACGCCCACGGAGTGGGCGTAGTGTTGCCTGCTACGCCTACTTCGCAAATGGCGAAGATGGCAACACTACGCTCACTCCGTGGGCGTAGCGAAGTGCTACGCCCAGGCTTAGTTAAAAGCCTGACAGACATGCTACGTCCTTTTGAGGTCTTCACGCGTGAAGTCAGCAGGGAGGACTCTACTTTGGGCAAAGCTATCCCATTGTTGCGCATGCTAGAGCTCCAACTGAAGGCAGTATCTTCAACGTTCAATGATACTGCCGAGCAAGACGCATATCCGTTGGCGGAGAGCTTATTAACCCGCCTAGTTGACAATAAAAAAAATACATACAGAACATTACATTTGTGCCACTATTCTGGATCCACGGTACAAAAAGGCACTGGCCAGCAAAACATTCATTCCTTTTACTGAAGCAGATGTTTTAAAGTACAAACATTGGTTAGCTCTGTCAGCCACTTGGTTCGGAAAAGAGAGGCAGGAAATTGAAGGAACCAGCAGAAGTACTACTGAATCAGCAGGCCATCTGGCGTCAAGGTCCACTTCTGTGGCCGAAGGCAGTCACTTTTCCTCACAGCTGTAAGCGACACCAGCAACGTATCATCATCCTCATCTGCACCAGGCCCAGCTATATTATTTTCAGAAGCGGATTGGATAACTCATCAAGGGTTTGCTCGTTCCAGTGTCGATGCAAAGGCCTGAGATCGTACGCAAAGTCCAGCACCCCTGGATGACCTTGAGTGGATGGTGCGGGCCTATCTGGATGACCCAACAGAGGTCTACATTGATCGCAACCCATTGCTGTATTGGTATGGGAAAATGGGTCAATGGCCACTGATCACCAAGCTGGCTCTAAATTATTTTTCTTGCCCACTCGCCAGCGTGTCTTCTGAACGTGTTTTCAGTGCTGCTGGTGCCATTGTAACTTCAAAAAGGACCCACCTCTCGCCCAAAAATGTGGAGAGGTTAACAATGATCAAGATGAATCAGCACTTCATATGACCAGATTACAAAATACGTGAATCCACGCAGGAAGAAGAGGATACCGACTTAGGTGACGGAAGTTCTTCTCTGTTACCTGACCTACTCTCGTCTCAATTCACAGAGTTTGAGGACGAGCTCTACTTCCCTGACACCTAGGCCTGAAACTGACTTCCTTTTTTTGTCCTTATTCACTTTTATTTCTGTGTGTCTTTCTTTGTTTTTCAACTTTTACCACAACAAAACTCTAATCACAACAAATCCATCAGCAGCACTGTCTTCGTCTTATTTCCTTATTGAAGGTGCCGCTGTCTGCATTCCTGGAGTTCACAAGTTCACAACTCAGTCATGCTCCTCTATCCTCCTCCTCCAGACTCCCCCTATCCATTTCCCTCAAGGCAGATGGCTGGATTACGCGGAATCAAGAAACTGTTGCTTCGTAGACGAGTTCCCCCAAAGAAGTGGGACTGGAATTACTGACTATATGCTGATTGCTGACAGTTACTTCTGAAATTGACACGAGAGGCTGCCCTGTGGGCCTTCACTTTAAGAACAAGATGCGGACAAAAAGTGGAACAGGTAATGAATAATGAGATGGCATGCAGTGGACAGCACTGGCTGTCTGGCTCTGATGAAAGCAATTGCTGTTTGTTTGTTGTGCCTGAAATGAATCTTGTGTCCTCTGTTATTATTTAATCTTTTACACACTAAATGTAACTCAAGTCTGTTTTTTTACTTTGTTTAATTCAAATTGTACTTCTGCTGCAGGGGCCACTACGTTGCATTTTTTAATATGCAAAATGTCCTTGGACTCACTGTGTGTGTCGACTACTAGACTGCGACTGCATGAACAACATTGAGTTTGCCAATATACCATGATGATGATGAGTCTTGATCATCAAACTTACATAATATCTTTTTTCTTTACAGTCACTCGCTGGGATGGATGGATCATCATCGTCGGTTTACGGAACAACTATGGCCATTTCGTGAGTGGCAAACAGGTAAACCAGTCATCAACAACTACAGCAGAACTACACGTCTGTCTAATCGTGGTATGGAATGGTCGAGCCAGTGTAGTGTTGTTATGCCAGACTCCAGACAGCAGTTCATGTAAAATTGCTGCTATGTGGCTTCATGCATACAATTAGATATGCTTTGTCTGTCTGTGTCAAAGAGGTATGCTACATCAGGTTGCTTCACTCAGTGGTGCCTGCCTTGACCATCTGCATGACCCTGGCCTGCTGTGTGCTAAGTAATTACTATCCTTGAAAAGGAGACTCAGAGTACGCACTTTAGAAATGATGCTTGTATGTATTGTAATACTGTCGCCTCTGAAACTGAAAGGGTTATTTTTTGCACTACACACCTCACCTTATATTTTTTTCTCTGTGGTGTTTTAATATCACTTCCTGTTTTTCCATCAACAATTACAGGCCGGCTTTTACCCTGTGCGATGGGAAAAACGATTAACTCAGGCTTACCATTAGCGATCCGCAATTCCACATCCGCCAGGCAGGCAGTGGACTGGACAGTGTGTCTGTCTGGTCACCAAGATTGCTCGACGGAGCGTCAGATGGAATGGAGGAGTACCGCGAATAGGAGTAATGGCTGGACGCATGCAACTTCCCAAATTGAACAGGGCAACTACAACATACAGTTACAGTATCCTCTTCACTTCTCCTTATCTTTTAAATAATGTTATTGTTGTGAACTTCTATGAGTGTGACTCTGTGCGTTTGTTTGCTCACTGCTTCAAATTCTTCCCTCCAGCTATTTGATACATTTCTTTGCTATTTTAAAAACTAATTTAATGTACTAATAAGTGTTTATTCTCTCTGAGGGCAGATAGGAAAGTAAAATTGCCTAATTACAACAGCCCTGTACTGTCAAATTGTTTCTTCATAGATAGTAAGTACTACTTTTCAGTACCCTAACAATCCATTTAGCAAACAACTTCATGCATGCACTAGTGCACTTCCTTTATGTCCTTTAAAAGATTTATGGATATCTTCGTATCCAAAGATTTGTTTTTCTTCATTTGTTGTTTGTCCATGCTGTTTTTTTCCTCTCTCCACAAAGCTTTCCCAAAAACCCCCGTTCCCATCCAATTTTCAAACCCTAACCCTCTTCCCCCGGGCTGTGTGGTTTTCATTGAGGTGTGACTAAATGACAACAATAATTCCAAACACTTGCTGGGATAAGGTGCAAGCAACCTCCTCAAATCAATTTTAAGGCAGCTAGATGAATCCTAGTATATTGTAATTCTGCTTAAAAAACACCAATGAGTATTTTCAAATCAATTCTGAATTTCATGCCCACCATCGATTGGATATATCATCAACAGCATCCTCCTACACGTGAAGAAAGGTTACGCTGCTGTGTCACTGTTCTTGTTGTAGTGGTACAAAAGGGGGTGGTGATGGACGGAGCATCTGAACCAATCAAACACTCACACCCAGTCAACAGATCTGGGGTTCATCCATCACCGTTCTTTAGCCCACTCTGCCACCCCAGTTCAGACATGGCCATATGTAAAGAGAGGAAGGCATGCGATCACACCCCCCCTGGAATTCCGAGATCATGGACCTGTGTTGTATCAAGATCTGGCGGCCCCTACCCTGGCTAAGCGGAGAGATTTCCGGCCTGTCACTAACTTTCTGAGGGAGCAAGAGGTTCCCTACTCATGGGGGCATCCGTTCAGACTTATTTTTAAGTGGAAGACAAAGCTGATCCAGGTTCGGTTGCTGGAGGGGGCCCGTGAAATCCTGGGTCTGGAGCGGCCCGCTACCCCGACTGACACCGGCGACTCCCCTACCCGACAACTGCGCCACTCCCCGGAATGGCAGAAGGTCGGCAAGCTGGCGGCAACGACGAGACCTGATCTGTCAGTAAGCCTGTGAGAAAGAGGAGCTGCAGTGGCTTCTGTGGCTCGGGCGACGGAGGCCCCAGTGGACACATGGGGACTGAGCCTTTTGCTTGGCCCCTGCAGGCCGATAACTGGTGCCGGAGGAGACTGTCTACAGGATACAGATGGGTAATGTTTCAATGTCCTTACTATGGGGGATGTCCTGCATCAGGACCTGTGTATTGGGGGGGTTAGTGCCATGTTCCTCTGCTCTTAGGGCCTGTTTGACGGACTATCGTTCACCTTTTCTTCTTGTCTTGCTGGGGTTTACGGACACATTGTTGGGGTTTGTGTTCTTCAGGGGTTTCTATGTTGTAGGGGAGAGGGGTGGTGGGGGCAGGGAGGGGCAGTGGGGTGGGGGGCTCCGCATCAGTCCCAGGTTGTTGTACGTAGGTTGTTGATTGTCCTTCCTCCACGTGCATGGCGTCGTGCGGGGAGTCTTTGGAGGCTTGTAATTTGCTTGTCATGCAATGCTGTTTTGGATATAGTATTGGGGGTTTGCGCTTTGCCATGGACACCTGCCAAATGCCCAGGTCTTTGAATGTAATGAGTCCCAATGTTAGGGGTCTCAACGATTCTGTGCAGTGGGCTGCAAGTTTGTTGTCATTGAAGGGTCCCGAGCAGTCCAAGGTGGGCAATACCTCAAGAACCATATTTAATGCTTTTCTCCCTTTGGAACAAATATGGGGAAAGATTTGAAGATTGTTAGCTTGAATGTGCGTGGCCTCAAAAGCACGTTTAAGCGCGCCGCCATTTTGTCCCTGTTGGAGCGTGCTGAGGGGGATGTGTGCTTATTGCAGGAAATGCACCTCCTCTCCAAAGATACTAAGAGGATGAGAGATAGGCGTTTCCCAACACAAGTGTGGTCCTCTTGCACTGTGAAAAAATAGGGGGTGGCTATACTGATCAGTGCCAAAGCTCACTGTAAGGTTCTGTCCCATGTCGTTGATATTAGGGGCGCTTCTTGGCGGTTAGGATTCAATGGGGATCTACACTCCTCACGGTGGGCTCCCTGTATGCTCCAAATGTCCAACAGGAACCCTTTCTGAAGTCGGCGCTTGCGGAGGTTTTAGCTTCCCTGGATGTATGTGTGGTAGTGGGGGGAGATCTGAATGTGGTTATGGATCCGGTGCTGGATCGGTCAGCTGCGCGCACTCATCAGGCGGGGGCCATCTCCCAGGGAGGGAAGCAGTGGCTACAGGAGGGGGGGCTCCATGATGTATGGTATGCTCATCACCCCCTGGAGCGCGATTACACCTATTACTCTGCAGCCCACAAAACGTATGCGCGCCTAGACCATTTCCTCGCTACTTCGTCCCTTATGCCCCACCTCTCTGCTGCAGAGATCTTCCCGCGCTCCTTGTCCGACCATGCCCTTATCTCTGTGCGGGTCGCCGGTAATGAGCAACGGCCGCCGTCATCAGGTTGGTGCCTCCGGGATTCCCTCCTCAATTCAGAATCGGTAATGGACTGCATGCAAACCACCATTACTCAATATTTTGCGGAGAACGACAAAGATGGTATGTCGCTGGGATCGGTGTGGGAAGCCCTCAAATCAGTAGCTCGGGGGGACTTCATTGCAGTTTCTGCGTCACTGGCTAAACTGCGCAGGGAGAAGCGTGGAGAATTGGAGAGGGAAGTGGGAGGCTTGGAGGCCATCCATAAGCGGACTGGGGCCCCACGCGTCTAGAGGGAGATGGAAACGAAGAGACGCATGCTTAAACATCTTGACCTCGACCGGGCAGAGTACGCCCTCTTGCGCTTGCGCCACAAATTCTATCTCAGTAGGGACAAAGGGGGCCGGATGCTGGCGCACAGGCTACGGGCTCGCACGCAGCAGGCCGCTGTCCAGTCCTTCCGGGACGTAGACGCGGTAGAGCAGACTGGCGACGCCTGTATCGCAGACTCCTTCCGGCGGTTCTACCACACGCTCTATTGCTAGGAACCATAAGACCCGGAACGAGTGAAGGCATATCTGGCGTCCTGCGGAGTAACGCCCCTCGCACAGGCATCAGCTGCAGCACTCGATGCTGAAATACACATAGAGGAAGTCATTTCTGCGATTTCGCGGTTGAAACTGGCCAAGTCCCCAGGACCGGACGGCTTCTCAGCCATTTTCTATAAATAATTTTGTAGAAAGTTAGCGCCCTTTTTAACCCGCCTCTTTAATTCCTTCTGGGAGATGGGACAAGTGACACCCTCTATGTCGGAGGCGGTGAGCACGGTTATCCCCAAGACAGGGAAGGACCCCATGGAGTGCAGCTCGTATCGGCATATCTCACTCCTCAATATCGACATGAAGCTGTTCGCTGGCATCCTAGCGGCTCGCCTGAGCTCATTCATGGATGGCATTATTGAGCCGGATCAAGTCGGGTTTATCCCAATGCGACAAGGGGGGAGAACACGAAGAGGCTTTTGCACCTCATGGACTCAGTGCACCGTTCTCGCAAGCAGGCCCTGTTCCTATCAATAGATGCTGAGAAGGCCTTCGACCGCGTCGACTAGTCATACTTGTTTGCGGTCTTGGGGGCTTTTGGACTGGGGGACAACTTTGTGAAGTGGGTGCGTTGTCTCTACACCGCCCCGCGGGCAGAGGTTCGGGTCAATGGTTGCAAATCTGCCCCTTTCCCCATAAGGCAGGGGACGCGACAGGGGTGCCCCCTGTCGCCGTTGCTCTTCGCACTCTATATGGAGCCCTTTGCTCAGCGGGTGTGGGATAACGCGGCCATACAAGGGATCCGTTTTGGTGCTGATGAGCACAGGATAAGCCTATATGCCGACGACCTTATCCTCTCGCTTACCTGCCCTCACACCTCCCTGAGACACTTGTCGAAGGAACTGCATGACTTTGGTGGCATAGCCGGCTTCAAGTTCAACTTTTCCAAGTCCCAAGTCCTTAACGTCTCAGTACCAGCTGCTGACGTGCAAGACCTCCAGAAGGACTTTGCCTTCCAGTGGGTCCACTCTCACATCCCATACTTGGGGATTCGCTTGGCTCCTACTATGGCGCAGACAGTCGCTCTCAATTACAAGATCTTAGTCGAGCAAACAACCAAATCGCTATCTGACTGGTCCCGCTTGCAGCTTGCCTGGTTTGGTCGCCTGGCAGCTGTCAAAATGACGATCCTCCCACGCATTCTTTACCTCTTCCAAATGTTGCCCCTGAGCCCTCCACCGGGTACCTTACAGAAGCTTCAGGGGCTGCTTACTAAGTTTCTGTGGAACCACAAACATCCGCGGCTTGCATCCTCGTAGATCATGGTCCCTCGGGCCAACGGCGGCCTGGGCTTTCCCTCCCTTGTCTGCACTTTATTCTTGAGTGGAAAAGACCGCTCTCCAGCAAACACTGGCTTTTCATGGATCAGGCATTGGCGGGCCGCAATATTTGGCGTGAATTGTTGCTCCCTCGCAAACATAGAGCGTGGGGCTTATGTTCTTCGCCAGTGACATCACCAACGATGAAGGCGTGGGATCAACTGGCAAGGCGCAAGGGATGGACCACTTTTCCATCGCCCATGACGCCCATCGTCGATAACCCGGACTTCCCGCCAGGCTGCTCATCACCGGTCTTCGAGCGCTGGAGAAAGGTAGGCTGCAAGAGGGTAGGCCACCTCTTTGACCTCGATGGCTTGATCTCGTTTTCTTCACTGCGCCGGGACCACTTTGCCCTCCCAGAATCTGATGCCTTTTCCTATTCGCAAGTAGCACACTGGGTGATGCAATCTCCCAACGTGGCCGATATGTCCCACCCCCTGACAGCCCTGGAACGATGGGTGATATGTAAAAAAGATGACCGCAAACTTATATCTGACCTATATGCCCTGATTGTTGCGTGCCCTAAGGCTCCGCGTACCAAAGCGCAGGTTCGGTGGGAGACGGAGCTGGGCCACCCGCTGTCACATAAAGAATGGGGAAAAGTGTTTTATCATGCACAGCACACTGCGGCCAATGTTGCAGGGGCTGAGTCGGCCTACAAAGTAGTGCCATACTGGTACCATACCCCAGCGCGTATTCACTCTTGGGATTCGAAATGCGCGGGTCTTTGCTGGCGGGGCTGTGGTGCGCTGGGCACTTTGACGCATCTGCTCTGGCACTGCCCAAAGCTAGAGCGTTACTGGACGGCAATCCTTGATGATATAGATGAGGACTTTCACATCACATTCCCCAGGACTCCAAAACATGTGCTGCTAGGGCTCCCACATCCCAAAACGTTCCCTTTGTGTTCTATGAGGGGCAGGCAGATAGCTCTAGCCTTGCTCGCAGCGCGCTTGGTTATACTTACACAACGGCGATACCCTGCTCCTCCCGACCCGAGGGATTGGATTCGACGGCTGTGCCATTTGTTGGCAATGGAGAAGCTTTCGCTGTGTGTGGATGGTAAGGGTGAGGTGTATGCTGAGCTGTGGAAACCATTTATACTCCTTCTATCTCGTGATTTGCGTGAGGTCACATGTCCCAAGTACTTGCAAATCTTACACCTTATCCCGCTGGCCCTCCAGGGTACAGTCAAATAGGAGTGGAAGGTCTGGAGTACACTGTGAGTCTGGAGGGACTTGGTGTGCATTAGGGTATTAGTGGGGCTGATGCGGAGGAGGGAGGCGGGATGGGGGTGGGGTGGTGGTGGCGGCGGTAAGAGAGTGGGGGGAGGGGTTTGTGTTATTGTTTCACTGTTTTGTTTTTCTCTGTAAAATGCAGTGAACACTAAAGGACATGGATGTTCCTCCTGGCTTTGCATATGTCTTCCCGGGTCGCCCCCCGGGGTGTAGGCCCGAAGGCTGTGTTCAAATATTGTTGGATTGTGCTCTGCCGGCCGGTGGATGTAGGTAGTTAAGCTGTGTTACGTGATGGAATACTGCTCAATAAAAATGATTGATTCTAAATTGATTCTAAATTAATAACTGTTCTTAACAGTACAGTTGTACTAGTGTACTGTCTACTGTACAGTACATCATACACCCCTTTGCGAGCCTACTCTAAAATGTCAATAAGTAATGAGTATAATAACTTACCACCGTCCGCCGCTGCTGAGCCATCCCCCACAGCAGCTCCTCCTGGTGGCACTTGTGGCGTCGCTGCATCAGCCCCTGGAGTGGACGCCTCCGCGCTGCTGACCCCGGCACTGGTGGTGTTAGGTGCCGCATCCGATGTTGTGACGCCCAGAAAAAACATGTCATATTTTTAGATGCCATACACTACCCCCTATTTCGTCTCGTAATGGAAGAAAATGTTAATACATAAACAATTTTTAATTATTGGGACTGAAAAAAAGTGACGGTTTTAGGGAGGGTGTTAACTTTTTATATGCTTAGCCATAACATGCTACACTTTGTGGCACAACTGATGAATGCTTGCTTTTTAACGTGCACCATTTTTCTAATTACAGACAGAAGATTCCATTGCCCTTCTGCCAACAAGAGCTTTTCAATTTTCACCACCTACTCCTCATCACCACCAGTACTTGAAGTTCAAACAAAGTGAGGGCTCCCGCACAGTTATTATAATAATTAGATGTGTTAAGTTGAAGTATATTCTAGGGAAGGGTGTTTAAACTTTAACGTCATCTATCACCACTGCTCGCTGGGAATACTGCGCTAAAAGTAAAGAAATTGTTTTTTTATTTCTTATTTGAAAATAAAACTTTAAAACTAAAAAACACTGTGTGGTTTTTGGTCATGAGTGAGTGAACGGAAGGGTTTGCAGTTGCACTACTGCACTTTGAGAGCATGCTTCCGTGACTCTGATAGGTCGGGACTCAGTAGTCTTCTTCTGTTCTTCTGGGTCGTATAATCATTGGTCATACACACTAGATAGTTGGTCAGGGGATGGGGGTTCAACTGACTGAGGTATGTGGAAAGTCGAACTGCACCTATCATCAACAATGTCCTATTTCTTTTGTCCATACTTCTGTATGTGCAGAATTGTCCCTGAAACACTAGTGGTATGGGATGTGCTCCTATCAAATCAAAAAGCCAACTACTAGCTTATTCTTGGTGGTCATTGACATTTTGTTGTTGGAAATTGTCAAAGCACTAACATTAAGAAGAGGACTGCACTCAAGTGCCTAGACCTATTGCTGGATTAGAGTTTTGTTTAACACCGTTTGCCGACTGGGCAAGCTTAGCTACCTACACAGACCGACTCATAATAATAGTAAATAGTAGTAGCACAGAGAGTGATAGTAGAGGCAGGATAAGAATGTAGAAACAGTCTACAAGAAGATCAAAGACTATTTTGTAAAAAATAGAATTAGGAAACAGTTTGGAATGAATAGGTGCTGTAAAAGTTAGGGAAGTATAAATATTAATATTAACAACAGAACAACTTACTGGGGCCAGCAGAAGAGACCTCGGAGGACCGATCCTGCCGACCTTGTTCCGCCGGCGTCTCTGTCGTTGTCTTGCCCAGGGAGGTGCTGATGGTCAAGAAGTAAACACAAACATGGATGATTGTTTTGTTTAAATGTTTGATTTCTTTGACCTCGGGGAAACAAATTACCAACAATTGCACTACATGTATTGACCTATCTGATCTGGTCAACTAGGAGGATAGTACAGTATTGCTGGATTCGCAGACCATCTACTTGGAAAGTTATGTAAATCACTAACTAAACCAACAACAAAAAGGTTCTACTACAACTGCCAGCACTCAGCAGCACACAACGTGACAGACACAGTCCGTCATCATGATTGCAGACCACTAAAAAATGTCCTACTACTAAATAACAAGTCATAATATACGCAACCTATCAATCCACCACTATCTCTTCTTATTGGCAGCAGGAGTACAAAGGAAGGACTAGACTTGAGTCTCTAGTCTCTCTAGCATTACGCATTTCTGTAACTACACTCATACATAATCAGGCCAAATGAGCACAAAGTTGCAAACAATTAAGCATAGTAGCAACGCCACTGAGCAGGCGAGCACCTGCAATCACAGAAGCTATTTAAACATTCATTTACCTGCAATGTAATCGAATCGGCAGCATTCTTGCTCTTCGGGAAAAACATATATTAGCAATATAACTCAGAGCTGAAGAAAACAAAGTAGTTATTAAATAGCTACTCACCAAGCCCAGTGACCTCAACGCCTAGCAGGTCGAGCAGGTCCTGCTCCTGGTCAAGGATGTCCGACGACCAGTGGGTCGCATGCTTGTAGGTGCGCCGGACCCCCGACTCCCTAAACATGGGCCGGCACACCTTAGCCCTGAGCTGGCGACACTCCGAGAGGCCATACCCTGTACCAGGCCTGCCGCCTGCTGCGATGGTCTTCGGGAGGTGGCGATGCACATAAAAGATAAGTGAGGCCACCTCCACCGCACTAAAGATCTCCCTGGCTGTGCTATCCTCCGACCTTAAGCACCTGTACGGGAGCAGGCTGTGGGGTGCAGGAGTCTTCCCCTTGCTAGGGCCGACTCCCTTTGCCATGGTTCTGGAAAACAAAAAAAGGAATAGGAAAAAGGTAAAATGAAAATAAAAGAAAAGAGAGAGAGAGAGTAAAAAGTAGTAATTAAGTATGAAAAAGTAGAAAAAAACACAAAATATAGATGTAGACAAATAAAGTGATAGATAATGATTAAAAAAGATTTTTAAAAAAGTTCAAAAAAGCAAATGATTGCAGAGATTAAAAGAGGATGGAAAAAGCATGCCCAGAACCATAGCAGTGAATGGAAAACAAGATGGTCGCGCCCATTGCGACCACATGGGTAAGTTTGCGCTATATTTTCCCTACGAGCACGCAAAAATGGACGTCATCACGTAATTGCGCCCGCACGTAGGAAATGCCCAACACGAGCATGCAACTAGCGCAAAGGAAACGGAAATACGCAACGCGAACACTGAAAACAAGATGGTCGCACCCATTTACCGCGAAAGTTACCCATATACGACAGCATGGGTAACTTCGAGGTCAGCTCTCTGAAAAAAAACCTGCGAACACGCAAAGCGCCCCACGAACACGCAAAAATAAAAAAATCCGCAAATTTGCGGATTTTGCGGACTGCAAATTCGCTTTCACACGAATCCCGTACCGCAAATTCGCAAATTTCGCCCATACTTAGTTAAGTGTTCCATGACCTATTTCTATGGTAACAGGCAGAAGGCAGACTGGGGGTAGGGTTGAAATTTATGTCGTTTGGAAAGGGTTGAAATCTGTAACCAATTGAAATGTGTGTTTGCTTTTGAATTAATGAGGGAAGCAATGTGATTTGATGTGAAGGTGTATATGTGTTCAAAATGAGAGGAAAACTGTGCCATTATTTGGTTCTCTTCAGAGGTGTTTAAAACAGAGACTCTGTATATGAAAATCTGCTGTGTGACTGATATACTTCTTATTCTACAAAACAATTTGAAAGGTGAGTTATTAATTTGTGAGGGAATATAAGGGGTGCATTTTGATTTTAATTAGACTAATGTGTTTTTCTCTAGAATTTTATTGTGACTGTGTGTGCTTTTAAAAAGTATTCTGAGATAAGCATTTGTGTATTTTGTGATAACTATGCTGTTCTCATGTTTTGGTAGAATTAGAATACAGTACGCATACTAAATGTGTTTTGGTAAAATGCAATGGATAGTGTTGGCTGTATAGGATCTCACAGTGAGTCTTGTGTGCATTTTAGGAATTATTCTGATAGAAGCACTCTATACTAATGTGTAGTAGAAAATGTTGTGCAATGTGTAGAGTCACCTAAAGTCTTGCTGAGTGGTAAATGTGTTTTGGTAAAATGCAAGGGATAGAGTTGCTGGAGTAGAATCACACAGTGAGTCTGTGCATTCAGTAATCACTCTGAGAGAAGCATTTTGGTAGTTCATGTGTTCCGTGACATGTAATTGGTTAAATACATAAACATCACTACACTATGCTACAACACTATACTACCTCAACACCATTTCACTATCCTAAACCTTAAATCTACCCCAGCACAACCTGCTATACTACCCAAACACCACTGCACTACTGTAAGCCCTTAATCTACCTCCAGCACGACAACCCACACTACCCATTCACCACTTCACTACTCTAAACCTTAAATCTACCCCAGCACAATCACCTACTCTACCCAAACGCCATTTTATTTCCTAGAACACTACCCTACCACGACCCCCTTCACTACAGAAACACCACTGCACTACTTTAAACCCTAAAACACTATCCCTAGCATGATCCCCTACAGTACATAAACACCACTGCACTATTCTAGAACACTACCCTAGCATGACTCCCTACACTACCTACACACCATTTCACTACCGTAAAGCTTAAATCTATCACAGCAGGAGCTCTATACATGTACTGTTGCAGTGACACTATCCCTAACATGATTCCCTACACTACACAAAGAGCAGTGCACTACTATAAACACTTATCTACCTCCAGCACGATCACCTACACTACCCATTCACTACTGCAGTACCCTAAACCCTAAAACACTTCTCCCGCACGACTGCCTACACTACTCAAATAGCATTGCACTACCCTAAACCTTAAATCTACCCCAGCACAACCTCCTACACTACCCAAACACCACTGCACTACTGTAAACCCTTAATTGACCTGCAGCACGGCCACCTACACTACCCATTCACCACTTTGCTACCCTAAACCTTAAATCTACCGCAGCACAACCTCCTGCACTACCCAAACACCATTTTATTTCCTAGAACACTACCCTACCACGAGCTCCTACACTACACAAACACCACTGCACTACCTTAAACCCTAAAACACTATCCCTAGCATGATCCCCTACAGTACATAAACACCACTGCACTGTGCTAGAACACTACCCCAGTATGACTCCCTACGCTACCTACACACCATTTCACTACCCTAAAGCTCAAATCTATCACAGCAGGACTTCTTACACTAACCAAACACCAGTATATTACCCTACTACTGCATTAAAAAATATGTTGTTATTTTTCTAGAATCACACTGTGAGTCAGGGTCCATTTGGGGAAATTGAGAGACAATCATTTGGTTGGTTTGTGTGTTTGCAGATATATAACTACATGTACTCTTGCAGTGACAGTATCCCTAGCATGATTCATAACACTACACACAGACCAGTGCACTACCCTAAGCCCTTAATCTACCCCAGCATGATCACCTACACTACCCATTCACTACTGTAGTACCCTAAACCCTAAAGCACTACCCCAGCATGACCTCCTACACTATCCAAACACCACTGCACTACCCTAGAACAGTACTCCACAACGACCCCCTACACTACACAAACACCACTGCAGTACTGTAAACACTAAATCTGTACTGTTGGTAAACGATAGTGACTGTTCATGTACCATGTAGTAATCTATTTACTAAAGTAAAAGTGAACCAATCATGAATTCACTCAGTGTCTTTCCTTAGAGTATTGTGATCATTTAGTTAATATGCCGGTACTAATAAAAGTGCTTCAAAGTGGTATGTACTATGTATGTACTGCTGTTACTAACTTTACAGTTGTGATTCAGGGCTAACATTTCTTAATTAGAATTTATATGGAATGTGTTTGTATAGTAATAAAAAAGTATAAATTTAAAGTTATAAATGCATATTTATTCATGATTATTTTTTCCAGATACTGTTTATCATTATTAAAAAAAGTTGTCATGCCAGACAAAAAAGAAAAGAAAAGCTCAGAAGAAGGATATTTATTTGAAAAAATGTCAAACACAAGTATTGCAAGACCAACATAATGAGTCTAAAAAGAGAACAAATTCTGGTAAGACCACAAAGGATTTTATAAAAAATATTACTAGATACAGAAAAAAAAACGGAAATGTTGAAAGCAGTGAAAATGTTGCAAACACAGAAAAAGGTGCAAACATTAGGAAATGAAAAAAGGCATTGTACATACAAAGGATACAACTTATAGTAAAAGAAGAGAAAACCAATATAAAGAGTAGTCCATAATTTACTGAAACATGCAAAGAAATGTAGAAAGAGAACACTTTTTATAAAAAGAAGAAGCATATTGAATCCATTGTTGAAAAGGCTTTTGAGGAGATTATTCATTTTAGTAATACACAGAATTCGATCACTAGATAAACCAATCCATTTAATGAAGGCAAAAATTAAGAGGAAAGAGTAATTAACCAAAGTAAGTTTTGTGATATTTTTTTAGGGGAATGAAAACACTCTTCAAGTTCTGAGCCTTTTTTTAATGAAGATAGTTATTTACAGAGCAATAATTGCTGCATGCAGTTGACACCAGTGGTCGAGCTTATGAGGTTAGAGATGGTTGTCCAATTGAGAAAGAGCAAATGGTTCCTAGAAATGCAGAAGAAGTGATAGCTGAAGAAGTTCTAGGCAGATGTCCTAAACCCCCAGTGTACACTTTTGATTATAGTAGTATTTGTAGTGTACAACAAGAATCTATTGATAAATTACGCTATTTCTTACAAGCATATTGTAAAAAAAGTGTTAAACAAAAGATGAAACTGTTGCAAGGACTAGACCTTTGCAGAGTGAGAAAATATACTGGTTTGCATGGTCATTCTTTGGCGTGTCTTTCTAGGAAAGTATGTCAAAGTATTTTTCACCATTTCAGGATGTTGGCAGTACATCATACTCAAATGCGGAAGTTAGTCAGAAGATTGTATTGTGCAAAAAGTCGAGCACTAAAGTTAAATGAGTTGAACAGTGCTCTTTTGCATGGGTCTGTATCAGATGTGAAAAGTGTTTGTGATGATATTGAGTTTTGTTACTTTGGTCCTGAAAAAGACAGTGAAGAAACTCAGACATTAATAGAAGAAAATGTTGTAGAGAATGTTGAACATAGTTGTACAAAACATTTTGAAAATGAAATTACAAAGTTTAAGGTGATTTCAGGTGAAAGGCCAAATTTTTCTTGTATTTGTTGTTGTCTAACTCACTACAAAAATCAGACTATGAGTGTTGATCTGTATTTAAAAAGTGAAAAAGTAAATAATGATACGTGGAAAGAATTTGCAACTTATTTGTTGCTAGAGAATTGTATTGATTTGGGTTCTGATCAGCGTATTTGTAAATATTGTTATAACAAATTAGATAAGAATTATATGCCCGCTAGAGCTGTTCATAATAATCTAGAGTTGGTTGCTATTCCTCCAGAACTTATAGATTTAAACACGTATGAGTCTATTCTCATTCAATGAATTCAATTCAATTCGTTTCAGGCTATTGTTCGTATGGAGCCTAAAACAGGTAAATTGCCTCCTTTAAATTCACAAAGAGGATTAAAAGGAATAGTTGTGTATTTACCGTTACCTTTAAAGAAAAATATTGAAACTATTGGTGTAGAGAGTGTAGAAAGGGAACCACTAGTAATTCTTGATAATGGTGTGCCCACTAAGAATAAGAAAATCTAGCAGGAGTTAGTGGATGTTAGGAAAGTACAAAAGGCAACATTGTATTTGATAAAAAACAATACATACTATAAGAATGTTTATATAGGAGAAGAAGAAATAGTTTTAGGAAAAGATACTGAAACGTCATGTGGACAAATTGAAAAAGTGGATATGTTAAGATGTGAAGAAATCTATGAACATTACAGTGTGCATCTACTTCATTCAAAAGAAGTGATGGGGAACACTATTGATTTGTTCCAAATGAAAAAAGCAAAAGGAACTTCAATGAGTGTATGGGAAGAGAGCTTGGAAGCTCGTTGTTTTCCACAGTTGTTCCCAACTGGAAAAGGAGGACGATATGATAACCATCCTGTGCAGATTCCTGCATCTGAATATCGGACAACAAGATGATATGCACAAGATCCAAGATTTCATCAATGTATCCCTTATATATTTCATCTTTTGTTTGAAAGTGACTTGTCTGGACTTTCATATGCAGTCAATCATATTAAAAAAAACTGGAATACATCTGCAAAATGTATCTGCAAAAGATTTTATGGATAAAGTGCACCAGAGAGATGATCATCTAGAATCTCAGTTCATTAATTTGATGGCATGTCAGCGTGGGACTTATGAATAATGGTACCGTTGTCATGGAGAACTGAAATGTATGCTACGGAACTTAGGAACTCCAACATGGTTCCTTACCCTAAGCTGTGCTGAGTACGCTTGGGATGATTTAGTAGAATTTTTTCGAGAGGCAAATTCTAATATTAAAAATATTGAATACAAGACACCTGGAGAATTGTGCTCTTTGGATCCTGTTAATGTGTGCAGGTATTTCAATCATAGATTTGAGGCTATGATGTCTTTTATTTGCAATAAATATATCCTCCTCTTGGAGAAGTTGTGGATTTCTTTTAGAGAAAGGAATATCAAGCAAGAGGTGCTCCTCATATACATATGCTGTTATGGATTAAGGACGCTCCCAAATTTGGAACAGATGGGTATGATACTGTTTTGAGTTTTATTAAACAATATGAAACATGTGCTGTACCCAAAAGCATAGAAGAAAACAACTTAAGAGCGCAAGTGTTACGATTCCAAAGCCACCGATGTGGAAGATACTGCCGACGAAAGTACAAATCTAAGGACAAGTTCTACACCAAATGTCGTTTTGGATTTCCACGTCCTGTAATATCGAAAGGAAAAGTGAACATTTTTGTTTGCGAGATACTATCACAAGAAAGTCTCCAAAAAATACCTACAACTTAAGAAGAAATGAAGAATCAAAATATATAAATGACTACAACCCAGTTATTTTGTCCATGTAGAATGCTAACATGGATATGCAATATGTTGCGGACAATTCCATTGCTGTTACTCGATATGTCACGTCTTATATTACAAAATCAGAAAAGACGGAATTGAAAGAAATGTGGGAAGAGATTTCTCACGAGAAGACTCTAAGTAAGAAATTATACAGTTTCAGTTTGAAGATGTTATTGCATCGAGAAATCGGAGCATATGAATGCTCAGATTGGTTATCATCTGCAAGTCTATACTCCAAATCTACAGGAATCATTTATGTGAGTCTAGGTCTAGCAGCAATGCGAAATCGAGTACTGAAATCTGTACAAGAAATTTTTAGCAGAAAAAGATCCAGAAAGTACAGATATTTCGAAAACGAATATGTTGGACACATATTACCCAAACAGAAGTCATCATCTTGAGAACATGTGTCTCTCTGAAGTGCTGCAAAACTACACTTTTAAACGGAATACTACAGAGAACATCAATGATGGAAAATATGGAGTCATTGGTTCCGAAGTATATTTGGTGAAACAAACGAAAATACATTTGATTAATCACAGGAAGCTGAGTTGGGACACTGCTGATAAAAGGGAATTTTACTTTTTAGCCCTTTTACAACTATTCAAACCATGGCGTTCAGAACTGGAATTACTTGGAGATTTCCAGAGCTGTGAAGATTCCTTTAATGCTTGTAAAGATAGCATACAGTCAGTCAGTCAAAATACTTTTATTCGATTATTAAAAATCAAAAAAAGACATAGATACAAATACATCACAGTGAATAAACAGCAGCAGTCCATTGAGTACAAATATAACATAAATATAAACTAGACATAATGTAGAACACAATTAAAAGCTTTCTCAGTATTGCATTTAAAACAGCCAATGTACAATTAATTCATATGCTAAAAAGGAATACCCTGTAACCTACGACGCTTTTTATTAATACGGACACACGCTACCAGATAACTTGCTACATGGAAATTGACACGTGCGCTAGATAGGAGTTGCAAAAACAAGAGAGCGGGCCTCACCTGGAGAAAACCCGCCTCTCTCAAAATCGGCAACAGATATTTTTTCCTAATTTCTGCATAGTGGTCACAAAACATCATGAAATGTTGCGTGTCCTGTGTTGAAAAATTGTCACAATCACAGGGTTTAGCGTTTTCTGGTGTGTCCTAAGTAGAAAAGGAACCAAGCATAAAATGTATTAGATTAAAACGGAATCTAGTTAAAAGAAACCGGTCGAACGGTCTCGTTACCAGAGTAAGATAAGGTTAAAGTCCAGGGGCAGTTATTAATGCATAATTTCTTCTTACAAGTGGTTTTTCCATCTCCATTGCCTCCCGTTCAACTGTAAACAAGTTTGACAGGGCAGTTTTAATCTCCCTAACATCTTCTCTTTTTATACACCCAGGAGAATGAAAGAGCTCTGGTCTGCCTAATTTCGTGAACATAGCCTTGATGTAGGCCAGCCATGGGATCTTGAGAGCTCTATCCAGAGGAAGGCAATCCTTGAGAATCAGGTGATTTAAGGAGATTTCCTGGTTAAGCCAGGTTTTAATCCAACAGATTACGGGGGCGGATTTCAATAGGTCTGGAACAAACCCCAGCCCCAGCTCTGAATGAGTTGAAAAGGTGGGAGTGGACTGTGGTACGGAGAGGAGAGATCTTAAAAATGTATTCTCCACCTTCTGGATGTTATCCTGATTTGTATATCCCCAAATAGCGGAGCCATAGGTGGCTATTACCGGGCATTTTGCTTTGTATACTTTAAGTATAGCCTGCATTGGTCTGGCTCCCAGCCGTTTGGCGAATCCCAATAGGGCCGCAGATGACCTGGCTACTGCATTGCTTTTTGACTTCTGTTGGGGGCTCCAAGTTCCTTTATCGTCAAAGATGACGCTCAAATAAGAAAAGATGGGAACTCTCTTTACTTCTTCCCCCCTACAAAAGAAAGATCTTCATTTCCTTTTTCTGCCACAGGCTCCCAGCACCATGACATGGGATTGTGAGGTGTTGATTTTCAAATCTAACGAAGTCATAAAATCACCAAAGGAGGCTAACAGTCTGTTCAGGGCAACGCCCGATCGGGCTAAGAGAACCGCGTCGTCCACATATAGGAGCACCGGAATATTGGTTACTCCTACACGCGGTACGTCCACAGTTGCCTCTGCTAAGGCTGGCTCTAAGGCATTTATGTATAATGTAAAGAGAAGGGGGGCCAGGATGCATCCTTGCCTGACCCCCCTCTCCGACTTAAAGTGACTTGTGCACCTCCCTGCTTGGGTGACTCTGACTGAGGCTAGAAGACCGCAGTGGAGGTCGGCTAAAAAACCAACTAAGGGGGGATCAATGCCCATTTCTAAAAGGACCTTCCACAGCTTTGACTTGTTGACTAGATCGAAAGCTGAGGAAAGGTCCATAAAAGCCATGTATAGGGACCCCTCCTTAGCGATCGTATATTTGCTGATTAAAAGTTGGAGATTCAGACACTGGTCCAAGGTGCTTCTCCTGGCCCGGAAGCCATACTGAGTGTTAGACATAATTCCGCTGTCCTCAAGCCAGTCTTTAAGGCTGCCTAGTATGACTCTGCCTAAGATTTTGACGGCAGAGTCAATTAGGGAAATGGGCCTGTAACAAGCCGGATCACCATGTTGTCCCTTTTTGAAGATTGGTATTATAATAGACTTAGCCCAAGACTCAGGGAAATTATTTACTCTAGAGGCATTGAAGACATTTGTGAGGATCTTGGCCCAGAATTTCGGGGCACTCTTATACAGGCCCGCTGTGACCCCGTCTGGTCCCGGGGCCTTGTTTTTTTGTGTTTCATTTATCGCTTTTTCAACATCTGCCTCCCCAAAAGCCATTATAGGCCCTAATTGACACGAAACTTGAGTCACTTGGGAGGGCTCATGGCTCGGCTGGGAGTAAATACTTCCAAAATGGGCGAGCCACAACTCATTTGGGATGGAGCATTCCAAAATATAATTCTCCCCCCCAGAGAAAAAAGGCTGATTAATAATGGCCCAGAATTTAGCACTATCCCGCAAGGCCTCTTCTGATAGCAAATCAGTCCAGGCTTCACTTTTAATCTGTCATTTACGAGCATAAATAGCTTATTTGTATATTTTCCGTAGTGTTGCTATTTGTGCTCTATTTCTGGGCGATTCCTTCAGTGCTTTATGAAGGGCGGAGTGTGCTTTAGAACAGTTATGATCAAACCATCTTTTGCCTCTTTGACTACCATGATTATTTTTAACCCTCAAGTCATTGTTTACTTCTTGGCATATTACATTAAATGCCTCAACTATCTCAGTGTTAGGGGCTGAGTGGTCCAGACACATTCCCACCTCCAATTCGACCTTGCCCAAAACATCATGTAAAAAATGTTCAGGGATCAAGTTGGCCCATTTCAATCTTCTGCCCTGAACTTTAGGTAACAAATCCGTAGCGGTTGAGACATGCGTATCTTTAAAACTCAGAAAGCCCCCTGACACCACCTCGAGTGTCACAGGGTTGTGGTCGCTACAAACAGAGTCTACTACCCTATAATTTAAAACATTTGACAAAACTAAAGATGACAAAAAAATGTAGTCAATGACTGTTCCTGTATGACCGCCCTTAAATGTAATTGGTCTTGGTCCACCAACACCACATCCTGATTCATATAGGTTCAAAGAAGCCAAGAGGTTCTCCAGAGCTTCACCTTGCTTTGTGTGTTGGAAGTATGTTGATAGCGAGTTTGGGGGCCCCTCACTATCCTCCAAAGTGCACTGTAGGCTACAAGGATGAATGTTAAAGTCGCCCATGAGGAAAACCTCAAAGATATTCTGTTTACTTCTATAGTCTTCAAGGAATTCCTCAAGGGACTAGATGTTGGTTTAAACTGACACTATCAGGCGAATTATAAAAATTAATAAATAACACAGTAGGGGATTTAATGACTGACAATTCTACAATTAAACAATTTTGAGAACCTGAGTCAAGCTGCTTTAAGACTCCATTCATATTCAATGATACTAAAAGAGCCAAACCTCCCTTTGCTCTGCCTGTCAATCCTGGAGTAGCCGGAATACTGAAGTGGACATAGCCATCCAAGAAAAAACTGTGTGTTGTGTCCCAGGTTTCTTGGAATGCTATAATATCGTGCAATTTGATGAAGCCCAACCAGTTCTCATCTTGCAGTTTAGATCTGATTCCAGCGGTATTCCAACTAAGGATTCTGCAGATGTTATCTTTGGGGGGGTTAGGGATGATCACCTCTTGTGTATTATTCGGTTTGTCTAGTCAGTCGATCTCCTCCAAAGTGCTCAGAGGGGAAGAACGATTAGACAAATTTAAGCCCCCACTCTGTGAGTTCGCTAGTCCCTGCCCCTGCCAGACACCATGTTGTAAAGAAGGATGTTGAGAGGCGATGGGATCCGACAGGTAGTGCCCGGGGAGTTCACCGCGCCCTCGGGTAAGATGTACTTTCCTTACTGAAGCCCATCGGGCTGGGGGGCCAGTAAGTACCTGATTGATGTTTCGCGGGGGATAATAATAACCCAGGGGTACAGGTCTAATGCCTGTATTTCTGAGGTCAGACCCATCCCAAAACAATCTATCAGCTAGGTCCTTCTTGCTAAAATTTACAATGATACAGCCCACCCTTCTAACCATGTTGATGAATGGTGAGATGTCATCCTCCCCACTTGAATACTGCATGCACCATTTCCTGGTTGTGCCTAATAAGTCCTCAGTGGACTCGCTGCAATTAATTTCTAGCGGGGGAACCCCTGACAGCACTGCTACAAAAGGGGCAGCCTCTGGGGGAAGATTCAACTTTAAATCACTAGGTGAGGATGCAGTTTTCCTAGTGTTAGCCTGTAAGACATGTTTCCTATTGGTGTTCTTTGTAGTTGCAAAAAGGCTAGAATGTTTTGTAACCTTCCCCACGTTATTCATCAATATCCCCAAATTAGCAGCTAATGGGGGTTGGGTCTGGGGCACAATGATTCGAGGGGTAGCGAGGGGCGCATTGGACTCCGCAGTTTCCATGTTCTCTCGACCACAATTATCGACAGTATTATAGTGTGGGATGGTATGTTGATTTTGGCTACGATAGTCCTTTATAAACGAGTCAATAGTCTCGCACCTTTTAAGTAAACCTGCCACACATGTATTCAATGAATCAACAATGTCTTTGGCAATACCCACCAACAAGGGTTCTATACGTGCATTAAACAACTCTTCCATCTTGTCCCCCAAGTTATTTACAATGTCGTAATCTGGGTCTTTGTTGGAGTGTTTAGCCTTGTGTGTGCATTTTTTGGCGCTATTGCTCCTGAACAGAATCTGTGGTCTGCTTGAGCCTGGTACCTCTTCAGGCAGTGGGTGAGGAATAGAAGACAGAATGTTAAAAGGTTCAGCTACATTGAAAGTCTCAGTTGTTACACACTGTGGCGCTGCCTCTATGGGTACTGGTAGATGCTCAGGTGTAATCGTGTTATTCAGTTCTGCCATTGCCCCTTCTGTAACCAGCTTTTTGAGCCCCAACTCTTTCTCGGCAATAGAAATTTCTTGATTAATAGCCCCCACTGCTGACGTTAAGTATAAGATAATGGTCTCCGATTTAGGTGGTACTTCAGCATCTTTACCCCCTAGGCCCTCATTGCTCATCTGTTTGTGCTTACTCATTAAGACTTTTCAGAAGGTGGCCCGGCCCGGCCCCCTCTGGCCTCTGATGGCCGCAGATGGCCCCACCCCTGTCCCGGGCTTCTCCCGGCCGCTCCCGCGCGCGACTCGCGAGGAGAGAGGCGTTCCCTCCTGTTAAGGTGCCTCCGGGCACGTAAATGACCTCACGCTCGCGCCTGCAGCCTGGGACAGCTGGGTAATGAAGTTCTCACCCAGCTGCGGCGCGGTGCTCAGCGTAGGCATGCAAGCAGGGTCCCGGGTCCCGGAGGTGTAGCTGGCGCTGAAATGCCGTTTCCCTTACGGCGTACTGGTGTAAACAGCTGTGGCCCCCAGGAGCTCAAGGCGCTCCCTCTTGTTAAGGCGCCTCCGGGCGCGTGGATGACCTCACGCTCGCGCCTGCAGCCTGGGGCAGCTGGGTAATGAAGTTCTCACCCAGCGGCGGCGCGGTGCTCAGCGCAGGCAGGCAAGCAGGGTTCCGGGTCCCCGAGGTGTAGCTGGCGGTGTGGCTGGCGATGAAATGCCGTTTCCCTCACGGCGCGCTGGTGTAAACAGCTGTGGCCCCCAGGAGCTCAAGGCTCTCCCTCCTGTTAAGGCGCCTCCGGGCGCATGGATGACCTCACGCTTGCGCCTGCAGCCTGGGGCAGCTGGGTAATGAAGTTCTCACCCAGCGGCGGCGCGGTGCTCAGCGCAGGCAGGCAAGCAGGTTCCCGGGTCCCCGAGGTGTAGCTGGCAGTGTGACTGGCAGCGAAATACCGTTTCCCTCACGGCGCGCTGGTGTAAACAGCTGTGGCCCCCATACAATGCAGTGCATTTGCAAATCATGTGAAAATGTTGAACGATGAAATTGATCAAGAAGCTACAATTGTAGCTGAGATTGCTAGAGACAGTTTTCAAGACAGTCAAAGTTCTGCTGCGCTGAGTCAAGATCCTCTAGGACAGCCAATTGTTGAAAATGAAGCAGCAATCGCCATGAATGAGGTGGAAACAGCAATGCATAAAGCTCAAGAAGATGTAACTAACTTAGCAAACTTGGAAAAACAACTAAATGTTGAGCAAAAACATATATATGAGCAAGTGACACAACAGATTGACCATGGATTACTTCATGAAAAGAAAGAGTGCTCATGCACGTCATTTCAACCTATCCGAATGTACGTGAGTGGAAAAGCTGGAATAGGAAAACGTTTTTTAATTAAATTAATTACAAGTTATCTACAGAAAACAACTGAGTTGCATTTGTCTTGTGTTGTCACTTCTCCAACTGGGTTGGCTGCACACAACATTAAAGGAATTACTTTACATTGTTTACTAATGCTATCAGTAGAGCATGAAAACAAATTGGAATACCATAAGCTATCTGGAGAAGCTTGTTGTGAAGTTTCAAGAGTCTTGAAGAAAATGAAACTTCTCATTTTTGATGAGGTAAGCATGGTATCAAACTTAATGCTTTCCTTTGTGCATTTAAGAATGCAGCAAATTCTTAAAACAGAGTATGCCGTGTTATTTGGAGCAAAACACGTAATCGTTTTTGGAGATTTTGGAGATCTACTGCAACTGACTCCTGTAAAAGGACAACCAGTATTTAAAACACTTGTGCATGAAGACACCAGAAAGTCTCTGGGTAGTGTAGGAAACATGAACATTTGGTCATATTTTGAATACAAAGAACTCATTACAAATATGCGACTGGCAAATGATGTTGATTATAGAACTATTCTCCAAGATATAAGAATTGGACTACTAACTGAACATAGCAAACAAGCTTTGCAGACTCGATTACTTTCCAATTTGTTTCCAAATGAAAACGTACTTCCAGAGAAAATATACATGAAAAGTGCAGAAAAGAAATCTGTAATCTGCTTAATGCCAACACTGTGTGAGTGTTCTATATTCAACGAACAACTTTTGAAACTGGAAAATGAAGAAATAATAAAAATGGAAGCCATCGATAAAATAGAGCATGAAGGAATCACTGTTGTTTTGACTGAAAAATTGAAGACAAAGTTGGATTCTTTAGAAAAATCAATATCTAAAACTGCTGGTTTAGAAAAGAGTCTATATGCATGTAGAAACTGTCAGATAATTTTAAGGCGTAATTTGGATGTAGAAAAAGGTTTAGTTAATGGAGCAATGGGAAAAGTTGTGGATTTTGTTAATTATCAAAATTAAGATGGTATTAAATTCTTAAAGTTTAAATTTGATCAGATTGAAGAAGTGAAACAAATTGGTTGTTGTTCTGTTTGTTGTTAAAGACTTATATGTCGGTAGAAAACAGTTTCCACTTCCTCTGGCATTTGCAGTGACTATTCATAAATCTCAAGGTTTAAGTATCGACAGTGCTTTGGTGAACATTGGAAATACTGTGTTTAAAGAGGGTATGGCATATGTTGCTTTGTCGCAAGTCAGAACATTATCTAGTTTGTTTTTGATTGATTTTGATGATTCTAAGATTACTGCAGATGCCAACTGTGTCAAAGAGTACAATAGGTTAAGAAGAACATATGCTCCTAATTTAGTTCAATATCCTGTATTTGAAAAGTGTGTGGTTGGTCAAAAAAGAAGGAATGAGAATATCTGTACTGAAGGTGTAAAGAAGGGAAAAAAAAGATAATGTGATTGCAAGCAAAAAGAAAAAGGACACTGTTGAAGAGATTGTTGGTTATCGGTTTGAAAATAGTTATGATGTCAACTGCTATGCTAATGTAGTGGTCAATGTTTTTTTTTTCTTGAAGCAGCAAATTATGGAGAATCGTGAAAAAAGATTTTGTTCTTTGTTGCATTCAGTTCATGAAAAATTGAGAACAGATAAAAGTAAAATACAAAGCGTTTCTGATGTTCGTAATCTTTTGGGTGAATGTTCTGGTTCTACACAATTTACACAACATATCCAATAAGATGCTCAGGAATTTCTGATGTATATGCTTATAGTATTGGAAAATTAAGGTGTATATATAGAGAATATTTTTGGCCTTTGTGAAAATTGTATGTATACATGTAGCACTAATGTAGATACTGAAAGATTTCTATATTTGACATTACCGGACTGTAAATCAGTGTCTTTCAGTAAATTAGTTAAAGGTGCAAACCAAAACATGGAATGTAGCCAATGCAAATCAGAAATGTTATCAACCTTATTTATACAAAGATATGGTCCCTAGTAAACTGCACTGAGTTTGCCAGTAAATCAAATGCTACTATTGGGCTTGCAGCACTGATTGTGCCACCCACATGAGAAGCGCTGAAAAGATGTCTCAAGCCTGCCACCGTGGTGCCTGCGTGCAGTTTGTTAACAGCCATGTCGGCTTGGCAAGTGCACCCACTTTCCAGGCCCTAACCTTCCCTTTCTTACACATAGGACACCCCTAATGTAGACCCAATGTACCTCCCTGGGCAGGGTGCAGTGTATGGGAAAGGTCGGACATGTACTGGTGTGCGTAACATGTCCTGAAAGTGAAATACTGCCAATCTCGTTTTTCACTATTGAAAGGCTATCTTGCCCCATAGGACAGAATGGGTAATGCTTTGTAACATTTTACAAGCATATTTTCCCATAAGGATAAGATAGAAAAATTTAGTTTAGTACCCTGAATTCAGAATTTAATAACACATCTTTTAGTAAAGATGGTTTTTAAATTATGTGTTTGAAAATAGCCCTTTTAAAAAGTGGCTATTTTCTTGTTCAACCTTCCTGTGTTTCTCTGCTTCTTTGTGGGTTGACTGTCTGTCTTTGGAGTGACAGGGGCAGGGCAGGTGCAGCGGCTCCAGGAGTCTGGATGAGTCAGCTCTAGGCTGAATAGGCCTGAACTGCATTTGGAGTAGTGGGAATAGTAGCACCTGTCTTCCAAATGCTACCTCCGCTCCCCTGTGGTGTGTCTGAAGCCAAGGCTCACACTGACAATTGATGTTGTTGTGCACTTGCAGAGTGCCCCCAGAACTGGTTTGAACTGGGCTCAGAGCCCTTTGCACAAAGAGAACAAAGGCATTTTGGGGTATAAGTATCAGACCCAAACCTTAGACCATTCCAGGAACTCAAGAGGAGCCTTTGCCAAGGATAAGAGCTGGAGAGACTGAGGAGAAGTACTGCCCTTGCTGTGTGTCTGGAGGTGGCCTGCAGTTGCTGTTTCTGCCAAGGAAAGGAGAAGGACTTTGATGTGTGCTGTGTCCCCTGCTTGAAGGAGGTCTCCAAGGGTCTGAAGTGTGCTGGCCTCCTGTTCTGAAGTCTCAGGGACACAAAAGACTTCCTGCAAATCTGCAGGTGCTGCTGTACTCTGCCATCTGTGAGTCCTACCCTTGCCTGAGGTGTCTCCTTCCAGTTACAGGGCCTCAGAGGTGGGGATTTCAGCTAATCTCTGCAAGAACCAGTGCAAAGCCTTGCAAATCCATGCAAAGTCTCAAGAAACAGATGCCAGATGGCGCGGAGCCTCGCCAAGTCGCACAGGGTGACGCAAAGCCTCGCCGTGCAGCCCCCAGCACTGACGCCGGAAGCCTCCGGCAAGTCACGCATCATACCTTTGCAACAAGTTTTCCACGCATCACTCGCAGACCAGAACCGTCTTGGATTTCGATGCCTCACTTCCCCCTAAAGTTTGGATTTGACGCCGAACTGTTGCCTAGCCTCCCCAAGGACTCAGGAACTGACGCATCACTGTGTTTTCCAATGCTTCCTTTCTCTGCGGGTGTTTGACCTTGTGAATTTTGACGCATCTTCAGGTACTCTGTGTAAAAGTCACGCATCCATAGTTTTCTATGGTATAAGTTCTTGAAACCTTTTGAAAGTCATATTTTTAACTGTGTATGTTGGATTTTTGTCATTTTGGTCTTGTTAAGTTGGTGTTTTCAATGTGTTACTGCGAGTGTTGGTAAAAATACTTTACACATTACCTTTGGGATAAATCTGTCTGCTCCTGTCATGCTACCAAGGGGGTGAGCAGGAGTTATGTAAAGTGTGTATCCCCCCTTACCCTGACTAGAAGCAATGGTCTTATTTGGACAAAGGTACCAACCTCTGCCAAGTAGAGACCCCCATTTCTAGCACCATTGAAACCTTAAGCCTACTTGCAATATGTTCTATATTAGTCTCCTGAGATTAGAGTCCTCAGCAATCCATTTGCTCGGTCATCTCGTTTCTTTCAGGAGATATGCACAAAGTCATGTAAGCATGATGACTGCAGGTGAATGACATGATTCTTTGGGTTAGGCTGGGGGGAGAAGGACAGGGGAGCCTAGAGGAAGAAAGTGACCTGGCCTGATTCAGGACCCCATGATAGCAGGGGCCACATGTTCGATGGACATTCCTTTGGTGAACCAGGTGCAGTGGCAGTCGCTAACCTACAGGCATTTTCAGTTGCAGCAGGTCAGCAGACAGGCTGGTGCTCTATTGTCCAGGCGATGCAGAAGTTTGCAATAGCCTTCACTCATCGCCAAGCGTCAGCAGTAGTTGGAATTATCATGGCAGCAGCTGTTGGGGCTGGGGGCACCATGGCACCTAAAAAAATTGCCGAGTGCCCTCTTGTCCTGGTTTTGGGGGATCAGCTGTGAGCTGACAGGAAGCATTTTGGTCTGTCCATCGCACAATGGTGCCTGTCTTGCACAGGGTGCACAGGGAAAGATGGGAATTCTCCTGCAACCTTTGCAAACCTGTCTCTCGCTCTGGAGTGTTGTCAGCCCCAGTGGTCCAATGGCTGAGCAGATGAGTGGGTGGTAGGGCAGGGAGAGTGCCGGCAGTATATTTGCCAATGAACTCGCCATGAAGGGGCACCTACCTCTCTATACTCAGAATAACAGTTTTTTAAGGACTGCTATATGATGCAAAATAAATTGGCTCTTTTAAATGTCAATACAACAGCCATTTGGCTGGAATGGAAATTATCTGTTTTAATTGTAGTGCTTGCTGCCACAGAATTATTTTTTCATTAAAATGTACATAAAAAGATGTCAATATTACCAAAATTGGGACTTGATTCAGCCACGGCCCATGCAGGTAAGAACGGTGGGACCGCTTGGGTGGGATTTTGACAGATCCCATTGGCGCCGAAATACGGATGACAAGCTGGGCACTTCGAATATAGCAAAGCAACAGAATCGACATCTATAGAGACCGGCTTGTAGAACCTTACATCTTTATGGCGCACATGTGTCCTACCAATTGATATGATTTAAACCACTAGACAAGTTACCGATAAGGTGGATTACACCCACGAAGAAATGTTACCATATAGGAAGTGCATTCTTGGGAAGAGACTTCTCTAAGAGGATATATCTGGATACGCAGTACTTCGATCTTCGTTCTGATTCCTAACCCCACCACCCATGAGACCCTCATCTGTTATTTTAAACAGGTACCAGTGGTTAGATTACATCATTTTTGGAAATAGACAGATTGCCAGTTCATAAGTTTAGCGATCGGCATGGTAATCAGGTCCTTCTCTATCTGGTGTTACCGCGCATTGGAAGATGTGGCTTTTTACTCTTATCTATACTCACAGAAGATAGCTCCATTCAATAAATTCTTTATTCAAGATTGAAAGGTCATTCAGCCAGTAAGTTTGCCTCCCCATAGGTTACAACATGGCTTTCTAATTTCCCTACTTTATAATATGAACACATAGTTTACTTAATTAAGTGGTAACTCTAAGTTTCACAGGAACTGTAAAACTTATGGGAATTTAGAGGTAACAGCATAGGATTGTACTTATAGGAATGTATAAATTATTGTATTAATTGCACACTTGTATATAGAGATTGTAAATACACTTATTTTTTTATCAAACTGCATAGGTAATTGAATAATGTATAGTAGATAATTGACAGTGTCGCTTTGTACTCCTCACTTTTGGTTAGGGTGTCCTCATGGAAAGAAGGAATTAAATATAATAAAATGTTTAAAGCTAAGTTTGTTGACCCTGTATAAAAATATATGTATAAATAAAATTGTTTCTTTACTTTTCACCAGTTACCAAATTGAAATTGTACAGAATTTCCTGAGGAAGGCAATGCCGAAACGCGTTGATTTGGAAATATTTGGTTCTGTATATAATCATGTTCATTCATCAATTTTGTAGACTGTATTTTAATTTGGGTGTTGAATAGAAAGACTTATGTAAAGAAAATTGTACAAATATCATCTTGTTGAATGTTAAATGAATTAACTGTTTAAATACTACTATATGTACAAATTGCCACTGTTTTGACAACAATATGATAGGAAAAAGTATTGATAATACATTAAAAAAATAAACTAATAAAAATGTATACTTTTCACATGAAACACTATTAGATGAATCATTTAACATGGGTTAACTGTCAGCTTTATGATAAAAATATGCACATAGCCCGGTGCTTATTCTGTCTTTTCTAAAAACTTTTGACAGACGACGACATGGGAAAAATAAATAAATAATTAATTTCCCCTCGTCGTTGTCTGTCAAAATGCCCCCAACCCGGCCCCACCACTCTTACCTCCACAGTCCGCAGCTGCCCTGGTTACAAGTATTGTAGCATTCCATGTAGAGATTCTGTGTCTCCGGAATTACTGTTGCCTACCCAGAATCTGTACCAATATGCGTGAAAGACCTCGAAATAGGGAATAACTGCACAGACCCAGAACTACCAGAACAATTCTGCACAGAAGGGGGATTAACCAGAAATTTACCACTGGTTCTGAGCATGTAGTAAATGCACAATGTGTGGGTCTTACAATACAATAAATGTCCTGTACAAGGTGTGGGTGGCAGGTGAGGGGAAGATGGAGGGGAGGGAATGGAAAGATGCTGAATGTCAGGGAGCAGCAGTGCAAGCTCCCCCGTTCCTTAGCTGTGGGTCACGCGGGTGCTGGGAAAGTGGATCCAGGCTGTTCTGCATCCATTTCCTATGCAATTATACTAGACATAGGGGTCGATGATGATGGCGGTGAATCCGCATCCTCCGGGCCGGTGGAAGTCACTGTCGGCCCGGAGGATGCGGATTCACCGCCGCGGTCCTTGAAAACACCAACCGCCAGATTATGATGGCGGTGGGATCAGCGGCGGACGGCAGGTCCATCCGCCGATGATCCGCGGGGTGTGGACCACATTGTGGTGACGGTGTCTGCAAGACACCGCCAGCCATATTATGAGGTGTGCGGAGACATGCTTTCCACGGCGGATATTCCGCCGTGGAAAAGCATGTGGACCTTTGCTTCTGGGGGCCCCTTCTGGGCCCCCAGGGTGTCGGGGGTGGTGGGTGCACATGGGGGGTACCTATGGTACTCCCCTGCGGTGCCTGCCGCTTTGTGCATGCACATGCAAAGCATGCATTTTTTACTTTGCTGCGGGTGCTGCTTTAAGCAGCAACCGCCGCAATGTTAAATATACAGGATGTGACCGCCAGGGTGGCGGTCACATCCTAATTCCTATGGATGGAACGCCGCTGCCCCAGCGGACATCCTAATCAACACCATAGTGTCTGGCTATTTTCTGGCTTGTAAAAATGGGGCCCTCACACAAAAAATCCAGATGCGGGGACATCAGACCCCTATAATTGCGTGGAGTTGAATTCCAGTTGGGCATTCCACTCTGCACAACTTATAATCATTGTCTCAGTGGGAACACTTCATACCTGATATTTCTAATAGCAGGTACATTCATCCATAGTGTCCTCTTAGTTTCTAAGGAACTATGGAATCATATGGAATTGCACAGTGACAAAGAGGAGAGCAGTTTAATGTTGCTTATTTATCTAATTCTGAAAAAATATTCTAATCGAATTTAAGGAGTGGGTTTGGTTTAATTGACACCATGTATCTATTTACAATTTTCTAAAAGGGCTGGCTATGTTGAATGCCTTGAATGTTCAGCTTTTCTTTCTTCTGACTGTTGAACTGTTCAAGATAAACATGAATCTGGTACACAATAGTTTATGTTAGATTCAGTTCCAGTGGGTACCCCACATTACCTGGGCCAGTGCCATGTCAGCTGCTGCACTGATGATAATGAAAGGAAGGGGTCCCAGTGTATCACGGGGATTTATTTGAGTAAGTGAAACACAATTACTAGAAGAACAATTGTTTAGATCCACACGGTTTTATTCACAGTGGGATGTAGTATAATGTACAACTAATATAATGCAATAAACTGTATTAAACGTCATACAGTGCCCCACGAGGGAAAGGAACGTGATGGTGAGGAAATCGTGAAGTGAAGGGATCATGTGACAGTAAAATCAGTTGTCATGTGACAGTAAAATCAGTTGTTTAGGCATTTACTCATGCCACCAATAGGGTAGCAACAACTTGCATATCACATAGTAAATTATTCACATAAAGGCATACGACACCAAGTACAGCATATATACAATTGTTGGTGTGAGGTCGCCACAATACAGAACAAACAGTCGACGTTTCGACCCTCTTGTAGCTGCAGGATAGATTAACCTTGCTGTAGGGTCTTCATCAGGACCATAGTGGGGGAGTGGGGGCAAAGGACCTAATAGGGGTATAATGATTTCAGATTAGAGGGTAGAAATCAACCTCTATGTTGAACACACAGGTAGAGAAAGCTAATATAAACATCGTGCAGATAAGCACATTACATTGTTTAAAAAGTACTTCATGCTTACGCAATTAATGGTAGATTAATTAGTAACGCTGGGGAAAGGGCAGATGCGTGTCGCTACACGGGTACATGCAAACAAAGATACCCAAATGGGTGGGAGGGTAGGTCATCACCGCACGGACTTAATTGTGCGTCCCTCCAACGAGAGACCAAAGGATGACTAACAGGAGCGGTAGCCATTAACACTCATAGTGGAGGTGAGATTGAGGAGTTATAGCCTGTGACCAAGCATGCGGTGGCATTGACTCACATTGCGAGCCCGTCTACAACATAAGTGGTGTGTGACGGTAGCCGTGGATTTGATTTATAGCAATGGTGGACATACAAGATTAAATTCCATTTAAGGGTCAGAAAAGGATTCACTACTAGTGGCAAAACGGGAATATCCGTATGGCGCTTACCAAAAGTCCGCGTGCAGTGGGATCTTTGGGCGGAGACTCAGATAGTTAAAAACAGGTTGAAGAATAATACCGCATCTGAAAGAGGGAGCGAATCATAGCGTAACATCAAAGACATAATTGTGGCGAGACAAGGGCGGACACCTTAGAAAAACGGCTAAGCGGCTTACCGATTTCAGGCGATATGTAAATTGTGCGTGGTCACAGTCGCGGTTGTCAGACTTCAAGGAATTGAAGGATGAGTCTGAGGGAGGTACAATAGGGAATAGTGATTCAGGATGAGAGGTCTTAAGTACAGAATAACTTACTCATTGTGCGAGCCGTATAGCTTACCGATATCATGGCGGCATGGGGATTGTCCGCGATCGGTAGTATCAAGAGTCGATTATTCTGAGACGTCCTGATACGAGATGAGTCTGAGGGAGTTAAGAATGGGGGATATTAAATCATACTAGTCTTAAAAGAGAGCGGGATGTAGCTCTCAGAGGCAGAATGACTTACTCGATCGAGTTTGATGGCTCTGTGCGCGAGTTGCGGTGCGAATGCCGCGCTTCCTATTTTGCTATGGGAGTCATAGCGACAGGTCACGTGGTGGCCGCAGGGAAGAATGAAGCTAGTAAAAAGACCGCTTGGTCAGGCATAATCGTTGTGACAGCAGGGTAGTCGAGTAATAAAAAGGCAACTTACATTATAAACAAGAAATACATTGTAGAATGGAAAAGAACAATAATGATAATTGAATTGAAGACTGTATATGAAAACCTGCGGGTGAAAATTCAATGGCGGATATTGGGTCGACAACACTATTTACAAATTTATCGCTGTATTGTGTGATTTGCCCTGATTGCAATTAATGTGGTTATTGGAGCATACCTCTCAAACATGAGGGTAAAGGCTCGGCATATCGTTAAATCACAGGTATTGCAATGGCGTAGCCACATATGTCAATGGTAAGGCTGCATTCCTGAACAAAGGCGAACTGGCCATGACTGCAAACAATAAGGTTAATGGAGCGTACCTCTCAAGCATGAGGGTAAAGGCTCTGCATACAGTAAAAACACAGATATTGCAGTCGCGCAACAATGCATGGCAGATGATGGGGCCACAATGCAGACAACGGTTGAAGGCAGAATAATAAATATTGCTAATGGGGAAAAAATTATTCCAGATATATTATGGTAAAATGGCCAGTTGGGAAAAAGAACTGTCGGATTCATTCAGACCAGTTTCAATGGAATTGAAAAAGTGCATCCATTTTAGTTCTCGTGTGTTGAGAATGTCCGAAATGTTACCACCACGTGGTCCAAGTGTTATTTTTTCAATGACCAACCATCGTAAGCTTTCTGGTGAGTGATTGTTCAATTTGAAATGTTCCGCAAGTGGAGCACCTTCAACCTCACAGCGAATACGACTCATGTGTTGCAGTACACGTGCTTTGATTTTTTGCTGAGTCTGCCCAATGTAGATCTTCTGGCATGGGCATAAAATAGCATAGATGACATTGCTAGAATTGCAATTACTGAAGCACTTCAATTTGACAGTCAAATGAAGATAGGTAAAATCTTTAGTTTGTATTGTTGAGTCACAGGCCTTGCAATGCCCACATTTGGAGTGCCCAATTACCGGTGGTAGATTCCATAGAGTGTTGATCGTTGGGTGACATTCAGGGGGTAGAAAAGAATTCACGACATGGTCCCTGATGCATTTGGCTTTCTTAAAAGCATGAAGCGGTGTCAAGGGTTGGCTGATCTCGTCCGAGACCATGTGCCAATGTTTGTTGAGAATTTTTTTGATGGTGTTACTTTTGGTGTTAAACGTCGTGACACAAACAATGCGGCTCTCCTGATCATCCGTTCTTTGTTTAGGCACTAGTAATTCCTCTCTAGGATAGAACCAAGCCCGTTTGCGGGCTTTTCTAATCAAGCGTCTGGGGTAGCCTCGGCTCAGCAATCGATTGGACAGATCCTGAGATTCTGAGAAGTAGTCATCTTTGGCGGAACAATTACGACGTATCCTCAGGAATTGCCCGAAGGGCAGGTTATCACGAAGGGCTCGTGGATGATGGCTGGTATACGCCAGTAAGGAATTCCTCTCCGCTGGTTTTCGATATAGTTTGGTGCAGAGTTTGCCAGACTCATGGTAGATTGTGACATCCAAAAAATCAATGGAGTGATTGTCTGATGAGATTGTGAATTTGACGTGTTGAGATTGTTCGTTGAGCCAGGTGAAAAAATTATTCAGTTGATCTTGGCTCCCATTCCAGATCAAGAGGATGTCATCTATATACCTCATCCAGAGGCCAACTTGGTCTCTGAATGGGTTAAGTTGACTAAGAACAGTATCCTCTTCGAATGCTGCCATATATAGAATGGCTACGTCAGGAGCAAAGGGAGCGCCCATCGCCACTCCGGAGGTTTGTAAGTAAAAATTGGTGTCAAAAAGGAAAAAGTTGCGGGTCATTGCGATTTTCAGTAGAGCTACAATGAACTCCGATGGTACTTGAACAGGTGCTGGACGTGTGTCCAGACAGCGGGCAATGACCGTGAGGGCTTCCTGTTGAGGGATGCAGGTGTAAAGGGAGACGACATCACAAGTGGCTAATCTTTGATGGGATGGGTCAAATGGGATGCTCTCAATTATATTAATGGTGTGCATGGTATCACGAATGTATGAAGGAGTGGTCTCTGCTAGGGGTTTGATGAAAAAGTCAATGTACTTTCCCAATGGTTCCAAAATGGATCCGCAGCCGGAGACAATCGGCCGGCCAGGTGGACTTGACATGCTTTTGTGCAGTTTGGGTAAAGTATAAATGGTTGCCAGACGTGGGTGTTTGTTGTTGAGGAACTGGAACTCATTTTCTGACAAGAAGCCCAAATCCAAACCTTCTTGGGTGATTTCGAGGATCTCAGTAGCAATGGATCGAGTGGGGTCCGATCTCAATATTTGGTAACAGTTTGTGTCCTGTAGTTGACGTAGAACCTCAGATTTATATGCAGATTTATCCTGTATCACTATAGCACCGCCTTTGTCGGCCGGCTTAATCACGACTTGGGTGTTATTGGCCAGTGTCTGTAATGCTGTTTTCTCGGATTTGCTGATGTTATATCGAACAAAGGTTTTGTCCTGTAAAGCCCGCTGTACATCACGCCAAACCACCATTTCATAAGCTAAAATCTGATTGGACATCGTGCTGGCATATGGAACAAAAGTGGATGGTGGTCGTAAGCCTGTAACAGATGTTTTTGATTGTGTGACGGAGTTCCGGAAAAAGTACTTTAGTCGGATTTTCCGAAAAAATTTGAATAGCTCTGTTTTTACCAAGAAATGGTCAGGATTGTATGTAGGGACATATGATAATCCCTTACTGAGTACTTGAATTTCCGTATTGCTGAGTGGTTGCTTTGAGATGTTGATAATAGGATTAAGAGTTTCAGTTTGTCTAGAAGGATCTACCAGCGGTATGTCTTGTTGCGAGTCACCCTCTCGCCGTGCAGTTCTGGTTGGAATTGAACTTGTTTGGGTGGTTGTCCTCGTCCTCCATTCCAGTTGGTTTGGTTCTGCTGGGAACCACGTTGATTTTGCCCGCGGGGCCATGAATTGCCTCTCCCTCGTGGGGGTCGCCAAGACCCACGGCCTTGTCCTAAAAAAGGAGGAAAAAGCTGAGGTGGGTAGTTATAATCAAAATACGTATATTGATGGCTTGGACCTGCGGAGTCCGGCTCTCCCTCAGAACTATAAGACGAATCTGAAAAGGTAGGGTAGTTCCGTCTACCTCTAAAGTTGCCCCGGCCTCTGTTGGTAAAGCGGCCTTGGGTATCCTGTTGGTAATAATCGTCTTGTAGGTATGGATATGTCTTTTTTTTGTCGTAGAGCCGAATATCCCGTGCCAATTTTTCAAGTTTGCGGTTTTGGGTGGTTACATCAAAGTCCTTGAGTGTGGCTTGTAGATTAGTCAAGGTATCCTTTGCGTTTGCAAAGTTAGAGTCAGTCGATATTTCGGCTTTCAATGCAGCGATTTCAGCGGTGAGTTGTATTACCTGGTCTTTGGCCGTTTCGACGCCCAACACCATCCAGTGGCGAGAGCAATTGTTTGATATGTGGCTAAAGCCTTCTCTAAATTTGGGGACTTCTATAAAGATAGCCGTTTCTATCTTAATTTGTAGTCCAACCGGGATTATGTTCTCTTTCAGGTACTTCGTGAGCAAATGACCGTGCCAGCGGGTACGCACCAGTTTTTTCTCCAGGCGTTCAAGACGTGAAATGTTGTCTTTTAGTGAGAAGTCAATTGTAGGAACATCAGATTGAAAGAAAATATTGTCAGGGTTTTGAAGCAATTTGTCAATATAGTCCTCGGAGTAGGACAAGAGCTATCTTTCTACCATATTGTGATGCTAGAGTGAAAAAATCAAGAACAATGGGGAGGGAAAGGGGAACCTCGCAGACATGCGTCTGCTCGAAGTAGTTTATGCGCAGGGGGGTATACCCATTTGTAGTCACTGGGACCTGGGTTGAACTAGATAATGAAAGGAAGGGGTCCCAGTGTATCACGGGGATTTATTTGAGTAAGTGAAACACAATTACTAGAAGAACAATTGTTTAGATCCACACGGTTTTATTCACAGTGGGATGTAGTATAATGTACAACTAATATAATGCAATAAACTGTATTAAACGTCATACAGTGCCCCACGAGGGAAAGGAACGTGATGGTGAGGAAATCGTGAAGTGAAGGGATCATGTGACAGTAAAATCAGTTGTCATGTGACAGTAAAATCAGTTGTTTAGGCATTTACTCATGCCACCAATAGGGTAGCAACAACTTGCATATCACATAGTAAATTATTCACATAAAGGCATACGACACCAAGTACAGCATATATACAATTGTTGGTGTGAGGTCGCCACAATACAGAACAAACAGTCGACGTTTCGACCCTCTTGTAGCTGCAGGATAGATTAACCTTGCTGTAGGGTCTTCATCAGGACCATAGTGGGGGAGTGGGGGCAAAGGACCTAATAGGGGTATAATGATTTCAGATTAGAGGGTAGAAATCAACCTCTATGTTGAACACACAGGTAGAGAAAGCTAATATAAACATCGTGCAGATAAGCACATTACATTGTTTAAAAAGTACTTCATGCTTACGCAATTAATGGTAGATTAATTAGTAACGCTGGGGAAAGGGCAGATGCGTGTCGCTACACGGGTACATGCAAACAAAGATACCCAAATGGGTGGGAGGGTAGGTCATCACCGCACGGACTTAATTGTGCGTCCCTCCAACGAGAGACCAAAGGATGACTAACAGGAGCGGTAGCCATTAACACTCATAGTGGAGGTGAGATTGAGGAGTTATAGCCTGTGACCAAGCATGCGGTGGCATTGACTCACATTGCGAGCCCGTCTACAACATAAGTGGTGTGTGACGGTAGCCGTGGATTTGATTTATAGCAATGGTGGACATACAAGATTAAATTCCATTTAAGGGTCAGAAAAGGATTCACTACTAGTGGCAAAACGGGAATATCCGTATGGCGCTTACCAAAAGTCCGCGTGCAGTGGGATCTTTGGGCGGAGACTCAGATAGTTAAAAACAGGTTGAAGAATAATACCGCATCTGAAAGAGGGAGCGAATCATAGTGTAACATCAAAGACATAATTGTGGCGAGACAAGGGCGGACACCTTAGAAAAACGGCTAAGCGGCTTACCGATTTCAGGCGATATGTAAATTGTGCGTGGTCACAGTCGCGGTTGTCAGACTTCAAGGAATTGAAGGATGAGTCTGAGGGAGGTACAATAGGGAATAGTGATTCAGGATGAGAGGTCTTAAGTACAGAATAACTTACTCATTGTGCGAGCCGTATAGCTTACCGATATCATGGCGGCATGGGGATTGTCCGCGATCGGTAGTTTCAAGAGTCGATTATTCTGAGACGTCCTGATACGAGATGAGTCTGAGGGAGTTAAGAATGGGGGATATTAAATCATACTAGTCTTAAAAGAGAGCGGGATGTAGCTCTCAGAGGCAGAATGACTTACTCGATCGAGTTTGACGGCTCTGTGCGCGAGTTGCGGTGCGAATGCCGCGCTTCCTATTTTGCTATGGGAGTCATAGCGACAGGTCACGTGGTGGCCGCAGGGAAGAATGAAGCTAGTAAAAAGACCGCTTGGTCAGGCATAATCGTTGTGACAGCAGGGTAGTCGAGTAATACAAAGGCAACTTACATTATAAACAAGAAATACATTGTAGAATGGAAAAGAACAATAATGATAATTGAATTGAAGACTGTATATGAAAACCTGCGGGTGAAAATTCAATGGCGGATATTGGGTCGACAACACTATTTACAAATTTATCGCTGTATTGTGTGATTTGCCCTGATTGCAATTAATGTGGTTATTGGAGCATACCTCTCAAACATGAGGGTAAAGGCTCGGCATATCGTTAAATCACAGGTATTGCAATGGCGTAGCCACGTATGTCAATGGTAAGGCTGCATTCCTGAACAAAGGCGAACTGGCCATGACTGCAAACAATAAGGTTAATGGAGCGTACCTCTCAAGCATGAGGGTAAAGGCTCTGCATACAGTAAAAACACAGATATTGCAGTCGCGCAACAATGCATGGCAGATGATGGGGCCACAATGCAGACAACGGTTGAAGGCAGAATAATAAATATTGCTAATGGGGAAAAAATTATTCCAGATATATTATGGTAAAATGGCCAGTTGGGAAAAAGAACTGTCGGATTCATTCAGACCAGTTTCAATGGAATTGAAAAAGTGCATCCATTTTAGTTCTCGTGTGTTGAGAATGTCCGAAATGTTACCACCACGTGGTCCAAGTGTTATTTTTTCAATGACCAACCATCGTAAGCTTTCTGGTGAGTGATTGTTCAATTTGAAATGTTCCGCAAGTGGAGCACCTTCAACCTCACAGCGAATACGACTCATGTGTTGCAGTACACGTGCTTTGATTTTTTGACTGATGATAGCAACTCTCCTTTCCCATATTATTGCCTGAGAGTGAATGATTGCCCATCGGTATATTACCTGCATTTTCATGTGTACCTATGAAGGTTGAGAGGTGTGCCTGCCTGCATATCTGTGTTTTGTGTGCCAGAGGGGTTGTTTGTAAGTTTCTCCCAAACGGAGCCAGAACAATAGCCTTGTTAATCTTGTTATAATTTTACCTCACTTCCTCTCAGCTCACTCCAGACTCATATCAGATATCACAAACTATTTCAGATCTATTTTGGGTGCCATACTGCAATTCCATTATTTGTGTCACTTTTTTAATTTCTTCATTTAATCATCTGAGCCCCTTTTTTACCTTTTATATTTCGCCATCATATTTCAGTCAAATCGAGAAAAAATAACTTTATGTGGTGCATCTTGTTTATAATAAATGTGATTGATGCAATGCTGTGCTCGGATGTCACCTGCTAGAACTAGCCCTATTTTGGGCATAATGATAATTAGAATGCACAATATAAAAAGATAAAGCACCTAGTAAAATAAGAGATAAATACTAAGAATGATTACTTTGTAAAAAAATAGAATAATGAGGATATATATTAGCTGTAGTGGAAAGAATTTTCAAACGCTTGGCACATTTCTTTAAAGTAAGAAACAGGAAAACACAACTCTGGAATACAAGAGGGACACGGTGCACTCCATTTTCTGGCACCAACCTCAAATGAGCACTCAGCTAGAGTGGAGCAGAGGCTATTGCCAAAGCTGCCTGTGTTAAACAAGCTGAAATACGCTGTTCTTCTTTAAAGGAGATGGCCTAGGCCTTTTATTGTAATTACAGATTTGCGTTGAAGAACTGGAGCTCAAATATAAGTGTATACATGGGAAAAAACAGACTAAGATATATTTTTGTGTGAACACAAACAATATAAAAAAGGCACAAAGGGACCTATTAAACAACATCGCAGTACAAGTCTTTAGGGTTGTATCGACAGCTTGTTTTCTGCATCTGTGTGATAAAGCGCCATGTTGTTTGAAAAATTGTAGGGGTGCATCATAACCGCCTGTAGTCAGCACCCGCATATTTAGAGGACCCTACTAATGTTTGGTTTTAGAAATTTAGGACTAGATGAGAGTGTTGCAGTATATATTATTATGCTCATATCATTTACTGATTAATATAGTGCTTAGTCTAGAGAATAATGCCTTAAGTAACTTAGGATTAATTGCTCTGTGTCTACAATGTGCATTGAGATTTAACGTGTCATATTAAAGTTGCACGTGTAGGCTGCTTAACCCCTTCGACGCTCATGACGAGCCCAGCTCGTCATGGAGTTTCCATTGGTTTCAATGGAAATTACATGGGAATCAACAAATAGGCTTAGCATCCAAGTGGTTAATGAGAAATGCAATGCTTTAACATGAGAATATGTTAACATAGAGTGTAATGTTAGGATTTATTAATGAGATGCGTATGTTGTTGTATTAGAAATGCATTTAAAAGAGTAAAGGTCTGAGACATAGAAACACTAGCAGAGGCCTAACTGTGGTTTCCTTAGCATGACTAGAGATGTTGAGTTGGGAAATGTACCTTGAGAAAAAGCTTGTGTTGCAGTTGAATTTCGAATTGTAACTTAGAGTGTGCAGAGGGATTCGTTCTCATTCATTTCTTTTGCAGGTGCAAGGCCATGTTGCTTGTTAGGTAGAATGAGACATTGTTTAGAGTAGGAGTGCAGGCGAAGGGAGTGCACTGGCAGGTGCACTTGCAACATTTGGCTGCGAAGGTGCCTGGGATCCAAGGACACAGCAGCGGTTTTTGGAAGAAGACGGTTCAATACTGGAAAAGTACGAGAGGCTGTACCTGCTGAAGGAGGAGTGTCATGGGCGTACCCATTGTTTTTGGGATTTTGTATTAGGAAAAGTGCCCCGAGGGTGGAGAGTTAGTTCGGTCTTAGTGAAGCTAGGGTTAGGGTCAGTTGGGTTCAGACTGGGTCCTGTCTAAGGCAGTCCATTTGGATGTGCAGTTAGACATGAGTCTTAGTTTGCACTAGGGAGGAGAAACTAAGGGGCATCTTAGAATGAGCTCGGTAGTTTAGGCCTGGAAAAAGTGAATGCGCTTCTTAGGGAGCCTTCACAACTGACACCTTTTTCTCTTGCCTGGGAGGTATGTTAAGTAGGGATGTGACTTTAGAGTTAGTGTAGGGACAGACTAATCTTTTCTTTCCATTGGACAAATGCAGTCGAGAGTTCCAGTGGGCATACTGATTGCATGCCAGATGCTTCTTGAATTAACTTTGCTCTGAGACTCTTGTGTAGGATTATGTTTGTATTAGTGCCAGTTTATTTCTTGAACCTCTTGCTGAGGTGCTTGTATATTCAGTTATTTTTGGCTTTGTAATATATTTTCAAACTTTCCTTTGGAGTTAGTGGTCCTTTAGATTAAAATGTATTGATTTTGGGAATCTGTCAAAAGTGTATTGAATTTAAAGAACTTCCTTCCCTCTTCCATGCAGACTAAAGAGACCAGTCGACCTGGGTATTCCTCGGAGTGGTAAGGTGAAAATCTAGGTGGGAATCCCAGCGTCATCATATGCACAGCTGCAGAGAGAGGCTATGGTCCCGTTTTCAATGAAATAGCTCCTAACACATCATACTCAGCAACGAATCTGATTCACAAACGTAAACGTACACTACATTACTGTTTTTCGGTATTCACAAACTACGTTTATTAGTAATTTTATCAGTAATTTATGTACCTTTAATTTTACTAACTCTATATTTATTCTTGGCAATAATTTAAAGGAGGATATTAGCCATGAATTAAGGATATGAAAGATGTTTCACATTATTATCAACTCAAAAATATAATTTGTGTCATCATATAGTGGTCAAAATATTGAGACTACAAAAATATTGTGGAGTAAAATATTGAAGGGTGCTATTTTTTATTATGATGTTTTATTGTATTGTTTCATATTTTTTATTAATATTTATGTTACTGGCATAGTAAAATATGTACTGTTATTTCTTTTTCCAGGTTGGTGTGCTTATTGGGGGATTGGGTAGGTATTGTGCTTTTAATTATATATTAACATATGGGAGCTCATTTGCTAATTAAGTGTTATTCATTTATTGTTACTTGTTTATGTAAATGTTTAATGAATCTTTGAATAGTATGTTTTATTAATGATATACTGCTGAGTCACTCTGGAAAATAAACGGAGAATTATTAACGGGTGAAAAGTTACTAATCACTTCTACATTAAGCGGTTACTTTGAGAACTTGCATAGGAAATGCTACACGTACCTTCACATGGTGAATACATACTGAATTAAATGTCGGACGATTTTGATAAAGTTGGCCCAGATAACGGACCACTTTTAATCATAGAAGCAGAACATTAATCTAATAAAAACCATCCACACATAGCTGAACCACGACAGTCTCTATACCCGTTTTACCCTAGTAAGAATTTAGGCTATAAAAATCCAACTGTAGTTTAACTGAAATTGAGTAAAGAATAACATATTAATGTGTGCTGTGTTATATGCGTACCCCGCATTGTTTGTTTATGTTTCTATATTTACAGGTGCACCATTACCTCGACAAGAAACATAGTGGCCATACAAAAAGCACTTAAATTACTGCACAAATTGTGTGAGTATTATTGTTTAAGTCCTGACGAATGCCCCATAGACCCGGCTGGGCATGGTGGGGCAGAAACATGTCGACCGTCTCTAAGTGGTATAATAGGATCCAGTAACACGATCTACCAGTATACCCACGTATATTTTTTAATAACAACCCTCATCCAACCTTAATTAAAAGTAACTTCAGGCTGTAGGCTTGTTTTTTATAACATTTTTGAGGGTGATTACCTATCTCTGGACACTACTGCGCTATCCAGAGGTTGCCTCAGGCTTGAGGCTTGCATACAGCACAATTAATAAACCCAATGATAATGCAATAACGCATGTGTAAGGCAGAGAACCAAGATATACCGCCAACGGCTTTACCATTGCGTTTATGAGGGGTTTTTAACGTGAAACCTAGGTAACGCAGTTACAAGTGTCCATTCTCATTTTTATTTTTGAATGTTTACATGGGGAAACTGAATGGACAGATATTCCTCCTCCCTACCTAGTGATTAGTATTGATGTCTGTTTGATGTCATTTGATTCTAAATATTCCAAATTTAAAATGGTGTAGGTCTCGTTATCAAAAATGTTTGAGGACCTGATTGTTGTTCTTGAGGTTAGGATATTTCTGCCATTTTATCATGTGTGTCATCACCAACCCTGTGGTTAGATGTCGCTGTGTTGGAAAATAATAGAATCTATTCTCATGTTTTAACAAGTAAGTTCCATTTTGACTAAAGCACCGTATTACAAGTATTACAAAAGGTGTAACAATTCAGAGTTTACAATACCACATTAATATGTATAAAATCTATTATATGTAATCCATTCTGAAAGCATATTTTCAAATTATAATTTTACTAGTTTATTTACATAATATCAAAATTAAGCCAGTATTATAGTAAATGTAAATACACATTGTAATTGTAATTGAATTTATATAGAGCTTGCTACTCCTGACAAGGTGTTGAAGTGCTTTAAGGCGAGTAGCATGTTACTCTGGAACCCTAAAAAGATTATTGGTGAATTAGTATAGGGAAATATCAAATTAATTTGAGAGGTGGACATGTGAGTCTGTCGTTTAGATTGAAAAAGGATAGTGGAGGGATAGAAAGGATAGAAAAGAGAAGGGTTTGCATTTATATGGCGCTTGCAACCCCTGCTGAGGCACTGAAGCACTTGTCAGTGAGCAGCATGCTGCTTCAGAACCCAAACAGGATTAGTAGTAAATCAGTATAGGGAAATATGAAATTAATTTGAGTAGTGCACATGTGAGTCTGTTAGTTGGATTATAAAGGATAGTGGAGAAATAGAAGAGGGAAGGGTCTAGAAAGTGTTTATTTGGAGCTTATAGGAGTAGGAGGAGGTTTGGGATGAGTAAAGGGGAGGTGGAGGGGTGAAGAGTCAAAGGGAAGGGTTTAGAAAGACTTGTTTAGGAGATCTGAATAATAAAAGAGGTTTGAGATGATGCATGGAGGGGTAGAGGAGGGAACAGTCTAGAAATGGTTATTTTGGGGATCATAGTGTTGGAATGGGGTTCGGGATGAGTCAGAGAGTGGAGGTAGAGGATATATTGAGAGAGGCATAGAGTGAGGAATATGGTAGTTCATTGGAGAGAGTAGTAGAATGAGGTTTGGGATGAGTCAGACAGTGGAGGTAGAGGATATCTTGAGAGAGATATGGGGTGAGATATAGGGTAGTGCATTGGAAATGCTGAATTAGGCACAGGAAAGTTATAAATATATAAGGAAGGTAATATATCTAGCTTTTAGTTGTATTTAACAAACTGTACCTTTCAAGTGTTGCTGTACTTTAAGCTCATTTATTTTTAATTATAATGTACACATTTTTTAATTCAATAGTGAAGCAATTGCAGATAAATAGTTATAATAAAAATGTACTTATTTATGCAGTAACCTATAAACATGTTAAACATAGAATAATATCACCATAAGTAATATGTAGTTGTTTAGCAGAAACAAACGAATATCTATATTTTTATAAACACAATTATTTTAAGCATTTATACAAAGGTGCACATGGGGAAGGAAGATGGAGGATTGATGCCGCCGCTGTGAACCGGGTAACCCCAGCTGCTCCTGATCCTGTCATGGCTCCGGCTGCCGCTAGTTTGCTCTGTACCTCTTTTGCTGGCTTACCAGCTTTGGCGTGGCTGCTTGGCTCGCGGGTGTTTTGTGACGGGATTTGAGATTCCGTCGCTGCTCCCACAATGCCGGTTTCTGCTTCGGCTGCCTTGTTGGCTTTTCTGAGGACTTTTGGTATAGAGCGCCGGCTGTCTCCGGTCTGCTCCATGCCTTTTCTACTGGCTTTCTGAAGAATTTTGCTCCTGATCCTGTCTTGGTTCCTGCTGCCGCTGGTCTTCTACTGGCTTGCTGGCTTTCAGAAGACTTTGCTCCCGGTCCTGTTATGGCTCTGGCTGCTGCTGGTCCGCTCCTTGCCTCTTCTGATGGCTTGCTTACTTTCTGGGGACTTCTGGTGTGGGGCGCCAATGCTGGGCGCTGCTTGTCGGCCACTGCGACTCTGCCGGGTGGCTGCTTGGCTCGTGGGGACCCTGTGGCGGGGTTTGGATTTGCACTACGGCTCACCAGAATACTTACTCTCTTAGCTCTTGTGGTCTGCAGCACCTGGAGAGGATTATGGCTCCGCAGCACGGCCGGAACCAACGTGCTCCTGCTACAGTGCGTAGTAATGCCTCACCGTTGCGAGATGGCAAAGGCACGAAAACTAATGAATCCACCACCATCGCCCCACGCATTGTCAGTGATGCTAGAGGGGAGAATAATCGCATTGAGAGACCTGTTCTTAAATTACTCTAATCAGGCAAGGAGGCAGCCGCTATACAGTCCTGCGTACCCCCTTCTGATCAGTCTGTGGCAGCAGCTCTGTTGGAGGCAGTGGAGTCAGAACAAGTCAGAACTTACCCTCTCTCTCTGTTCCCCTTACCGTCTGTACCCACGCAGCCCATTAAGGCACTGCTGCGGGCCACGGGGATAATTGCCGCCATTCTCCGGGGAAGCCCTGGGTATAGGCCACGCCCACTGATGCTAGGCCACACCCCCTTCCCACCTTTTTAACGGTGTGCCTTCACCGGCCGCGCAGCCGGCGCGCCGGCGTCGCGCCAAAGGCTAGCCCGTCTGCGCCCGTCCGCGCCAGGCCGGGACCCAGGCCCCCTCACCCTTCCAGTTTTCTTACTTATTCATCTAACCAGTTACTGGCATGCTATGACAATTGGCCGATCAGTTCATCCATCTTGGCCAGGATCGACACCTTCGAAATTGCTCAGCCCATCCATGCTAATCTTCCAACTTTGAAGCCTAAGCCGCAATTGGTGTTGTTACCTCCTGCCTCTCCGATGTCACGGCCCAAACCCTCTGTAAGTCCCCCCCTTACGGCCTCTGTCTCTCTTCTTAACACCCGCTCTGCGGTCAGGCATCAAGTAGAGCTTTTCGACCTTCTAGATACCACTAAGCCCGAGATTTTATTTCTTACAGAAACCTGGTATACCGCTGATTCCCTGCCATATGTCTTTACTTCTCTTCCCGACCCTTACTATATCCTCCGCGCCGATCGCCCTGAGGGGAAGACCGGCGGTGGAGTGGCTATGATAGGCTGCTCCAATCTTCAATTCCAATCCCTTCCCCACCCTCCTATTTCATCAGTTGAGTTTTTGGTTGTTTGCTCTTCTAATCTTGCGACCCCCCTCACCGGTGTGCTCCTCTATCGGCCCCCTCAGACTATGCCTCACTTCATCCCGGCTATACAGGAACTGCTGGCCACTCTTATAATTAACAACTCCACTGTTCTTCTGCTCAGGGATTTCAACTTTTGGCCGGGTGACCCCCGTGAGGACACTATGTCCAAAGACTTTTCTGATACTCTTCATTGTATCAATTTTATCTCTCATATTTCTCTTCCCACCCACATTCATGGTCATACTCTTGACCAAGTCTGGTCAACCAATTTATCTATTGCTACCCCTACTATATTGCCCTGTGTCTGGTCAGACCACTCCCTGATTTCATTCTCTGTCCACTTGGACGAGGTCAACTCTCCCCCTCCTCCCAAAAACATCTGGGCCCGCAACTGGAATAGGGTGGACCTAGCTGCATTAGGCCACTCACTAGCCTCCTCTGCCCCTGTCCTGACAGACACTCCTCCCAACATGCAGGTAGCCTTTATCAACAACTGGCTATCAGAGGCCTGCAATCAAGTTGCTCCACTCAGACGGGTTAGAATTCGTTGCCACCACGACGCCAACAGATGGTTTCCAACCCCCCTGAATCCCAGAAATTGACGCTTAGGCAGGCTGAGCGACACTGGCGACGTAGATATTGTCCTGACCTTAAGGCCCAATACCTGTCCCTCCTTCGGGCCTATAGAAATGCTATAATTACCGCCAAACTGGAATATTTTTCCCAGAAAATTCATCAGGCAGCCAATAGGCCCAAACAGATCTTTACGATTTATCATGAGCTAGCTGCCTCTGACAGAGCTGCGCCTAAGCCTATCCCCTCTCAATCTCTCTGTGATGCTCTCAATGATTTCTTCGTCGAGAAGATCATTACCATCAAGCAGAATATACCCATGGCTCCACCTCTCTTTTCCTGCCCCCCACTGCCACCGCCCTCCTCCACCCTTGACCAATTTCCCCTGATCTCAGAAGATGTCTTTCGCACCCTGCTAGGGAAAGTTAAAACGGGCACTCCCGCGGACCATTGCCCGGCCCACATTCTGAGGGAGATCTTTTCCTGCTGCCCGGTACCTCCTGTCTCCATCCTTAATACCTCCATCACCTTAGGAGTTGTACCTGATTCGTTTAAATATGCCATGGTCATCCCTATCCTAAAAAAATTGGGCGCCGACCCTACTCTACCCTCCAACTTTAGGCCCATTTCCTTGCTCCCACTCCTGGGTAAGATTCTGGAGAGCCACATCACTTCTTCTCTCACCACTTACATTGAGACTAATCATCTCCTGGGTGCCCATCAGGTGGGCTTTCGACCTGCACATTCAACGGAGTCCGTTGTCCTCTCCGTTGTCGATGAGCTCAGACGCAGCGCCGACACCAATTCCCCACAGGCTTTAGTACTCCTTGATTTGTCCGCCGCCTTTGACACGGTCGACCATTCTATTCTTCCCGACCGTGTCAGGGGGGCTGGCTTGCAGGGGTCGGCCTTAGCCTGGCTCACCTCTTTTTTAGCAGGCCGCATGCAGGCTGTCTGGCTGGAGGGCTTCCTCACCCCTACCCGCCCTGTTTCCTGTGCCTCTCCCCTCTTTTGTTTAACCTATACATATACCCCCTTATTGTTGCCTTACAGGACATGGAGGTCACGGCATTCAATTATGCTGATGACCTCCAGCTTATTTTCAGCCTCTTCCCTTCCCCTGATTCAATTTCTAAGGTTCATTCCACCATGACCTTCATTTACAACTAGATGAACCTCAACCAACTGAAATTGAATCCGGATAAGAAGGAGTTGGTTCTTATTGGCGGTCTCTCCAATCCTTGGTCTTCCGCTTTTTGGCCCCCTATTTTTGGTTCCCCCCTGTCTCCATCTGCTTCCGTGAAACCCTGGGCATAGAAATTAGCCAAGACCTCTCTATGCGCCCCCAGATCAGCGCGGTGGTCTCCTCATGTTTCCTATCCCTCAGGACCATTCGCAAAATCTCGCTGTACTTTTCTGCTGAAGCCCTCAGACTCATCATCTTGGCGATGATTCTATCTCGCCTGGATTATGGCAACGCCCTGTATGTCGGCATCCCAGCGTATGAGCGCCGTCGATTGCAGCTCATTCAGAACCAAGCAACCCGCCTTATCCACAGGCTTTCTAAATCTAGCCATATTATCCCCCTGCTAAAGGCTCTCCATTGGCTTCCCATAATGGAACGTTTGCTCTTTAAGATGGGCTGCTTGATCTTCATGTCCCTAGCCGGCACTGCCCCAAACTTTATTAGGTCCAATATCAAGGTGTACGTTCCCGGTAGGAACCTTCGCTCATCCACCCAGTTCCTCCTTGCTGTTCCTCGCTTCCGGAGGAAGAAATTTGGGGGCTCCAGTTTTTCAGCCCTTGCTCCCCTTTTCTGGAATGCACTCCCTTTCGCGATCAGATCCACTCCTAGCTACTTGGATTTTCGTGCAGCTCTTAAAACCCACCTCTTTTCCCTAGCATATTCCTCTTAATTTTTCTTTTTTTTTCTTTTCTCCTCTCTCCTAGGGACAGTTTCTTTCTGTAGCGCCAAGAAACCGCTTGGTAGTAGAGCGCTTTACAAAACCCTTCCAACTTCAACTTCAACTTCAACTTCAAGTCAGAGGGCAGGAGAGAGACCGACAAACTTCTGTATCCTGCTCTTCTTCTATTGATCTGAATGCCAGTCCGATGACTTCAACAGCAATACGAGGTAATGACTTGATGTTAAAAACTGCCTCTGCCTCTGCCTCTGTTTGTTTGCAAGTCTCTATTATCTGAAGGAAGACCCTGCAATATAGGAAATTCTTTTCTCCATGACTATGGAAGTGCCTTCCCAGTGTGTTCTTGTGGTTGGAGTCTCTGCCGTTTATTGCAGTATTATCCTTGTACCTGTGTTTGGTACTCTTTTGTAACATGCACGTGCCACTTTTCCCTGGTAACACACTGTTTGCTACCTCTCACATTTTGTTTGCTTTTGATACTTGCACAAGTGCCACCATTACCTATGTAACGTTTGTTCTTGTGCTTGACTGTCTGCCATATATTGCAGTATTATACCTCTAATTGTACTTTGTTTTCTCTTGTAACCTGCACACATGTCACTTTTTCCTCCTGTATTGCACCGTTTGCTACCTCATGTATTTTGTTTGCTCACAATTGTCACTTTTACCTCATGTAATTTAATATTTGCTTTTGTAATTTGCTCACTTGTAATTTTCTCCTCATGTATCATTACTGTTTCTATTGTGAAGCGCTCTGACGCCTTCGGGTACAGTCCTCGCTATATAAAAACGCATAAATAAATAAATAAATAAAATAAGAGCGTGTGCTGAAATCCCCAATGCAGGAGACTGTAGCAGCGACTATAGCTGTAGCCGCAGTTGTGATTCAGCCAAGTCTATCAAGCAAGTTAAATTCTGGCAATGATACCTGTAACATGTTAACTGAGAATCATGAGGCGCTGTCTGCCATGAATTCTTCTGCAGAAAGGCTAGAGGCTGATAATAAAACAACTGCTTCTTCATTAGATAAAATAATAAATGGAGAAGAGGAAGTTGGGGAAGGTCAGGGAACAAGTAGTGGCCCTGGGGAAATAGATCTTAAAGAAAACGCAACTTATGAAGCCGGAGTCTGTCATATATCTGCACCGACTTTAGGACAGGATACTGACCCAGCAATAAACAATCTGATGAATGCTGCTCCAGATTCTACTCATCCCTAATTGCTCTTTTACCTCTGTCACTACATCTGAAACAATACCTAAGGGTAGTAATCTTCCATTTAAAATAAAGGGATCTGCTGATATAAAGTGGAGGCTGTATTAAGGGGGAACAACTGAAGAAGAAGCAGAAAGCCAAGGAGCAGGCTATGCTACACTCTGTAGCGCTAAAAGCAGTATAAACAGATGGATGCACTAACAACTTAGCCCCCTTAGAAAATGGGTTACTACCAAAGGGGATGTTAAAGCTATGATCTCAGGATTATCTGTATCTTTTCCAAATAACGAAACGCAAATACAAATACAGGAATCATCGGATTTGGAACATGGTCCTTGCTCGGTCTCTAGCCCAGGCCCTGCTATTGGTGCTCATGTTGATGAAACACTTTCTGCTCATTTTGCAGGCAGTGCGGTTGGCACTGAACGGGACTCCTCTTTACTAACTATCACTGTTAATACTCCTATTGCCTCTTTAAATCCAAACAATCAAAGGCTAGATAGTAATGATGAACCTACTCTATCTGCTATTTTTCAGCTGCTCCATGATCAAAGAACGGAGATGCTAAGTAGCTTCAGCCAAGCCAGCGCTGATAGTAGTCTGATAGAACAGGGCTTCTGAGAGGTAGTAACCAAAGTAACTGGAATTACTCAAGAAATAACGGAATTGCAACAGCGCTTGGCAACTTTGAAAGACACTGTCGCAGCTTCAGCTTCAATGATAGAGATACATGAAACGCAAATTATGTCTCTCCAAAATAATGTAGAGGACCTGGAAAACAGACAATGAAGGAGTAATTTACGACTGTTCGGAATTCCTGAGGAAGCACAGGGTGCGGATCCTAGAGCCTTTGTAGTTCAGCTCTTTCAGAATTCTTTCCAGATCTATCTGACTGGGACGGGAAACATCCATTACAACGAAACTTTTACAACGCACTACCATTACGACGCAACTTTTACAACGCAAACCATTACAACGCATATTGCTGGGGGGCGCTCTAGGATAGGGAATGTATTTAATATACTATCCAACACCTTCCCTACTATCCACGGGGACTGGAGTTGGAATAGTAAATTAAATAAATCACTATCCAGCGCCTAAAAGCATTATGCGTTGTAATGGTATGCGATGTAAAAACCGCGTTGTAAAGGCATGCGATGTAAAAGTATGCGTTGTAACGTCATACATCCGACTGGGACTGGACTCTCACATTCAGCAGGCCCACAGGCTTCCTTTGTTCTTAAATCAAGAAGCACGAGCCAGCCGACAGCGTCCTAGACCACTGCTTATTTATTTTGGGAACTTTCTGCTCAGACAGGCAGTTTTCTTTTGAGCTCGACCCGGCTCATCTAACTAATATTTGTTCTCATTGAGGTCAGATCATTGTAAGGAATTTATGGAGCGTCGATGGAACCTGCGCCAGCCGATTGATCCCATGAAAGCCACAGGCGCACAAGTATTTCTCCAAGAACCTTCTAGACTTAAAGCTATTCGTGGGGACCATACTTGGGTTTTTCACTCAGTCAAAGAGGCACAATTTGCTCTGGATCAATGGAAGTCTCCCAAACAGTAAGTTTCTTAAGACTTTATATCTACTGAATGTATATCTTTGATAATGTCTATGATAGCTTGAATGAATTAATATTATCAATAGGCCTTATTGGGATTCTCTCTGCAATCTACTTTAAATAATCATACGGCGTGCTTGGGGAGGATCGGGTAGCATTCGGGGTGGTGCTAGTTTACACTGGCTGTCAAGTCCATCAACAGCCTGGATGGGGGTGATTTTTTCCCCAAGGAACAGGGAGGGGTGGGAGGGGAGCCCCCCAGATCTGGCTAGCGCTGGTCTGATTGGTGCTCGGGGAGATGGGGGTGGGTGCGGTGGTTGGGGGGTTAAGCAGGAAAAAAAATTGGAAAGAGTAAGCAGAAAGAATATGCTTGATTTAATACTTCATATTTGTAATGACATGTACAGCAGGGAATGTTATGAATGCATGATGTATTTTATTTTAGTCAAGAATATTGTTAAAGGGACAACAGCTCTTTGGCCATGGGGCCTTGCTATGATTTAAGTATCACAATAATGGGTACCATAAAGTGTCTATGCTGGAATGTAGCTGGCTTGAACTCAGCAAATAAGCGACAGTTGGTATGGGCAGAAATTCGTAATTATAAACCTCATATTGTTGCACTAGTTGAAAAGCATCTGACACACAAAGATAGACATTTACTTAAACAATTGGATTACAAAATAGTTGCTTGCACATCCCAGTCAGTTTCTATCAGAGGGGTTGCCATTCTAGTTGATAAATGGCTAGACTACATATTGCTTAGAGCTTCTTATGATAATCGTGGCAGATGGATAATAGTGCAGTTGCTTATGAACGGTCGCAAATATGTATTATGGTCTATTTATGGACCTAATACTGATGATCCATATATTTTTGAGACCTTACCTATGGAGCTTCTTGATTGGCAAGGAGATTTAATAATTATGGGTGATTTAAATTGTACTATGAATCCTAGTATTAATTCGACAAATCAAGGCGCTTCGGTCAGAATGAGGAAAGTTAGGGCGACCATTGGGGAAATGGCTAGGCTACACGATTTGAAAGATGTTTAGTGGACACTGTATCCTTCAATGCCCGACTATACATATTATAGTGCGCCACAACGATCATACTCAAGAATTGACATGTTTTTTATTTGAGATTCCCTTCTTAAAAGTGCTAGATGTGAAGTCTACCCTAAAATAGTTTCGGATTACAATCCCTTTCTCCTGACTCTAACACTTAGCTCATCCATCAGACCAGTCCGTCAATTTTCTTTTCCCTGCTATCTGTTGAAAGATAGCGAATATAAAATGATTATGCAGGAATGTATTTGTAATTTTATACAGGATAATGAAGGTTCTGCTTCTCTATTTTCTGTTTGGGTTTCACTTAAGGCTTATATAAGGGGTGTTACTCAGCAATATGTATTAAGACAGAACAGAATTAAAAATCAAGTAAATAAGGACACTTGAGATGCTATTTGACAATTAGAGGTAGCACACCCAGACGAAATTATGAAATGCACTTTTCAAAATTTGGCAGCTCCTGCACACTCTCCAATATATCTTCTTTTAATTGAAAAATGGGCAGCATTAAATCAAAATCTAAAAGAAAGAACGGCTGTAAACTATATTAAGCATAAAACTCTACAGTATGAATATGGCGAACATGTTGGAAAAGTGCTGGCACATCAACTTTCTGACAATCGTGCAGAGTTGGTGATAAAACGTATAAGAGGTAATGATGGGCAACTTCACACACAACCTGAAGAGATTGTTGAACAATTTTCTTGCTATTACCAGACTTTATATAGTAACTCTAATTTGTTTGATGAGGGAAGATTTCTCAGCTATTCGGAAAAGTGTGATTTAATTGGAACAACCAACAGATTGGGAACAGATCAGGCAGATGTATTGAACTCAGTGGTATCAGTGGAAGAGATATCGGCGGCTATTGATGCTTTACCGCCAGGGAAAGCAGCCGGGGAAGATACTTTACCGGCTGAATTTTATAAGATCTTTAAGGCCAGTCTAACCCCTTTAATACTTAAAGTTATTAATCATATCACTGTTGAAAAATCTATACCTAAGACCTGGGATATGACTAAGCATGAGTCAAAATCCGCTCCGATCGCGGATTTTGCGGATTTTTGGTAAATCCGCGATCCGCGAACTCTCGCGGATTTACCGAGAATCCGCAATCCGCGATCGGAGCGGATTTTGCGGTCAAAAGTTCAAGCCTTAGCCTAATGCATAATTTACGATGGCGCCGGCAAGCTGCCAGCGCCATCCCCAAATGGTTACTTAATTAGCTTCGACAGGAAGCTCTAACAGATAAGATAAAGCAGGGGCTCGAGCGCCTGCTTTATTTTATCAGTTGGAGCTTCCTGTTGAAGCTAATTAAGTAACTTTTGCAGGATGGCGCCGGCAGCTTGCCGGCGCCATCGTAAATTATTTACAATGCTGAAAAACGGAGGTGTCTTCTCGAATTAATATGAGGGGCAGGGTGGAGGTGTCTTCTCGAATAAATATGAGGGGCAGGGTTCATTCTGGCACGACGGTCCTGGCACAAAAAATATACCTCAACAGGAAACACTTGCGGATATCAATAAAGCATGTGCCCTAGTTGAAGCTTAAATTCAGTGACTCATTCATCAGCCCAAAAATTAATCTGCTGCTCTGATCGGTCTCTGCCCTTTTATACACACAAGAGGCATGCTCGCATGGACGCCCCGTCCGTTTGGCCCCGCCCACACACTCGAGGTGTGCACCGTCTTCCCGCCATTTACCCACTATGATGGACATTTCACTCAAGGGACCCCTGCGCACTTCGGCGCGATTGCATAGTAACACACACTTGGTCGCTGGAACTAGTTGAAGCGCAAATGCAGTGACTCATTAATCAGCCCAAAAAAAATCGTGAGCATTGGGAGGCTGGGCAGATGTGCCTTCTTCCCAAATATATCATCGAAAATCCGCTGTGATGCTGCTCTGATCGGTCTCTGACCTTTTAGACACACAAGAGGCATGTGCGCTCGCGTGGAAGCCCCGTCCGTTTGGCCCCGCCCACACACTCGATGAAGCCCCGCCCCCAAATCCGCAAATCCGCTAAATCCGCGGATTTTGCGGATCCACGATCCGTGGATCCGCTAAATCCGCGAATCGTGGATCCGCAAAATCCGCCCATGCTTAGATATGACAAATATTGTTTTCTTTTTAAAGAAAAACAAACCTAGTGAAGAGTGTGGGTCATACCGCCCGATATCATTAATAAACGCCGACGCAAAAATCTTTGCAAAGATATTGGCGATGCATCTTGCACCTTTTATGTTACAACTTGCGTCTGCCCAACAACAGGGATTTATACCTGGAAAGGATACAATGGCATATGTGAACATTGCTATTGTTGCCTTTGATGCTGCCTCTAAAACTAAATTGGACATAGGAATGATTATGCTCGATGCTGAAAAGGCATTCGATCGTGTAACCTGGGACTGTATTTGGGCCACACTCAGTGCTTTTAATATCAATGGCCGCTTTTACGACTGGGTTCGTGCCCTGTTTAGGTCCCCGAACGCCAAGTTAATCTATTTGACATACCAGTCTATACCATTTGAGGTTCTTAGGGGTACTCGGCAAGGGTGCCCTTATCACCCCTACTTTTTGCTTTATATATAGAACCATACATTAAATCTCTGCTTTCCAATCCATCTATTCCACCTGTTACTCTAGGGTCTGAAGAACTGAAAGTCTCGGCTTATACCGATGACATTGCAGTATTTTCTACAGATCCATCAAAAGTAATAGAAGTAATTCAAACCAAAGCAGTTTTATTTGGCCATTTTTCAGGTTATAAGCTTAATGTTAGAAAAACTCAGACTATCCTTAATCTTCAATCAAGAATGCCTATAACTGGTGCTTGTACGTCAGCTACTTATTTAGGTGTTCCGATCACCTCAGACACAAGGAAGGTCATAAAAATGAATTATTACACTCTACTTAAATCAATAATTTCTAAAATGAGGGTCTGGCACAAACTGCCAATTAGTATTAAAGGGCGTTGCAATATTATTAAAAAGATTGTATTGCCTAAATCTCTTTATATATTTAGGGCAATACCTTTGAGAGTCCCAAAATATTTTTTTAATAAACTTGAAGGTGCCATTAGTAGCTTTATCTGGAGCTATAAACAGCTGAGATGTGCTGCAAAATACTTAAAACTTCCTTACTGTCAGGGAGGACTCAAATGACCAGACTTTAAGTTATATTTTTGGGCTTCTTTTATGTGACGTCTGCGAGATCTCCTTGATGTTAGGAGTAAACAAAGCTGTTATAATCCTGCTATCGGTAAAGAGAGTAATATGTTTATATACCAAATAAATGACCCAAATTATTTTAAGCGAGTTCGATTTCAAACTCTTAAAGATATAGCCTACATATGGCGTGAAGTTACAGCTAATCATTCTTTGCATCTGATACGTCTTAACATGCCATTATGAGGGAATCCTATGTTCCCTGATGTCTTTCATGATGCGGTAGCTAAATCTTGGGATAGGTTTGGTATTAGACAGCTTAGCCACTTACATAATGCCGCAGGATTCCGCACGTTTATAGATTTGCAGACTTCATTTGGTCTTCCGAAAAATATGTTTTGTAAATATTTTCAGTTAAGAGATTATTTACTGGGATCCAAGGGGATAACACAACCTATGAGAGCAGATCTATTGCAATATATACACTCGGACAAAAAATTGGCTATCAGCCAGGCATATCAGTTACTTTCCCAAATTTGGGAGAATGACTATCCAAAGATAGCACTTAGATGGACTGGACTACTGGGTCAAGCTGTTAATCCAGTTGATATAGAAGAATCAATGGAGAACTTACATAGCTCAGTCCACTCAATCAACCTAAAATTGCAACAATTTAAAACAATGTTTATGCTTTACTATACACCTGAACGTATAGTTAAGTGGATAGATTCTGGTAATATAAACACGAACGACAAATGTAAATGTGCCAAGTGTGGAATGACAGATGCAAATAGCTTGCATATGTTTGTCACCTGTCCAGACCTGGCTGTCTTCTGGAATGAGATAAGGGACATTACGGCTAATCGTTTAAAAATCGATTTTTATTTAGCAGAGAAAGAGATTATGCTGGGCTATAAAGCAGATGTACCTCTGAGACTAAGATCTCTAATATCAATTATGCTAGTAACAGCACGCCTTTGCGTTGCCCGTGCTTGGATATCTAAAAACATGCCTAGAGCTTTTGAGTGGTGGGCAACATGAAATGAAATTTTAGAGAGAGAGATGGCTATAGCCATGGGTGGAGGCATACGATCATGGAGGAATTTCTTTCAAATTTGGCGACCGCTGATAGATTAAGTAAGGAAAAATATATATTTTCGTAATCTTTTTTTATATTTTACTTGTTTACTCATTTGTTTAATGTATAATGTTATCTCCTCTGTTCCTAGCTGTTTATGTATTATGTACTACATGATGATACCATTGCTTTGTTATTACAATGCTTACTTTCCAAAATAAAGAGTTAAAAAAAAGCATTTATACAAAGGAATCCACATATCTAGGTACACACAAATAATTCTGAGTCTGCAGAATACAGTGAAGGTTGCACCCTGGGTTATGAAGAGCTTACACATGCTGTTCACCATGAATGCCTGAAGCATGCTTTTTGGACTCACATGTACTGACTCTGAGGCTGAAGAATGCCTTGGAGGCTGCACCCTGGGGTATGAAGAGCTCACACATGCTGTCTACCATGGAAGCCTGTTGCAAGCTCTTTGGACTCACATGTCCTGTCTGTGTGTCTGCAGAATGCAGTGAAGGTTGCACCTTCAGGTATAGACTCCTACTGCTGGGTTCCTTGAGAGGTTAAATGGGGCTCGAGACTTGATTGACTCTACCCTAAATAATGATTTTTAGAAACACCTGACTAGAAAGCATCAGGCACAGTTAACACTGTCAGTGCCCTGGCACCACTCCCCGGCACCAGCTGCCTTCTACCACATGGCTCAGCAGCACCACACATGCTGTTGAACATAGAGATGGTGACACCACCAAATGGTGGTGAGTAAAAGTTTCAACATATTTCAGTTCCCTGGGAAACTACTCATTGATAAGTTTTCACCCATTTATGATTGAATTTAGAGATACACCTTCTCATAATAGAAGTAGCAACTAAGTATTTTGCGTGCCTTGCAAAGAATGCTCTAAAACACAGGGAACCTCATGACTCAAATGACTATCACTATTGCAAGTCTTATTAGAAACTTGTGGCGTCCTGGGTCTTGTAGTCTATGTTGCCTGCAACTACGTATTTTGAGTAGTGCACATGCTGCAATCGAAAAGGCTCAGAGCATGTTGCTCCCACACTCTGCACATACAGCTGACCTCTCGTGCTTCAAAAGACCACGCAATCAAGAGGAGCATGTGTCCTCACCTTTCCGGTACATCCAGGTATGTGCAGTTCAATGATCATAACACCTGATGCACAAAATGCTACTAACTTAACATTGGTTTTGAATTTACATGCTGTTTGTGAAGGTTCAAACAAAAGGCCTAGAAAGCATAACAAAGGCTAACTTGCCATTTTGTTTTTACAGCTTCTATACATCTGCTTGGATTACCAATTAACTCATGCTAACAAGACCATTCTCTGGTGCATGCATTGTTTGTGATCATGGCAATAGAAGAGTAAGGTGTGACTGAGATGATCTTTTAGGTTTTGTCATGCAGGAAGGAAAGTAGCTCTAAGTTTCTGTAATCACATTTTTAAACAAAGCGTTGTTCAAATAGCCTATAAAATGATACAGGAACCAAGTATGAGCTGATGTCTCCTTGTTCTGTTGACACCATGCCATCAAAAGCTACATAAGTTGCTGATATGGGAATGCACTTAGACACATGGGGCTCAATTCACAAAGGTAAAGGTAGATGTTTGGTCTAAACTTAGACCAAACATCTAAGTTTATGACTTTGGGAATTCACAAAGGACATTTACGACTACTATTTTTATGTCCGCACTCAGGGAGGAGATCCACCCTGAGTGCGGACATAGAGATAGTACTCTTAAATGCCCTTTGTGAATTCCCAAAGTCGTAAACTATAAATGGATCTCTGATGTTAGCCTTACCACAAGACGTACATGTTGCACAACCCAAATCACTCTTCTGAATGCTAATGACATCTCCTGTTATGTAAAATGGAAAAATGTGTGTCTATGAGACCGTCAAATTGGCTGACATGGCAGTACTTAAGGGAACCCCCTATCAAAGTTCAAATCTGAAAATTGCAAAGAGATTGGATGGGTAAGGGGGTAGGCAGCAGTTGATCAGTGATAGACACATTCACATCCAAAGCTTCTTCTTTCCAGCTCCACATTGTGCAGTGTAGTCATCCTCTTTGGGAAATCCTTAGAGAATCTGCAAGTCAAGAAACAAGACCGTTGAGGGAAATATGTCTTTACCAAAATCCATATCATCTGCAGGATGATGACTGTGGGATAAATATACACACTAAATAGATCCATGGTCACATTTTTCTCAGGTCTCTTCTGCTTACTCACTTAATTGGACGAAACTCCTGTACATTTGGGTGGATATTAAATTTAGCTCCTGACTCATCCTTGCACATGTTTGGCCTGCTAGATAATGCCAATAACTCACAGAGGGCTGTCCTATAAGATAGGATAGCCTCTTTCATGCTAACAAAGCCTGTAGTCTATTTTAGATTAAGAAGAATATTATTTATTAGATTTCAGAAGTGAGGAAATGTGTCCTCAGGAAAGGCTCACAGGGATAATGACTTTGCCATTGAGCTATACAGCTATAATGCTAATATTGGTAAACCGCTCTCGAGTACATTGCTGTAATTTGCAGAGGGGAACTGGGGAAAAAATTGTGTTTGTGGGTCATTTTCTTAAATGTTGAAATACAGTTTAGAAGTTTAAAAAAATAACTAAAACCGTAGTAAGTAATTTTAGATTTCACACAAATACCTTTTATGTCAGGGTACGTCATGCGGCCACTGCTCCCTCAGTTTGAAGGGCCACTTAACGGCGGCTATCACCACCTTAGGGGTGAGCGATCTAGTTGTTGTTCAGAAGGTTAGGAAAGGGCTACATAAGTGGGAGGCTGGTATGACTGTGCAGCTGGTGCACCAAAGACACACCAATGGTAAGCCTGTCTATGTCCATCTGCACCTTCACCGTGCACAAGGCCAGTCCCCCTGGCTGTACTCCAGAGAAGCCTTGTTGGTGCTCAGATCGCCAGGAAAGAAGCATGATTGTCCTCTCTTGTGCCCCATGAATCCAGACATTATATAATTACACTGTTAGTGATGCAATGCTAAGATCATCAACCTAGAACCCCAGAGAACAGAGCTGCCATGCATATCAAATTCAGTGCAGGCCAAATTCTTGGAAAGTCCCAGATCACAAAACAAAATGTGCTTTGATTCATGCCAGATCATTGGTTAACCATCCTATGGAAGTTGCAGAATTCCTTCCAGCCCAGAGATGACGCCGGCAGTACCCATGGGTTATGCTATTAATAGGCTTAATAGACCTCACAAAAAGGGAGAAGGTATAGCAGTTATCTTTCAGGATTTGTTATCAGCGACATTTACAATGGTATCCTCTGACTCCCAAGAAGCTCTTGTGTCTAAATTTGAGTTAACTAAATCTCAGTCGTTTAACAGACCTTTGCTTTATCAACCCTTAGGGCCAAAAACCTCTTTCATTTAGTGCTTAGAATTATTGCTGGAAGTCTTGGCTTTGTACTTCCATTTCTCTGAAGAGTACAGAAAGACACAGGTGTTCAGAACTATTTAGTGGTCCCAGAGCTCCACTTTTCAGTCTTTGAGCATGGATTCTTCCAAGGGGTAAGTTTATGATGTGCAGTATAGGAAGCTATTTTGAAGATTTTCATCAACAGTTGTCCAGCCGTGTTTTTTGTAGAAACCTTTCCCTTTTCATCATTATTATAACTCTATTTTTGATACTTGAACAGCTGTAACACACTGCCGGGAATTTGAATTGTTGATGGGGGTTCTATTACAGTACTCACCCACCTTTTGCTTGGCTTTTGATGCAACTTTGACTGCAGAGTACTGGACCTCTGTTGTCCAGACTCCTAGTACCAGTGTTCTTTCCTTAAAACTGTTCAACAATTGGCCTTCCAGGCCCTCGTGAATGGTAACTGGGTACCAAGGTCATTGGGACTGAAGAGGGTTCCCTAGTCATCCCTCACCTAGGCCATGCAGACTGCCACTGCAGCATGCCTGGACTGGTGCAGACAAAACAACAAAGTCAACATGCACACCGCTTGTGTGCCATGCCAACTAGCACTGTCTAAGTTAAAGGTAGGTCACCACTCTAGCAGGCCTTACAGCCCTAAGGCAGGGTGTACTATACTACAGGTGTGGACATCATTGAGAGTACATAGGCTGGAAACTCAACAACTCAAGTTCCCCAGCACCATGATGGCTTTTCTGAACCCAGGAGTGATTGTTACCAAACTACTCCTCTCAATAAACCAACACTGATGCCAGTTTGGGATTTATTAAAAGATGAACTCAGAGGGCACCTCAGTGGTGCCCCCTTAAAACCTCCCAACCCTGGAGGGGTCACAGACTGGCTTTAGGTAGCTTGCCACCACCAGATATGTTTCTGGCCCCTGGGACAGATCACATCCTGAGAGGAGGTGTCAGTCCCCTCCCCCAGGATGGGCACAGTTCACGCGGGGGGAGCTTCAAAGGCCTTCCGCCTTGGTAATGTAACTACCAGCCTCTGCTGCTAGCAGCAGATGGCAGCCTCCGGTTTGCACCCCCACTTTGGGCAGGAAACCCTAGAATAATAGGAGTTGTGACTACCTCTGCCAACTCCATCCCTAAGGTGGGGGAGGTGAGGTGAAGCACATCTTTTAGTCCTCGACATCTTGAAGACGGGGAGACCCCTCCAATAAGGGCTAGGACTATGCCCCTCCCACTCCCACAGGAGGGTGGCCTAATTGGGCGTGTATCCACCTCAGGTAGGGTGCCCATTGGCCTTACCTGCTACTCCCTTAAAACACCCTTAAATTTAGTATTGAGTGGCTCCACCAGCCTTGGAAAGTAGTTCCTGCTGACTAAAGAAGACAAAGGACACAGAAGACATGCACAGAAGAAGACTAAAGATTCCTTCTGACTTGGCCGCAGCCCTATCGGCCTGTTTGCAGCCTTCAATAATCCTGCTAAGAAACAATGACTGTCCAGCAGTCAGCAACCTCCAAAAACATGGTAGGGCTGCCTACCTCCAAAGAAGACTTGACCTCCTGAACTCAACAGCTCTCTCCACAAAGCAACCCACACCACGGACAATGGTGCCTCCTGGATTTGCAATCCTTGACTACACTGCACCTGATGCCTCTGGCCTGTGTACAGGTGGCCCACCAATCCAGAACAGGTTCCCCAGTGATCCTGACCTCATGTCCAATTGGCTGACCCCTCCTTGACTCCACAAAGACACCTCCAGACTGAATCCAGAGTCTCCCCCCAATCGCAACTAGCTCCGGTGTGAAGAATCTGATGTCAAAGGACACCCCTGCACCTGAAGCCAGTGGGCCTTGGTGAGCTGAACTGATGGTGCCCCTATGACCTTCAACTATCCTCTGCTGTTGCTGGCTGGTTTCTTCTGTGCAGCCTCTGGTTCATCACATGCAGCCTGCTTGTCAAACTGAGATTCCCCCCTGAAAAGTATAGGGCGCTTCACGCTTTCTTTGCACCCTGCACCCGGCAGCCCCTGTGCCGCTGGAGGTGTATCTCTGGTGCTGCCTTGTGGCCCCCCTGTGTTTGCTCTAACCTCCAAAGCATGGCCCCTGCAACTGATCTTCTAACCTGCAAGCCCTGTGGCTTCGAGCACCCCCAGTCTCCATTGAAACACAATAGGCCTATCTCCGAATTTGACCTTTGCACCTGGCCGCCCCTGTGCCGCTGGTGATGCAGATTTTGTGCTTACCTGAACCTTGCCCTCTGCTGATCTTATACCCCGAAGACTGGAACTGTAAGTTGGGTTTAATTTAAGAGTAAGGTTCAAGTGTTCTCCTCCTGGATGTAATTGCTTTCAGTTCTGTGTTTGGAGGAAGCTATTCTCGAGGTATTGAACCTTTTGTACCTCAGTTAGTAACCAGTTAGGGGTCGGTGAGTGCATCCTCCTCCATTTCATAGTGCTCTTTGATAAAAGAAAATAATTCACAATTCCAAGTGGTGATTTTAGATGTGTTTATTTATTTAGGTGTCCAGTGTTCATCAAAAAATTAGGTACAATTAAGGATCCTTTCTACAGATGATTCTACCTTTCTCTGCAGTTGTGACAAGGAACAGAGCTTGAGTTCTGGTTCATTCGAGATGGAAGCTTTGCCTGAGGATGAGTTCCCTGATATGGATGAATTTCATTCAAAAGCTTTATTCAATTATAAATACTGAACGATCTTTGTGCCGCAAGATTAATTTACCCCGAGCTGTAACTAAAATAATTGATGTTAATACTATGAAAACCTTGAGGAAGCCCTGGTCCGATTGACCTTGTAGGGCTAAACACGTGTCGGCTGTTGAGGATCTTTAATTGCACCTTACTTTGTGATGAATAATGGAAACCTAAATACATATAAAATCACCACCTGGAATTGTGAATTATATTATTTTATCAAAGAGAACTGAAAAAAATAGGTGAAGGCACTCACATACCCCTGACTGTAAGTTGGGTACCTATTTGTGAAATTGCATTGTTGTTTTCCTCCATAGGACAAAATCGAACTATTTGAAAATTGCACTAAGTGTTGACTTTCAAAAGACTAAAGTATTTTTCCTGAAAAATTGACTTTCCTTTTTGCGAAGATGTTGGTCTTAAAATAAAACTCAAACCAAGCTTATTTTTCTAAAATTGATGTGGATCTCCTGTTTGAGTTGTGTGTCAGTTATTGGTCAAAGTGAGAGGACTAAATGTCTTAGGCTCCTCTGTGTTAGACCTAAGACTACTCGCTCACACTATCACTAATAGAGATTTGCCTAGTCTTTTATAACTCAGTATTTATCACACACTAACACCCACCCTCCTTCAAACTACACATATGCCTTCAAAACTTGCACTTCACATACAGGTTTGGAAAAAAGGATCTCCAATAAAGAGACCCCTTGAGGGTGCCCGTCGGGCATTGCAGTGCCGACACGACAAGGAGCAAGCCCGATGATGGAGCATGACATCCACAAGGGCCCTAGCTCCAAAAAGGAACTACTCCTCCTCCTGTGGCTCCTATTTCCCTGACCTGATCTCTTTCCCAGGAACTGCATACTTTATAATGTCTCGATTTACCTTGGTGAATGTATGCTAAACCTTTATGCGCTCTTGGTCCCCTATTTCTGTGATTAACTAGTAACATCTTAACCACATAATGAATGAAACAGAATGGATAGTTTTACAAATAAAGTTTAACATTGTCATTTTCAATTTCAGGAGTGAGGTTCTGTAAATTACGAATTCGTTCGTGCTCAGCCTCCATTTTGTACGTCGCCGCCATTTTGTGTTGCCCTCACTCAGGCAGCGCGGCAAACGCGATGTTTTTGTCGTTTCTGCATTCACGTGTCAGGTGGCTTCTTTGCTTATGTTTACTAACGAGTGTCAGGGCTTGGCCGAGTACACTAATTCCTGTCTGAGCTGATTAATCCCCGTCCGGACTATTTGTTGGCTCACACCATTCTTTCCTCCAGGTTATCTTATCTGCTGTCCTTCGCTACATGTCTCATGTATTCTCCTGTTTCACGATTGTCCTTCTACAACATGCAGCTGTGTTTTCTCTACTTGTAAATCGAATTGTGTGGATTCACTCGTAATTTACTCAAGGGGTCGAATAACAAACATACCGGGAAACTTAAGTTGCCTTAAGACTTAAAGCATTGTCCATACACGTTTGCCTATGTCGCATGCTCTTGTGTGATTGCAGTTTTCATTGTATTGTATCGTATATAAACCTGTGCGCCACGGAGTTAAGTGGCTGTCTCTTTTGAACCTCGTTATACTGACGACTTCTAAGACCACTGTACTAGCTGCAGCTAATAAATACCATCTTCTACGCCAGACGAAGAGTCTGTGTCTCTGTATTTGACAAGGCAGGTGAATCCCGGGGATTCCAGGCGTACCCTGCGCCGCCGGGCCTTACGGCTATGGTTCTCCAACTGGCGCCCAATGTGGGGTGACTTCAGAGGTAGCAGTTAAGCCCGAGGGTCGTGAGGAGCCTCGCAAGAAAATTCTGGAGGACGCGCACCACGTGATCGACCCCTGTATGTCGTAAGTGGACCGAAGGTTTTTGACAGCGCGGCTACTGGGCTACTCCTTTCCGACGGCTACTGAAGACTGCTGCCCTGACTGTCGCCCTGCCTTGGACCCTTCTGATGATGTTTGGTAAAGCGAGACGATAGACGGACCTTCGCTGGTGTAGGACGATCCTTAGTTAAATATTTGGTGTGTCGCTCCCACGATCCTTTGTTTTGTTTTGTTTTTGGGTTTTATTCAGGTATTGCAATACCCGAAGCCAAGGGGTAAGTACGTTTGTACTGTTTCAGTGATTTATACCCCTTGTTGTTTGTAAACAATCTAGAGAAGTAACGATGCCTGGACTGAGTAAATTTAAAAGAATTTGTTGTTTAGGTTGTATAAGGGATTCCCAGTTGGAAGATTCATGTCCGATTCCTCCAGTTGGAACTCCCACTTATGAGCTCTATTCTAAGCATGGTATTGGTCCCATTACCTTTAACGAGACATGGGTCCGATACACGAAAAATAGTGGAGTTTTGAGTTGGCCCCAAAATGGTAGTTTTGATTCCGCCATACTAGATAATTTGGAAACGATTTTGTTTAGAAGAAAAGCCCGGCCGGCAATGTTTGACTCTTTTCGCCTTTGGCGTAAGGAAGCCAAACAGAAAGAAATTAAGCAAGCGAAAAAGGATAAGAAAGCACAAACTATGTCAATTATAGAGGCTGCTCAACAGTTTAAAAATAATGACGCAGATGGTGCAAATGAGATATTAGAGAGACAACATCGCATGGCGATAGATAGATGCTATCTGGTGTTGCCTACTTCTTCTTCGGATAAATATAAGGAATTAGAAGAGGATTCTCTAATGTCTTGTTTATTGAATTCACCTCCGCTCTATGCCCAAAATCCTAACGCACCTTTGTTACCTCCTCCTATCGCTCAACCACTGGTTGCTCAATTACCGATTATTCAGCAACCGGCTCAGCCCATTAATGCTTCCCTGCCTGTTTCTGTTCCACCTTTACAGCCTACAATTCAGCCCCAACCTCTACCGATTCCTACTCTCGTTCCTCAGTCGGCTACATTTCAATCTCCGTCACCTTCTGCATTTGTATTGCCTTCCATTCTCTCGAGGTATTCCCCTACATCACACAGGAGACTGGCTGAGGCTGTCTCGAATTACTTTTCTCCTCTTCTCGGGTCTTTGAATCTGTCTCCAGCTTTCTCTAGACGACAATCTCGTTGTCAGCTTCCTCTTTCAGACGAAAAGGTAGTTTTGGGTTCCCTCGCTCGTAAATGGATTGAGAGAGGACTAGTCTATAGTACAGAAGATATTATGAGTTCTTTTCACCAATGGGTAGAGCCCACGCAGAGATATGTTTTTAATGTCATGTGTCAGACTCTTATTAAAGGTTGGGAAGATATGGGGTTAGATACAGTTCCTTCAGAGCTATTGCAGTTACAAGCCGACTTTGATAAAGGTTTTATTGTAGGTCCACGAGTTGAAGACGCAGTAACTAAACTCATTGCGTTTCGAACAATGTTCTTGTCCTTATCCTTTCCCGGAACTGATCCCGCCAAAAGCACAGGCATTAAGTATTATTTGATGCGTGAAGTTCCTCCTGTATGGAGAGACGCAATAGGTGGTCCACCTGCTGTCCCTGCTCATTTCCAGCGTATATGGGTTCACGAACCCGGGAAAAGGTCTGAAGTATTGACGCTTAAACAAACTCTTCCGGACCCTCGTAAGAATCCGGCTGGATATTATAAGGAATTATCTCAAACAGTTGATGCTTGTATTATGAATTTGGCCAATATAGATATGTTGTTTGGGAATGTTGTTCCACAAGCCTTGTGGGCGGGGATTCGTATGGAAAATCATAATGCTGAATTAGGTGGTGATTGGGCTGCTATAAGAGCCGCTGATGCAGGTCAAGTGGGTGGTGCAAAACCTGATGATCTGATTACGGCCCTACCAGGCAGAATAATAGAATTAATGAAAACTATGATGCCCGTGGTGCGAGTTAATTGGGATGAGCTGGCCGCATGCAAGCAAAACAACGACGAAAGCGTTTCGGATTTCTTCACCCATTTTGAAGAGACGTTTATTGATCACAGGGGTCAGGGTTTGAGTGTAGAGGGTGGTCAACGGTTGTTTGTGGACAAGTTTGTATACAACTTGCTTCCTGAATTATCGAATAAACTAAAGAGTTCTGAAAGTGCATGGGCGGTCTCTTCCCCTGCTAAAATACTGGCTACTGCACAGTATTATGAGAATAGAGATAAGGAGGAGAAAGAGAAACAGGAGAAGAAAAATAAACATTTGAAAACGAAGGGGCTTTTACAGCAAGCTTATCCTCCGCGATATGCGCAGCCTCAGTTTTCTCAACCCCCACAGTTTCAGCAAGTGTTTCAGAAACCTGAGTACTTCGCACCACGTCTTCCGTTGGGTCCTAATCAATGTGAGTATTGTAGAGAAGAGGGACATTTTAAGAATAATTGTCCGGTTCTATTACAGCGTAATAATGGGATGTCTGCTCCACGAGGTCGTGGTAATTCCCAGTCAGGATCTAGAGGTAGAGGACAAGATGTGTCCTCTCAGGAGCAGCGTTCTATTCCTCCATCTACTACAAACTATTTTGATCAACAGAGATTTCAGTCCACACAGTATTATAATGACGATTATTGTGAAGAAAGGGCTGACGATTTTCAGATCGAATAGGACAGCCATGGACGAAGTGAGGGAGTTGTGTCGATTCCAGTAGATCAAAATGGGCCATATGTCACGATCAATACTATGGGTGTTTCAGAACCGTTTCTTTTGGATACTGGTGCGATGGGAAGTTCTATTATGCATACTAAACTCCCTGGGGCACCTTTGTCTGGCTTAATAAATACTTCTGTGGGATTTTCTGGCGCCCCAGTTTGTAATCCGGTTTCTTGTCCCTTGCCTGTTTCGATTGGTCCCTATGACTTGAATGCTCTGCTTATTCTGACAACTGGTTGCGGTGAGAAATTGCTGGGTCTGGATTTGTTGAAGAGATTACATGCAATATTGTATTGTTCCCCTTCGGGTGTGCATCTTACGTTGGGGAAGAAAATGACATCTTCCGTGTATCTGTCGCGGGACAAGTTTCCACCTGAGTTGCTTTCTCTTCCTGAAAGTCTTTGGGCTAAGGGCCCAAATGACGTGGGTTGTCTTGCAATTCCACCATATGTTGTCACAGTTAAGGAGAATGTGAGTATGCCACGCATTCCCCAGTATCGTATCTCTAGTGATGGAGAGAGGGCACTTTTGGCTATTGTCGATGATTTCATACAGAAAGGCGTAGTTGAGGAAACAAGAGGCAATCTTTGTAATAGCCCTGTTTTTCCGATCCTTAAGAGAACTGATCCTTCACAACCTCCTGTTTACAGATTTGTTATTGACCTTAGAGAGGTCAATAAAATTGTGGTGCCACAATTTCCTGTTGTTCCGGACATTACAGCTTTGTTGACAATGATTCCTGCTTCGGCAGCTTGGTTTTCAGTTATAGACCTCAAGAATGCTTTCTTTAGTATTCCTATTGCTGAAGAAAGTAGGGATATCTTTGGTTTCTCTCTCGGAGGCCGAAGTTTTAGATTTAAGAGAGCTCATCAAGGCTATTGTGAAAGTCCCTCTATCTATAGCAAGGCTCTTAAGTCACAACTTGATGCTTTTTCTTTGCCTCCTGGTGCTACACTTATTCAGTATGTGGATGATTTGTTGGTGGCTGCTGATACGGAGGATGTGTGTAAGGAAGTGACTGTTGCGTTGTTGCACCATTTATCTGCACTACAGCATAAGGTGTCCCCCTCTAAGTTGCAATATGCCCGCCAAGAGGTAACCTATCTAGGTCATCTCTTGTCGAAGGAGGGAAGGCGATTGACCCCAGAACGTATCCATGCTATTTCGCAGATGTCTGTACCCACCACGCAGAGAGAAGTGCGTGCCTTTTTGGGTATCACTTCCTACTGTAGACAATGGATTCCCAATTTTTCACTTTTGGCTAGACCACTGTTGGACCTAACGTTGAAAGATACGCCACATCCGCTCCCTTGGACGGATGAATGTCAGAAAAGCTTTATTGACCTACGTGCTGCTTTGTGTTCTGCTCCGATGTTAGGTACCCCAGATTACAGTAAGTCTTTTACATTGTACGTCCACGAAAGAGAGGGTTGCGCATTGTCAGTTTTGACACAGAAATTTCGAGATAAGCAGATGCCATGTGCCTATTTCTCCGCTACATTAGACCCGGTAGCTAAAGCTTTGCCCAGTTGTCTCAGAGCTACGGCAGCTGCAGCGATTTCTATCAGACAATCGGCTGGATTAGTATTGGATAACACACTCATTGTTATGGTTCCGCATGCAGTGGATACTTTGTTGAATAGAACCAGAAAGCAGCATCTTACGAGTGCTCGTTTGTCTGGATACGAGCTGACACTTCTGGCGAGTCACATGCACATCAAAAGATGTACACGTTGCCACTGCCAGATGAGAAAGATGTTCAGGAGAAACATGATTGTTTTCTTCGAACGGAAGAAGAAACTAAGGGTAGGATTGATTTGAAGAACACTCCGCTCAAGGACCCAGATGGGATCCTATGGGTAGACGGTTCCTGCTTCAAGCTTCCAAATGGGGAGACTACTTCTGCCTATGCTGTTACCACGTTATGTACAATTGTTGAGACGGCACGTATCGGACACAATTCAGCCCAAGCAGCTGAATTGATAGCCTTGACTAGAGCGTCTGTGTTGTCAAAAGGAAAGAGAGTGAATGTGTACACAGACAGCCAGTATGCTTTTGGCGTTGCACATAGCTTTGGTAGGTTATGGAGGGAGAGAGGATTCTTTACCTCTCATGGGACAAAGATCCAGCATGGTCAGTTAGTGACTGATCTTCTCGAGTCACTTACCTTACCTGCACAGATAGCAATCATAAAATGCAGCGCACATACGAAAGTCACAGATGATGTGGGTCGTGGAAATGCGTTTGCAGACGAGGTAGCAAAAACTACAGCTAGAAACACAGCTAGTCGAATGTATGTGGCAGGTCCTGCAAACTGGGTTAGGGAAATTGGAATGTGTGAAGATACGATTGAGAGTGTGAAAACGATTCAGGGAGAAGCGACTGACAAGGAATTAAGAACGTGGAACGAAAGTACGGGAATGTTAGACTCGACGGGTTGTTGGACGGAATTGTCGGAACATCAGCGATCTTTATTACCGGACGCTTATGTATTGCCGGTTGTAACTATGGTTCATGGTCCAGCCCACATTACTTCGAAAGGCATTTGTAAGCTTTTGGATTCTGTGTGGCAGAATGAAGGAATTCCAAAATGTGCAGAGAACGTGGTCAAGCATTGTATTGTTTGTCTAATGCATAACCCAGGAAAGGGTACCCCAACTCCGGCAGGTCATTTTTCTCCCCCGTCGTATCCTTTTGAAGTGTTGCAGATCGATTACATTCATATGGATCGATGCAACAACCTTAAGTATGTTCTGGTGGTGGTATGTGCCTTTTCCCGTTGTATAGAGGCCTACCCCTTGAAAGATAACACTGCTCTGTCAACTGGTAAAGTGTTACTTAAAGAGTTTGTCCCCAGATTTGGTTTGCCGCGAAATGTCTGGAGTGACAATGGGAGTGAATTTGTGGGTCAAATTATGCAGAAAGAATGTTCTGGTCTTGGGATCAGACAAAAATTCCATGCGGCAAACCATCCACAGTCAGCAGGTTTGGTTGAGTGTTATAATGGTACACTCAAACTTAAACTAGCTAAGATTCAAGCCAGTACGGGTCTTGCTTGACCAGATGCCTTGCCCCTAGCTCTTTTGTCAACCAGAACTACTGTACACTCTTGTATGGGACTTAGCCCATATGAAGTGGTCTTTGGACGCCCAGCTAATGTTTGGGGTGTCCCTCGCCCCAAGAGATATTCTAACATGCCATATCCTTTGTTAATTGACTATTTGCATGATTTGACTACTAAATTAAGTATTATTCGTCAACAGGTACATAGTGCTTTGCCAGAGGCCTCCACGGACCCGGGTCACACCATTTTGCCCGGTGACTGGGTCTGCATCAAAAATTTTCAACGGACGAAGAATCTGGAGCCTCGTTGGTCTACGCTGACGCAAGTTTTGCTTGTCACCCGCACGGCTGTGAAAGTGGTCGGCAAGCGAAACTGGGTGCATGGCGTGCACTGTAAAAAAGTGCCATTGCCATTACCCTTTGACCAGTGGATTCGCAGTGGTGTAAGAGAATCGGATACTGCAGCGGTTCCTTGTTTTGTGCCCTTCAGTGATGCCCAAATAATTGGAACTCAGTCTGAGAAAGCGGATGACGATATTCTTCAAGCCGCTGTGCCTGCGCACCTTCGAATAGACACTACATATCCAAAAGCCTTATTTCAAGACCAGACCGTGCCGAGCAAAGCACGCTATAACCTGAGGTCGAGAATTGACCATAAGAACTGAACACTTTGAAATTTTTTTCCTTCTCATACCAATTAAAGGCACTTTTTTTCTGGTTGTTTTGTTCTCTTTTTGTCCCTTTTTTTGTGTAGTATTAGTATTAGAAGTGCCATCCGTCTCCGTCGCAGGGTCACGGTAGGAGACTCAGACTGTAACCTGATTTTCTGTTCTTTTAGTAAGCGGCTAGCGCCTCATGATATACAGAAGTATATAGCTGAGTGATTGAGGAAGATTGCTGTGAGCGACATTTTTTTTAGATAAAGATGGATGGTACAATAACCATAGGTAGGGAAAATAGGAGGCAGGAAATGAGATTGAAATATTGTAAATTATTGCGTAGTCGATTTGGCGCGACTTTGTGTATTTTCATGTTTTTGTGTATTTTATTAGCCTGCATTGATTGGATTGTCCATGTTCTACATCCTAATTCTACAACTTCTTTGCCCTCTCGCCTTTCTGTCTTTTCACATAAAATGCATACTCTACCCCCTCATGAACAGATAAGGAGAGCTGAATATATGAATAATACGTTTATCCAGTTGTTACACCAACACCAGTTGGCTATTAATATGACTGACTGTTGGGGGTGCGGTCTTATGCCACACAACGCACAAAAGGGGATGCAGTACTTGGTTCTCCCTTTTTCATATGAAGGTTCAGCTTGGGCCTACCAGACTATGTTTTCGGCCGCACACCACAACAGACTTAGAAATCCCGTAAAGACTTCTGGGACTGGATTGGATTTCAGTCACAGCTCTTTGATCAAAGGAATAGTGGTGATGGCTAAGATTGTAGAAAAGGGAAAAATTCCGTTGGATGAGAAGAGAGCTTATGAAGAATGGAATGTTACCCACTATGTTTCTAGTCTTGGTGACAAAATTAAGAAGGGTGGGTCTTCTCCAGTATGGACTGTACCCCATCAAGGTAATTTTTGTCCCCAAGTCAATAGTAAGAGAACTGATAATAAACAGGGTTGTTTACACACCTACATTTTCTCGTCCCCTGATTTCCCTTCATTGGTTCCATCACAAGGAACATATTTTGTCTGCAAAGACAGAGCTTACACGTGGCTCCCTTCCAACTTTTCTGGAACCTATTATATAGCTTTCCTTCTTCCCCCTGCATATACGGCTTCGTCAGATCACCATAGAACTAGATATAGTCGAGGTATATTCGATGCCAAGGACACGGCTGAGCAAGAGGGAGGAGACTTCCTTAAAGGAATCCTTCCCTTTTGGGGCCCGATGGCCAACAGCAGAAACATCAGACAATTGGTTTGTGTGGTTGAGACCACTATTAATGTTACTGCAGGTGCAATAGGTAACATTACAGCAGAGCTTCAGGCTGATCGTCTTATGACGTTACAAAATCGAATTGCGTTAGATGTGATCCTAGCAGACCGAGGAGGTGTCTGTAAATTGATCGGATCTAGCTGTTGCATTTATATTCCAGACGATGCTCCGGCAGTATATCAAGCCATTTCCAAATTACATACCATCTCCGAGTCGATCCATCAGGACGAAGGGGATTGGTCTTTCATGGGATGGTTTTGGAGAATATTTTGAACCTGGGGATGAAAGATCCTAACGTTCCTGGGAGCAATTTTGGCCATCATATTCTCTTATTTATTTATTTATTTATTTAAAGAGTTTTATATAGCGCTGGCTAGACCCGGAGGTATCAGAGCGCTTTACATGAGAATCAACAATGTAACACAAAAAGATTAACAATTACACAATAAATCCCCCCAAAAATAGGCAATACAATTAGGAGAGGAGAGAAAGGAGAGAGAAAAGTAGTGGAGGGGGCAGGAGAGGTGAGAAAGGGAGGATAAGGGAAGAGACAATACACAGAGACGAAAAGAAGTCTGTCTAAAGACCGACTGGGTAGGTGATGACCAAAAAGGGAATCCACGGCCCATCTCCCCTATAGCTAAACCAGGTAGCTCCATCGGGCATCAGTCAAAAAAGTTCAGTCTCAATACATTGAGAGAAGGGAGAAGGAGAGACATAAATAGAGGGAGGATGTGGGAGGAGACGACAGGAGGGACGAAAGGAAGTGCAACAATGTGGTTTAACAGTATAACAGAAAAAGATCAACAATTACACATTACATCAAACAATCAGCAATACATTAGGAGAGGATAGAAAGGAGAGAGAAAAGAAGTGGGGGTAGGTGAGGTGAGAAAGTGAGGATAAGGGAAGAGACAACCGTAGAGATGAGAGGAAGTCTGTCTAAAGACCGCCTGGGTAGGTGACGACTAAGGAGGGAATCCACGGGCCATCTCCCCTATAGCTAAACCAGGTAGCTCCATTGGGCATCAGACAAAGTAGTTCGGTCTCAAGTGTCAAGGGAAGAGGTTCGCAGAAAAACAGGATGGGAGGGAGATACGGCAGAAAGACAAAGGAAAGTCTGCCCAAAGACCGGCTGGGTAGGTGACGGTCGAGGGGGAAGTTCCAAAACCCATCTCCTCTATAGCTATCAGGTAGCTCCACCGGGCTTTGGCCAAATAGCTAGGTCTCAATGGGAAACATTTCAATACCATGGAGGGCAAAATAAATGGAGCGTAGAGGGGAGGGAACAGGGAAGGTGAGAAAGGGAGGATAGGGGAAGAGACAACAAGGAGAGACGAAATTAAATCTGTCTAAAGGCAGACTGGGTAGGTGCCGACCAAGGAAGGAATCCCCGACCTGTCTCCCCTATAGCTAAACCAAGTAGCTCCATCGGGCATCAGACAAAATAGCTAGCTCTCAAATGACGCGGGAAATTCACAGGTAAACAGGGTGGGAAACCAGCTGAGAAAATAATCCATCAGAACATGACAGATGGGCCAGATTCTGGCAAGACCACCCAGAAAATTGCCTGGGCTTTTTCATGAAGTCTACCAAAGGATTAAACATAAATTGCGCTTCTGCTATCCAGGAATACCTCAGGGTGCAGTTAGGGTACAAACAAGTATTTCATTGGGTTCTTGGAGCATAGGGATACCAAATATGCAATTTTTCCATTGGTGTGTGAATTCCACTAGCACCGCAACCAAACAATGATTGCTAATGTTTTTATAAAGGTTTGAGGGACCCATTCAGGGAAATATAATAGAGACTGAAAGAAAAAGACATGAGCTTTGAGAAAAATTAAATTCTGTTTTAATTTTCTCGCGGCACCCCATTGTCCTGAAAGAAACCCCAATGCTGTATTTTCTCATGAAAGAGCATGGTAGCACTCTTCGCTGTTCTAATCCAGAGCTATGTCTGACATATCAGCAGGCAAGGCTTATGCTACTCTATGTTGAGGGCCCCAAATAGAAGGGGGGCGACAGAGGTCCGATCCCTATCTAGAAAAAACAGGCATTCCCGCCATCAGAGAGCAATCAATCAACGCTGTTAGGACCAACGGAGGGGCAGTACTGACAGTATGGGATCAAGGTCTCTAAAAACATATATTTCTAATCCACTTATATTAAGAAGACATGCGCACACATCTCTACACCACTGAAAAACAGGCTTTGTAGATGCACACTAAGGCCGGGAAGGATGTTGTGAAATATTTTACACACCTGTAAGGGACTACAAGTATATGTTTCAACTGTAAAGAAACTACTTTGCAAAATACACTTAAAAACCATACACACAAAAAAAGAGGATGGACTAAAAATACTGTCTCATCATTGACAAATGCAGCGGTTGCTTGGTTGGATATGATGGAGAACGCTTTACAATTACATTTAAAAATGTGTAAGCCTAAACAGTATTACAAATTTTTTTTATAAGAGGCAACAACAACAAAAATCTAAGTATGAATATTATAAAATTTTAAATATGAGGATTGCATGAAATCTTTACAGAGACGGAACAGGTATTCTTCTCAACACATGACAAATCTGAATGCCTAAACGTATTTTACTTCGTTTTATTGGTTTATTTACCCAACATTCTATGTGACTATTACTAAGCAAACCAACAACCCACCTTCAGTCTAACAATATTTATGCATTTTCATTCCGATTAGAAAAGCTTAAGAAATGTACTAGAGAAGGAATAATAGTCTACATGACAGTATGAACATTCTAAAACAAAGAGGCATTACTTTTTACAAATGGGAGTTTCCTCATTTTATATTTTACAGGTGCAATGAACATTTGCAATATTGATGTCTTAAATAAGTCGTGTCCACACTTCATAAAAAACACTAAAGTGTTTTTTTTTTACTTTTCAGTAAAAAAAAAAAACAATCAGATCACTATCCTTTATATGGCTTTCCAATGAAAAAAGCCTCTGCTTTAAGACTCTGGGTAAAGGTTGCCTAAACCGCCTTTACACATGGTAGAAGACAAAGTATCAGTTTTGCTGATCAAATTGCTCACATATACATAAATTAATAAATTAACAAGTATCAATCAGCAGCAAGAAGCCTCCCCTTAAAATGGTATAAATATGCAACCAAAGCACCATACAAACCTAAGCATTCTACAGACCGCATTTCTAATACAAGACACTGAGCGGGAGTCCTAACACACCCCTGGTGCATGAAACAATGCTTGAAGATATGTTTGTTTACGCCTAGACGTCTCAGTGCCAAATTATGTTTGCACACTCAAAAATCAGAGCAGCCCAAATGTCCAATCACGTGAATGCACAAAGGTTGTTCCATTCTATTAAAACCTGGAGTAGTTTTTTTTTTCAAGAACGAAAATAAAAAGTTGATCGTACTAGCCCTTATGTATTCATTGCAACATTTGTTTTGATACTTTGGTTAGAGTGAGTAGCCGTTTCATACACGCATTAAAAACAAGTGCCAAATACAGACACCAATAAAAAATATTGTCTTACTAGGATACAATGTTTCAGCATTAAAGTGCTAATAAGATGGGGGAGTATGTCTGAAACACGTGTTCCGAACTCAATAGTTGCATAAGTTTTTATCTGAACAATAATTTAACTCTTTCTCCCATTTTAGTTTTCATTGAATTTGTACTATTTCAACACGTGTTTCAGCATCAGTCGAATGAATGAAAAAACAAGCCCATTTCTCATTCAGAAAGGATCTTCTGAATCTCTGTAAACGTTACAGTATTTCCAAACAAACAAAATGTCCTTATTTAAAAGCTAGGTTTGAGGACGTGGGAGACACAAAATCTTTATTTCCCTTAAAAAAAAAAAAAAATTATAATAAAAAGATCGTTCCGCAATCCATGTAGAATAAGTAAAATGAATCTAAATGTTGGCTTTGTTTCAGCTCGTACGCAGTTCAGTATGATTCTGGTATAACAAATTCGAATTCTGTACTGCAGTCAGATGTGCTTGATTTAGGAATGTGTTGCCCTCCATGTGGTTCGAAAGCATCTTCCCAATTCATGGGCTTTGGAGGAGAGCTTGACTTTTTTTCCTCTGAAGTAACCTCTTCTTTTACTTTGTCAACGTTATAAACAAGCCCTGCATCATTCCTCTCAGGAGCACTGCTTGAAGGATCTGGATTCGCATTGTGAGCATAATTATATGGTCTAATTGGCAAGGTCTTGCATGGGTGAAGATGATAAATCTTAGGGTCTCTGGAAGGGTCTAGATTATGGACTGACCTGATATGTGAAGACATAACTTGATAGTTGATAAACAGTTTGCCACATGTCAAGCACTGATACCTTTTCTCCCCTGTGTGGAGAATTTCATGCTTTGTACGGTATTCTGCCATAGGAAAGACTTTCTCACAGTAATGACAAGGATATTTCTTTTCCCAAGAATGACAATTATAATGTCTTTTCAAGCTTGTTAGACCCTCATAGGATCTTTTACACACAATGCAAATATAGTAAACCCTTCCATCTACACTGAGCTCATAATGGTCTTCATGTTTTATTTTCACACGTTTGCTGTCAGGAGAACCATCAATCGATCGGGGCAGCTCAACTGCACCATCGTCTTCATCAGGGTCCTCCTTAATTGGAATGACAATGTCATATGTATCTTCCCCAATGTTGGCGTAAACCTTGCAACCAGTGGATAGTCCTCCAATATCAGTTGGAGTATCTAACGTTATGATTTTCTTGCCATCCAAGATGTGCTGAGACACTGTTCCTGAATCAACTAAGCAGTCTTTGCTATTTTCAGGATGAATATGTTTTAATTTTTATTTTTAACTCTCCTGGTTTGGAGATTTTTTTCTCAGTAAACGTTGCCATTTGTGGGCTCTGAAGTCCTAGTCCATTGAAACCTGTCATTTTCTCTATGTTTGTGCGATGAATAAAAGGGGTCAATGACAAATCGGGGCTACTGGCGCAACTGCTATTAGGAATAATTATAGGTTTAATTGAAAAGTTACTATTCATTGGTAACTGCTGTACAACCATATTAGTTGTAGGAACAAGGTTTTGCCAGGATAGGTAGTTAGTTCCAGATGAATTAAACGGATTTTGGCTTAGCAGCAGTGTGCTAGGCATCACATGATTTTGAAACGGGCCAAACGTTGCAACACTAGCTGGCTTTTGGATAGGGATTGATATATTGACAGATAAATTTGGTTGTGCTGGTATAGTACCCTCTGAAGGTAAGTTGCTTGAAGACTTTGAAGGAGACTCAGCAGAAGTGCTACTGTTGGTCAGCTGTTGGGTGGGCACTTCAACTACATCTGGGCTGGTACTTTTTGGTGTTATTTCCATACTGTTTAATCCAGTTAACTTGGGTGGTACAAGTTCGGAACAAAAAATGACATCATCATCAATGTCTTTTCCTTTATCCTCACATTCACTGAGTTCTCTTGTTGTCTGTGCGTTCAATGTGGTCCTGCAGTGTGTGGTCTACTGGCTACTTTATGCGTTCCACGTCCTGAAACTCCGAGGACAGAGAATATTAGGATGATGATGCAACAGCAGCTTGAGGACTTTATGAACATTGATGCTGACTCCGACTCACATTAGCATGAGTTGGTTTGTTTTTGCCTGAGTAGTGGCAAAAGGAGGGTCTGAGGTTCTGTAAATTACGAATTTGTTCGTGCTCAGCCTCCATTTTGTACGTCGCCGCCATTTTGTGTTGCCCTCACTCAGCGAGCGTGGCGAACGCGATGTTTTTGTCGTTTCTGCATTCACGTGTCAGGTGGCTTCTTTGCTTATGTTTACTAACGAGTATCAGGGCCTGGCCGAGTACACTAAATCCTGTCTGAGCTGATTAATCCCCGTCCGGACTATTTGTTGGCTTACACCATTCTTTCCTCCAGGTTATCTTATCTGCTGTCCTTCGCTACGTGTCTCATGTATTCTCCTGTTTCACAATTGTCCTTCTACAACATGCAGCTGTGTTTTCTCTACTTGTAAATCGAATTGTGTGGATTCACTCGTAATTTACTCAAGGGGTCGAATAACAAACATACCGGGAAAACTTGAGTTGCCTTAAGACTTAAAGCATTGTCCATACACCTGTGCGCCACGGAGTTAAGTGGCAGTCTCTTTTGAACCTCGTTATACTGACGACTTCTAAGACCACCTTACTAGCTGCAGCTAATAAATACCATCTTCTACGCCAGACGAAGAGTCTGTGTCTCTGTATTTGACAAGGCAGGTGAATCCCGGGGATTTCAGGCGGACCCTGCGCCGCCGGACCTTACGGCTACGGTTCTCCAGGAGGATAAGGTCACTTTTGTGTCCAAGGTCATGGACCTCCAAGCTGGGTAAACATTCAGCTTGCCCCCCTTATGGAAGTCAAAACTTTGAATAATACAAAATCATTGCACTGCAATTGCAGTGTCCCGAATACTCCCCAAAACCATTTTCAGCACTTTTGAAACATCCCTCATCACAAAAATCATCAATTTCCCAATGCATCACCAGAGCTTTAAAGTGCCATAAAACGCACAACAATTGGCAAAAATTGAAGCAAAGCATGGAACAGTGACAGTGGCAAAATAACATGCTAAACAAAAAGCATATCCAAATATTTTTAAATCCTTTAATAAAAAAGTAATTGTTTCATGCGTCACTAGTGATGCACACCAAATCTGAGATGCAGCACTGGTGATGCATATGTATCACTGGTGATGCAAATGAATCACTGGTGATGCACAGGAGAAGCTCTGCAGCATTTTGCAACTGCCTGACCCCCATAAAAATAAAGATAGAAAAAAAAGGACTAGGCTGAACAGAGAATGAGACTGGGAGCAGTGTGGGAGCAATAATGGTGAGGCAGCAGCCCGGCAGCACTTTACAGCTGCCGGCCCTTAGTCAAAAAGTAAAGTATTCATTAGGAAAATTTAATTTTAAATGGCAAGCGAGATGAGGAGTGGGTCAGGGAATAGACAAAGAGATATGGAAAAAACATGCTTGGAGTTTTAAATCTGAAATAAAAAATATTATGCATTGGAACATGCAGCACATCCTATGAGAACGATAAGATACCAAAATACTCCAAAGCTGTCAAAATACATAATAGGGAGGAGCAGACGCAACTGAGATAGATAACACAGCCATTCACCTGGAAGCAAGGAGCTGATCCAAACCCCTCTTTAAGGGCCTTATTTTGACTTAGGTGGACAGCACTATCCATCAAAACGAGGCAGATATTCTTCCTCCACACTACTAGGACCATAGGCAATATTCCACTGGTAGTAAAGTGGACGCTGGGACATCCACTCCATGTGTGATGGAGTATTCCAACCGCCAAACTTTAAATAAGGTGCTAATATGAGTTAAGGGGGCGTGGCTTGGCAGCCGATGGAGGAAGACGGGTGAGCGCTGAGCTCCGCGTCGGCCTCCCCTAGTTATCCTGGCAATCCTAATCCTGGTGGCTCTGCAGCCCTGATTCTGCCCGCATCTCCTCCCGCTAACCTGAGGACCCGATCGGAGGCGGTGGGCTCGGCCCCCTGACAGCGTGGTGCCCGCGCCGCGCCGGTGAACTGCTGGGCGGAGACGGCCATTTTGCGGCCTGGACAACCGGCCGCATCCCCGACCTCGGGTGAACGAGAAGCCGTCCCGCGTTGGTGGCTGGTCGGCCGCCGGCGGCCACGATGACCGGAGCTCCAGAGGTCCGGGCTCCCACGACGGCGGAACCCGGGCTGCCCTGCCGCAGCATTTGTGAGGGAGCGAGGCGGGGGCGCCTGCGGGAGAAGAGACCAGCCGCGGCCGTCGGCCCTGAAGGCCTGCTGAGCACCTTGACGGAGCGCGAGACTGGGGTAAGGCCTGACCCTGCATGACCCACCAGAGTGGGGGCGGACAGAAGCTGGCCCCCGACCGCTCACTGGTGGGGGATCCCGCTGAGAACTAGCAGCGGGACGCGGGACTAGGATGGGGCCTGACCCCGCATGGACCGCCGAGGCGAAGACAGCCCAGCGCTTACCCCTAGCCGCTTGTCATAGAGGGGCCCCACTGGCATCGTGGGGCCTGACGACCCGGCATTGGGGGCACCCGGGAAGGCTGGATCTCTAAGGGCCCTGCCAGAGGAGGCAGCAGTGGGAGGCTGAGGCCCGGCCTGGAACCCTACAGACGTGACGGGTCCCGCTCTCCGGGACCGGCCCTTGTCCAGGGAGTTGATCCCCGACCCCCCACGTGGTTGGGACCTTGGACGGCTGCCCTCCGACGCCATTTTGGGACTGACTGCACTCGGCGTCGCTTCTGAACCCAGAGGCATGGCGCGCCAGGAGGGGATCCTAGTGACCGGGGACCAGCAGAGCAGAAAGTGGTGTCCTGGTGCCACTGGGGAGTCGCTGGTTTTGTGGATCGGCGGAACCAACAGGGGGGCAGCGTGGGGAGTGACCCCAGGACTTGTGGCCTAGAAAGTTGACACTGGAGGTGGACGCCATCCCTGCTACCACTGTGACGAGTCGGGACCATCATCATGGGGAAACGCCCGAAGCCCCCCCCCGGCTGCTGCTGGAGGAGCGACGAACGCCCAGGGCCCCTCACTGACCGCTAGTCCGGCGGCGGAACTGCCACAAAGCCAGCTGGAACAGATCCTGAAGGCCATCGCCGACACCAGGGAGGCCCTGCATCACGACATCGGGCAGGTGTCCACGAACCTGGGCCTTTTGCGTGCGGACCACGGCAAGTTGGCGGACCGGGTCAAGCAGACCGAGATCCGGATAGACGCACTGGAACCCGCGACGAAAGCGGCGGACACCCTGATGGGGGAGCTACAGCAAAGGGTGCGACTACTAGAGCAAAGGGCGGAAGATGCTGAAGGGCGCAACCGCCGCAACAACATCCGCGTGGTGGGCCTGCCGGAGAAGATTGAGGGGACAGACATGCTGAGCTATCTGGAGGCCTGGCTGCGAGACAGGGTTGTACCGGAGGGTCTGTCGCCGTTCTACACTCTGGAACGGGCTCACCGGGTGCCGGCTCGCCCCCCCGGCCGAGGGTCGGCCACCCCGCCCGGTGGTGGGGCGATTGCTGCACTACAGAGATCGGGACCTCATTCTACAAAAGGCACGAGCTCTGGGGCCCTATAAGGTAGACAATGCCCAGGTCTCCATCTATCCAGACTACTCCTTGGAAGTCCAGAGACAGAGGTCAACTTTCCTGGCGGTCAAGAAGGCGCTTCGGGAGGAGGGCGTCCGCTACTCTCTCCTATTCCCGGCCCGGCTACGGATCATGATAGATGGCAAATCTTCCTTCTACGACTCCCCTGACGACGTCTGGGACTGGCTAGAATTATACAAAACTGGCGCGGATGCGCATCACGCATCTGGGGAACAACGGAGGACACCACCGAGGCCTAAACGGGGCAGGAGACCCAAGAAACGACCACCGAACATTCAATCGCCTACGATGTCACAAACTGAGCTGGAGCGCAGAGATGCCCTCCGGGCAGTCTCCACCATCTCGCAAACGAAGGGTGCTACACCGGCTGTGGATTTGGGCTCCAGAGGGGACGCTGACGGGGGGACCTCGGAGGAATCAGGGGCTGGAGACCCCATGCTACCCCACGTCACACCTGGGACTGCTGATGGTTTACTGGACGAATGATGTTACTGCTCCCCCACAGTGGTATTGTATGACTTGATGTGTTCCTGATCTAGGGTGGGATGGAAGGCTGGGCCATCCGGATGGGTCTGAGGCTTGTACTGGGTAGCTAACTCCTGTGGTGGCTGCTGCCTTAATCGGGGAGGAGATGCGGGGCACATGGGGCGCAATGGGGAGACCTGACTGGGAGGAATGGGCTGTTCACGGTGGTTGGAAGAGGCGACAGGCCACCCCCTGTTATCTCACACATATTGTGGGACTCTGGTAGTTGCCAGAGACTGTTCTCTTTGGGGGTTAATCATTTGGATGGGTTTCTACTGTTGGGACCTATTCTGGGGAGGGGCGGGACATGGGGTTGTTGGGGGATGTCGGGGTTTTGGTTATTGGGGGTAGCCAGTGTGCATGCGATAATTGCCTTCATTGGGACTGTAATTTTTTTCCGAAATGGGGACCCTCCTTGAATTGAAGTGTGTGACCTGGAATGTGAGGGGTCTGAATTCCATGCTGAAACGTCATAAAGTTCATGCCTACCTTGTCCGCAGGGGTGTTCAGATTGCCTTCTTACAAGAAACTCACATAGATCGAGCTGAGGGGCGGGCTCTGCAGCGCAGATGGCGGGGACACATGTTTTACACTACCTACTCTGCCTTTGCAAGGGGGGCACTGATCTGGGTGCGAGCGGGGATTCCCTTCCAGCCCTTGATAACGGTGGTTGACCCTGAGGGGAGGTTTGTGGCCTTACAGGGCCGCCTAGACGGGAGGGACGTGACGCTTTGCAGTGTCTACGCCCCGAATGTGGACCAACCTGCTTTCTTTACACGGTTGTCTGGGAAACTGGCGACTGTCCTGGCTGGTACGGTCCTGCTTGGGGGGGATTTTAACTCTGTGCTGGACATAGAACTAGATAGATCTCACTCACGACTGGCGCAGGTGTCAGCTCACAGGCTAGCGAAGAGTAGGAGAGAGTGGCAAAGTAGCTGGGGCCTGGTTGATGCGTGGCGGACCCAACACCCCGCAGAAAGGGATTTCTCCTTTTACTCCCACCCGCACGATCTGCATGTTCGCATAGACAGCATCTTGTGTTCGTTGGACGCCCAGAGTCTGGTCCGCCACAGCGAATACTTGGCGAGGACGGTATCCGACCATAACCCTTGCTTGGTGACGGTTCAATGGATGAGGCGACGCCAGGCTATTCCGACGTGGCGATTGAATCCACTTACACTGGAAGACCCGGTGTTCAAGGCTGATGTGCGCAATGGGGTGGAGGGCTACTTCGACACTAATATGGGTACGGCTTCCAGCAGGGCACTTGAGTGGGACGCCTTTAAGGCGGTGATTAGGGGCGTCTGCATCTCGGCTACCACGGGAGTCCGCAAGACCCTCTTACAGGAGGTAGAACGCAGCGAGGACCTCTTGCGCGAAGAGGAGCGGCGCAGCCACACGAACCCTGAGGCGCACGGAGCGGTTTCGGCAGCGCGGGAGGTAGTGGCGACGACAATGGAAAAACTGCGCTGCTTTGACTATAAGGAAGTTATGGTCCGGGCTCATGCCGAGCGTGACAAAGTAGGCGCTCTGCTGGCATGGCTGGCCAACTCTGAGACCCGTGGCTCCCCGATAGTGACGCTAGCCACTCCGGAGGGGAACATGGTTTATACGCAATCGGACATTAACGACCAGTTCCTCCAGTATTATACATACCTTTATAGGAGCAGGATGCCGGATCTCCCGACGGAGCTGGAGGAGTTCCTGTTAGCGGCGCAGCTCCCCAAACTCGACCCGGAACATGCGAACCGCCTGGGCGGGGACATCTCCGGGGGAGAGATCAGAATGGCCATCAAACACATGGCCCGCCGCAAGACTCCTGGCACGGATGGGCTGCCAATTGAATGTTATGCGGCCTATGCAGAAGTATTGGTTCCACGCTTACAGGAGGTTTACCGAGAGGCCTGGGACTTGGGATGCCTGCCGGCGTCTACCCGCGAAGCCTTGGTGATACCCTTACTGAAGCGGGGGGGAGATGCGAGCAGCCGTTCAGCGTACCGCCCGCTTTCCATGCTCACCACGGATTACAAGATCCTGAGCAAGGTCCTCGCGACGCGACTATTGACCCACATGCGCACCCTGGTACATGGCGACCAGGCGGGTTTTATCCCGCAGCGCACCACTGCCACCTGTGTGCGCCGGTTGCTCCGGATCATGGGGGGAGAGGCCGCCACTCGCCCGGGGGCAGCAGTATTATCGATTGACATCGAGAAGGCTTTCGATAGTGTTGAGTGGCCGTACCTACTCCGCGTACTGGAGGCCTTTGGACTGGGCGAGCGCTTCGTGAAATGGACGGCCTTGCTCTATACCGCGGCCACGGCCCGGGTCAAAACAGGGGCAACCATCTCAGCCCCTTACGCGGTGAGTCGGGGGACCAGACAGGGGTGCTCCCTGTCTCCCCTGTTATTCGCACTCGCTATAGAACCACTGGCTGCGCATGCCCGCCTGGGCCGGGCATATGCTGGTCTTCCGCTGAGGGCCGACACCCACTACATATCCCTCTATGCGGACGACTGCCTACTGTTTCTGGCGGACGCGAACGATTCTCTGCATGGAGCCAAGCGATTGCTATCGGACTTTGGTCATCTCTCGGGGCTGAAGGTCAACTGGGAGAAGTCGTGCCTCTTCCCGCTGACTCCGGGGGCCGATGACACCCAGCCAGAAGGAGTGTTGCGGTGGGAACACCATTGCCTCCCCTATCTGGGTACTCACATCTACCATTCACCTTCGGCCCTCTTAGACGGCAACATTAACAGAACGATTCGGAGTTTGCAGGGCTGTATGGGATTCTGGCGCACACTACCGCTCTCGGTTGCGGGGCGAGTCGCGTTATTGAAAATGGTGGCACTTCCCCGACTGTTATATCTGTTTCGCACCCTGCCAATCTGGATCCCGGCGCCGGTTTTCAACAGACTCCGCTCCCTAACATCAGAGTTCATCTGGAGTTCCGGTAGAAGATGGGTAGCGCTGGCCACGATGATGCGCCCTAGAGCAGATGGAGGCCTCGCAGCCCCGGATTTTGAATGGTACTACTTGGCAGCACAGCTACAGTGGCTCACCCAGGCGGTGCATTGGAGTTCCGGGGCCCAGAGGGAATTGCGGGCAAACTGTTCCCGAGACACATCATCTCCTTTATAATCATGGGCCAGAAACTGGACCTTGCCCAGCTCACACTAGAGGAACGCACGATTCGCAGCAGTTGGCTTCGGTGCCACAGGCGATCTGGTGCCGCTCCCCCCTACGCACCTGAAATCCCGTTAGGGATGTGCACGGCCTTCCCGCACGGTGGCGACTGGTCGGCACTGGCGATCTGGGAGGAGCTTGGCTTGCAGATGGTCGGCGATCTCTACAAAGATGGCTCGCTGCTCACGTTCCAAGAGCTGCGGGACGCTTATGACCTACCGAGGGGGGGCTACCTACTGCACGCTTCGTTAGTGGCTGGTATTCGCCGCCACTGGAAGAGTGGGCTCACCGAGCCGCCAACCTCGGAATGCTGCCAATACGTGGTAATGGCCGCTGGCACCTATAAGGCCGTCACATGCCTCTACCGAAGGCTGTCGACTGCTGCCCTGAGACCCCTGGACGAGCTGCGAATCAAGTGGGAGGGGGACATTGGACGACCTATTCCTGAGACGACATGGCCGCAACTGCTGCGCCGAGCATGGAAGGGCACTAGGAACGCCAGGTTTCAACTGGTCCAGTTCTTCACTCTGCACCGGGCATACCTAACGCCAATTAAAATCTCGCAATATTTCGAGGGTGCATCCTCGCTATGTCCCAGGTGTAGGACAGCAGATGCGGACTTCGCACACATGTTTTGGACCTGTAACACGCTAGCGGGTTACTGGGAGGCGGTGATGTCCTGCCTGAATGCTGTCACGGACCGGCAGATCGATCCCGACATGGGTACATGTCTACTATTGTGGTTCCCCCAAACCCCTCGCACTCGAGTCACCAGTAAATTCTACGACTTGGGTTTGATACTGGCCAAACGGGAAATCACCATGCACTGGAAATCTAACCTGGGTCCCAGCTACTTGCGGTGGAAGACTACTCTGGAGCGCTGGGCGAAGGCTGAGAGTACCTTGCGGCTGCGACAGGCCAGAAGCCTAGCTAACGACAAGGCATTAGAGGTGGCTAGGGCATGGGAAGCACTAGTGGTGGCGCTCCAGCAACCAGAGGGTGATATGAGCGAGGACGAAGATGGAACACTGGGATAAGAACACCGAGTTAAGGGATTCCTCACACCCACCATGGTGCACACACTATACACACTAATGATAGCAGATCCAAGGGCACTGGTACCACACTGGAGGATGACACCTGCCCTTTACCGAGGTTCTTACCAGGGAAGGGAATGTGTTGACATGTAAACAATCAGGAGGGAGGAGTATGACACACTGGCTACAGGGGAGGGATAAGGGGCGGGATAACCTAGTTGGGGGAATGTTCTATCTAAATGGCATTTTGTTGGAATTGTATTGATATACTGACTCATCGGCTAATGCCTTGATCGCTTTATCCTTGTAATGTAATTTCTACACCTGACTGCCAATAAAAACTATTTTTACAAAAAAAAAAGGTGCTAATATGAGTTACGTATTAGAAACAATAGGTCTGGCGACAGTTTAAGCTCTCTAGCTGAAACCAAAAAAAGGTCGTGTATTGGGGTAAGAAAGGAATGCATTTTTTTTTTTTTTTTTTTTTCTAATCCAACCTAATTTTCAAACTCAATCAGCAATCTTTTCTGTTCCTTCGGGCCCTTTCTACCCTACTGCAAAAATGTTTAGCACATGCCTCTTGGGCTTTGTGGAGGTTACCAACACATGACAGGAGAGGAAATCCAGAGTGACCGTGAAATATTTCTAAACTATTATCTTTGGGCCCGATGTAGGTAGCCCTTTACCGATCGGAATCGGCCGAAAATACCGATTTTCGGCCGTTTCCGATCGGTAAAGGGCTATCGAGATGTAGGGGCACATTTTCGGTAATTTTACCGATTCGTTATCATTACCGAATCGGTAAATTTACCGATTCGGTAATGATAACGATTCGGTAAAATTACCGAAAATGCAATGTAGGTAGCCTATGTTCCATCAGCACATGGCTTACAGAATCGGTATTTTACCATGGAATACAAATCCATGGTAAAAAACCGATTCCTGTGTACATGCACATCTGTGCATGTACACATGTGCCATGTGACAGACAGACGTGCCCTTAGGGCATGTCTGTGTGCCACATTGCACACATGCCCGTTTTGGGGGTGCTAGAGGGTGTCAAAGTGACACCCCCTGCACCCTTGTGAATTCTTTAATTACCGATTCGGTAAATACCGAATCGGTAATGCCTAATCATTCCTATGGGCTTCAAAGCCCATAGGAATGAATGGGCATTACCGATTCGGTATTTACCGAATCGGTAATTAAAGAATTGTTAAGGATTCGGTAACGAATCCAGATGTTGGGACCTACATCCCATTTACCGATTTTGAAATACCGAATCGGTAAAATTCGGTATTTCAAAATCGGTAAATGGGATTTACCTACATCGGGCCCCTAGTCCTAAGTGGATTCATGTCGCAAGCTTTCTCAGACACAACACTTAGGCAGACATATATATGTTCCTCGCCATGGATAAATCCTTGCCTGCTGCTGAAGAAAAGCAGCTACGGTTTTGTCAGGCTATATTTCCACAACATTTTAAATCAAAAACGGAAATGCGACAATCGGGAAATATGATAATTTTGTTTTACCATCCAATTGAGAGGTAATCATGCTGTGTTTACTAGAAACAAATAACAGAAAATAGTATGTAGAACGCCAGCGACAGAGGAGCTAGAGTCTGTTAAATGGTAATTGAAACCAGGGTTCAAGAAGAGAATTAAGTGTGAAAGCAAAATTTCATAATCATGGACATTTTTCCAAACAAGGTGCACCATGTTAAAGCCTCTATAACATATTCAATCAATCAACTGTTTCTGTTCTTTTCCCATGTTATAATCTTCTGCCAGGTTGGTCCTCTCTCCCAAGTATTGGACCTACTTACACAGGGGCATCGATTAATCAAGCTCTAAAAGCAACTCAATTATTTCATTGTACGTTTTAAGAGGTTTAACAGCATTATTTATTTACAACAATATAACTAATACTTGCTGCGGATTTATGATGGGTGTGGTGCTGTTTGAAATTAGCGTGATTGATGTTGCCTCCTATCAGAAACTGAAGATTTACCCGGTACAGAACCTTTTATAAAAACAGCGACTTTATTAGCGCAATTGTTCAGATGTATTGGGAAAAGAAATTAGGATTTATAGAGAGTATGCGAGTGGAACAAATAAAATATTCCAACACTTTAGGGCAGTGGTCTTCACACTCTTTTAAGCCGATGCTCGTTTAGCAAAGAAAAATGTGTCCATGACCCCCAAAATTTACTTGGAATCCTGCAAAGTTAAGAGTTATTTACGGTGAGCTAACAAGGCCCACCTAAAGGCTGGCAGCACTACCAGCAATGGAGCCATAGTTTTCGTGGTACTATCTCTGGTTTTGTGGCACTTTTTCAGCATATGACTCCACCCTTTATGTGCCACCTCTGTGGACCTTTATCTGGTGTGGGTGGACCTTAAGGCTACCTGCACTCACCCAGATTTGCACGAACATACCGTTGGAATTCATTTGAAACAGGCACCCCACAATGCCAGCTGATCATGAGACACAACAGCTGTTCAGAAGCAATGGGTGCTCACACTTCTAGCTGTTACTGCTAACTGATCAATACAATGCCCGGAGGTGGGCTCCCACTACCAGCACCTCTACTGCCCTTCCCAATATAAGGTCCATAACTTTGTGTTTGTTCTCACACATCCATGAGTGAATTGTGGGAGTGGAAAAGGCAGGACTATAAGGCAGGTATATGCATCTACCGAAACACTCACAGAAATACGTATCTTTGTCATCCAGAAGTAATGCAGCCTAAATTTACACTGTGTAATAGTGACGTAGAAGGATATATCTGCCATTATTAGTATTCTAACTATCAGTTGAAAAGGGTAGAAATACTTGAATGATGTACGAGGCCCTGGGACCCAGACATCTTTGTCGGGGTAACTCAGCTTTAAATATATTTAAAATACACATTCTCTAAATTACCCTATGTTGTTGCAAAGGTTAGGTGTGAAAAACGAACAGCCGGCACATCAATCAATCAATCAATCAGCAAATTTGTAGAGCGCGCTACTCACCCGCTAGGGTCTCAAGGCGCTGGGGTGGTGGAGTCGCTACTGCTCGAACAGCCAGGTCTTGAGTTGTTTCCTGAAGAAGAGATGATCCTGGGTCAGCCATAAGTGGGTGGGGAGGGAGTTCCATGTCTTGGCCGCCAGGTAGGAGAAGGATCTTCCTCCGGCGGTGGATCTGCGAATTCGTGGGACGGTGGCGAGGGCGAGGCTGGCGGATCGGAGCTGGCGGGTGGGCATGTAGAATGCGAGGCGGCTGTTGAGGTATTTGGGGCCCATGTCGTGGAGAGCCTTGTGTGCATGGGTGAGGAGTCTGAATGTGATCCTCTTGTTGACGGGGAGCCAGTGCAGGTCTCTCAGGTGGTCAGAGATATGGCCGTGATGGGGGATGTCCAGGATGAGTCGTGCAGAAGCGTTCTGTATGCGGTGGAGTCTTTTCTGGAGTTTGGCTGTGGTTCCAGCGTAGAGGGTGTTCCCGTAGTTCAGTCGGCTGGTGACGAGGGCCTGGGTGACTGTCTTCCTGGTTTCGCTGGGGATCCACCGGAAGATCTTTCGGAGCATGCGCAGGGTGTTGAAACAGGATGACGAGACGGCGTTGACTTGCTTGGACATCGTGAGGGAGGAGTCCAGGATGAAGCCCAGGTTGCGTGCATGGTCCATTGGCTTGGGGGCGGTGCCCAGGGCAGGGGGCCATCAGGACTCGTTCCAGGCGGAGGGGGATGGTCCCAGAATGAGGACTTCCGTCTTGTCTGAGTTCAGTTTCAGACGGCTGAGCTTCATTTATTTATTTATTTTTAAGATTTGTAAAGCGCGACGTATACCCGTAGGTGTCTTGGTGCTATATATTCATCCATTCCGCGATGTCTTTCATTCCTTCCTGGAGACTGGCGGTGGCGGGGTCATTGGAGAGGGAGAGGATCAGCTGGGTGTCGTCGGCATGGGAGATGATGTTTAGGTTGTGTTGGCGTGCAATGGCTATAAGGGGGCTCATGTAGACGTTGAAGAGGGTGGGGCTGAGCGAGGATCCTTGCGGAACGCCGCAGATGACTTCGGTGGCCTCGGATCGGACGGGGGGAGGCGGACTCTCTGGGTTCTTCCGGCGAGGAACGAGATGATCCACTCCAAGGCCGTTCCTTGGATGCCGGTGTTGCTGAGGCGTTGTATCAGGGTGCGGTGACATACGGTGTCGAAGGCTGCTGAAAGGTCCAGGAGGATGAGTGCAGCTGTTTCCCTGTTGTCGAGCAGGGACCAGATGTCATCGGTAGCTGTGATGAGGGCGGTCTCGGTGCAGTGGTTTGCTCGGAAACCGGACTGTGAGGGGTCGAGGGATCCGTTTGTCTATAGGAAGGCGGAGAGTTGTTTGTTGACGGTCTTCTCGATGACTTTGGCAGGAAAAGGGAGGAGCGAGATGGGGCGGAAGTTCTTGAGGTCCGTGGGGTCCGCGGTGGGCTTCTTCAGGAGGGCGCTGAGCTCGGCATGTTTCCAGCTCTCCGGGAAGGTGGCGGATGCGAAGGAGCTGTTAATGATGTCCCGGAGTTGGGGTGCGATGATGGAGTCGGCTTTGTTGAAGATGTGATGTGGACAGGGGTGTATTGGGGAGCCGGAGTGGATGGTGTTCATCGTGCGGGTGGTGTCTTCGGTGCTGACCGGGGTCCAGTTGCAGAGGGTGGTAGTGGGGGGCGCTGGTTCGGCGGTTGGGTGCGTGGTCTGTGCGCCGAAGCTGTTGTGTATGTCGGCGATCTTGCGGTGAAAGAACGAGGCGAGTGAGTCACAGAGGTCTTGCGAGGGTGTGATGTCGTTGTTGCAGGTGCTGGGGTTGGAGAGCTCTTTATCGATGCTGAAGAGTTCCTTGCTGTTGTGGGTGTTGCTGTCCAGACGTTCTTTGAATGTTGTCCTTTTGGTGGTGCGGATCAGCTGGTGGTGTTTGCGGGTGGCGTTCTTGAGGGCTGTCATGTTCTCTGTTGTCTGGTCGTGGCGCCAGGCTTTCTCGAGGGTGCGGCAGGTTTTCTTGGAGTTTTTGTGGTCGTTGATGAACCACGAGGCTTTCTTGCTGCCGGGTCTGCTGGGAGGGTTCTTCAGTGGCGCGAGGTCATCGGCACAGTTGGTGAGCCACTGTGTGAGGTTGCGGGCTGCTTTGTTGGGGTCCCTCGTGTAGGGTGGGAGGGTTCCGGCTGAGGGAGGTGGTGAGTTGGTCGGTGGTGATCTTGCTCCAGCTTCTGCGGGGAACCTGTTGCGGGTGGTTGTGGGTCGTGGTTCTCCTGAAGTTGAAGTGGACGCAGCTGTGATCTGTCCAGTGTAGTCCGGTGGAGTGGCTGAAGGAGATGTGCTTGCTGGAGGAGAAGATGGGGTCTAGAGTGTGATCGTCGTAGTGGGTGGGGGTGTTCACCAGTTGCTTGAGTCCGAGGTTGGCGAGGTTGTCCAGAAGGGCGGTGGTGTTGCTGTCATTGTTGTTCTCCAGGTGGAAGTTGAGGTCCCCCAGGAGGATGTAGTCTGAGGAGGTAAGGGCGTGCTGGCTGATGAAGTCTGCGATGGCTTCGCTGAATTGTGTGCATGGTCCCGGGGGTCTGTAGATGAGAGTGCCTCTGAGGGTGGTCTTAGGGTCGGTGTGTATCTGAAAGTGGAGGTGCTCGGCGGCGGTGAGGGTGTCGTCGGAGTTGGTCGTGATTCGGATGGTGTTCCTGTGGACGATGGCGATGCCTCCTCCGGTTTGGTTGACGCGGTCCCTCTGGGTGATCTTGTGGCCCTCCGGGATTGCTATGGCGATGTCGGGCTGAGGAGGCGTTCATTCAGGTTTCTGTGAGGAAGGCGACGTCTGGTGATGTTGTGTCGAGGAGGTTCCAGAGTTCAACGGCGTGTCTGTGAACGGAGCGGGTTTTGAGCAGGATCAATTCTTTCCTTTTTATGTGCTGATAGCTGCGATACTGCTTTACTCTTTACATTGCCCTCATTATTTTATGCAATCACTTAACCAAGGGTTATAAGTTGTGACTTCCACCTTAAACCCATAATTTAAGACTATGCAACTGTATACCTGTGTAGGAAAATACCCCTGTTTTCGTGGTCACCTCCAATGTTTGCTAGATTTGTCTTCTGGTTTTTCAATCTGCACACTGGGCAACTGCAGACCTGGCCCCAGCGCATGTGCTCTAAACCCTAAAACATGTTGAAATTGCCTACACTCCTTATTGGAATGTATACCATAGGGACAATAAGTCCCTAGTCTGTGGTACACAGATGAATCCAAGGCTTTTAAGTTAAATGTCACTATTGGACTGCAGCATATTTTATGCCACCACGAAGGTGACAATACAAAGCATGTCTCCAGACCTGTGCCTGCATCCTGGGTATGCCGTTTTAAAACTGACACTCGACTTGGCAAGTAGGGTGCATAGTATTTTAAAAGTAAATCAGGGATAGTTTATGTTTTACATGTCCTGGCAGTGAAAAATCTCCAAAGTCGTTTTTCACTGTGGAAAGACTGGCTGTCTTATAAGAAAACACTGGATTGTATTATAACATCTTGTACTGCTTACTGGGAGCTGCTACAAAAATGATTCAAGGACTCATTTTAAAAGTAATTTAAAATCAAACTTAAAAGTCAAGTCCAATTTCATATTACTACTATGGAAATTACACTTTTAGAAAGTTTCCATCTTTCCGCCTGAGCCAAATGTTCCTTTGTGCCTGTGTTCAGTGTCACCAAGGAGCTGAATGGCTCCTTGATGAGGTGAGACGAGACAAAGAGAGAGGGGTTAACCTTCCCCTGACAGGATGGCAATCTGGGCTGTGCCCAGGAACTTAATTAGCACATTGGAGGGTTTGCTCTACAACGGGGCGAAAAGGTTCTGCCATGGGTTTAGATAGTGAGGGGCATTGTTGGATAGTTTACAGTAAAACACACAGAAGGTGCTGCAAAAGGGGGCATGGTCACCCAAGGGACCTTTTACCCCATTGGTTAAGGAGTGGCCAGGAGTTTCCCTCACTTATAGGCAGGCACTGGGCACACATGTGGCATCACCCTTACCCCCTTCAGAACATCTCTGGACATGAGGAAGACAGAAGAACTACCCCTCCTGCTGTCACCTGTGAGGAGAGCCCCAATGGCTGGACCTGTCTAACTTGAACCCAGGGCCAAGAAGTAAAACCCATGGGTCAATTGGAAGAGCTCCTGTTAAACTATAGGAAGACATAAGCTTCAATAAGCCCTTTTTCTTGAAGGAGCAGAGCTTGCCAATATTAACTGGATCTGCCTGGACCCGGCTATAGTCCTGACCACCCACATCTGTTCCTGAGATCCTGGAACCCGTGGCTGTTGTCAGAGTACTCCTCCTGCTTTATCCTAAAACCTGAGACTTAGAAACTTTTTCAAGAGTTTTTGTCTGAAGAACTGTCAGAAGCCCAGCACAAACCTGACAAGTCAAGCTGATGAAGGTGCATTTCTACTGGGTCAAAGATTAAAGGTGCTCCCACTCTGAGATTTTCGGCAGCAGTAAATCCATTTCAGTGGGATGCCACAGGGAAGGATACTGCCTTGTGGAACCATGTTTGTCTATAGCTTTCAGCCTTGCTCACTGGAGTAGTCTGAGCTCCAATAAAGTGGCTAAATTAAAGTTGAAATCTTTACTGTGCGAAGGTGCCAAAACTAACCGGCTGGTGAGGGACCTTCTTTGAAGAAAAATTTGAATTTCCCTGCTCAGAGCTTTCTCACCAAAAGTCAAAGGCTTCAGCAGGACTTTGTCTGATGTCATCCAGTCTCGTGGAACCCATCTTGCTGACAGTCTGCTGTCTTCCCCAGCTGAGGATTTTTGACTTCCATTTCAGAGACTTAGGGTCTGATATAAATTTTGGTGGACGGGTTAATTCATCACAAGAGTGATGGATATCCCATCCACCAGAATACAAGTATCATAGGATATAATGCACTTATATTACGGCAAGCAAGATACCCATTACGTTTGTGACGGAGTAACCGATCAGCTGAACTCAAAATCAGGCTCTAAGTCAGAAAGTAAAATTTCAGACTGGGGTGAACCCTTTTCTTGGTCTTGCACGACCAGTTGCCCTAGGTTGACCCTTTGCACCTATGGGGGGTATTTTTATTTAAAACTTCTAAAATCCATACCTCTGGTTCTCCTTCTTGGATTTTTGTTGTTGTGGTGTCTTTTGGTTCATTAAAATGGTCTCTATGTTTATAAATTGTAGTGGGATTTTTATTGTGTTGTATTGTTGCATTGTTAATTGTTTAGATACTTCTAAATGGTTTACACATTTTCTTAAGTTACGCCTAACTGCTCTGTGCCTTAGCTACCAGGGATTGAGCTCAGGTTTGAATTACTGACACCTTTACTGCACCTACCAAGAATAGTGACATTCTTACTTGAGGTAGACTACCATCCACCCCAACTAGTAATCTATATTCTCACATCTGCAAGAAAGCAGTGTCATTAGTAGACAGAAATACCCCAAAGTGCTAGACGGCGCAAACTAACAAGTGTTCTGATTCAGTGGTAGATTTGCAAGTATATAATGATTCAACTTGAAATTTTGATTATTTGTCTATGCTCATGGACCAGGCAGAAAGAGAGTTCAATGAAAGGTGCATCTACCTAGACAGCTGGTGTCCAAGGAGCAAGCAATTCACACACATATACCTTGGCCGATATCAAGCAACACTAAAATGCAGAAGATAACTCTATAGGAAACTACAGGCCTGAATTAGATCTTGGCAGATGGGTTACTCCATCACAACGGTGACGGATATCCCTTCTACTGAAATATAAGCCCTACCAAATCTTATGGGATTTAAATTTCATCGATGAGATATACGTCACTGTTTTGATGGAATAACCCATCAGCCAAGATCTAAATCAGAACTTATTGATGTAATAAACACCTTGATAGCAGAGCAGATATGTTAAATAATACGTCCAACACATTAGGCTATTGCCACTATACAAGCTGCAGTACTTCTTAACTGATGTGCATGAAAACATGAAATCCGAAAATGAGACAGTATAGTATCCTCTGCGTAGTCACTTGGCAATTAGTGTGATTAATAACACTATGTCTCGATGTTGGCAAGGCACCCAAAGCCCCCAGGAGAATTTTGGGGATATCCTTGGTCCTTCTGATGGACAACACTTAGAATTCAGAAAACGTCACTGAAAAGAGAAAACGGTGCTCAAAGGAAACACATCATCTACTTGCTATGTGTGAGACAAACAATTAACGCAAATCAATTTACCAGGGAGTTTGGGGTGGGGTTTGAGGCACCAGCTTGAATGGGAATTAACATGAGCAGACACTACACCAATATTCTAGTGCAGAAAGCGGATTCCTAAAACACACAGCACATTCTTGAGACCTACGTAGAGCAGGGGCACTTAGTTAAATCTGTGGTGCTCCTGGGCCACCAAACTTGCAGTTTCCTTAATTTAATTAAAGTCAGGAGGAGCACTTTGTTTTCACAGGCAGAGTCTCAACAAGTAGTATTGCTGTAAACCTCAGACCTGGTGGTCCATCTGTCAAGAGACATCTGGGTCACAGTGAAGGTCTCTCCAGTGTATTGAGAAAACTATCACTGTCACTCAAGTCAAGTCAAATTAAGTAACTAATTTTCCCTTTCTGTGTCTGCCACGGGTCAGAAGAAATGTAAAATGGCCCTCATGTGCAAAGTGAATCTCCCTGCAACTCTGGGCCATTTGTTGTATACTTAGAAAAACAACAGATTTTGGCTAGTGCATCGTTTAAACAGGGCGCTCTCACGGAAGACTTTCAGTGCTGTGAAGAAATACACCATTGAGGTGGGGATCTTGAAATAGCTGATGGTTCTCCACTCTGAGCAAGGCAGTTAATTATATGGTGTGGTTGTGCAATCTCACCTCATCATAAATTCATTACCTGTACTGGGTCCAGTCAGATTCATTTGGAAAACCTTAGCTCAACCCTTGGTACCTGTGGCTCTGAGCAGTCAGGTGTTATCAAAGGAACAAGTTGAAGCATAAGGAAGTACCAAAACAGTTGAGTAAGGGAGTAATATATGAAAATAGGCTGCATTTTTATCTTTAACTCCTTTGCCGTGGGGCTAATTCCCCCGCGGCGCGGGGGAGGGGTGCCAGGCGCAGCGGCGCGGTGCTCGTGATGAGCTCAGCTTGTCACGCTGCATGGTGGCGCTGTGCTCATGAGGAGCTGAGCTCTTCATGACCACGTCCGTTTCTGTAGAACGCTCAGCACAGCAGGGGAATTAACCCCGCGTGGGAGTGCTGCAGCGGTTATGACAAGCTTAGCTCGTCAGGAACACAGCGCCACCGTGCCTCATGACGAGCTGAGCTCTTCATGAGCATGCAAGGTGTTAAATAGACACTTCAACAACAAGAATTCACCAGAGGGTTCCCGGAGATGAATTTCAAAGGAACTATAAATCACTGAGGTTTCACTTAGAAAAATAAATTGTAAAGGCAGAGCTAGAAGTAAACTTTGCAAAACTTTTATAATGTTGTAAACTACTACTCTGACCCACTTTTGTGGACAACACTGGCTGGAAGAAAGTCAAAGGGAACAAAGAGTTTCAGTTGGACAGTTACCTCACAGTCAAAGTAGTCTCCAATCCAGTTCCAAGCTCTATGAGCGAGCAGACATAGAATAATGGAGTGGTACTGATGCAAGGGATACAGGATGCTGAAGATGCAGAAGTATGCTGAGGATGCTGACTAGGTGACAGGTGTTCTACTGAGGCCAAACTCTCAGTCTATGAACATGCTGGGGTGACTTTGGCCACAGTGAAATCCATACAAAAACCACTTGCCACTGGTCTACCGGTCTCTGGTTACATTGAAACCAGTGGTTCCATTTAACTGATAACTTCCTTGCTGTGCAACCTAATTGCACTCCAATGACCCTCCCGTACCCACCAGTCTCAGGTGCAACCTTCGAGTGTCAAGTCTTGATTTCCAAGGCTGCACATCAGGATGGTCAGCAGCGGTCAGATGTTCTTGGCAACAAACTCACCAAGGCAGGCTTCTCCAGCTTAAGTGAACTCTAGCTGTAATGGGAGTCCAGTCGATGGACCTTTTGAGTCACATCTTCTGTCTGAGGCCCAGGGATGACTTTATCAAGCATGGCATCACAGGCACAGTCCTCTCTTTGCTAGCTCATGGTGCAAAATGTGCAGTCCAGTATTAGGTGCTGCCTTTCTTTGCTGTGGAAATGCAAGGCAGTATTTCTTTGGGCCTTTCTTTAGAACAGACGTGATCTAAAGTCTGGATGCCAGGGGTGCCACTATAATGTCCAGTTTACTCCCTTAGGGACGTTGAGACTACTAGTCCATGGGCTACCATGGACTAGGATTTTCCCGTGTTGTGAGAACTTTGCATAACGTGTTGCATCTAGCTATCCAGAATACACTATGCTGCCACAACCAACATGTCAGAATCTTTGTCTTGGTGTGTGGAGCTCCCTAAAACCTCCCAGAGGTGTGGCTACTTGTGAGCTTCACTTCCCTTGAGAAACTGATTTGGCAATGGCTTTTACCTCTCGGCCAAAGATGCCAGTCTGTTTGCAAAACAGCGGCTCCTCCTATTTTTGATCACCATTTAAAGGAAGCACTCAGAATATGGCTCAGTGAGTACATGAAATCTCATGGAGCCAGATTTGGGCTTTTTTTTAAACTTTTTTATTTGTTGAGGTGGATTTGTTTCCATTGTCTTCATTAAAGTGTGACTTATGCGACTCAATTAGTACCATTTCAGTATATACAGTAAGAGTTGGTTTTCAAGCATGCGGGGAACACAAATGTGTTTCATAATTGACCATGCTAATAACTAAGAGGCATGTAGCACACTGTGCTAATTTATGTATTGTACTCTTTTTCACTTTTATGTTAACCCGCGTTTTGACCGTTCACCGTTGGTTGCTTGTTTTTGCATTTGCATGTAATGGAGTTGACTATCTTTTGGCAAAGCTCGACCAGACCAATGGTTGCTTTATAGATTGGTATGCGTGTTGAATGGACCACCGGTTGTTTCTATGTTTATCTTTATAATTTCAATGTTGGAAAATATTTCAACAATTGTCACGTTTCTTTTAATTACGTGGTGAAATATTTTCCTGGCAACAGAATGCGGGTGTGTCTAAAGTTGCTGACTTTGTGATAATAAACATTGAATATTATTATACTACTATTGTATACACTGATTCACTGCAACCCCTGATGAAGGGTGTGATCTCCTGAAATGCATTGGGTATCTATAAGCAAGATGCTGATACAGAATGTAAAACATTGTTTGTTGTCATATTTCATGTGAAGCAACATTTCTATACAAGAAATATTGATGTATAATAAAACTATCATTCTGTAATACCCAGAGTGAAACATATCACTGTTTAAGGTGATAAAACAACTTGTTTTGAACTTTCATAGGTCAAGATTACCCTACAGGCTTTCATGGTAGTGTGCTTTGCTTCTAGATGTCCTGGGTGGTTGGCTAGATTTTTTCTGAGTTTTACACAGAGACGGGTAGACTCAGGTGCAAAGCACCACACATGCCTTGTTCATGTTGGTATAACTTAGACTACTTAGAAGATTTCAAGTGCATGAAACAGTACCTTCACTTTCTAAAGATAATATTTGTGCAAAAGTTAATTTAAATTCGACTTGAGCAACAAGTTAATTTTAATGTAATGATTCTTTGATACCTCATATCACATTAAGTAGTTTTTCTTTGTTTACAGTTTTTATAGCGCACACTGGAACCAAAGGTAATGGAGCACTTTACATGAGCACCAGTTACATTACATAAGGACACATTCAATTTTTTCTTTCTTTAGGCATGGGGAGGTTACGAGATTTGCCCGCAATTAGCGGTTGTTGAGTCAACGTGGAGACTCAAACCTGGTTCACTAATTCGAAAGTCAGCAGCTCTGGCTGTTACTCCAAATTCCATTAAGAAGTTTGCACTGCTGAGCTGTCAGAGGGCCGTCCCTGTACTCGTCAATGGGGCTAGTAGTCTTTTTTCAGTAGAAACGACAACTTGGGGTGTTTACTGTCAGGATATGTAAAACCACATGTCCTACTTTTCAATATACAGCACCATGCATTAGGGTTCCTTAGTTCTGCCTCACGGGTGGCTAATATATATTTTAAAAGGAAGTTTGGGGTTCTAAGTCAAGTTTACAACTGCTCTACAAGTTTGCAGTGCTAGGCTGTGAGACATGGTTTTCTGTCTCACTAGTGGCACAATCATTGCACAGTCTACGACAGACACTTAACTTAAAGGCCCTGGGTACCCCTGGTATAATAATCTTGGGACTTATAAGTAAGTTGTTGTCTGTCAACTCCGTATAAGCCAATTAAACATACACTTTTTAAGGGTCAGAGCACATGCACTCTTTCTATGTATGCTGCATTCTCCAGCCCATGCCAAAAGAGGAAAATACCTAAAAGGATTGTTTTTGTGCATGAAGGTGTCCTTCCTGCACAAAAACGATTGTGCCTGTAATGCAGGCACAATTGCACCATGGCGCAAGAGTGCCTGCGTTGGCAGTAGGCTCCACACAGTGAGTGCGCCAGCATAGAACGAGAGTAGGAAGGCTCAATACCTTACTAAACATGGCAAATTCCTGCTCTCTACATTTGATGCAGTTGTCTTGCTATGTTGCATTGCTTCGAACACCAACCCCAGCCCCATAACAACGGAAGCTAGAAGGATCCAGTATTAAGAATTCTATCTCAATGAGAGTCAGAAACAAATTCAATAGTCCGGGCTACTGCTTTACAAATGCATTACTATGTATATGGCACTTTAGTCTAACACCTCAAAAAATGTGTGCAATTGAAAATTAAATACTCACATGGCATCTGTAGGTCATGATAGTTCAAGTCAAATCAAGTCAAAATTACTTTATTCGCTTAATACAGAATTAATCATAATGGTGCAATTGTACATCACAGATAAAAACTTTAAGAAAGAGCAATTCATATATATCAGCCAATAAACGATTTCCTTGTTTTCAGACACATACCTAAATAGGAAGCAACACTGTAACAAGTTAGTGGATCAGGCAGCATGCTTAAAAAATAAAGTGCCGGGCGACATTGCCTAAAATTATGCTGGCATGAAAGTGGAATTAACACATTTTCCGTTGATTACAATAAAATTTACAAAAAAAGAAAATGTGGAAATCACTCAGTCTGTTGTGAGGAATCATCACACAGGCAACAAGGAAGATCATTTGAAGAGAAAATATCAGTAGGGTGGCCCAACATGAAATATTATTAAGGCGAAACCTTAACAAGATAAATCTGTGCTGTGTGGTTGTTACAAGTTCCAAATAAAATGATATTCCCTCAACCAGCAATGGGCCTTCAATGTATTCCCTAACGGTCGATTTATTACGGAATACGTTTGTTCTCCCCTCATTAATAGTGATTATAAAACTTTTTTTAAAGCTATTTTCGAGAAAGAACCACATTTTTCTGGGAATGCAAATAAACTCCCTAGATCTAGAGTATGTAAGGTGTCATTCACATACTTTAACCTTTGGATGTTCTCTTTGTGTTTGAGGGATAAACAATCCAGTATTTGTTGAGTAAGTGACACAGTATCTCTGCTCCATATTGAGTGCCATAGGAGAATGGGTGCAGTGTTTATCAAAGTTATATAGGGGATACTTAGCTCTTCATGTAATTTAAAGTTGGAACAACTAATAGGGAGGCTCATCATCGATTTCCAGAACGAATCCTCTTTACTTGTATTTACTTTATCTAAACAAGACCAAATGACAAAAATTCACAATACATTATTAAAAATAAGGCTTTCAAATGGTAGAAATAGTTCAGTTTAATGCAAGTTGTAACTGCAACACTTTTCTCACAAAGTACCTTAGATGTGTCACACAATACAAACAAAAGGGTCTCAGGGAGGGTGATGCATCAGTTTCTTCATTCGGGGAGGCGATGCTTCTGTTTTCCCTTACTGGAGAGGAGGGGATGCGTCTGTTTTTTACTGTGTTCTGGTTACGATGTGACAAGATGGCGCCTTGATGCGTGGCGACGATCTGGTGCTATAAAATGGAGGCTCGATGCGATGCAACGGTCCGTTACGATGCGTGATCTTTTGCATCCGCACGGCAGGTCCTGCAACAGTCCTACAGGTAGGTGTGAATGTGGCGCACTTCTTCTTGGTTGCTTGGCGAGGCATCAGAACCAAGTGCGAATGCGGCATGCTTCTTCCCCGTGGGGAGCTGGTGGAGAATTCTTTGTGTCCCCGAGACTTCAGAACAGGAGGAAAGCTCAGCTACAAGCCCTTGGAGATCTTTTCTTCAAGCAGGTGACCAAGAAACAGCAAAGTCCTTCTTCTCCTTTCCTTGGCCGCAAGCAGCCACTGCAGGCCAAAACCAGACAGCAAAAAGCACAGGGGCAATATTCCTCCTCAGCTTATCTGGCTCTTCTCCTTGGCAAAGGTTCCTCTTGATTTCCCAGAAGTGATCTAAAGTTCTGGGGTCTGGGTCCCCCTTTTTATACACACCAATTCTTTGTTCTCTGAAGGCAGAGAGTTTCTGTTCCCAGCCAAAACCAGTTCTGTCCTCACTGGTGCAACTTCCTGGCAGGAGGTGGAGACAGCATTGTTAAAAGCAGACCTGGCCAAGGCAGGTAAAAGGAAATCTCCTCCCCCTACTCTAACTTCAACCCAGGGCCCTTTCAGCCCATCCCTGACTCATCAGACTGCCGGAGACCCTACCCTCTCCCAGCTCCTGTCACTCACAAGCAAGACATGCAATACACAAAACTTTTCAAACACAGAATGTAAAACTCACCCTCACTAAAGGATGCTCTTTAGCATTCTGAGTTCAGGCATACCAAACTTTATTTTACCATCTTGTTTCCAGGGCCAGTTATGTTTATAAGATGTTATAAACTGCCCATTCTGGCCTATAGGAACAGATAGCCTTGCAATAGTGAAAAATGTAATTGGCAGTATTTCACTATCAGAACATGCCACACACATTAGGGTATGTCCCACCTTTCACATACAATGCAGCCTGCCCGCAGGGGTACCTTGGGCCTACCTTAGGGGTGGCTAACATGTAGAAAAGGAAAGGTTTGGGGACTGGCAAGTGTATGCACTTGCCATGTCGACATGGCAGGCCTGTGTCACATTCTACAGGCTGCTTCTGTGGGTGGCACAATCAGTGCTGCAAGCCCACCAGCAGCATCTGATTTACAGGCCCTGGGCACACATGGTGCACTGTACTAGGATCTGAAAAGTAATTCAAATCAGCCAACTATGGAATCACTAATTCATTACACAATTTACACAGATAGCACTTGCACTTTAGCACTGAACAGTAGTGGCAAAGTTCCCAAAGCATCTAGACCAGGAAAAACAGAGGAGGCAGCAACAAAAAAAATGGAAGGTAGACCCATGCCAATGGTGCCAGGTCTAACATGTTTCCCCTCCAGCTGAAATGTGGGGAGAACTACCCACGCACTTGGGAGTTCTCTTCTTTAAGGGAGAATACTCTGGACAGATCATCAGCATTGGCGTGTTCTGTACCAGGGCGGTGTTCCACCGTGAGGCCCATCCCCTGTAGGGAAATGGACCACCTCAACAGCTTTGGTTTCTCACCCCTCATCTGCATCAACCATCCGAGGGGCCTGTGGTCTGTCTGAACCCAAAAGTGAGTCCCAAACAAGTATAGTCTCACCTTCTTCAGTGCCAAGAGCACAGCAATGACCTCACGCTCAATCGCACTCTACCTCTGTTCCCGTGGGAGTAACCTCCTACTAGTGAAGGGTACGGGTTGGTCTAGGACCTCTTCATTTAACTGTGAGAGCACACCCCCTACACCATGTTCTGAAGCATCTGTCTGCACAATGAATTCCCTTGAGAAGTTGGGCGCTTGAAGCAGGGGCGCCGTGCACATGGCAGATTTCAGGTCATCAAAAGCTTTCTGGCAGGCTTCAGTCCAGTTCACTTTCTTAGGCTGCTTCCTGGAAGTTAGCTCTGTCAAGGGTGCACCAATGCTGCCATACCCCTTGACAAGCCTCTGGTAATACCCTGTGAGTCCTAAAAAGGCTCTCACCTCTGTCTGGGTCTTGGGGGGTTCCCAAGCCAGAATGGTATTAATCTTTGGCTGTAGGGGCCCTACCTGGCCTTGCCCAACCTGGTGTCCTAAGTACTCCACAGAACCCTGCCCGATCTGGCACTTACGCACCTTGATCGCGAGGCCTGCCCTCTGCAGCGCCATCAACACTTCCCAGAGGTGGTACAGATGTTCCTCCCAAATGGCACTGAACGCTGCAATGTCATCCAGGTAGGCAGCACTGAAATCCTCCAGTCCAGCCAACACCTGGTTGAACAACCTCTGAAAGGTGGCAGGAACAGTCTTCATCCCAAACGGCTTCACCTAGAATTGGTAGTGCCCATCTTGTGTGGAGAATGCTGACTCTCTGCCAGTACCCAGGCGTTAAGTCAAACGTACTGAATTACCGGGCAGCCCCCAACTGATCAATGAGCTCATCAGCTCTGGGGATGGGGTGCGCATCTCTCCTGGTGACTGAATTGAGCCCTCAGTAATCCACACAGAACCAGAGTTCTGGTGTAGCACCTTGTGCAGCAGCCTTTGGGACCAAGACCACTAGGCTGGTCCAAGGCCTGTTTGAGGACTCAATCACCCTAGCGCTAACATCTTGGAGACCTCCTCCTTGATGCAAGCTCTAAACCTGTCAGTCATTCTGTAAATCTTGTGTTTTATTGGAGGACTGTCCCCAGTGTCCACATCATAGATGCACCACTGAGTGACAGCGGGGGTCAGGGAGAACAGAACAGAAAACTGCTCCAACAGTTGGCGGACGTCATTCTGTTGCTCAGGGGTCAAGGCAGTAGAGAGGTTCACACCGTCCATTGACCCATGTTGCTCCTTTGCAGACAGGAGGTAAGGAAGAGGCTCAGTCTCCTCTTCCATTCCAGCATCTGTTGCTAGTTGCATGCCCACTTCGGACCTCTCTAAGTGGGGCTTCAGGTGTTTCACATGCAGGACCCGCAAGGGTTTCCTTGGAGACTGCAAGTCCACCAAGTAGGTGACATCACTCTTGTGCTCCACCAGCACAAATGGTCTGGTCCACTTATCCTAGAGTGCACAATGCTCCAATGGGGCCATGACCAAATCTTTTTATCCAGGCTGAAACTTGATCAGAGTGGCATTCTAATCCTACCACCATTTCATCTCTTCCTGGCTGGCTTCCAGATTCACCTGAGCAAGTTGTCTAAAATACCTAGTCTGGTTTCTGTAGGCCAGCATGTAGCTTTATACACCCTGGGGAGGTTAACTGCGAGTTTTCTCCCAGCCTTCTATCACCAAACTCAGAGGTCCTCTCACAGGATGGCCATACAGCAGTTCAAAGGGACTGAACCCTAAGGACTTCTATGGCAACTCTCTGTAAGCAAACAGAAGGCATGGCAAGAGGACATTCCACTTATGCCTCGTGGGTTCCTCAAGACCCATAATCATGCCCTTTAGGGTCCAGTTGAATCTCTCAACCAGCCCATTACCTTGGGGTGGCAAGGAGTGGTGAACTTATAGGTTACACCACACTCCTGCCACAGGGACTTCATATACTTAAATATGAAGTTGGAATCACGGTCTGACACCACCTCTCTGGGGAACCCCACATGGGAGAAAATCCTCATCAAAGCACAAACCACCTTGGGGCCGTCACAGTCTGGAGAGGAATGGCTACCGGGTAACGGGTGGCATGGTCCACCAAGACTAGGATGAACCTGTTGCCCATGGATCCAGAGGCCCCACAATGTCAATACGTACCCTCTCAAAGGGGTGCTGACCACAGAGAAAGGTTGGGGAGGAGCCTTGTGCTTCCTCCCACTCTTACAACTTGCCTTGCAAGTTTGACAGATCCTGCAATGAGTATCTGAACTCTTGCGCATTTGGGGCCTGTAAAAGTAGGTGCCAAGCCTTTCAAAGATCTTGTCTTGCCCCAACTGTCCTTCTAAAGGTATATCTGAGCCAGATCCAGTAGGAAGGCTCTGAAGCACTGGAGTACTACCAGCACACGGGCTAGCCAGGCTCAGCAACCTTAGGCTCACCATACAGGAGACCATTCTCCCAGTAACTCCAATGTGAACCAGACTGATCGTCTGCTGCCTAGTTTGCAGCCTATTGCCGCCAACCCACAAGAGAAGAGCACTTCTTCTGCTCCTCACAGAACTCTTCCCTGGAGGGGCCTCCTACCTGCTGCCAATGGGCAGCTCAGGCAGGTCCCCCAGTTCAGCCACTTGTTCCTCTGTAGTCTCCAGGGTATCTCCCTCAAGGTTTGCCTCCTCCTGGACCATGGGAACTTCGGGCTGGTTTCCCACACCCCCTGCCTTTTCTCTTTAAGGCAGGCAACTGGGCTCTTTCAGGCTCCAGGTCCTCTTGAAGGCCCTTACCGGCTGCCATTGACCGGGTGGTTACACATGCCCACTCAGGCAGAACCAACATCTCCAAATATGACCTACTCTCCACCCTAGCCCATGGGGAACTCGCCAAATCATTGCCTAGCAGACAGTCAACAGGCATCACTAGCCACACAGCTACTTTCAAGGTACCTGAGACCCGCGCCTCTCAAATGGAACCTGTGGCACTCTGAGTTGTCAGCGGCAACTACAGGGTAGAATGTGTTAGGGACCACCTGCTTTTCGGGACACCAGTCTACAACTTTTAGCTGTCACACTGGATACAGTGTCTCTGATAGCCTCCACACTATGGCCATTGATGGTCACCTACTGCCTGTACTTTTTAGTGTTATCAGGGTGATGAGCCCTTGGGACCATCTCAATGTCTCTTAAAAAGACCAAGGAAATCTCTGTGGGACCCCACCCACCTGGGGCACCCATCTCCTCCCCCAAGGCTACACTAGCTATTTCCCGGGGCAATGCACCAGTGGGTGCAGTGATCACTGTGTTGGGGCACTTGGGACTTCCTTGAAAGTGATCCACCTATCCACAGCTAAAACACGTTTTGGGACCCTTCTGCACAGGCATACCTGGCTGGACCCATGGTCTTTTGTCAGAGGGAGGCTGGGAACCCTTACCCAGGGACACTTGGGTATTACTTTGGGTCCCTTTTTGGAACTCCTTTTGTTTACCTTTGTCTACCCCTCTTCTGCTGGGGACCATGCCCACCTTTGGCGGAGCCTCCCACAAGACCCTTGTGGACCCTGGTACTGACTTAGCGGTCCGCCTCCTCAGCAAGCTTCCTGGGATCAATCCGCTTACTATGAATCAGGTGCTGGCCTAGCTCTGGAAAACAACTACTGGACAAGTGCTCCCATGCAATCAAATCATAGGCATAGAGCGCCTGAAAATCGTTTGCCTTGCTACCCTTAACCCACCATCCAATGCTCTGCAAACAAAACGTACATATTCCACCCAGGTGCCAGACACCAGCTTCTTGTAATTTCTAAATGTCTGCCTGTAAAGCTCTGGGGTAAACCGAAACCTGACTATTAAGGCTTCCTTCATTGGGGCATAGGATACCTGATCCTCTTTGGGCAGAGCAAGTAAGGTTTCCCTTTCTTCACTCATTAAGGGGACCCACAACCCCACTCCCCAATCTTTCTCAGGGATTCTATGGGACATAATGGCTACCTCATAAACCTTTAACCACTGCCTAAGATCCTCATGCTTCTGGAAATCCTTTATCACATCCTTGGGATTATATACTTTTCCCTCTACAGGCACTGACGGTGTGCTGCCACTAGAGAGAGTGATCTCTAGGTTCTTCGCCTTCAGCTCCAGCTCCCTCAACACTCTCTCATGCTCTAAAAGCATCTACTTTTCCTCCATGGTCAATCTCTTGCTCTCCAACTCCAATTTCTTATTTTCTACTTCACCGTGGCTCCCCAGTTTGAGCTTAGCAAGCTCCATTTCATGCACTCTGCTTTTCTCTCTGTCCACCAACTCTTCTGGAGACAGACCCTTGGGAGACACACTGCTGCTCTCCCTGGGAGGCACTCCCCCACCAGTTAGGTCAACTATCCCATCCTGCTGCCTTTCTAAATTCTCCCCCTCCACTAAAGGATCCTCGGTCTGCCCACTGGCATTCCTTGTTTCCAACCAAGCCCTCAGGGCCTTTTGGAACTCCTCCTTCCTGGTGAGGCCTCTTATGGAGATTCTACATTTTTGCAGATGGTTTTAAGCTGTGACACAGTGTAGGTATCAAACCTTTCTTCTTCAAATGCAATATCAACAGATGCAATGGATCCTTGTTTGCTCATGGTGAAAATTGGCAGTTCTCAAGATGCAATAAATTCCAATGAACATTGCTACCAAAATGTACGTTGTTGCGTAATGGTCTGCACTCACTAGTAGTGTACACCAATCACTGTATGTAAATCACAAATGCAAGTCAAGGGTCCCACCGCTGCCACCAATGTTAGAAATGGGGGTCTCTAGTTGGCAATGGTTTGCACCTTTATCCAAATAGGGACCATTGCTTCTAGTCATGGAAAGTGGGATACGCTCCTAAAATAACCCCTGCTCACCGCCATTGGTAGCTTGGCATGAGCAGACAGGCTTATACCAGAGGCAGTGTGTAAAGCGGTTTAGAACACACACAGTAACACTGTGAAAACACTACAAAAGGACACCACACCAGTTTAGAAAAATAAGAAGACAAATGACAAAAATCCACAATACAGTATTAAAAATAAGGGTTTCAAATGGTAGAAATAGTTCAGTTGGAGGCAAGTTGTAAATGCGACACATTTATCACAAAGTAACTGAGATGTGTCAAGCAAAACAAACAAAAGGGCAGCAGGGAAGGTGATGCGTCAGTTCCTTGCTTCGGGGGAGGCGATGCGTCTATTCCTTACCGCAGCAAAGGGAAAGCGATGCATCTGTTCCTTACTGGAGAGGAGGGGATGGGCCTCTTTCTTACTGCGTTCCGGTTACGATGTGACAAGATGTCACCTCGATGCATGACGATGATCTGGTGCAATACACAGAAATACAGAAACAAGCATTCGTCATACAAATAAACAAATTATGAAAAATGTTATTCACTTCTTAAATATAAAGGAAATAAAGACATTTTAATATAGAGGCTGGAGGTTTTCTAAAATCATTTGAGGCCACCCATCATTCATAGTATATTCTGCTTAATACAATGCTCCCATTAATCAACCTGAGAATACCAAACTTACTTGTTATCCCCCAGTTTCAAATTCCTTTACATTTACTGAACTTTTAAAAATATTACATTTTACAGTTTGGTTCTTTATTTATGTACACCGTAGTATTCTGTTAATTATATTCTAATCAGTCGTGGAACCCTTGACCCAGCCTTGCAGACCCCCAGTTGTTCCTGGGCCCTAGGTTGAGAGCTGTATCTGTAGATTGCCCCGACCATATAGCAATTCTTATTCACAATGGACAATCAAAGTATCAATCAAATCACAGTCTGTGTTAATTTAGGAATCTGAAACTAGGGATTCTGAACCTAATATTAATCTATCTCCACCCTACTACTTTCTCTGACTCTTACGTACTTCTCTCCACACAACAATACCCCAGACCTCCTTAGAGACCCATGTCCATTGGTTGTCAGAAGATGCCATACCCTCTTTGCCTTCATACACTCAGGCACTGAATGCTAATAAAAGCGTTATCTACACACTGGCCTAAATCTACACCTTCAACACTTCAACAGAACTTGCCCCCTCAAAATAATATGTGGGGCCCACTGAAAATGCACTGTGACCAGCAAGGCTGACTGCTACTTAGAAGTCATCAAGGGTAATAGCCAAAGAACAAAAAAGAGGAGCTGACAAACTCTGTTCCCTCCATATTTCACCACCCTGATTCCTAATTCAGTGAATAGTTTGAGTTATGTTGGAAACGATCATCTATTCCTCCAGAGTTTTGCCTTCACTACTCTATTTTGGCTGAATCTGTTCATGTTGGCTTTAAGACTCTGCACGCTTTAGTCCGGAACCAGTGGTAAAGTGCTTGGGCTCTCCATCCCAAACATGGTAAGATTAGTACACACCTAGAGCGGTACCTTTGATATACTTAAAATCCCATAGTAGATGGTACTGCAAGTACCCAGGGCCAGTAGATTGAATTTTGTATGTGGGCCGCAGAGCTAATTGTGAATCCAACTAAAGAAATACCGCAAACAGGAGTTAGGCAGAAACTGGTATTTTGACCTGGCAAAATAAACCTTTTGCCAGTCCTAAACCTTCCTTTTTCATACTTACAAGTCACCCCTAAGGTAGAGCATTGCAGCTCTTAGGACAGTGTGCATGGTAGGAAATGCGTTATTACGTTTTACATGTCCTGGCAGTAAAAAAACATAATGTGTCTGTCTGCCAGTATGTGGGGTCACATGACTGTTAATGGCTCTCCTGTGGTGTGATTTGTATTCCCTTCAGACTGTGTACAAGGAACCTGTGTTGGTGAAGGGCATTCCTTTCCCTAACAGGATGGCCTGGGGGAAGGGGTTGTACCCAGCCCCTTCCTATGCTTCAAAGGGTAGCCTGAGGGCTGTCCTGGCCCTTTTTTGACTTCACAAGATGCTTACATTATAATTCACACACACAGCTCACACATGGGCCTGCCCTTTGAATCACTAGTCAGGTTGGAGCCACACCCAGGGGAAAGAAAAGAACCAACCATTACCAGTTTAGAGTAGAAAAAGGGGTTTTTCCCCGCGCAAAGGCTAGCACTGGGCATAAAAGTTGCGGCCCCAGAACCTCTCCTCAGAATACCATACCATGCTGTCTGAAGAAGGAAGACTGGAACTGCTTGCCTTAAGTATAGGACCCAGAAGTGACTGCAAGGGTCGGTTGGTTGGCCTCCTGTTTGAGCTCCAGGGATATAACAAGCTTCTAGAAGCCACTCCTGCTTTCCAGTTGACCATACCCATTTGAGTGTGACCAAGTCCTCTCTGCTGGACTCTGTAGCAGTAAGTCCTGACTCCTCAAGTGATGTTCTCAAGGTCCTGGACCTGTGGAAAAGTCAGCCCATAACGCACCTGATGCCCAGGCTGCTGGTGCAGGACGCCTCTTAGTTCCCATCTTGAACAATTACCAAATAAAGAGACGGGCGCTGGAAGCAGGAAAACAAGAACAGAGTTTTATTTCTCATGAGGAGAGCCTGTCATTTCGGACACTCGCATAGTGTCTTCAGGAGGTGCTCTCTCTTCCCACCTCCAGTTTCTCTGAGGCTTCGTCTTTTATACACATGTTTATGATGCACAAACATTCCTTATTACAATAAAGACACTTTGAAGTAGGAAAAAACATGCTTGGAATCCCAGCTTCAGGCCTATTCCCATACCAGTCGATCAGATGTCATCCTCCCCTCCTGAATGTAACAAGAGATTGTGATCTCTCAGCCGGACATTCCTACAGGACACGAGGGCAGGAGGGGATGATCAAATCAAAGGTTGGGCAGGCGATAAGATCGGGCACTTCGGCTGGTGTATCACGGTTTTGTTATGCTGGGCAGGTAAAGGGGGGGTGTACATTCACGAGGCTTGGTCTTAGGACTTGGGACCGGGTCGAGAGGCCAAGTGCAGCCGGGGGGGGGGCTCGTCAGCTGAGGGGAAGGGTGTTCTCGGGAGGAAATGGGGGGTGTGGGTCAAGCAGGAGGGTTACTTCTAGAGCAGGATCACGCAGAGGGAGAGGGTCTTGTGGCCGATGCATGAGCAGTGCGCGCGGGGAGGGGTGCCGGGAACAAATGGGCAGAGAGGCCATGGTGCCTAAAATGGCTGTCGTGTACGTGTGTGCATGGGTCTATGCTTGCGGGATAATACAGTCAGGGTTTAGCGATATCCGTTCTGCTTACAACAAGGGGTACAGTGAACACAAATGAACGCCGCTTATGTGCATATACATTGCCATTTTCAACAGACCCTTGGCTGGAGCTGTGTGTTTTACTGGAACTAATGGAGAACAAAGCTGGGTCTAGTTTTGCTGCACCTCATAGCTCCTGATTGGTGGCTTCACCAGATCTTATACAGCCCTTGAGACCCGATTCGGTGCCCGTACTTGGTGTAACAGCCGGTGAGTGGTCTTTGCACAACTGTGAATAGAGCCAGCACCTTTCTTGCACCAGTGTGCAAGAAAGAACATATTTTGCAATACACCCAGTGAATTGCATGACATTATGGGTACCCTCAAATTCAGAGTCATGTTAATAACCTCTGTTCCAAAATCAGACTTTTGGGCGCCTTTAAAAAAATTCATTGGTTTCCTTAATTCATTACATTTTACCTTATTTATTGATGGATGGGTCATACACAATGGAAAATCATTATAAGCTAGAGCTCAATTAAACATGAAGGCCCAGATTTACAAACATTCTGTGGTGGATTTTTGTTACAAAAATGGCAAAATCCTGAATAAAATGTGTTTTTATTTACTTATCATCGCTGGCCTCACAGTGGCCCAAAAAGGGCCACTGTAGGTTTGAGGGGGTGCTTGTTAAATCAGAGGGATCAAGAGTGCCTGTACTCTTAATTCCTCTGTGCTGGGTCAGGTCATGTTTGATGATGTGGTCCCATCTCTTTGTCAGTGAGTAGGCCTCAGCAACTCCACAAAGGTGAGGCACATAGGCAGAGAGCACCCCGTTCCAATACCACACAATTCACCCACCGCAGGTGTCCCTTCAACCTACCTTGACTGATAATCCAGGTCCCTGCTCTTGGACATCCTATGGGAATTATATTTTGGCAGATAGGGATATCCATCACCGTTGTGATTCCAAACTCAGGCCCTATGTATTTGCAGATTATATTATTAAAATAGCACTTAGTAGTACCAACCACAACCGCAACCTTTGATAACATCGTAGACAGCAAGCTCACCATGAAAAGATAGATCAGCGCAGTCTCATCCTCCTGCTTCCTCACCCCTCACATGCTTCACAAGATTTTCAAGTGGCTCCCCATCGACATCAGACACACCGGCACACACGCCCTAGTCACCAGCCGTCTGAACTACAGCAAAGCACTCTACATAGGAATCAACTTGCACCCCCTCAAGAGACTAAAAACAATACAGAACTCAGCGGCTAGATTAATCATTAACCTTCCTAAATTGACCAACCTCACCCCCCACCTCAAGAAGCTCCACAGGCTCCCCATTCAGAAGAGATGCCATGCTGACCCACAACGGCTCCCCATTCAGAAGAGATGCCAATGCTGACCCACACCTTCAAAGCCCTCCACAATCAAGGTCCAGCATACATCAACCACCAACTGGGCTTCCACTTTCCCTCTAGACACCTGTGCTCCGCCTCACTTGGCCTCCCCCCACACCTCCCGGAGGACACTTCTTCTTCTACCTCACTGCAAAAGCCTGCAATGTCCTTCCTCTCCACCTACAGACCTTCTCATCTCTGCTGAAATTTAGAAAATGACTCAAGACCTGGATGTTAAGTGAGCTCTGTGCAGCAGTACTCTCAGCGCCTGGATACCCTCATGAGTGATTAACTGCTCTCTGCAAATCCTGATTGATTTATTGATAGTTCCTTGCTGGGGTGCCGACATACACATCTCCTATGTACCACAGCAAAAAGCCTGGATCCTTTTTGGATTTTCTTTCTTCCCCAGGAAGAATCCAAACAGAGGCTAGCTACTGATCGGGTGAAGAAACACATGTATGCAAGCCAGCGTGGAGCATGGATCCTCAGAAAATTTACAAGCATTTGTTCCTATATTTTCATTGTCTGTATATGTTTCTTTGCTTTAGGAAACACCCAATAAAAAACTTTTGAAATCAAACAACCTCTGGATCCTTTGAGTGGCGAAGACACACATGTCTGTGGCCAAATGAGGAGCCTGAATGGATTTTTTCTAAGCCTGAGAAGAAATCCAGACTCTGCTTGCCTTCTTACTGGGGCACAGGAACACACAACTGGACATTTGGTCATCCAACACCTACGGAAACCTTTTGACCCCACACATTTTCTATCACTAGACAACTGGAGGATTCCTCTGTGATCTGCATTGCGATATGATGCCACTGCTAATTCTTACAGAGAAAACACATTTAATATTTGTAAAAAAGGGATTTATGCACATTACTGTGACAGAAAGTTCCAAAATATGCGGGGAATATTAACATTCCCATTACCCAGAGTTCCCAGATGTTTTTACCAATACGTATGGTGCCTTACCCTTGTGAGTGGGCTTATTCAATCTGATAGGAACGGCCAAAGTATTTGACAGTGTGAAATCAATATAGTGTCAATGTCGGCTTCACATGGTCACAGTTTTGTCCTGTTCATTTGCATTGCAAACGTCCCACCCACACGTGAGGTACTGTTTTTAAAGGGAGAACTGTGGAAACATTTTATAGTAGGACGTTTGCCATTCGCCTCAAATTCTGGAGTTTTTTGAAGCAGTTGATTTTTTTTTTTTTTACTCATAGTTTGACATTTGCACAGTATTTTGGGTAATCTAGGATTTATACAAGCCATATTACTACTGAATATATTGTGTCTCTAGCTTTTAGACATGTCCAAGGTTGTTAGTTTCATCTGGCAGCCAGTAGATCTCATGCAAAAATACTGCAGACAATCAACTGTCATATTTTTTAATCTCTGTTGTAGAAAAACAGTATTTTGTTATATAGTTGGTTGAATTTTAAAGAAGGTGTGTCACTGCGAAATGTCATACTGTTTTAAATAAAAGGAACGAAGAGAACAAATAAAATAAACAATGCTGTTTCTGAGGCAGTTTAATTTTAGAATAACATTTAGAGAATTCAGTGTGTTTAGCTTTGGGGGTTTAAGTGTGCGTTTTGTAAAGCTGTATCCTGGCGCAATGCTGAGTCCTTGCACCACCCCACCTGCAATAGACGGGAACATCTGGAATATTATACGGAGTCCAGAAATCTGGGATTATCTCATCGTTGTATTCAATGAATAATGTGGCCTCAGGACAATGTTCTGGGTTTTGCTGTAATTGCTACATTATCCGCACTGCTAGGACATGTGTGTTTGTCGAAAGCGCACGCTTTCTGCGAGGCTTTTATACTCCAGTAAAATAAAAATAATGATTTTAAGGATTAATAAACAAAGAATGAGGGACAAACATGGATATGAAATTTTGTTTTTAGGATGAAGGTGTTTCTCCACATCTGTTTGACTAATGTGAGTCCATCTATTGAAATAGCACCATTAAATTTTCAGGAACAAGGGGAACCGTAAAAATATGTATAAGGCTGCTTTTAAGCGATATTCGTTTCGAATGCCGTATTCCCACGTATATTGTATGTAGTTCTAGATAAATACATGCATACCTGCCTCCGGCCAGTTAATTTGCTAAGTAATTCAAGACAGAGAGTACTGTTTTGTGCTCTGTAGCCTCAGTGATCTAGAAAAACAAATCACAGAGCATAAGAGCCCAGGCCCATGAAAACTTAACTCTCAAGTCTCCGAGGACTTTCGTGCAAAAACGCATTTACTTTTCTAAAATCCACATTCTGAGCCACAGATCAGAATAAGTCGAATTTTAGAATCGTAAAGTGCATTTATTGAAGCCTGAATATCTTTCAGCACGGAGCAGTTCCCACAGCCACAAACTCAGGGTTAGGCAGTGGTAAGAAAGACAAGGTGTCCGGGATGGGACTGTGCATAATGCACTAACTCGTACAGACTGCACCTTCTCACCCTGGAAACACGAAAGGTTTTTTGGAAAAGCGGTTGACCTAGAAAATTCAGAAATCCATTAAATCCGTTTGACCACATTGGAAACCCGAAAGTGGAAGATTCCCAACATCTTTAGAAGAGCATTTTTTGTGCAGGGGCCATTTCGCTAACCGTCTAACAATCAATTAGGGATTGATTTAGATCTTGGTGGAGGGGAATACTTCATCACGAAATTGACGAATATACCGTCCGCCATATTACAATCCCATTATATCCTATGGAGGTCGTAATAGTGCAGACGGGATACCCATCACGTTTGTGACGGAGTATTCTATCCACTGTGGTCTAAATAAGGCCCTCATTTTTCCCCTTGCTCGACTTTGATTTTCCCCTTTTAACTCCACCTTCTCAGCTCCCACACGCTCTCAGCATCACTGTTCATGTCAGTGATCTTATATTGCCCTCCGAACCAAGGGGCATATTTACAAGCCCCTGGCACCAGCGGAGCATCTCTTTTTTTTATGCTTTGGTGGCGCTGTGTGCTGGCCCATATTTATAAGTCCACTCAAAGCCAATTTGCGTGGCTTTAGATGTCCTTGCAAGTATGGCCCTCTCTTTCACGCAGTACCCTGCATCAAAGAGGCGTGTCATAGGTTTTCCTGTGGGTGTTCCCAAGCAACACGCATGGCTTTTTGACAATACCCCAGATTTACAAGGATTCATCAATCTGAGGCAGTGTCATAAACTAATGCCTTTCCATGTGAGGCGTTAAAGTGGCGCAAGGAGGAGAAATACTTTTATTTCTTCTTGTTTTTTGCCCTTTCTATGTGTGCTGCATTCTGCAGCATACATAGAAGGAGCAAAACACCATTAATGATTGTTTTTGTGCTGGAAGGTGCCCCTTCCTGTACAAATGAAATCATCCCTGCAATGCAGGCACCCTTGCACCACGGTGCGAGGGTGCCTGCGTTGGTGGACAGCTGCTGTTTGTGCACCGGCACAGGGGAGAGAGAGCACAGTGGTGCACCGTATTCTAGTAAATACGGTGCATCCGTGCGTTTTTTACCTGACACTGCAAAATTGCCTGTGGTGAGCCACCATAAGATTGTAAATATGCCACTGATTCTTTTGGGCCAAATGGCATAAAAAGTTAAGATAAAATATGAACAATATTTTTTCTTGCAATTTTACAGAAATTGTACCATGTGCTAAAATAGAACATGCATACAATGTGTAATATGCTACTAAAGCGCACATTGATACAAATGACTTTTATAGGAAAGCTTCCTTCTCTGCATGGTCACCCTGGATTTGTCACCTTATGTTAGACCCTGCATTTTTGCTGGCTTTTTGAACTCTGTGCACTTTACCTTTGCGGTCCAGTAGTAAAGTGTCTGTGCTCCCTATATTCCTATTTGGTATATTTACATGACTATGAGCCCCTTGCATATCATCCAAAATGAACACAGGGCCTGAAAGTTAAATGCCATTAATGAATAGCAACACCTATTGTGCCATCCACTATAGTGGCAGGGTAAACATGGCTTCAGGCCTACCACTGTAGCCTGACAGTAGGAGTATAAAACCGCAATTCAATCTGTCAAAATATATCCTTTTAACAGGTAAAAACCTCCCTTTTAAATATTAATAAGTTACCCCATATGTAGGGCTTGTAGTCCACAAGGCAGAATGAATGATATATAAAAGTAGGATACGTAGACATTTAGGGGCCTATTTATGAGAGCCTTGCTTCATGTATGAATTACACAAAGTAGTAACTACCTGACGCAAGGCTCTGAGCCAGATTTATGAATCCACACAAAGCCACATTGTGTGACTTTGAGTGGCCTCATAAATCTTGAGTAGGGCATTGCAGCGCAAATTACTGCATCGACTTACTCTGCGCAAGGGAGACATTCCACATGTGGTGGGGTGGGTGTTCCCACGGATTTTAACACATTCTCAGAATTACAAGGGCTTGTAAACCAAACCTGGGAATGCATCAAATTCTTATGCCCCCCCAGGGCAGACATATCGAGGAGAAATATGTTTATTTCTCCTCGTTTTTTCCTCTTTCTATTTTTGCTGCATTTGCTTTTGTGCAGGAATGTACCTCTTCCTGCACAAAAACAATCCTGCCTACAACACAGGCATCCTTGGTGCAGTGTGCCTGCTTTGGTGCTAGGCTGCCAAAATTGTCCCAGCGCAGGGGGAAAGGACAGGAATGCATCATATTGGATAAATACAGTGCATTCCTGTCTTTTACCTGTGACCACCAATCCCATAAATGATGCCCTTAGTGTTAACATGTCCTTACAGTGACAAGCACCTCAAAGCTAGTTTCACTGTGGTGGGCCTAACTGTCCTATGTAGAAAACCAGAGTGCAGAATAAAATACTAATAATACCTGAATGCTTTTGTCCTACCAGATGTCTATCTCTGGGCTTTCTGCCTCAAACCGAATTTTAGTGTTAGACGTGGGAGGGTACTAGGCGTACCAAATTATATTCCCTACACACCCCCAGCCCTCAGAACCCAAGTTTAGAGTGGCTGAAGACTTCCACCAGCTTGAAAATGTTGGTAAGGTTGACCCTGGGAACTTTTGCTCCATTGGTTAGGGCATGTCCAGGAGCCATTCCCATCCACTACCTAATGCTAGGCATAAATGTGGCATCTCCAGGTGCCCACCCCAAATCATAATGAATTTGAGGAAGATCAGCACCATAATGAACCTGCCGTCTGAGACCTTAGAAGAACCCTAATGGAGAGATCCTGCTCTGTCTTGTGACCAGGATAAAGAAGTGGATTCCAAGGGTCATAAGGCTGACCACTGTTACAGGAACACAATAAGCTTCAAGAGGCCTTTCCTGCAACTGGCTAGCTGACCAGTTCCAACCTGACCTGCCCTGTACCCTGCTGCTGGCCTCTGCTGGAGTGAGTCCTGACCAGTAAGTGCTGTCCTGAGGTCCTGCCACCCTTGACTGTGTCTGTCTGAACTTCCCCAACCACCCCTGAAAACCTGAGTCTTAGAAACTTTTTATCTACAAAGACCTTGGGAGGACTGATACAAACCTGCTTAACAAATTTAACTAAGGTGCCATGCTGCTGGGCTCGAGGTTCCGGTTTATTCTGCCTGGAACTTTCTTGAAATGACAAATCGTCTGCAGTGGCATCTCACGGGGATGGAATCTGACCTCAGTTGCTTCAGGACCTGGTGGTGCATGCAGCCCCCCTGTCTCTATGGACCCCTGTTCCTGCCCCATGCAGAACGTGCTTTAGCGTTCCCATTTGGTGCCTTTCTACGGCTCACTGCCTGGGACCACCAAAGCACCGCCTGCCAGACCAGGAGAAAACTACTAATTTGGTGGGCAATTGGCAGACGACTTTGACAGTGTGGCAGCCGGGAGCCCACTGCCACACTGCCAAAGTCGTAATCAGGCAATTAGTCCCTCAGTAAAATCTCCTGCCAGGTTGAACATGGTTGCTGTATCCGACACAAGCTACATCTTGGTCACATCTAGGTCTTGGTCTACCATGACCAGTAGACCATGGTAGGTGCTACTTATATAACGTGTTCCCTTAAATGGCTTGCTGTCATTTTGGTGTCATTATATTTACAAAAATGTACTCTATCCTTTGAAATTGATTTGGGATTTTTCTTGTGTTAGGTTTTGACTTTATTACTGTGTTGGTACTTCACGAGTACTTTACATCACGTTGGTCTGCTCTGTGCCATAGCTACCAGGATGTTGTGCAAAGTTTAATTTATTCACTTTATTTGCTCACCCTAACAAGTATTGTGTTTATTGCTTCAGGTGGGTAGTCAACCCCTTAAAACTAATAATCCAATATCTGGCACTTTTGTTTTAAATGGTCCTCCTGCTGTGCACCATGCTCAATTGCTTTAGACATATCAAAACAAAAACGATATAAATAAAAAGTTAATCTTTCATCAGAATCAGTAAGCAGGGCAGGTTAATTGCTTTGTTTGGATTAGGAAATTACTCTAAGTGTAAACATTCTTTGTTGGACTTTCCTGATCTGCTATATGTCTCTGGATGCAAAATGTTCTCTTGAATTTTGTTTCCATGTGGTGACAAATGTAGTCGAATTGCAGCACCATCCTGCAGCACTAGTGATCTGTGCTTCACACTCAGATAGAACTATGGCATTGGATGGGAAACACATGACCGCTGCTCAGGACATATCACACTCAATGTTGCGGTCTTGGAGGCTGGAAATTAGGAGAAGGCCCCCTGGATCGATTGCCGGCACAAGATATCCTTCACAAGCGATTGGCGGAGTGCTTTTGTAACATATGAGTCTTGTTTCCTGATAATCCCACAAAACTATTAGATTCTGTGTGTGAGTGGTTAGTGAATTGTGTAATCCTTCTGTGCAGTTTGGAAAAAAATATGTGACGCATACAATTGAATTAAGTACTTCCACTGCTAATCATGCTGTTCCACATTCCTGTCCATTCTTTTCTGCCCAATGTGCTGTTCTGGAGAAGTACCATTCTCATGCAAATCAGACTTTCTCCTGCTCCAATTGGAACAGCGCAGCCAGAATTGCCAAGCCAGATCCACTCTTTATAGGAAACAATCCAACCTCTGGCCCTCTTCAGAAGGGTACAGTTAGATTCCATTGGCATACTGAGTATAGGAATAATGTCTGGGCATTACATTAGAATGTAAGTAGGACTGCCAGACATGTCCCATACGAATAAGTTATGACCAATCATAGACAGGAATCAAACTATTGGACCTCGTCAGTGAAGGGCAGGTTGATTCCTGTGCCACTGTGAGCAGGGGACCAATGTCTGGTCATACTGTAGCTCTTAGGGCATTGGATAGAAGAAAAGAAAGAGGTGATGGGAGGAATGCTTAAATTAAGTTTAGTAACTGATAATTACTCTGGACTGCATTCCAGTCCACCTTTTTGTGTGTACTGAATCACTACAGACAAAAATTGCAGTTATAAAAAACAGGCTTGTTCCTGGTTGAATCAGAAGAGTCCAGCAGGAACTGCCATGCTGAGACCCATATGAATAGGAAATCAGCAACATCAGTTCAGTTTCACACTACTTTGCTTCTACAGTGGGGTGTAGTTTGAGTCCAATGACACAGTGAGCACAGCACCCTTTTCTGGGCATTCCCATCTCACTTATGGTATTTCACTATGGAAAACCAACTGTGATTGGTGTAATGCTTGAATTAATCTCAGCCACTGTTAATTAATCTGGGTGTCATAGTATTTCAATCTATAATTTCTTTACTTACGATGTGACTCCAGACATGCACCACCCACATGCAAATCTGGGTTGGGCCAGCTGTAATAGAAACTGCACAGACAGGTGGTCAAGTACCCAGTGAATGGGCAAACTAGCAATGGCAGACCAATTACAGCCTAGTGGCCTTCATCAGTAAAGTGCAGCTAGAATATTGACTGGGCTAAAGTGAGAAATTGGGTTGTTGGTTGAGTGGAGATGTTAACCCTGCTATAACAACAACTACAATCTCTCTCAGAGTGAACTACAAATTATCCTGTGCTTAACCCTCTGATAGCTTGACATAAAAAAGTCAGGCTTAACTGAGAGGCTATGTATAAAGCAGAAGAACAGTAATAAAGTGAAACCACAACACAAGAAAATACCACACCAATTTAGAAAAACTGAGTACATTTGGATACATTCAGATAAATAATTTTCTATCAAAATGACAAATATCAAATCAGTAGCACAGGAAAGATGCAATTTAAAACGTTTGAGGTTAGTTTAGCGCCTAAAGGTGCCACTCATGGTTATCTGGTCTTGTGAGACCGGGTGAAAGTCACACATTCTGGCCAGACTGGTCCAGCTGAAAGGTTACTTTCAAAAGTCTAGCAAGAACAGTCTGAGAGGGCAAAGAGACCATCGTGGATGGTCGTAATTGTAGCATGAAGAGCAGGCTGGGCATCGTGGACAAACACTGCTGTAGCATGAAGATTCTATTACGTGCTGCAGATGATCGTTGCTGGAGATTCCAGGTTGTCAGTCATCACGGCTGTCAAGGCTGTTGCCTGAAGTCCAGATCTCATGTTGCTGGCTGTTGCTGTAGCATGGCAAATCTATTATACAAGAGCCACTAACTTGTTGGTCAGTTCAAGATGCAAAATCGTGGAACAAATGGTCCCATTCGCAATTGTGAAGTGCCCAAATTTTCTGGATTTCTCCTTTTCTTGGAGGGGGCGCTCAATTGATGCCACACAAAGTATCCAGGACTTGAGAGGTCCCTCTTGAAGCTCCGGAACTCACTCCAGAAGAGGCCAGCAGGGCTTAGACAATTACATTTGGAGGTCCAGGCAGCAGGTCAGCTGGGTCAGTGCAAGGAGGTCTCTAGTGATTGTTATGTCCCTGTAGCTCAGAACAGGAGGCCAGTCAGCTCACCCTTTGATCACTTAGGCATGGGTTGAAGAGTGTAGGTCCAGTCTTTCTCTTCTGCAAGCAGGGCAGGCCTAAAGCAGCAATGCAGCATGGTGTTCTTCTTCTGTTGTATCAACAGGTTCAGGAGTGCAGTGAAGAATGGGTCTGAGGATCCCATTTTTATACCTGGTGCCTTCTTTGAAGTAGGAGGAGTTTCTAGAGAATTCCCTTTGACGTTTTCTTAGTTTCCTGCCTTCTCTGCCCTGGCATTAGCCTGGCTACATAAACAATGAAGTGGTGTCAAGTCATTTGTATGAAGGCAAAGCATAGCCTGGCGTCTATGGGTCTATCAGAACCCAAGGCTGACAGAGCAGACAGTTGTTGGCAACACAAGCAACATCTGTAATCTTCCACTTTCAGATAGGCTCGAAGTTAAATGGTTAACTGCCTTTAGGCTAAACACAGGCTTCTGGTAGTGTGTTAAAGAGCTTTAACATGAGAACAGTGACTAACTGGATTTCAGATTTGTAGTTGGTGGGCACTTTTAGACTATGAGCTGTGACAATCTGAATTGTTAAATAGGGAGAGCTCAAGGGATGAACTGCAGCAAAGTTAAATAATTTTACAACCATCATCAGAACCCCTCCGACAGTCCTGAGTCACCCCCAAAATATAGGACCAACTCATGAAGAGGAAGTTTAGGGAATATACTCAAGAGAAACAGTGAAGAACGGGTAGAAAAGGGAGAAATGCTGGAAAGTTATGTAATCAGTAGTGGGAGATTATATTGGCCTACCATACATCTGGTTCAATATTCAGCCATACTGTGAAAGAAAAATGCATATTTGCATTAGTGTTATCGTAAACATCGCTGCCATGTTCTCTTTCATATGCTAACCATTCTTAAAAAGAAGTGCCTGTCTATGATGCTTCAAATCATTCTTTCACAACTTGGCTCTCTAGGTGGGAAAGTGTTAATTAGCTTGCTCAGAAAAAGCTCACATTCTTGTGACATCTGAAGGTCATCTCTCCCATTCTCATTATCGCCAACACTTGTGTACTCCATTTGTTTTATGGTGTCACATGATTTACTTTGGAAGTTCTTATGAAAAAAAATCTGCTTTTCCATTAAAAAAACACCTCAGCAGCTTGCTTATTGTTTGGTTGTAGGGGGACATTCTGTCAGACAGCAGCTATGATTCATAGACTGATAGTTTTTCTTTTGGTAATAAACATTTCCAGGTTTCGAATGTGACACCTAGCATTGTTGTGGAAGGCCCTATACAGGGATCAACTCCTAATTGTGTACCTATTTGTGAATGAGTGTGCAGTAAGGAAATAAGGGCAGAGAGATCTAAGGTTGAGAAAGCCTCATCAAAAAGACTCTCACGCAAGCGATGTACCACCACCAGTATAGAAAAAGCATGTATAGGTTTATTGAAGATTGGGTGAAGTGCACTAGCAGTGAGGATAACACATATTTTCTAGAAGATATCTTTTGATATTAAGTGCTTGAATAATCTTAAGAAATGATTGAAGGTACGGAGCATGAATCTTGTTTAGAACAATGGGGAACAATGGGCAGCCTTTCTAAATTTTTACAAAGAAGGCATGAAACACAGGTATGGGAAATTGAAACACATGCATGAGAATCTGAGATATCAAATTACTCATTTGTGGGACAGAAGACTGTCACCTCCTCATATATTTCCCCGAATAACAAATTAGAGTTCGGAAGTAGATGAAGAAAGGGAGGATAATCTGATAGACTTTAAAATGTCTTCATATCAGCAAGAGATTGGTAGGACTACCACAGGACATGCCTTGGAATGGAGCAATGGGCCAGGTTGTGGGTGGCAGGCAAACCTAGCACAAGTGGGTGCAACAGATGCAGTGACTGTGGCAAGTAACAACAGGAGTGGGTCAAGAAGAAGACAAGCACTGACAAGCCCCAAAAACAGTCTAATTTATTACCTCGCCATTCTGAAGTAGTACATTGTAGGGATAGGATTTAAAAGCTAACTTTCTCTCAGGGAGTCTAAGACAGAAAACTATGCTTGGAATGATGTCCCTCACCTGATAACCAAGGAAGACAATGTCGACCCTAATGGTGTAACAGACTCATGCCTAACCTGGTGCCCTTCTGTCCATGCAAGAATATCTTGACCCTGGAGTAGGTGATTTAGTCACCGTCCACGTCTCCTTGCTGTTCCAGATTGTGGGTCCTCATGCTTTCATTGAGGGCATTTGGGGCACTGGAAATGTGTTTGCCCTAACATACCCTAGAACTCTTAAGAACAGCCTAAACAACCAGGGCCTCATTTATGAGGTTTTGCCATAGGGAAGCGCAGCAGGCATACCTGTCCTTTTCCCCTGCGACAGTGCACAATGGGCTACCTGCGCCAATGCAGGCACCTTTGCACAATGGTGCAAGGGTGCCTGCGTTGCGGGGATTATTATTTTTGTACAGGAAGGGAAACCTTTCTGTGCAAAAATAATCACAAGAGGCTTTTCCTCTTTCTACGTGTGCTGCAGAATGCAGCACACATAGAAAAAGGAAAAAAGAGGAGAAATAAAGATATTTCTCCCCGTTGCGCCTCCCTTACGCCTCCCCTGTGGAGGCGTAAGCTTTTGGCACTGCCTCAGATTTACGATTTCTCGTAAAAAGTGACGTTTCTATGGCGCAAGGGGCCTCATAAATGAGGCCCCCTGAATTTAGTAAGACCCCACCAAACAGACATCCTACCTTTTAAGAAAGCCCAATAGGAGACAACCGATCTCCGAATGCTTTAATTCCTGTATATCAGAAAGGGCCATATGTATATATGTCAATAATTAAAAGCCTACCTCATGCCTTACTGATACTGTTGCTAGTAGGTCGGCTTTTAAAACTCCAGAATTCTCCTCTTCTAGTTGGGTGAAACTATTGATGTGGTTGACATTTTACCATGTGTTCCTCACGAAATCAGTGACCTTTGTCTGCCTCTTTAGGTCCTATCATTGACCGACATGCCTTTCTCCTGAGCCACACATCAACTACAAACCTCTTAGGGAGGGTTATTTTGTGTAGCTTAAAATGCATTCTGTCTGTTTGAACATACCCACAGAAAATGAAAATGCTGTTTTTGTGGTTTTGTGCGAAAACAATGATTTATATTACACTGATGATAATAAACGTTCACCTTAATCAATGTCTCATGTGCTTGACCAAGCACCTTTCACTTTGTGGGCTGAACATGTCAATGATGTAGTGTGTGTCCCAGTGGCTGAGCCAGTTAAAATGTGGGTCAAACCTATGAAATATCTCCTGCAACGTCCCTAAAACCCTTTGTTTCCTGAAGCGGTACATAGGATTTGCCCAGTATTTGCACTCGGTTTAAACAAGGAATTCTGGCACCAACACTGTATATGTTTGTAACACCCATATTTTACATATTTTTAAAGAAACATAGGGGCTTATTTACAAGCCCCTTGCGCCACCGGTGAGTCACATTTCATATGGGAAAAAGTGACACACCAGCGGCGCAAGGGGCCTGTAAATAATATACATGTCTGCAAGATTTTGGTGCTATCCATGCTGTAGAGATGGCAAATTTCCCTGTTGCATCCTGTTGTACTTAGTAGTGCAACTATTCTGTCATATATACCAGTGACTGCTTCATGCTTCACTGTTGTTGTGCATCGCCATCCAGATTTTTCTGCACCCAAATAAACCGTGACAGCCAGTATCTTTTAGCTTTCATCTTTTCTGGAGGCAAAATCGCACATCTTCCTCAAGTATACATCAAGTCATCCTCTATCTTTTTTTCACAGGGCTTCAAGAAAGAGCTGGACATCCTCAAAGTCTCAGATGGATAGATGCAGGTTGGAAGTGTTGAACCTATCCCTATTGTAGATAGTGAGGTGTTTTTTTTTTTTCGATCAAGGTGAATGCTAACTATATCGTGAAGGGGCTCCTGGTCTACCGACCACCTGGACCTCCAACTCGGTTCTCACCTAGTTTGATTGAGGGTCTCAAGCAATGGGCATTATGCTATGACAAACTCCTAGTGCTTGGTGACCTTAATTTACATTTTGAGTGAGGGGCTGGTGCCTTACGCCAAGAATTGCTGACGCTGCAACTAAGGCTTATATCTGACTTACCCACCCATCCGCAAGGACACCTACTTGACCCTATTTTTACGAATTGGGAGGACTTAGTAGCAGAGGCTCCTCTCCCTGTCCATTGGACTGACCACTTCCTGATCCCTTTCGCGCTATGGGTGCGAGCGCCGAGGGTTCGGGTAAAGTCTATGGGTAAATCGACGTTAGCTGTAGGAATTGGGATGGCTTTTCCTTAGAGAAATTTAACAGTGCTGTGACCCAGGGAGGGCCACCAGGAGGTACTGGCATTGGAAGCACATGCGCTAATCTAGATAGGCGCATTAGCGAGGCACTGGACAGTCCCGCCCCCTGGGCACCGAGAAAGCATCTGGGAAGGGCACAAAAATCTGCTCCATGGTACAATTTCAGACTACGCATGGCTAAAAAGGAGTGCAAACGCCTGGAGAGGTATTGGAGGAAGGGATTGTTGGACCAGGGTAGGAGGGAGTATAATGCCATGCGGCAAAAATATCATGGGCTCATTAGGAGAGCTAAGGCAACATACTATCAGGAAAGAATTGGGGTAGCAGAGAATTCAGCTAAAGAATTGTTTAAGATCTATAAGGAGATCTCCTCTCTTGCCACCAGAGCTCCTCTGGTTTCAGGATCTGTAGAGTCCTGTAACCGTGTAGTGGACTTTTTTGGTGGACAAAGTTGATAAAATATACTCCACCTTTCCTGAGTCTGCTAGGGAAGCTGAAAAGGTTGCAGAGGAGGCTAGGGAGGACTGGGAGGGAGTAGAGATGAGTAACCTCACAATCCCGCCCCCCCAGAGCTGCTATTCCAAATCTGTCTGAGTGTTAAGTCAGGTTCTCCTAGAGACCTGGCCGCCCCTAAGGTACTTAGGGAGAGCATCATTACTATTGAGCCTTACATTAGACACTTCTTGGAGATGTCTTTTGTGACGTGTACAGTACCTCGCAGCTGGAAAGAAGCAGTGGTTCTCCCACTACCCAAGAAACCTGATATCTGCTTTGAACTACTTGACAACTTGCGCCCTATCTCTCTCCTCCCTTACTTTGCTAACGTTACGGAGAAAATAGTTTATAAACAACTCATGGCGCAGGTTGAGAAACACCATCTTCTACATTTTTCCCAGACGGGCTTTCGCGCTAAGCACTCAACAGAATCGGCTCTGCTCTTTGCCACGGAAACAATTTGGCAATGTGCGGATGCCGGGCAGACAGCAGCATTAATCCTGTTGGATTTAAGTGCCGCCTTTGACACTGTGGCTCATCACACCTTGCTTTAGTGTCTGAATAAAGGCGGTATCTCGGGCCATGCACTGAAGTGGAAGAAATCCTTCTTGGTGGAGCGCAGTTGCCAGGTGAGGCAGGGTTCCCACTACTCTAGAGTTATCAAACTAAAACAGGGGGTGCCGCAAGGTCCGTCCCTGAGCCCGACCCTGTTTATTCTTTATGTGACACCCCTAGCTAAGATAGAAGATGGCTTCGGGATCAGGGTGGTGTCCTATGCCAAAGACACTCAAATGGCGGTCTCCCTGACACAGGAATAGGACTCGGCAGCCTCCAACTTCAAGTCAAGTCAAAATTTGTATAGCGCACTACTCACCCAGAGGGTCTCAAGGCCCTTGAGGGGCGGGGGGGTCGCTACTTATCAAATAGCCAAGTTTTGAGTTGTTTTCTGAAGGAGAGGTGGTTCTGTGTGAGGCGGAGGTTGTTGTGGGGAGAGCCCCATCAGTTTGGTCATCGGCTAGGTGGCCCCAGAGCCTGGGACCTAATCCTACGCCTAGCACGCATGTGAAGAACTTGGGTGTGTGGCTGGATTCCAAGCTCTCCTTTGAATATCAAACCAGGCGGGTTGTGGGTACCTGCTTTGGGGTCCTTAAGGGCCTTCGTAAACTCGGGGCTTGCTTCCTATTCCTGCTAGGAAGACTATGGTGCCTGCCCTTGTGACATCTGACCTTAATTACGGAAATATACTGTACCTGGGTGCCACGGCTGTATGTTTGAATAGACTTCAGTGTCTACAAAACGCAGCCGCGAGGCTGGTCCTCACGCAACCGAGGCGGGCCTCCTCTAGGAAGGCTCGGGCACACCTTCAATGGCTTCCCATCAGGGAAAGGGTGCTGCTTAAGGCACTCTGAGTATGTCATCGCATCTCCCAGGTAACGGGTCCTGCATATTTGGCTGACTTGGTCACACGCTATGCTCCCACAAGGCAACTTAGATCCTGTGGGACGGGCTTGCTACTTGTTCCCAAGGCCATGAGGCCTAGGATGGGGGGCCGGTCGTTTCGCCTCCAGGATCCTCAGAACTGGAACAAACTTCCTCTGAGCCTCCGGCTAGAGGTCTCAGAGGCTAAGTTCAGGAATGACCTAAAACACATCTTTTTCAGCACCTGTAGAGTCTTTTGATTTGTCCAGGTTATTCAGTAGTCAGGTTCTTCTGCAGTCAGCTCCTCATCATAGCGCAGGGACACACCAGTGGGTGTAACCAGGCACTTTATAAATGTTCATATTATTATTATTATTATTATGGAGCTCATTGGAACATTGGCAGGTTGATTCTCTTTATCAATTTACTAAATTAGCAAAGAAGAAGCACCCTGTTACACTTGTTCATTATTTCAGCAGGAGAGTGACACCTGCCAGAGAACTGCATCATAGCCATCCACAAGATACATATGCAAATTACTGTCTCACAGGTATGTACTAGGGCTGCTATTCTAACATCATCAAACCCTTGTGATTTTGGATAGAAAGGCAGCCCAAACCTTGGCTTTATTCTAACAAGGGAGAACAAGTGTTTGTGTCTCTGGTACAAGTAGTTTTGTCCTCTGGACTGCATTTGGTTTACCTGATTATTCTAAACATTTAACCTTTTCCTTTGTATTGCCATGAGAATGAGGGATTCACTGTAGGTGTTTTGTCTCGAAATAATGATGATAAAAAGAAACCTGTAACCTATTTTTCCTAAGTCCTGGATGCTTTTGCCGCGGGTCTGTCTACATGCTGCGAACATGGGCTACGGCTGCCCACCTTGTTGAAGCGTCTGCCAATATAGTACTGGGTTCTTGTTTCACACTTATGTCATAGCTGCACCGTTGTTGACCACTAAAACTAAACATCGCCTTATGTAAATATTGCCTAAATATGAAACTCTCATATAATATAAAATGGCTCGACGCTCTACCATTGATACTCTATTCAATTCAAGTCATTCCTAAAAAAAGAAATGCCAAACTGAGTTTTCACAAAGTATTGATGGGATGACCCATAGTCCTTCCATCTCTCCCTTTGATGTCTCCTGCTTTGCTTGAGCTGCAAATAAATGACGATTCGACTCTGAAATATTGCAAACAACTATTTGGCTGCCTCAAAAGCTTTTGTTGTAGGCACAAGCTGCATTGTCAACTTACCCTAACAAAGCCTGTCACGATCTATAGTCCGGTGATTTACTTCATATGAAGATTCATTAACAAATGCCAGCACTTCAGCTCCCTCGGCTGGGCTCCTACCAGATTCTTCTTACCATGACTACTGCTTGGAACTCCCTGAACTGCCAGCCTGGCTTCACTCATCGCACTGCATGCTGGCCTCCAAACCAAGGGAAGACAGACCTGCCAACCCAGCATCTGTTCCCTTCAATCAACGAGGATTTGCAGTCACTACACAACTGACTGATTCTTCAGCTGGTTGCTGTGCTCCAAAACTGTACATATCTCACTGCAAAACAACCTTTTTAGGTCTCGACTACGCAGCGCATATGCACAACATAGGCAAAAAGATCTTTTGTTATCGGTACGGCTTTCCAACCAAAAACGTGCATGCGTTCCATTGCCTTCAATGGCAACGCGTGCACGTTAGGCAATTCACTTGCAAGAGCGAGCGCCACCATATGGTAGCAATTATCGCTCCCGCAAGTGAATCGCGCAGGCCCCCCTCCTTCCCCCGGCTGCCACGCGAGGCGCGTGCGCACTTCCCCCTGCTGCGGTGCAAGCTTGTTTTTTACGGTTATCGGCACATGGCAAATGGGTAGGTATTTTGTGACTTAATAGTACACTATATTCAATAAGTGCTGGTATCACGAGTTACTTCAGTGACACAATATATGCATAAAATGTCAACATGTATTTCTTGAATAAAGAAGGTAAAGTGTACGGAACTCAAGAAACTATGTTAATACTCAGATCTCCGCCGCCCCTGCTCTAATCAGCCGAGGGCAGCAGCTCCGGAGGGCAGCCCTTTAATGGTGGCCAAGAGGAGGAAAGAGTGTCGGACTACCAGGGCCGGACTGGCTACTGGGCAGTTTAAAAAGCTGCCGAGCTGGGGGCTGATTTCACTGCGGTGGGGGCTGATTTCGTTCATGGAAACCTGCGTGTGCTTCGAAATAATTAATGCAAAAGTAATTTCGTTTAGCACACGCAGGTCTCTATGAACGAAATCACCCCCAGCTCAGCAGCATTCCAAACTGCCCGGTAGCCAGTCCTGCCCTGCTGACTACCTGCGGGTCCAGAGTAAGGCACACAAGAGTCGCAACGCTTCTCGGCTGCAGGCACACACAGCTGAAACTGCCTCTGAGGCGAGGGTGGGGCCCGGAGGGCGGTGGGTACGGGTGGGGGGATGTGCTCAGAAGCGGGAGTGAGTGTCTCAACAAGAAAGGGGTTTGATCCACTGAGATCCCTGGGGCAGAGGCCGAAAATGCTAGGAGTAAGCAATGGTTATACATTCATTATCTACATCAACAAACAAATTTGGGTGTGATTGAGTAAGCATATATTTCAACAATTCATTCATATTTAGCACGTTGCCTAATATTTACATGGATAGACATGCATCTTTGGCATACAAAACAAAGAAAGGAAATGAGTCGCACAACAGAATATAGAAAGCTACACACATAAAATCAAACTACTACATTACGGTGTCCATTGGTTCACAGACGGGTTATTATTATTATTTGAAACATTTTCTATAGTGTACAGTAACCCCTTTGGGGTTTCCCGGCGCTTAAATTATCAGTTTTATGAGTCCTTTAGAGAGCTCAATTTATGTTGCTAGGGAAGGGCGTATACATTCCAAGGCCCTCAAAAGAAATGTTATGTAAAATGCTGATCCTTTGTGGGAATATAAGTGGTAAGATCTGTATCACACGCCTCAAGGCTCTATACGTGCCTCCGACGCTTTGCGACCTCCATCACCTGAGATAATAGCGGGGTTACCCTCAGGGCATTGCCCTATTTTAATGGGTGAACACGAACAAGTATTTAAACAGCTATTTCGAATGCGATTTTTTCTTTTTTACACTAGTTGGAATATATTGCCTTTGCACTTAGAACTCTGTCTTTCTTGCGTGGTGCACCTCTTGTCTAGACGTTTGAAGCCGTGGACAGCTCATCAGCTCCCAGTACAATCCCGGCCTCTCCCCCGGTACAATCCCTGCCTCTTCTGGTACAATCCTGGCCTCTCGTTATTTCTAGTCGCAGCCGCCCTTCGCCGTCTTTGATTTGCACCGTCGGCCCGCGGTACCCCCTTATTTGCGCTGTCAACAAACACCCACTGCATCTTGCTTCATCTACAGCAAGTTGTGTCTAACTAAAATTACGCCCAAATTATTTTGGACGTGACTGAGGGTCGACAGCGCTAAGCATCGAGACACGGGGGCCAGACTTCAATTTCCAAATTCAAGTCCCTTTGGACGGCTCTATTTTATATGCAGAGCAATGTGATTCCAGACTTTGTTAGGAATAATACTAGTGTTATAAAACTAATTATTTAAGATTAGAACAAAAAAGTAAATCACAGCTAACCTAGAGGGCTGTTGCCTATTTTCTGTTCACATTGTTGTGAAGTAGGATGACCAACTGGGATGGGTGCAAATTCAGGACAGAGTCAAAGTTCAGGACAAAAATTCAGGACAGGAGGTCACAACTTAGAACAAAAGGTACATTTTACAGACCCATCAGAAGAGGTTGCGCAATAGTATATCAGTAAGTAAATAGACAACCACTTAAGTACAAGTGAATAGAGGTTTATATTAGGTTGAGACAATTGTGCACTGCATATTTTTTAAGCTGGTCTTTTTGTGGTATCAAACCCCCCCACCCACCCCCCCCACCTTTCCAGCCTCCCAGGGAAATTCCCAATGCCTGGTGCGGCCAGTCCAGCCTTGCTACCACCCTCCAATGGTGACCCTCCTCCTCACATAGATCCTCTCTCATGTGTCATTAATTTCTTTTCTAGTGCTACTCATCCCAAGTTAGTAGGACAGGTTGTTGGAGTGGGTTACATCACACATATATTATATAGAGACAATAACTCATATAAATGTGAAAGTCAATCTATAGGAAATGTACTTAAGATGATGGGGATACAGGTGTAATCATTTATTCATCCATCATTCAGTCTTTCACCATTCATTCTGTCCTTCCATCTGTGTGCCCATACATATCAATATTCAATCATTTGCAAACCTATCCATCATCTATCCTTCCATCCATCCATAATTCTACTCATCTATCCCTCCATCCACCCTTTCACTCATCCATCCCTCCATTCATCCTTTCACCTTATCCATCTGTACACTCATCCATCCACTCTTCCACTCATCCATCCATACACTGATCCAGCCATCCACCTACACTTTCAACCATCCAGCCATCCTTTCACTTACTCATTCATCCATCCAGTCACTCATCCTTCCACCCTTTCAGTCATCCATCCATCCATCCTCCCTTTATTTATCCATCCCCCTTTCATTTAGCCATCCATCCTTCCATCTACTCATCAACTCATGAATCCATCCATTAACCCTATCACAAATCCATCCTTTCACCCATCCATCCATTGTCTCATCCATCCACCCGTTCACTCTTCCATTCATCTTTTCTCTGATCCATCCACCCTTTCACTCCTTCACTCATTCATCCATCCTTCCCTCATGTGACGTGTCTGGTCTAGACGACCCCCCAATCGCTTTAGTGTATGTCTGCTCTAGAGTAACCCCGTCATAGGAGACCATGTCTGACATCAAGGAACCCCAAAGGATACATCCAGATTAACGTTCAAAACAGAAGAATTTGCCTGGCCGAGAGGATTCCCTCCCATCAAGCAAAATATACATTTTGTGTGTTTTACATTTTTTTATATGGCTTGCACCAAGTCATCGTTGATGCAAGATCTCATATTACATATACAGTAAAAATACAATAAATACGCATGGATGCCAGAGCTACACAGACTATTCGTACCTTACGTGACATTATGAATGAAAATTATTCCTAACTATTGTGTAGGAAAGTTTCACTTCTATTAATGACACGGAAGTGAGAGTTATGCTTTAACTCTCTTTGCTTTTATTACAACAGCCACCGTTTTTTAAGAACGTTAACATTAAGAACAAATTGCCAGTCCCAAGAGTCTTGGGGAATATTTAAACAAGCATTAAAAATGCAATAGGTCTCGCCTTTCATTACGTTAAAGCTATTAGCTTTGCTATACAATACTATTAGCAAAGCAAATGGCTTTATTTCTATTGCTGGCAGTTACCAACAAGTGTTTGCAATGCAATAGTTCTCGCATTTTCAAAAGTTTAAGCTATTAGCGTTGCAAATTACAATGCCTTTTATTTATGTTTTGGCTTTTAAAACATAAATAAAAAGCATTTTCATTTACATTGTCATTAGCTCAAAATTGTTAAATGCGAGACCTATTGCATTGCAAATGCTTGTTTTCCAATGACTACGACCTGCTACTATGGTACTTGGAAGCTTCCCATCTACTTGGTGCTCAAAGACTAGCCGGCCCCCGTTGTTGTACGCCTGTTTTTTTGACCTACCATGTGGCTGTCTTTGGAGGAGCCAGAAGGCAGGCATGTGGAAGTCAACAGAACTGATCCTGTGTAGGTCACAACAAAGTTATAAAAGAATTTCTTTTCAATCTGTGGTCCCAAAGGCATGAGTAGTAGGGAATTTCATAGAGAAATGTGTGTTAAGTTCAAACAGTAACACACGTTAAACCCAATACAATTACAAACCACTTTTTACACATCAGGAAATATTTCATGAACAAAATGACACAAGTTGATCAAAATTGAATAAAGAGAACTGTGGTATACAGTTTTAAAGTTTTAAAGCAAAAATAACCAACATTATCATACAATGAGTGTAAGCATGATTTCAGGCTGACCAAGACGGGGGCATCAGTCAAAGATTTTACTTTGGAACTTAGGGCCTTATTTAGGGTTGGTGGTCCACAGGACTGCTGTACTCGCGCTGGCAGTCCAACCACATCGCACTGCGGACTCACTCGAATGTGGCTTGTTGGCCCGCCAGAGACCCGCTGCACCCACCGGGCATCCAGGATCCTGCAGCAGCCAGAGAGCTGTCAAATGCTGGTGGTGCTGCTGCAGCACCACCAATATATTACAAATTACCTATCCACCACCCCTTTCAAAGTAGTGAACCTGCCATGAAAAGGGCCCTAAGGTAACAGTAACTAGTGCCCTCGCCATGCACTGCTATTTTAGCACAGATATTACATCACTACTGACATCTTCTATGACATCATTGCTAATATCACTGTAACATTCGCAATAACATTCTAAAACTGTGGATGGCTAGGGCACAAGTAATAGTTTCCTTAGGGCACGAGTTATAGTTACTTGAAATAAGTTTGACTATAACAGTTGAATTTCTATGGTTTTGAGCAAGTAAAATCTGAATCTAACTATAACATCCCTGTAACCTTTGGTTTTTAGTGAACAGTGGTGGAGAAAGGGGGCAGGACTCCGACCAGCTCTCAGTAATCGCAGTCTAAGAGACTTACTGTAGATAATTGGGGGGCTTCTTGGCCCCCAAGGTCCTTCAACATTCAAGAGGACTTCATCCCCCAACCAGTAGTGTGCCAGGAGGCGTGTTTACAGAGTGGTGGAGAAAAGGGGTGTGGCCTCCAACATCCTTTCAGCATTCCTGTTGTGTGGGACTTACTGGAGGTAACAGGATGGGTGGTAGCCCTCCAAGGGCCCTCTGGAGTCAAAGGGGCTTCATCACCCAACTAGTAGTGCACCAGGAGGCGCGTTTGCAGAGTGGTAGTGAAAAGGGGGTAGTACTCCAGTGACTTGTGGACAGTTTAAACAAAATATTGTTTATTCCTTTTATTGAAGGAGGGAGGCTCTTTTGCCCACCTTCCCTGCGCCAATTTTGGCCTTGGGGACCCCATCCCCCGATACATGGGCTTTTTGAAATGGGGAGGGGTGCAGAGCTGCCACCCTCTCATTCCAATTTTGGCCTTGAGGACCACATCCCACAGGGACCTGACCTTCTTTAATTGTTTTTTTATGGGAGTAGGGCCACTGTAAGGGACTTACTGGAGGTAACTGGAGGTCTACTTGGCCTGATGGTCCTTCAACATCCAAGAGGACTTCATCCCCCTACCATTAGTGTGTGAGGATGCAAGTTTACAGAGTGGTGGAGAAAGGGGGCATGTCCTCCAACATCCTCTCAGCAATCCTGTTGTGTGGGACCTAATGGAGGTAAAGGGGGGTAGTTGCCATCCAAGGGCCATCTGAAATCATAGGGGGGCTTCATCCCCCAACTAGTAGCATGCCAGGAGGCACATTTGCAGAGTGGTGGTGAAAGGGGACGGGCCTCCGGTGGCTTGTGGACAGATATTTTGCAAAATAGTTTTTTCCTCTTATTAGGGGAGGGAGGCTTTGTGGCCCCTCTTCCTTGGGCCGATTTTGGCCTTGGGGACCCGATCCCCGATGCCAGGCCTTTTAGGTCTCACATACGCAGCACGCATGCGCTCCATAGGAAGGAGACCTTTAGCACTTGATTCGCCTTTTCAGCCAAGAACATGCACGCTTTGCATTGCCTTCAATGTCAACCCATGCACGTTTGGCGATTGTCTTGTGGGAGCGAGCTTTGACAGATGGTTCCTGCTCGCTCCTCGCTCCTGCAAGGGAAACCGGCGCAGGCCCCCATCTCTCTCCCCTCCCCCTACTGCCTCCTCCTCTCCTCATCAGCGCGAGGCGCGCACGCTTGTTTAAAGTCTATTTATTATGATTTTGAAGGATGTTGTATGTCCTAATTTAAGTCTTTAAAGTATTACATTAATATGTACTGATTAACCCACGCTTCTCAGTTTGTTTTATTGAATTTGGGCTCAGGCATATCTTTCTTTTGCAGGAGAAAATGTTTTTTAAAAAGTTCACCACAGGATAGATCGTTCTCAGATTGTGTTGTTTTTTGTTTAATAGAGGTGGGCGAGCCACAGAAAGCTCGAGCCAACTGGTTAGGTGTGGCTTGGCGCGAGGACTTCCTGGAACTTCGAGCCAGAAACAAGCAGAGCTTTTCACGTGAGGCGATGTAGCTACAAATACCAACCATTTAACACGGATATCGGGTTACACCCCGTGCCTGCAATGAATGTTCTAAATCTCGGCAAACATTCCAGTGCCATAAGAAAACCTAAAAGGTGACTGTTGTGGAGCTCTCTGAGGTCCGTGGCCAAGCTTCCTCGATATGAAACTGCCCAGAAGTAAAATGTGGATTCTATCCGCCGTCACCCACACGCTACGCGCTTTCCAAGGATTAAGGACAACGCATTTTACCCTTTGAATTCAGGCAGAGATAATCTAGGGCTACTCAACGGCAGAACATTGTATGGCACTATATACATATATGACATGCAAGGGGGAGGTGCCCCGAGGTCCCCTGTGTATACCCGTCGCATGAACACCACGGCAGTCACCTGTGCACATTGCTAATCTCTTTTATGGTTGTTTTACTGACTCTTGCAGTGTGCCCCCCCTCTCCAGGCCAATATGGGTCCTAGTACCCCATTCCCCTGGGTCCAGCCTTTCTGAAATTGAGGACGGGGGCCAGCACCAATTTAAGCCCCAGAGACCCCATCCGTCAGGGCATTGCCTCTATGGTGGGTGCCCTGGTCTCATCCAGGACACCCACCCACTTCTGCAGGAGCCAGCATTGCTTCCACAGAGAGGAGCTGCTAAACATGCACCTCCCTCTGTGTTAAAGCTATTTTGCCAAGCTTCCAGCAAGTGAAAGCGTATTCAATGCACATGTAAAACAGGCCACTCCACACATGAAGAGATGTTCTTTCTTTATTTCTGCAAGTTTCTGGCATAACGCTTTTCAACTCCATGAGTCCTAATCAAATGTAACCACTGACAAAGTACACCTGTTTGTTCTTTTTAAACAGAATTCCATCAACAATGAGGTAGGACTGCAATGTCCGGCATTTCCTATTGATATTAAAGTGGTAGTGGGTCAGTTTATAAAAGGAATGCATTACGAGTCTCCCCATGAAAAAACGATGTCACATTTCAGTTAATGACTGCGGTTGGTGTCAGCAAAATATTTTGTTTTGCTTTGAACAGACATTCTGCATATTTTTATTTTTTATTTTTTTTGTCCAAAAACCTTTATTGTACCTTCAAAGTTACACGGCGGAATGCCTACAACCCCATGGGCTGGCCGCCATACCAATTTGTTCATCATATTGCAGCAATTCAACATCTTTGCCGACATATCCGGTACAGTAATTAGAATCGAAACAGCCGCTATGAAAAGGTACAGTACATGCATCCTAGTCCCAAACTGTACTGGTTTCTGATTTTCCGTTTTTCAAGAAACAACAATAAACCAAACTAAACTCCAGGAATTACAATGTGGTCATTAACTGATTGGTATCTGTTGAGCATGGCTCTTTCGTGAAATGTCCCCCCCTAGTCAATCAATCAATCAAAGACATTTATAGAGCGCACTACCTACCCGTAGGGTCTCAAGGCGCTGGGGGAGGGGGGTGCCGTTACTGCTCGAACAGCCAGGTCTTCAGCTTCTTCCTGAAGGAGAGGTGGTCTTGGGTCAGGCGCAGGTCGGTCGGGAGGGAGTTCCAGGTCTTGGCGGCCAGGTAGGAGAAGGACCTTCCTCCTGTTGTCGCTCTTCGGATGCGGGGGACGGCGGCGAGGGCGTGGTTGGCTGAACGGAGGTGGCGTTTGGGAGCGTAGAAGTTGATTCGGTTGTTGAGGTAGCTCGGGCCTTGGTTGTGTAGGGCTTTGTGTGCGTGGGTGAGGAGGCGGAAGGTGATTCTTTTGTTGACGGGGAGCCAATGCAGGTCTCTGAGATGTCCGGAGATGTGGCTAGTTCGTGGGATGTCGAGGATGAGTCTGGCTGATGCGTTCTGGATCCGCTGGAGTCTCTTCTGGAGCTTGGCGGTGGTACCGGCGTAGAGGGCGTTGCCGTAGTCCAGTCGACTGGTGACGAGGGCCTGGGTGACGGTCTTCCTGGTCTCGGTGGGGATCCACCAGAAGATCTTACGTAGCATGCGCAGGATGTTGAAGCACGACGAGGAGACGGCGTTGACTTGTCTGGTCATGGAGAGGGAGGAGTCCAGGATGAAGCCCAGGTTGCGTGCGTGGTCTGTCGGTTTGGGTGTGGTGCCCAGGGCGGGAGGCCACCAGGAGTCGTCCCATGCGGAGGGCGAGGAGCCTAGGATGAGGAACTCCGTCTTGTCTGAGTTCAGTTTCAGGCGGCTGGTCGTCATCCACTCGGCTACCTCTTTCATCCCTTCGTGCAGATTGGCTCTGGCGGCGGCGGGGTCGTTGGTCAGGGAGAGGATCAGCTGGGTGTCGTCGGCGTAGGAGATTATGTTGAGGTTGTGTTGGCGTGCGATGGCCGCGAGGGGGCTCATGTAGACGTTGAAGAGGGTGGGGCTCAGCGAGGATCCTTGAGGTACGCCGCAGATGACTTTGGTGGCCTCTGACTTGTACGATGGTAGGCGGACCCTCTGTGTTCTTCCGTCGAGGAAGGAGATGATCCATTCCAGAGCCTTCTCCTGGATTCCGACGTTGCTGAGGTGCTGTACTAGGGTGCGGTGGCAGACAGTGTCGAATGCCGCGGAGAGGTCTAGGAGGATGAGGGCCGCTGTTTCTCCGTTGTCCATCAGGGCTCGGATGTCATCGGTGGCGGCGATGAGGGCGGTCTCGGTGCTGTGGTTGGCTCGGAAGCCAGACTGTGAGGGGTCGAGGGATCCATTCGTCTCAAGGAAGGCGGCCAGCTGCTTGTTGACGGTCTTCTCAATGACTTTGGCTGGAAACGGGAGGAGCGAGATGGGGCGGTAATTCTTGAGTTCGGTGGGGTCCGCTGTGGGTTTCTTGAGTAGAGCGCTGAGTTCGGCGTGCTTCCAGCTCTCAGGGAAGGTGGCGGTGTCGAAGGATGTGTTGATGATGTCTCGCAGGTGGGGTGCGATGACAGCGTCGGCCTTGTTGAAGACGTGGTGGGGGCAGGGGTCGGTTGGAGATCCTGAGTGGATGGAGTTCATCGTGCGGACGGTGTCTTCGGTGCTGATCGGAGTCCAGGCGCGGAGGGTGGTGGTGGGGGGTGGTGGGACGGTCGTGGTGTGCGTTGGTTGGTTGTTGAAGCTGTTGTGTATGTCCGCGATCTTGTTGTGGAAGTATGAGGCGAGGGAGTTGCAACGGGGTGATGTCGTTGTTTCCTGCGCTGGGGTTGGAAAGCTCTTTCACGATGTTGAAGAGTTCCTTGCAGTTGTGTGCGTTGTTGTCCAGCCGGTCCTTGAATGCAGTTTTCTTGGCGGCGCGGATCAGCTGGTGGTGCTTCCGGGTGGCAAGCTTGAAGGTGGTCCTGTTGTCCGGTGTTGGTTCCCTTCTCCAGACTTTCTCGAGGGCTCGGCCGTTCTTCTTGGAGCTCTTGAGTTCGTTGGTGAACCATGGGGCTTTCTTGCTGCTGGGTCTGCTGGGCGGGGTCCTCAGTGGGGCGAGTTCGTCCGCGCAGTTGCTGATCCACTTCGTGAGGTTGTCTGCGGCCTGGCTGGGGTTCGCTGAGCTGGCAGGAGGGTGCTGGCTCAAGGAGGTGGCGAGCTGGTCGGCTGTGATCTTGTTCCAGCTTCTGCGGGCAACCTGTTGCTGGTGGTGGTGGGTCGTCGTTCTTTTGAAGGTGAAGTGGACACAGCTGTGGTCCGTCCATTGAAGCTCTGTGGCGTGGCTGAAGGCGATGTCTGTGCTGGATGAGAAGACTGCGTCGAGTGTGTGTCCGGCGAGGTGGGTGGGGGTGGACACCAGTTGCTTGAGTCCAAGATTGGCGAGGTTGTCGAGCAGGGTGCTGGTGTTGCGGTCGTTGTTGTTCTCCAGGTGGAAGTTGAGGTCCCCCAGGAGGATGTAGTCAGCGGAGGGGAGGGCATGCGGGCTGACGAAGTTGGAGATGTCCTCGCTGAATTGGGTGCGTGGTCCCGGAGGCCGGTAGATCAGGGTGCCTCTGAGGGTGGTCTTCGGGTCGGTGTGGATCTGGAAATGCAGGTGTTCGACGGTGGTGAGGGTGTTGTCGGTGGTGGTCGTGATACGGATGGTGTTCCTGTGGATGATGGCGATGCCTCCTCCCCTCTGGTTGGCGGTGCGGTCCCTCCGGATGATCTTGTAGCCCTCTGGGATGGCGATGGCGATGTCGGGTGCTGACGAGGCGTTCATCCAGGTCTCCGTGAGGAAGGCAACGTCGGGGGCTGTGGTGTCGAGGAGGTTCCAGAGTTCGATGGCGTGTCTGTGGACGGAGCGGGTGTTGAGCAGGATGCACTTGAGGTGGGTGCTGCTGGTGTTCGACTTGGCGGGTGCTGGCGCGAAGCAGGTCCGGATGCAGGTGAACTTGCAGGCGCGGCAGCTGAAGGGTCCGTCCCCCCCATGCCCACTAACCTACCTAAGGTGAGTGTCCGTGTACGTGAGTATAACCTGTCTAACCGTGTTCACTCTCACCCTCCCGCTCGCGCCTCTGCGCAACCTCGTAACTTATCAGTCAGTCCCGTGTCTCATATCATCCCTTCAATACTGTCCTCCAGCGACACTAGCCCCCCTCCTCTTCTTCATCCGACACATCCTGTTCTCCCTCCGGTAATGGATCACAGATCTCCCCTCTGTATATATTCCACTTGGTCCAGATTTTGTTCCACTTCCCCGGGCAGGCCCGGTTGGAATAGACCGCCCTTTCCGTTACCATCACCCTGTCCATATTCAAGCACCACTGTGTCTTGGTTGGCACCTCTGCCACCCCCCAGCGTTGCGCAATATCCCTTTTAGCTACCATCAATCCTACCGTAACCCAGAGTTGTCCATATCTAGAGAGATCAGTAGGTTCCCATATATTTAGTAGGCACCGTTTTGGCTCCGGTAACAATGATATCTCCAGTGTCTGTGAGATTGTTCGTAGTATTTGCTTCCAATATTCCTGAATCTGGGGGCATTCCCATATGGTGTGAAAAATGTGCCCTCCTCCCCACATCCACGAAACAATAAGGGTGTTGTGACCTGTGGATGTGATGTAGCATAGCTCTAGTGTAGTACACCCGATGTAATATTTTCAGCTGCACAAGTCGCAGCCGTGTGGAGATGCCTACTTCCTTAGGTGACGCTGTCGCCTCACTCCACTCATGTTCGTCTAGTTCACAGGTGTCCCCCACCCATTTCGCCTTTAAAGATGTCATTGGGTCTGGCAAGTTATTAAGTAGTTTACGGTATGTGAGGGACGTTGCGCGTTCAGTCATAAAATCAGTGAGTAGGCGGTCTTCCAGCGGGGATGCTTCCGGTAGGTCTGCGTGTGGGGGCAGTGCAGCGAGTAATGCATGTTGTATCTGAATGTATCTGTAAAGCTCTCTTCCACTCATGTTGTACATTTCTCTCAATCTATTGAAAGGTATCACCTCTCCCCTCTCCCAAAGGTCCCCCACCGTGGATATCCCTATATTGTCCCAATGGGAAAATCCCTGGCTATTCCTCATGTTACCTAAGGCTCGAGAATCCCACAGTGGGGTAAGCTTCGTTATTCTCCCCTTCCATCCCAGAGCTGTTGTCGCTATATGCCATAGCATTACCGTTAGTCTGGTGGGGCCCACCAGTTTGCGCATTCTGCGTTGGTCATACAACGGAGCCAATAAACTGTTAGTGCCCAATTGCGCCCTATCAGCCTGAAAGGCCGGTTCAGTCTGTGGAGTATGGAGCCACTGGTTTATGGGTTTGAGATGTGCGGCCCAATAATACAGTTTTAGATTTGGCAGCGCAATACCTCCGTCGTACCATCCTCTATGTAATTTGGGTTGTGCAATTCGTGCTGGTAGGTTCCCCCATAGGAGATTGGAGATCAATGCTGCAACTTTTTGAAAGAATCTTGGGGCCACCGGTAAGGTGTGTTTTCAAGAACATACAGAAATCGGGGCAGTGCCATCATTTTATATAACGCGGCCCATCCTAATAGCGTCAGTGGTAATCCCGACCAAAATTTAACATCTTGTTTGAGTCTTTCTAGGTGGGGTTTCAGGTTCTTGTCCATAAAGTCTGTGGGGTCTCTAGTAATCTGGATGCCTAAGTATTTAAATGAGGAACCAGCTATCTTCAGCGGGCAGTCCGCATCGAGGGCCGGGACCTGTCCCTTTAGAACATACAGTTCCGACTTGCTCCAGTTTATCGTATATCCGGATATCCTCCCATGGTTATTGCAGAGATGTAATAAGGCCGGCACCCCATGTTCTGGATCCGTGAGATATACCAGCATATCGTCTGCATAGAGCGACAGCCGGTCCTCCCATCCCTCCTTCCAACGTATGCCCTTCAGCAAGGGTGTGGATCTAATAAGAGTGGCGAGGGGTTCCAATGAGATCGCGAACAACAATGGCGAGAGGGGGCATCCTTGTCTTGTGCCCCTCCCCAATGAGAATGTTTGCGAGATATGTCCATTTGCCACTACCTGGGCAACCGGGTCAGTGTACAACAATCTAACCCATGCGATGAAGCGGGGGCCAAATCCCAAACGAGACAGTGCCTCAAACAGGTAGTTCCACTCCACAAGGTCAAACGCCATCTTGGCATCAAGGGCCAATATCACCGCTCGGGTTGCGATCGAGTCCGCCCTAGCCAATACTCTGTGCAATCTACGCAGGTTCAACGCCGTATTTCTGTGGGGCATGAATCCGGACTGGTCCGGATGTATAAGGGACGGCAGATGCGGCAAGAGCCTGGACGCTAGGAGCTTGGCAAGGATCTTGGCTTCTGCATTAAGCAGTGAGATTGGGCGGTAGGAGGAGCATTCCTCAGGCGGTTTCCCTGGCTTGGAGATGGCCACTATAGTTGCCATTCGCTGGTCCGTTGGAAGTGAACCTTTTCCTAGACATTCCTTAAATATCCCCAGTAGATGTGCACTGAGGGTCTCAGGCACTGCTTGGTACCATTCTATGGGTATGCCGTTGGGTCCTAGTGCCTTACCCGGGTTTAAGGCTTCAATAGCCAGTTGGATTTCGTCAGTGGTAACGTCCGCCTCCAGCTCATTGGACGCGTCCGGAGGTAACGTTTGGACCTCTATTGGTGCCAATGCATCTCTGGCCATCTCAGGGGTAATCATAGTGTCAGGGGTATAAACCCCTTCGAAGTGGGTTGCGAGCTGGTCCACTATGTGCTCCGGGTTCGTATGTACCCTCCCCTGACAGTCCCTTAATCGTTGGATTCCCCTGGAACTTCCTTCCCGTTTGTCAAGCCAAGCAAGCATTCTCCCTGCCTTGTCGCCCACTTCATAAATCCGATTCTGAGTGTCGGTTATTTGCCCTCTCACTTGGAGGCGCAAGTGATCATTGTACAACCGCTGCTGAATGTCAAGTGCGTGTAAGGTGACCGGAGTTGGGTGTTGTTCGTGTGCTGCCGTCAAAGTTCTCAACGTTAATTCCAGTGTAGCTAGCTCCTGAGTTTGTTCCTTTTTGTACCCCGTGATCGAGTTTATGGCTTGCCCCCTCAAGACCGCTTTATAGACCTCCCAAAGTACCTCGGAGGAGCGCACTGAGTCAATATTGTCATTGAAGTAGTTTGTCGTCGCTCTCTTAAGAGCCTTGCGAACTTGGGGGATCTTGAGATAAGTGGCGTGTATGGGGTATATGCGTTTACGGGACCTCTTTTGAGTGGAGAGCGTGAGGGTGATTGGGGAGTGGTCTGAGATTCCCCGGGGGTGTATGTCTACTGTATCTATAAGCTGGAGCCCATCTCCCAGGGTCAGGAAGTGGTCAATTCTCGTCATACTGCCGTGTACTGTGGAATGAAATGTGTATTGCTTCACGTTGGGGTGGAGGAACCTCCAAATGTCAGTAAGACCCATGGCTGTCAAGAAGCGCTGGAGGCGGGGGATCCCTCCCGTGGGGGCCAGTGCCGGGAACCTATCAAGTTGTGTATCCAAAATGGCGTTGAAGTCCCCCCCAAGGATAACCTCCCCCTCGGGAAGAGTCAGTAGAAATTCTCCCAGCTTCGGGAGTTGCACTGAATGTAGTGCCGGTGGGATATATACAGACACTATGTTAAGAAGCCGACCTTCCCATTGTCCCTGTAAAGCAGCAAAGCAGCCTTGATCGTCTGTCTTGGTTTGCAGAGGGATAAACTGTGAGGCCCTCTGGAGCAATATATCGGTCTCCCTGGAGCCCGACGTGAAGCCCGAGTGGACTATCATCTTGTAGCCTCTTCTATCCATGGCTTTAGTTGCCCCCCCTGTCATGTGTGTTTCCTGCAATAGTGCTAAGGTGGGTTTCTGTCTCTTAAGGGCGGTCAGCACTAGGCCTCGTTTCACATTATCCCCCAGTCCCCTCACGTTCCAAGTCAGCAACCGTAGGGACGAGCCCCGTGTCTCCGAGTCTAATCCCCCTGCCCCGGGATTCGGGCTCTCAGCCATTTGGGATCATGGGGTCCATGGTGTGATAGAGCTGAGGTGAGTCATGGGTGCGTGCCACAAACTTGTTTAGTGAAGCACTGAGGGGTCTAACCAAGGAAGTAAACAGTCGTCTTCCCCACCAATCTTTTATAATCTCCTGTGAAAACATAACTTTCTTCTTGGACCACACATGTGTATACCCAACTGTGTCAAAACAATCCCTCCCTTTTCCCCCCCACCCTGCATCCCTGCCTAACGGACTTCCAACTGCCCGCCCCCCCAACTGAGCAGAGTGCTTAACCTATCCCACAACCAAAGTACTTGCGTGTAGGGGGGAGAGCGTCTCCCCGAGCAGGCGGCATCCCTGCGCGCTTCCGGGGCTTTACCATGCCAGTGTCTGTATGCAGCTTTCATACAGTGTTCTAATGTTCAGCACGTACAGTTATTTCAGTCTCTAGAGGTCGGGTCATTCTTCTCCGCCAGCCCCTGCAGATCCGAGGTGAGGGGAGCCCTCCGCTCCCCCACGACCTGATGTTTGCGATCCTGCCCTACTATCGTCCCTGTGGCCGTAGTTGGACCTATGTGTTCGTCGTGGGTGTTCCGCAGTGCGCCATCCCTCAAGCCAGTCTCGGGCCGCTTCCGGGGAGTCAAAAAACCACACTTTTTTGTCTGCTACTACTCGCAGCCGGGCCGGAAAGAGCATCGAATAGGGCAACTCCTTTTCCCTCAGTGTCTTTTTCACCTCCAGAAACGTCCTCCTTTTCCCTGACACCTCCGCCGTGTAGTCCGGGAAGAAGGCAATCCTTGAGTTTTAAATCTGAATGGCAGGAGCTACTCGTGCCGCTTGTAGGATGGCGTCACGGTACCTGAAGTTAAACAACCTTGCTAGGATTGGTCTTGGCGGACCTCCTGTCTTAGGTTTCCCCCCCGGCACCCCTTCGGCTGGAGCCTGGTTTTGATCGGTTCCTCCACATAGAGGTCCATAGCGCCCGTGTCTTCCGATTCCGGCACGCCTAAGATTCGGACGTTGTTGCGTCTTGAGCGTCCTTCTTGGTCATCCAGTTTGTCCCTGAGTAGTTTGTTATCCGTTTGCAGTCTTTCCACTGCCGTTTGCAGTTCGGACACATCCTCAACTAAGGATTTCTTCACCACCTCAACCTGCTTGACCCTCTCGTTGATCTTCTGGAGGTCCGCCCGTATCAAAGTTACCTCCGTGGCCGTGGCGCCCACCGTTGCCTGCACCTGGGCCAGCGCCGCCAACACGTCCTCTAGTGTGGCCTTCTTCGGTCCCTCAGCTTCCGTCGCCTTCCCGGTGGGCTTGCGTTGTTCTTGGGGAGGAGTCTGCCTGTCATACGCAAATTTGTCCAATTTTGTTTGTGTTGTACCGTGTTTGGGGCCTCTGTTAGACATGGTCCTCTACTTACTAGCGTTCCTGTCCCCCGCAGTTGCAATACGTCAAGGCCAATAGAGGACCAATCACGTGCGTGGTGATTGCGACAAGGTCTTTGCAGCAGCCAGACCCAATGTCCCCAGTGGGTTCCTGTTGTCTGAGCCTTTCTCAGGTGTCGACAGGGGCTCGTGCAGTAGATCACTCCATCTAGAGGCAATCAGGGTGGTCTCCCTTCTCCCGCTCGAGTGGAACGTATACCGCCCTCTCTGGTCGTGGTATTTGAGAGTATTGCCACTGAGGCGGCAGGCCAAGCCTTCCCAGAAGCAGTGCGCAGCGTTCAGACTATTCAGGGCTCACACTCCAGCCTGCGCTGTACCGAGTATCCGAGGCTCACAGACCCGGTGTCACCCTTCCCTATTGTTGCGGTTTACCCGCTTCTTGCGTGCCGCTGTTTGCGCTCCCTCCATAGAGGGGCAGGGGGGTGGGGGGGGCAGTCCACCACTCACCACTGGCACTGAAGTCGGCCGCCGCACTACCCGATGCTTCCGTTAAGTCCGCTGCCGCTGACTGCCGTGTGTTCTCCGGTTCACCTCTCCACCGGCTGCTTGGTAGATGGAACTGCTCCGGGTCCCGATGCTGGAGACGGGTCCGGCACTCAAGATGGTGGAGCCGCCCCCCTTGTCTGTCCCTTCCCGGGCCGATCCTGTTGTCGCGCTGACCTCCGCTGGGCACCGCAGGTCGTCACACTGTCTTCCAGGGTTCAGGAGGGTGGTCCGGCTGCGGACAGGCAGGTCATCCGCGGGGCCGGCACTTCCGGTCGGTCATGCCCACCAAGGCACCTCTTCCTGTCGGATCCGATCTGCTAGCCACACCGCTGCTTTCAGGAGGACAATAGGCCCCTCCTCTCCCTCATCTCGCAGGTTGATTTCGGGCTGTTTGCTGGCCGCCTCTGACTCCGAAATGCTCCACTGGGCGCTACAAGGACTCCGGGCACGGTCCGCCCCTTCGGACACCAAGAGTTTACGGATGGCGATCGCGGATTAATGTGGGAAGCCGCCTTTCTACGGGAGTCTCCCTAAGCTGCGGCCGCCATCGTTGGCTGCTAGCCACGCCCCCCTGCATATTTTTAATTATTTGGCATCTCTATGCTGGAACCACAACTCCCATAATGCTTCATAATTGTCCTCAATGTCTTGAATAATTAATCTCTTCTCTCTACTTGTGCCAAAAGTCACCCACAACATGCCTTTGAAGGATATAATTCCCGTTATGGCAGGGTTTGTTCGGCAACAACGTAATTTCAGAGATACAGTAATTTACTTTTCACAGTAGAAAACTTGCCTGAGTGAGTATTCATGAACACAGTGCACAAGGGATTATACCCCTACTAATCCTGGCTGTTTTGCAGTACTTTCCAAGTTGAGGTGGGACTCTACACAGTGGCCCTGCCGTTAATACTCCAAGACCTTGGAGAAAAAGGGCAGGAGGGAGATAGGTCTGTAATTGCTGGTGACCTCAGGGTCAGCCGTAGGTTTCTTTAACATAGGGGTGGATTTTGGCATTTTTCCAAATTTGTGGCATAAGCCCCTCCCGCAATGCGGAGTTTAAAATCGAATTAACAGCCTGGTTGATCGCATCAGCTATGGAAGACAAAAACTTTGCTGGACAGGGGTCTGAGGGTGAACCTGACAAGGTTTTTCATAAGTAAAAGAGATTGTTCAGGGGCAATCTTTGGGAATTGCAAAAGATGGAAGTCCATGCTACGACAGAGGAGTGGATCACTGAGTTCCTCCAACTTTGAGGGTTGGCCAGCGAAAGAGTCCTGAGTACTTAACATTTTTCCATGGAAGTAGCTGGCCATTCGCTTGGTCCAATCACTTGTGGGGACAAAAGGGCAACCAATAGATGAGGGAGACGAGAAACTTTTTACAATATTAAAAAGTTCTCTTCTTTGTTGGCTGCCTGTTCAATTTTAGTGGCAAGGGAAAAGAATTCTCCTCTCAAACTTTCTTATAGTGTACTTTTAATGCTTGGTTATAGATGGCTTTGTCCGAGGAACTGTAGTTTCTCCGCCATACTCTTTCCAGATGTTTACATGAGCTTTTGCTTTTATTTAAAGTGAACCAGGGGGCTTAAGCTCTGGTAAATTTGACTGCTTTCATAGTAGAGGGGGCAAGTTCCTGCGCAAAGTGATTTAGCCAGTACACTAGGGAAAGTACATCCCACTCTGGCTGTCCACTGAGGTGGATAGGGCATTGGCGCAGGGCACTCTGTATTGCCTCCTGCGAGATCAGATGAAAAGGTTGGAAACTACTGCGGGTGAGAGATTTACCCAGAGGGGGTGATTTGTCAAATTCCTTGCTAATGGTCAGACCAGGTTAGAGCGAGGGAAGGCTCAATTTTTATCATATTGGAGGGAAAGGCCTGGTCTAAGGTATGCCCTTTCTCATGCGCGGGTAAATTAAGATACGGGGTTAGGTTGAAAATATCTAGGGATTCGTACAATTTTATAGTTTCTGGATCTAGAGCGTTATCCATATATATATATTAAAATCGCCCTGGACCATGCATTGGCTGTGATTGGCCGCAATAAATGCAGACAAATGGCTAATAGACTCTAGGAAGTTCCCACCGGGCCGGGAGTCTGAGTACTCTATGTTTGCCCTCTTCTGCTATGATTTGCTTTTTCTGCTTTTTTCTGCCCTCGGTTTTGGTTTTCCTGCTCATTTTTCTGCCTTCTGTTTTTCCTTTTCTGCTCGTTTTTCTGATCTCTGTTTTGCCTTTTTCTGCTTGTTTCTTCCCTCTTCCTGCCGTTTCCTCAAGACCTGGCTTTTCGACTGGCATCTCACACCCCAGTGCCCAGATACTTCAACGGGTGACAGTGCTGCACTCTAGAAAGGCTGATTGATCGAATGATTGATTGCTGCACAATTCCAGTAGCCCTGATTAGATCTAGTGACAATGCACCATTGGAGGACAGTGAATGCGTTTCATTGTCACTTCTAGAGTGCCTTGAAGAGCTTGCCTCGTCTTCCTATTGCAGAGACTTTCTGAATAAAGAAGCAAGCATCATGTTTTTCATGGCCCTTTTTCAACATAGGATCAATGTGTAACATGTAAAGGATAAGATACTTTTTAAATTGGGGTGAACAATGGCCAAGGGGAAACATCCTTTACAACGCAACTTTTACCACGCAGTGCCTTTACGACGCAACTATTACAACGCAAACCATTACAACGCATTGCGCTGGGGGGCGCTCTAGGATAGGGAATAAGTTTAATTTACTGTCCAACACCTTCCCTAGTGTCCACGGGGACTGGAGTTGGAATAGTAAATTAAACTATTCACTATCCAGCGCCCCAAAGCATTATGCGTTGTAAAGGTATTCGTTGTAAATACCGCGTTGTAAAGGCATGCGATGTAAAAATTTGCGTTGTAACGTCATGCATCCATGGCCAAGCAAACATTTATTTACTTTGCATCATAGCAAAATGACACATCAACGGACAAGTTAATATGTTAATAACCTCAGCGCCAAGATGCTCCCTTCGGAGCGAACGTTGCGCTCTATAAATACCACCACAAATACAAATACAAATGTGGGATAACAAAAAAGTGAGGGCGGAATGCTTAGATTAATCTCAGTTAATAGCATTTACTCGGGCTGCTCGCCCCCCAGTTACAACTGAAAGCAGAAGATTGAGAATTATGTGGCCAGCACCAATGTGCCCCAGTAAACATTATTTGTACCTCATCCACCAGTTGTTTAATATGAATATTTTTACATTATGCAGTTCTGTTTTATGCAGTCCTACAAGAAGACCTTCCTGAAGGAGCAACTTGAAAGGCTGATTCATACTAGATCTATATCATTGAAGAGGTCTCAAGTAGCCCTTTCTGTGAATTAAACATGTCCAAAACCTGTTGTTAATTTACAACTGACTGATGTTGAAAATCAGTATTTTTGCATATCTTGTCCAAAGTATAGTTGATCAATTTCTATAAACTTCAATCTCCTTGTTTGTTGAAGTTATGAATCACATTTTCACCATCAAGTGTTACTAAACACATGGCTGCAAATTGTATAAACAGTCATCACTGCTGTGTTTTGACTAAGCTAAGAAAGATGCACACCTAATTACTGTCAGAGAGTGCAGCATTTCTCTAAGTGGCCTGCTAGCAGGTCTTCTGTTCCCAGATTATCATTTTTGGTTATTTTCCTAAGCATGTGCTTTTCATTTAAAATACCAGCCCCTTAATGTCTCCCGCCAAGCAAATGCAAACAGTTATGTTCCAGAGTGGCTGGGATGGGGGGTGGGGTGGAGGTTCCCAGGGCCATTAATGGCTCCTGGAGGAGGGTCGCATGGCCCCCCACCATTGTTACGCATGGACCGACCCCTGGAAGATGGTGGTCCCCAGTGCTGTGTTTGGCCCAGGAGGAGGGCTGTGCAGCCCCCCTCCCATTTTAAAATCTGTTATTGGTCTCAAGGAAGTGGTGGTCCCTGGGTCACAGGGGTCCATGTGGTCCCCACACTATTATTACATTAGCCCCGGGGAGGTGGTGGCCCCCAGTGCATTGGGGGGTCCGGGCAGCCCCCATCTATATTACTGAATCATTTTAGCCCTGGGAGTTGGTGGTCTCCAGGTCCTGGGGAAGTCCGTGCGGCCGCCCACACTAATATTGTATTAGCCCTTGGGAGGTGGTGAACCCTGGAGCTTGAAACAGCCCAGGAGGGGGTTTGGGCAGCTTCCCTCTATCAATGAATTAAAACCTCCAAAGGTGGTGGTCCCCAGGGCTCATTAGAGCCCATGGAGAGGGCTTTGTGCTGCTCCCTTGCATTATTTAAAATAAAGTCCAGAGGAGGTGGTGGTGGTCCCAGGGGCTCAAAGAGCCTCAGGAGGGGGGCCCAGTCTTCCCCTTTGTTTTAATAAAATGACCCCGGGACCTGGCCTACTCAGGGCTCTTTTCAAAACAAGCATTAGAACCCATGCTTTTTTTGCTTTTATTTCTGCCACAAATTTGTGAATTTCACTGCAAATTTGTGTGTAAAAAAATGCTTTTTTGGGCCTAACGAGGTCCCTCTGAGACCCCAGGGCCAGTCGCTGGGGGTCAGGGTATTCCTATCCTATCCCATTATCTTTTTTTGTGCATTTTTCTGTAGGACTCGGCTGAAGCTGAGACCAAGATGGCTGCCAACAGTTCCTGGTTGAAGTTGAAGGCAGCCAATCAGAGCTCTGCAGATCTCTGCACAAGCTCATCATTATTCCCAAATTATTTAAGGTCGCAAATCTACAAATCCTTTAATATCTTGCAAACTACCAAATGGATTTACACCAAATATAAAAAAGCACAATCTGTGGACCAAAAGCTAGTTTTATGACAAATTCAGTCCAGTGGTGTGGGCTGCAGGCTTGTCTAAAGAGTCCATATGATTCGCCTTTTTTCTCAGCCCCCTCTTCGCGGATCTCCCTGAAACTTTCAATGCACAACAAGAATCACCGGGGCAATTTTTGGGAACATTTTGTGAAGATTCGCCAAATGGTGCCAAAGATATTGGCAAGTCAAAAAACTATTTTCCTATATATATATATATATATATATATATATATTACAAATGTAAGAGTTTTACACTGCCAGGAAATGTAAAAATTAAAAGCACATGTCCTACTTTTTAAATACCCTGGCCTCGAGCTGTCCAGTGCCTACCTTAGGGGTGACATATGTAAAAAAAAAGGAAAGTTTGGGCCTGGCAAGTGGGTTAACTTGCCAAGGCGACATGGCAGTTTATAACTTCACACACAAGCTCTGCAATGGTAGGCCTGAGACCTGTTTAAAGGGCTATTGAAGTGGGTGGCGCAATCAGTGCTAAAGGCCATCTGGTAGCATTTAGTTTACAGGCCATGGATACATGTAGTGAACTTGACGAAGGACTTATGAGTACATTAAATATGCCAATTATGGATAAGCCAATGCTACTATGTTTAAAGTAGAGAGCGCATGCACTGGTTAGCAGTGGTAAAGTGCCCAGATTCCTAAAGCCTTCAAAACCGAAGACAGCAACACAGGAAGTCAGATGGCAGTAAGGGGGAAACCACACCAAGGATGCCAGGTATAAAAGGACCATAAATAAACTCAAAATGCAATTGGTTTTGCATTTCTGCATAGCATTGAAGATGCTCAAACCAACAAGAGCCCCAAAATATCCTGTGCAAGCCAACCATACCTAGCTTTACAAAAATTGATGTGACGTAGCAAAACACCATGAAGAGTACAAACAGCCAACTGGTGAATCATGTGTGTTTTGTCCTTGGAAACGACGTTATGTTAGCAAGTAATTGTATGTAATAAAATTGCAGTCAGTTTTTCAGCATGCTAATGTTGTGCACAGTTGGATCAACACTATGGGCCTTATTACGAGTTTGGCGGTCCCATGGTCCGCCAGATCGGAGGTGGTGGTTCTAGTGCGGTGAGCTGCGCGGTCCAACTGCCATATTACAAGTTGGGTGGATCAGCTTTGTGAAGACCACCAGTAGATTGCAGGGCTCTCGATTGGGGAAAGGTAGTTGCCATATGGAGGTACAGGGGAGTTGCACTGTTGTGCAGATTATGAGTTAACTGCTCCACAAGAGGACCACGGCGGGCCAATCACCTGCTTCAAGGTGGCAATGACGAAGGATTTGGGGTGCATACTCACCCCTTTCTTCTTCTCCCAGGTAGATTCCAACGTGGATCCCTTTCTTCAGATTCCTCCTTCACAGCAGGATCTTCACTCCGAGGATTATGACTCTGTGTGCGGCAATTAGGTGAGTCCTTTGAGGACCATATAGCCATAACCAGGACAGCCCACATATGGGCCGAACTCTGGGTGTATGGTATTGTCCCACATATATGATGCATATGTGTGCATCTAATACATATGCAGTTAATATGCACATACAAGCATCAATAACACCACTGAAAGATCCCCGCCTCCACACCCTGTGGTCCCGTGGTCGACTCATAATACAGCAGTCTTTGGACAAACAGCGCTGTGGGCTGCTGATGGGGCCGACAGCGGTCCGACGGCAGTGGGACCACCTATTGTAATAAGGCCCTATGTCTATTTTACTCGTAGGTTGATATAAATGTGCAGTTAAATTTTATAAAGCAGTAAGAGATTTATTATCATCAATTGGAGTACTACAAGTGAAAGGACTACACATGTTTTAAAAATCTCAGAAATTAGTCAATCAAAAGGGAGAACTATTGCTAAGATTTAGAAAATACAACATGTAAAACGAGAGATTCAGAACTACAGTCAGTAAGCAGAAACCCTCACTCTCACTGTTTAAGTTAAAATGCAGGATTAGTTTCAGTGGCTGAATAGGGTTATTATCATTGTGTTGTGAGTAAATGTGAAAAAATCTTAATTTTTATAGATCAATTCTGTTTATTTTATAGCAACAACAAAAAATTCAAGTACACAGCTATCCACCTACAACCCCGGGGTTGGCAGCGTCATTAAGGCACAGTTAGAATCAAAACCCTACAAACATCTCATCGAACAACCCCCCACACACCTAACTCCTTTGGGAGAGATAGCTTCAGTGACATGAAACTCCGGCAGTCAGTTTATTGATTTTGGAGGACAATATTTTTGAAACACCTTTTTATTGGATTTTAGATTCATACATGTCATACAATAATTATACTTGAGTGCTGCTGCATTACAATTGATGTCGACATTGTGCGGTATAAAGCAGCATATCCATTAGTGGGGGTGCCGTGTCTCTACTGTCTCCAGCAGATACGTTGGGACGGATGTACGTTGTTACAACGCATGCTTTTACTACGCATGCCTTTACAACGCAGGTTTTTCAACGCAAGTCGTTACAACGACTTGCGTTGGGGGGTGCTGGATAGTGAATAGTTTAATTTACTATTCCAACTCCAGTCCGCGTGGATAGTAGGGAAGGTGTTGGATAGTAAATTAAACTATTACCTATCCTAGAGCGCCCCCCAGCGCAATTCGTGGTAATGGCTTGCATTGAAAAACCTGCGTTGTAAAGGCACTGCGTGGTAAAAGTTGCGTCGTAAAGGATGTTTCCCACGTTGGGATACACCGTGGATGATGTTGTTGGTTCGGTGGTTGTGTTACCTTCACCCGTATGATAGTCGATAGTCTATTGTTCCCCGTAGAGGGTAATACCCAATATCAATCCAGGTTCTGAACTAAATGGGGGATGATTAACTCAGGAAGTGAGGGATCGGGGAGGGTTTTTTTGGGGCGCATGAGGCGGGGGTAAGGGAATCGCAACTCCATGTCGACACATTAACTGCGAGCATTGTGGTCAGCCATTGGCAATCATGTGATCCGTTGAGGGTGGCCTGGAGGGACGCACTGGAACAAGGGAGCATAGATTGTGGGTGGGCTAATGTATGTTGGATCACGATTCCGTGTGGGTGTCATGTGGGGGTTCTACGCCAGTTGAGTGAATGCGTTTAAGCTCATGAAGGAGCATTGCCAATTCTAGTGAGATAGGTTGCCGTCGCATGCCCCGGGCTTCCTCCTGTTGGAGGAGATCTTCTTTGTCTGCGGCCCACTTCAGTATCGCCCCCACCATGCTGCTATTGGGGGGCACTCCGGTGAGCGTCAGTGCAGTGCTATACTACGCTTAGCAAGAAGTATGGCCAGCAAAGCTAATTTGGTCTCTACCCTCTGTTGCTTGCTGCGTTTAAATATGTCTAAGGCGCATGCTTCCCATGTGCGAAGAGCTGATAGACCTGTGACTGTTGCTAGTGTGGCGTGTACCGTTGTCCAGAAAGCTTGTATCGTGGGACATGTCCAAAACATATGGAGGAATGCGGCGTCTGGAGTGTGGCAGCGGAGGCATTCGAAGCATGAAGTCGGGTAAAATTGTTTAAGTCGTGCCGGTGTGAGGTAGGCACGGTGGAGTACGTTAAATTGGACGTTCTTGAATCTTTGATTGAGGGACACTTTTTTATGATGTTCTAGGGCTATTAGTCATTCCCTGTCATGGAGAGTGCGGCCGAAGTCCTCCTCCCACCGGAGCCGTAAGCGTGTTAGTGGTATGCATGTGAGTTCCATAATGGACTTATAGATCCATGTAATGTGGTGTCTACCAGTCCCCATATGTAGTAGTGTATGCAACACCGGGTGTGTCTCGGGTTCCCCATCTCTAAGGCCCCAAGTCCGTCTGCAGTCCGCACCAGCTGTCGATGCAGCACGAATTGGTCGGCTGGAAGCCTGCTTTCTTCGGCTAAGCCTGCAAACGAGATTAGTTGACCATCGGTGAACAAGGCCTCCGCCTCCGTAAGCTGATATTTGGTCCAGATCCTAAGCTCTCCCATGGTGTAATACCCGTGCCCCTTGGGGAGCCCTACCAACGGCAGCAAGGGGGAGTCCTCAGGTGTCCCTTTGGACAGCCGGTGAATCCTCATGACACAGGATCTAGCCACCTTGACTAGCAATGGATGAGCAGGGTTGGGATTGGTCCCTGGGAGGAGTATTCAGGTGAGTTCCGGGACTGGTATCATACCTTCATGAGTGTCCGTCTCCCCAAGGTTGCGAAGGACCATTCAATGTGATAGCCACGGTAGTTGCGCCGCCAAAAAATATGCTTCAAATGACGGGCACTCATCCCGCCCTTATGTTGCGGCAGCTGCAGGGCCGACAGTGCCACTCTGCACCGGCCCTTCCCCCAGATCAGGGATATTAGTAATGAGTTAAGCTCCTGGAAAAAAGACCTTGGTGGGACGACTGGGATATTTGCAAAGTAGTAAAGGAGTTGGGGTACCATAATCATTTTGGATAAGGCTACCCGTCCAATGGGGACCAGGGGGGAGGGTCCGCCAGAAACTAACTTGGTTTTTAAGCCCTCTGAGGTCTCGGTAGTGGTTGCCCTCCAGGAGGTCCCGAGGCTCCTGGTAGAGTCTGCCACCCAAGTATCGCAGGGGGTCCATGCTAATACAGCTGCTCCTAAGCGAATTTCCCTGTGTGGAGTATTCGGATGTAGGGGATAGGTAGAGGATTTCTCTCAATTTACCCACAATCCCGCTGCCCTCTCAAAGTCTGTAAGCGTGGTCCAGAGGGTGGTTAGGTCCGCTGTGATATCACGGACATAAATGAGGAGATCGTCCGCATAAAGGGAGACGCTATGAGTGTGACCTCCCAGCGGGATGCCCCAGTGCTCGTCCACCTCTCGCAGTCGTGCCGCCAGTGGTTCCATGATGATGGCAAAGATGACGGGGGACAGAGGGCAACCCTGGCGCGTGCCACGCTCAATCGAAATGGAGGCTGATACGTAGTGACCTATTCTAACCCGTGTGGTGAGGTCAGTGTACAATAGCCGAATGTACGCTATGAACTGAGGTCCTATCCCCAGCCTCCGAAGTACCTCAAATAAATATTGCCATGCCAGGGTGGTGAATGCTTTTTTGAGGTCCAGCACCAGGCATACCGCATGTGGGAACCTGTTTCGTACCCCTTCCTGGACCTGGAACAGATGGCTTATATTTTGGGAGGTGTTCCTCCCAGGGACATACCCACCCTGGTCCGGGTGTACCAGCCTGGGGAGCACCTCTGTGAGCCTATCAGCCAGGATCCTCCCCAGTATTTTGTAGTCCGAGGTCAGGAGGGTGATGGGGCGATAGGAGGCCCTCAGTAGAGGGTCCTGATCGGGTTTAGGGAACGTCACCAATACGGATTCCCGCATAGAGGGAGGGAGGAGTCCCAACTCCAGCGCCTCATGAAAGACCGCGCCGAGCTGCGGGACCAGGTGCTGAGAAAACGTGGAGTATACTTCTTTCGGGAAACCGTCATTTCCCGGAGCCGTGCTTGGAGATGGGGAACCAATTCCCCTTGACTATTGGGGGTCACTGGGGGCCAACTAGCCCACCAGGAGCCTCCAGTATGAGCCAAGGAGCTGCGTTGCAGAGAGGTGTTCATGGGCCGGGCCCCTTTTTAAACCTCTCTGCAATGCAGATCTGTGGCACTTAATGGAGGTACGTGGTGGGCTTGTTGGCCCCCAGGGACCCCCAATAGTCAAGGGGAATTAGTTCCCCATCTGCAAGCGCGACCCCTGGGACCCTCAGGATTCTAAGGGGAGTTAATCCCCCAACTTAAAACCCGCCACGGGCACGTTTGCACAGTGGTGAAGGGAAGGGGCGGCGCCTGAGGCGACATGTGTGCAAACACGCCCTGTGGCGTGTTTAAAGTTGGGAAATTAATTCCTCTTCAATCCTGAGGTCTCCTGGGGGCCAACTTGCCCAACAGGTACCTCCAGCGCCACGGAGCTGCGTGGCAGAGTGTTGTAAAAAGGGTTGTAGCCGCTGAACACCTCTCTGCAATTTGCTGAACTAACTATAACAGGGGAATTTCTATGGTTTTGTACGAGTGAATTGTCCAACTAAATATAACGCCACTGAAACCTATGTTTTTTTCAGTGAATTTCAAAGGTTTTTTAAATGCTAATTTCTAACTTTAACATGCCTGAAACCTATGGTTTTTTACAGTGAATTTCAAAGGTTTTGTAAATGCTAATTTTGAACTATAACGTGCCTGAAACATATGTTTTTTAAGTGAATTTCTAAGGTTTTTTAAATGCTGGTTTCTAACTATGCCTGCAGAGGTAGGACATATGAATAAAGAAGAAAAAAACGCCTTAGTTTTTCTGTTTTCGTGTGGCTCGGTCCTACCGGCTGCAAACACTTCCTAGTTTGAAGTGTTGACAGCCAATTCGAATACAGCTCGTGATCGGCAGGGTGAGCAGATCCACAGCGCCTCTATATATCGATATTTTTATTTTTTTATTTTCTCAGCAACTAAATGAATGGATTTACACCATATAGGCAAGGGCTACCTTCCTGCCAAATTTGGTGTAATTCCGTTCAGCAGTTCAAGCTGTAGCCGTGTCTAAAGTTTGCTATGGGAAATGCATTTTTTACCACTTTTTTTTAAATTTCTCAGGAACTACTGAACGGATTTACACCATTTAACAAAAAGAGTTCTTTCTGAACCAAGGGCTACCTTTTTGCCAAATGTGGCGTAATTCCGTTCAGCAGTTCTGGCTGTAGCCATGTCTAAAGTTTCCTATGGGAATTAACAGGGAGAAAACACATTTTGGGACCCCCTTTTTTCTCGGCCCCCGCTTGCCGAATCACCCGAAACTTTCAAGGGAGGAGCGGACCGGAGTGGGCCATAAGTTTTGAAAATTTCGCAAAGATTCGTGAACCGGCGGCAATGTGATAAATACACAAGGCGATGTCACAGCCCTAAATCCTTGGCAAGGAGATCAAAATCATATGTGTTATAAAGTTCTAACTCAGAACCCCACTTTTCCTTGCTCCAAGATATAATGGATTGACTTGGCTGGTTTGTCTCGCTCTGCTGACAGAAAGTTGTGGAAACATTTCAAAGTCTCAGGTTTTGGGTTTAGGCACAAGCAGTAGACTCTGACACCAGCCAAGGGTTTCAGGACCTCAGGAAAACATTTGGGGTGAGGACTCACTCCAACAAAAGCCACCAGCAGGGTTCAGGGCAGATCCAGTGGAACTGGTCAATTGGGCTCTTCCAGAAAAGTGAAAATTGGCTTCAAGCAGCCTTTGTGTCCCGGCATCTCAACAGAAGTTCAGCCAACTGGCCCTTTGAGTTCTTTCTCAGTCCTGGGTATAAGTGGGAGCAGGGTCAGCCCTTAGGTTTTCCTTGCAAGTCTCAGTAGCAGGTGAAGTCCTTCTTACATGTCATGAACAAGTTCAGTAGTGTTTTGAAAAGGGGGGCCCACAGATGCCAAATTTATACCTGGCACTATCTAATGGGTGGGAATGACTCCTAGCTCCTCCCCGATCAAAAGGTAAGACTTTCCTAATGAAGGAGCTATTCAACTCCTGTGTTACATCTGATATAACTCATGCAAATTGGCTTATAGGGGGGTTTAGGCATGCAAAATGCGACTTTTTAAAAGCAAATTTAGTAAAATATTTAATATAAATTGGACTTTACAAATGGATTCGATTAATAATAAGTATTTTAAAAAGTTCAAGAACTAACTTTTTACTTGGGTACTAGGTGGAGATGACAGTCTTTAGTTTTATTAACAGCCCCCAATGTATCCTTAAAAAGGTATTTTGACAGGTTGCACTGCAAGTTTTACACTGCCCCAGTTAGGCTACACTGGGCAGGCCTGTAGCCATGTTTTCACTACCACTAGAGTGGATGGTGTAATAGGGGCTGCAGTCCAACTGTGGCACTTAACTTCCTGGCCCTGGGTGCACATTCTACATCATATACTAAGGGCATATATCCAGGTTACATTACATGTGCCAATCAGATTAAGCCAATTAAACCAGGCTTTTAAAGGGTGAGTACAGGCACTTTACTGCTATTTAGTAGTAGTAAAGTACACAGAGTTCTACAGCCAGCAAAAATAGGGACCAGAAAAAGGAAAGAAATCTGCGGTGACTACGAAAAGACAAATTTCCACCAATTAGGATAGCTAATAAGGTGCAGAGAGCTATATAGTTATACGTTTGCAGTGATATGTATATATTATCCGGATACATATCTCCATTGTGTTTAAATTTCAATGCAAAAGACGCTTTATGATTACTGTCTCACATCACATCAATGAGTTGTTCATTAGCAGCATTAATGATGAGTATAGGATGCCTACATTGCACATACCTGTCAATCTCGACCATGCCCATATAGTACAGTCTACTGCATGTATTTCTCCATATGTTCTTGTATGTCTTTTCATCATCACTGTGCTCTGAGGAAGTGGGCCCACTAGACTGTTTTTATATAATCATAATGTTGGGCCTGTCTGAGATTGTGAAACCAGTGAGTGCAAATTGGACCTGAGCTGCTAAATAATAAACTTCAAAGTTAGGTGCTCTAAATATCCGACCATATGATGCATTTGCATGTTTTCTATCATATTCTGGGTTGCTTACCTGCCTATGCTGGTTTAATCACAAGTGAGCTCAACTGGTCCAAGAATTTTCAGTTTAGCTGGATTGCGATGTTTTAAAAGCGATGTAAACGAGGTGGCAAGACGACCATCTTTATGGTAGTTATTCGACCAGCAATAGATAATAACAATCTATTCCACTTCCTAAAATTGGTGGTAACTATCTCTAGACATGTACCACAACTTTTATGTATCAGGATCTCTAGATCACAGTGGAATTGTATACCTAGGTATCTTACAGAGAGAGTACTCTCACCACTGTATAGGGTATTCTAAAATCGTGGCAGTAGCGTTCGTCGTTAGGGGAATCATTATCAATTTTGATGAGTTCATTGTAAGTTCCGACCAACTACAAAAAGAAACACTTTGATGCATTGTGTTGTTATTGGCCTGGTATTACAGCGTCAAGAAGCTTTCTGAATGCTGTACTGCACAAGAAAATATATAAGATAACATTCAGTATAACTATGACAGCAGTCTATGTTAGAATATTCTGTATGGCAACCACAGAAAGTAGCTGAGGAAGAAACCCCTATATTAAATTATGGTTCTCATTTTTTAGGCATTCGGATCTGGCAGAAACTCCAGAAAGCTAAACTCAAATATCTGGTTCAGATTTTCAGATTTATCTGGGCAAATGAAATCGAGATTAACAATTCTAGTGGCTAATTCAGCTGATTAAATTAGAATATAGACATGATTTGTGGAGAAAGTAATTATTTTTAAAAAATAGGAATGGAAAGGTGAGGCAAAAAACCAAATGAATGCCCTTATGGGACAAGGGCTTCACAAAATCTGAACAGATTGAGACTGTGAATTGTGAGAATCAGATTCAGTCAATTAATGTAGTTTGAATAGTGTGCTGCAATGAAAAATATCAACTTGAAGAAGCTGTGACAAATTGCAATATGATGAAAAATAAATGCTCCATGCAATTACATTGTCAAATACAATTACATGATAAAATAGAGAAAAGTCCATTTGAAAATCATGCCACAATGTGAGTGCAGTGGTAAGTTAGAAAAGGTCCCCTCGGGTAATTTTTCTTCCTCTGATGCAAATGCAGCATTGTTCAGCATTCCCAGTGGAAGGTAAGGGAGCAATGTAGCAGCTGTCATCAACATTAGCATTAGGATTTGTTCTGCCATAAACCTCGAATCACTGAGAATTTTCTATGCTACAAAATGTGCTGTTCAAGGTTTGCTTCTCTCACAGGAGGAGCAGCGGATCACATTATATTAGATTCCCAGAGAACCAGTATCCCTGACTCCGGTCGGCATTCCTGTATCAAAATCAGGTTAATTACGGAATTTCTCCTATAGTTATCATGTATGGGAAAATATATCCCAACTTGAAATCGGGGCCTAAGCGTATGCATTTGAAGGAGAAGCACAGACCAATAAAAGTGTTGATAATACCAACAGCAACTTCCACATTACAAAGTGAAATAAAAAAATATTTTCCTAAATATATAGGGCATATTTCGGATCCAAGCAACTAACAGCCTGATTCATGAAAAAGGAATTCTGCGATTCTCAAATTGCGATTAACAGCGAATCGCAATTCGAAAATCGCAGATCGGCATTCATCATAGTTAGCGAGAAAATAAAGCGATTCGCACACGGCCGCAAAAAGCGTTAGCGAATTACTAAATTCGCCGAAAATTTGCAATTACCCTCAAAATCCGTGTCGATTTAGCGATATCGCAAATAGCGATATCGCAAATAGCGAGATCGCTAATAGCGAGATCGAAAAATACGATCTCGCAAGTAGCGAGATCGCAAAAAAGTTGCTGTAGTGTAGTTCCTATTATCCCAATAGGCTCTGCGCATTGGAATAATATCTTCAATAGTATAGACGTAGGACAGAGGTTAACTAGGTCTTCTACTGTCGATATTAGACTTAAAGTTTAATGTTTGCCAGCTAGCTCAGAGTTCACTAGAAACTTTCTCAAATAGACAAGGAGGAGTTTAACCTTCCTGGATAGACAAGAAGGGATTTAGTTTCTGACAACCATAGAACATGACAACTTTGCTCTCCCCTAATCAAGAGTGTATCTCTAGAGTCGTGTGAAAACAAAAGACAACTTATTTTACTCAGTCAGTTCAGTGCATTCTTAGTTTCACCAGATTGTAGAGAAAAGGAAGAGACGGGCGTGTTCAATAACAAGATGTTATTTATTGATCAGTCTCTTTTCTCATACAAGAGAAATGAATTGCTATTATTGCAATACTTATAGTTAAGTAAAGTGCATACAGTAATAACAGAATTATAAAATAATACTGTAAAAGCATTGATATGGTTTCTTAGCCATATGATACTTAAAATGGATAAAATAGATACATACATATATCCATTGACTAATCGTACTCAACTGGTGCTTCTAACTACGCCTACCCCAATGTACCTGACCTAAGCCTAATACGTGGGCGAGAGTAGTTAAGTAGCAGTTTAAGTTAAGTTTGCTTTGCCAAGGGTCTGCTTCAAGAATTCTCTGCAAGGGGTTATTCAGTTCAGTACCTGGGATTTAGAAGGCTGGAGGGCTGGTATCTCTATCTCAGGTCTTGATATCCCAGCTGCCTGCAAGGGCGGCTGGAAGCGCCGGAGCTGGATTTCTCGGCAGGAGAAAAGGCAGCGTCTCTCTCTCAGCGCGTCAGAAAGGAGGGGCAGCGTCTGTGGGCTTCGCTGTCAGCTGGGCTCCTCGGCAAGTCTCGCTGCTCCAATCTTGTCACCACCTCGTGTGTTTGCTTAAGGCAATGTCGGTATTATTTATACCTGAAAGGTGCCGAGATTGACGTAAGGATGGACATAAATACGTCAATAAGGATGTCATACGAACTGGTCGTTCGCACATTCTTTACTGAAGTTCTCGGTTAAATCAAAACAATGGCTGCGGGGATTTCCCAGGTCGTGGTAGGTTTAATTTGTTTTGAGAACACCGTATGCCTATTAGGGGGCTGGAGAAATAGTGCTTGCCTAATGAGATGGCATGCGCTATGACCTAATCAGATAACGGGTAAGCATGGGCGGATTTTGCGAATTGGCAATCCGCGAAATTGCGTATTTACGGATTCGCAATCCGCAAAATCCACGAACTCTCGCGAATTTGCGGATTTTTTTTTTTGTGTGTTCGCAAGGATTTTTGCCAGTTCGCGAGGATTTTGTACCAGTTCGCAAACGCGAACTTACTTTTCGGGTAGCAACGGTCACGAACATGTTGTTTCTACATCTGGTTCATCACAGCACCCTCTGTTTCACCACTGCCACCCTCTGTTTCACCATTGCCACCCTCTGGCTCACCCATGCCACCCTCTGGCTCACCCATGCCACCCTCTAGTTCATCACTGTAGATTATGGGTGGAAAAGCACACCTGCCCTGCCTCAACTGACATAAATGAATTAGGGGCTGATTAATGTGATACTGAATTTGAACTTCCTGGCTGGAACCTGCTTCCTTATCTGTAATTGCTTTCTCTGAGCCTGCTGTGAGGGTCAGAGCAGGGTCATAGAATAGTTGCAAGTAGGCAACTGAACTCTGGAGGGGCCCCTCAGGAAGCACTACAGGGAATGGTTACTAATGATAAGATTGAACTTTTGCACCTGCTGAGTGCTTTCAGTTTTGCAAAAATCCAAATATCCAGCAGCATCCACAAAAAGTAATCCTTCCAGGTCAAGATCCCTGGCACCTGCTTCCTTATCTGTAATTGCTTTCTGTTGCAGTGTAATTTTTTTAACAGGACCTTTGTTGTATACTTGTAGCTATTCTCTGAGCCTGCTGTGAGGGTCAGAGCAGGGTCATAGAATAGTTGCAAGTAGGCAACTGAACTCTGGAGGGGCCCCTCAGGAAGCACTACAGGGAATGGTTACTAATGATGAGTTTGAACTTTTGCACCTGCTGAGTGCTTCCAGGTCAAGATCCAAATCAAAGTGACCAGCACATGAAGAAAGCACTGAGAGGAGCCTGCTGGACAGGAACAGGAAGTTGGAGACTGTGGGGCACTTCCTTCCTCCCACCCCCCCCCCCCCAAAATGGACTCCTTGCAAAAAAAGTGCAGGCAAATGTCAACCTGAGGAGTTATTCTAATAAAAATCATAATTTTCAAGGTTTATGCTGCCTGCTGGTGGATTTCTTGTGCGAAATTGCAAATTTTGCAATCTCGCAATTGCGAGATTGTCGCTGCCCGCCGCATCTACGTTTTCGCGAGTGTTTACTCCCGCGAAATTGTATAGTATTCTAGTTGGCAAGTGCGACCAAGCAAAAAAATCCGCTTCGCACGGATTTACGAATTTTCGGTAAGTTCGCGAGAGTTCGCGGATTGCGAATTTACCGAAAATCCTCAAAATCCGCGAGCGGAACGGATTTTACGCTCATGCTTAATAACGGGTTTCTGTGCCGTTGTATGGCTAATCAGATAACGGGTTTTTGTGCAGTTGAATGGCTGCTAGTTAATTATTAACCAGACAAGGGTCAGAAATAGGGGGATCGATACAGTACCCATAGTAAATAAATCCCACCCACTCCACGTAATCTATGTCCATATTTACAAATCTAGGCATAGTAAACAAAACTAGTAGTGCATGTGTATACCGAACCACCCCAAAATACAATCAAATGCATTTTGAAAATTGGAAATGCGAAATACACGAAAAGATGAGTATAGTTACTATATGCACTTCAAGCAGTATAATAATGCTAAATCTAAACGCATATTTTGAAATCAGTATGAACGAAATGCGGAAATTACACATGAAATGGCTCTTAATACAGAAGAAAAAATTCGAGACCATCCCATCACAAAATCATAAATACTTGTGAACATGCTAGAGGGTAGCTAATGTCTCTAGAGTAGCTAAAAATAGAAACTTTGTTCTCTAAGAATAGTTTTACTTTAGACAGAAGATAAGTGTCCCAAAAAATCGTAAATATTTGGAAATGGAAGGGGAAAAAAAAATATTTCTCGCTCTCCGTAAAAACTGGTGAGAACATTTCTTATTGCTTTATTTTCAAAGTTGAAGGCCAAATTCAGGGTGTAGGGAACGCCGTGTGCTAGTTTGCTCAAAGTCATTCTTTCTGCTCTGGTGAAAACATCATATTGTTGAGACTTTCGAAAAAACTGTCAACTGCTTCTTGCGAAAGTTCCACTAACTAAAATGTTGTAACATGCATTCATGAGCATGATTGCCTTCATTGATGTTTCGATCAGCATAGCTGACAGAAGGTCGTACCTGATTGATGCTGCTTTCATCTTGTACTTCACTACTCTTCAATCGTAGTGGTGAAGTCTCCACGAATGCCGTCATCAGGACTGGTAGCCGCTGGGGACAGTACAATGCATGAGCCGTTACCGGACCCAACAAAGTCTCTGCGTCCATTGGCACATCCGATTGTAGTGTCAGACAGGTGTCCAACATGCATTCTTCGCCGCAAAGCAAGCACCTTAATACAGGCATAACACAACTTTGCCACATCGGTCTAAATGAAAGAAACCAAGTCATGTTCAGGTCTCTAAGCCGGGCTATTCCAAGGACTTTAGTTATGCGGTCCCTGTAGCGTATGGCTAGGATCGTTTCTTCCATTGTCGCTGGTGTCTTGTCTGTGATGTGGTTTGCCATAGCGAAGTAACAGGATCAAAAATAGGATGCCTGCCACTAGTCCCAAAAGGAGAGGAAGTCCGCCAAAGATGGAATGGACAAAATCAGGAAAAATACCCAGGATGGCTTTGAATGGGGTTAAAGCTCCCGAAAACACTGTCTTAAATACACTCGCGATTCCACTTGTATCAGAAATATTTAAGATTTCGCTCAGTATTTCGCGAAATGTATGGGGGAATTGGTTGATAACAGTGAATGAATCTCAGCAGTTGTCCTTGCAACTTGGAGATCATACGTTTCTTTTGATGACGTTAACTGGGTTGGCGTCTGTAGGAGCACAGTCTTCATTCTGCTTAAAGTATGAATTCGAATAGAAGAAATTTTCAAACTGGGCCATAACCTTGCCTCCCTGTCTCGAGCATCGTTTGGGAACAATACTCGTTCACAGCACATGACCTTCGTAGTCACGGTTATGAGATAAGGTTTTCCGGGCAGCAGACTGCAACATCTGCGATCTACAATTAGAATGTAACTCCCGTTCGAGAGTTTCTTAAAGAATGGTTCTATTTGTGTTGCAGGTGTGCCTAGCTGGTGACATGAAAGGTTATTTGTAGTCCCTTCACAGGCTCCATGCAAATTAATACCCTGACACAGAAGTGTACCGCTTAGTGATCTTGCACAATTATTGCCACTAAGAAACACATTCTGGCCTTTATTACTAACACATGTGTGTGTATAGGGCAGGTTCCATGTTGACTTAATGTACCCTTTACCCAACCTTTCATACTGGCCTGCCTGTATATATTTTAGGCAGTATTGAAACTGAAAAGTTGTTATCGGAATATTTATTATCCCATGTATTATCCATTCAATGACAGGTCATTCTGACATTGTCAATGGTAATCTCTCAAGTTTTTCAATGCTCAGAATTGTATAGTCAGCACCCTTCTGTGCCAAACTGATTTGTTTATCAGTAAGGTTAAAGATATTAAATAGTGACGTTGTGTTGATTAAACGCCAAGGCACATAGCCTGAATGCAGATTTTGTAACGTCCAGCCAAGTTGTACAATAGAACGCAATTGGGACTGACCGTGTTGTAACATCAGTAAGTCTTGCTCTATTATATCGATTGCTGAAGACACAATACTGTCCAGTGAATATATTCTGGAGGACAGAGTCATTAACCCATTGTCCACGACAGAAAGTGATTTTTCCAAATTAATACGGTCAATTTCCCGTATTTTTTCTGCTGTCTCAATTTGAGTTACTTTCCAGGCTTCATTGTAAGCTGCATATATAGAGGCCGCTATGAAACGTTTTTGACGCTGTTTGCGTGGTCCCATAATGAAATCACGCAAGTCAGCACCTTCTTGAAGTAAAGTTAGGTGTTGCTTAATTTCTGCCAGTGTGGATGTTTGTAGCCATTGAAGGCAGAGCTTGCCCACACTGTACGTAGTTACTTTCCCTAGATGTTGTCTTTGGGAATATCTAGGGTCTGGCCTGGTCAATTTGAACCCTTGTATTTTGTTCAGGAATCTGTCTTGACAGTTATTTGTGTCTGTGGGCCAGATCAACCATTGTTTCCAATCAGGATGTGTTCTGTTTTGGTTTAAAATATGGTTCACGTCTATCTCAACATCTATAGAGCTATTACTGTTCGTTGTTGGCTTTGGAATAGACGGTTTGTTTAAGTTTTTGATTTTGGCTAAGCCAAGACAGGTAGTTTGTTGAATAGTGTCATTCAAAAATATAATTTGTTCTGGGATCATGCAGGCTCTGAACAATGATTCTATACCTTGTACTTGCCAATCTTTCGTACCCCAAACAGTTTTTGTTTCAATGTTATTGTTCCAGAAATCAAAACCAAATGTATTCATTTGCTCACAAAATGAATCTGAATATATCAATTTCGTGTTTGTAAGCATGGTCTTCATACCTGTCTTATTTGACAATTTGAAATAAAATGTTTCTGCATTACTTGTGTTAAACCCTGAAAAATATGAATATTTATCATAAAATGTTTTAGAACTACCCTTTGGAGGAGTAGCACAATGTTCCCATTGGTTATAATTTAAAACATTTCTAGGTTGTACAGATTTATGGAGATAATGGTTACCATAGTGGTTGTAGCAGAACATTTGATCATAATTAGACGAACCCTGCAAATAATCATGTTCTGTAAATTTAGCAGACATTACTAGGTCAGACATCATATCATTAATACTTTCAAAGTCCCAATCATCAGCAAATGTGCTTGGTTTTACAAAGTCACTTAACGAGAAATTAAATTGATGTGGATACTTCAGGATTTCAATCGGGCCATAGATTTCATAATCAGTATTGTCCCATGCTACACCGCCTGGTATAGGATTGGCTGTGAAGTTTACTGAAGAAAGTTCTCTTTTCTTGACGTGTGAAGATGTGTGTGGTTTAAGGACCAAGTTGATTTTCTGGCTTGCTGTGTCCATTTTAGCATATTTTCCCTCAATGAAATGTCCCAAGCATAGTACCATGATGAGCCAAAGTATGAGGACAAATGCACCTAATGTCACCCAAATTTCAATCCATGGAGAAGTCAGATAGGTTCCCTTTAGTTGATGAAAAAGTTCCTTTGCTTTGTCTTTAAAAGTTTTGGTTGATGGCTGTACTTCTGGTTCACTTGGATCTTCAGAAAAATCATCGAAGTTGATGAAGTAGCCGGATGCCGTTCTGTCAATTGTTCCAATTGCTTCTGGATTACTTTTTGCTTTTTGATTTTGCTTTGTTTCATTAGAAAACTCTGTAATTACATCATCGTAGGTCGGTGTTTCTTGATGAAAAGCTTTTATTTGGGTTTTAAGAGGTTTAAGTTCCATTGCTTCATTGCATAGTCCTTGTTGTTTCACTGTAGATTGTTCAAATGTGATCAGTCTTTCAGTTTGAACCTCTGTTGATGTAGCAAACTTTGGTGTTCTGCTACTTCTTGGGAGTCCACTTGGCCTACTATTTGTTATCGGCCACATGATTGTGGTTTAACCAGGTCGATGGATATGACTCGGTTCTCCTTTTTACCAGCAAGGGGCGGTAGTACTACTGATCTTGTCCCGTTGATAGACAAGACAGGAACTGATTTTCTGTAAGAAGGCCCAAATTCCTTCTTTACCGCGATCTTCTCTCTGACCAGATCCCCGACTTTTGGAATCCAGACAGGCCTTGCTGGGACAGGTGGTTTTTCTTCAGTGGTTGTTGGCTGCTGTTTCAACTTTATGTTGCTCAGGTCTTTTCTTGTTTCATTTAAGTCCTGTAAAATAGCCAAGCGATCTTTGATATCAAAGCATTTTTCTTTAACCACTGAAGTCTGACTATCTAAGTCCTGGATTAACATTCTAGCCCCAAACAATAGTTCGTACTGACTGAGTCCTTTCAGAGAATTTCTTGGCAGGTTATTTAGACTACGTTGGACACTTATTAAATGTTTGATCCACCCAGCTTCTGAACCTAATATCTTCGCTGTTATAGATTGCTTTATGCCTTGGTTTTTTCTTTACACCATCCTGTTTCCCTCAGGAAGGAAGTGAGAAGAGTCCCGCAATGCAATGTTCATTCTGGCCAGGCACCCCCCATAAGCTGTTTTAGAGCTAAAGGAAAGATTTTGGTCAGAACGTAACATGCTTCTAGCGTATATGCCATTATAGACTCGCAAATCTTTGTATAACAGTTCCGACGTCAGCCGAAAGTTGGGGTCTACATTATAAGTGAAGATAGTCTCTACATGTTAATATGACGCATTATTCATACTGGGTTTTATATATTTTTTTGTTGATTTGATACATTCTGGAGTGAAACGCCATGATATTAAACCGTTTCTCTCGCCACTGCGATCTCTGTTGTAGTCTGGGCAGTTTTTTACAAAAATGTGATGATGCAGGCTCATGCCTGGCCACCAGTACACTGATTGTAATTCTTCCAGAGAATCTTTTAGCTTAAGGTGTCAGAGACCCTCACCCATATGTGCGTCTGCTATTAACAAGCCTCTCCTGTCCGTGAAATTTTTTTTGCGCGCCATTTATTGAGAACGCGGTCAAATATCTGCTCTCTGGTGCTATATTTTGACAGAAGAATCCATTAGAGATGTCTAATGTTGTTTTGTATTTTTTGCGCACTATGTTATTCATTAGTGCAGCACTATGCGAATTTTGTACTGCAAAAGTTTTGCAACATGAGTTCAAGTGTCTGTAGTCCAAAACAAGACGATATGAATTGTCCGGTTTTGAGACAGGAAACAAAGGATTATTCATTTGTGAGGTGCAAGTTTCAATCACCCCCTGGTATTCAAGTTGATCTAGGATCTCTTTTACCCGTTTCCTAGCTTCTTGCTTAATTGGGTACTGCCTCTGTGCAGTAGGTTGTGATTTTAACTGGATTTTGTGAGGAGGAGAGTCCTCATCCCATCCCACATGGTTTTTATATAATGCAGGAGCTTGGGCTACTGCCCACTTTCTTGCAAGTGTATATTTTTTATGAATTGGAATATGATTTGAGAAGGCAGGCATAATTATTTCTTCGCCATGAGGGAACTCCCTGACAAACTCTGGTGGCCAGTCTCTTTCAGCTAGAAGGATGTCATAGCCCTTGGAGAGATTATCCCAAAAGAGACCCCTTATTTTCCTAGTCTTATCCCCCTCTATACGCAATGTTATTTCATATATTTTATGAGGTTTGCTAACTCTGGTATCTGCAGTTTCCACCTGAATGTATTCATTCGTGTCCACTGTCTCCAGATGATTCATAAGGATCTTGCGAGCTATGCTCACTTCTGCTGCGCTGTCTAGCATTGTCTGAGCCCATTCTCCGTTTTTCAGCTGTGTCCTCAGTATTCTCGGCATGGTTGATTACTTTAATACTGGCTACCTTCTTTTTTGGAAACTGTAATTTTTTATTTTGATGAGCAGGTTCCTTGTCTTTGGACTTGACGTGCTCTTCCCTGTGTTCTGACCGTCCTCTTCTTTCCGATTTCTGCAAGGAAGTCTGAAAAGATTGAGAGGGACGTGTATCAATATCTTGATATCTATCAGGTTTCTTCAGATTATCCCTATTTCTAAGGTTGTATTTTTTCTCAGAGGGCTCCCTCTGGGGAGACTTGTGTCCTTGGTCCGGAGATCTTTCTCTCCGCCGAGGAGACCTTCCTCTGGACTGGAATCTTTTTTCTTTGGGACTGGATTGTTTATTTCCATCCCAGCTCTTTTTTGAGTGTTTAGATTATTTTTAATAAATACCTTTTCAGGTTTTTCTATTAGTTGGGGTTTCACTGGTTTCCCACCCAAACTATCTCTTCCTAGTTCTTCCTAGGATTTTTCTATGATTCTGGCAATTTCAAATGGTTGGTCTGCTATATCTGTCTCTTTCAACCTCTGGCGGATCGCCACATTTGCTGCTTCTCCCTTTATATTGGCTAATAATATTGCCGAGACCTGCTTGAAGTCTTTTAGTAATTTCATACCAAGAGTTAAAGCAGGTTCTGGACCGTATTCATCTTGAATTTGTTTTAGCACATCTGGTATTACTGACATGGATGGAACACCATGTGTTTTTGTGTAAATGGAAGCAAAGACTGTACCCCAAGTGTCACAGTCCTCCACATGTGGTGCGATTCCCATTGGAAGACAGATAGTCAGAATTCTATGTTTCTCAACTGGGGTGGTATCTGGAAATACCGCCTCTATTTGAGTGATTTTTTGTGCTAACCAGAATGGAATTTGTTCCCGTTTTGCGGGTACTTTACCTAGACAGGACTGTATGTTCTGTGGTGTAATTTTATTTGTGTTCCCCTGGTGATGGATCAGCTGTGGAATTTTAATAGCTGGTTGGACTGTTGAAGTCCGCATTACATATTGGACTAATTGTCTGTGTATTTTAATTAGTTGTTTTAGCTGTGCTAAAAGTTCTGGTGCAGACATTTCTTCAATGTCTGGATGTGGTGTGTATCCGGATAGGACCGGCCACGTTGCTCCTGGTCTACCTAGTGGACCGAGCCTGGTGATGTGATTATTATGTTTTAGGGCACCATTAAAGCAGAGCAGGTGCTCTTGGTATTTGAGTGGTATTTCCACCTCCTCGAAAGGAGTGTACTCATTAGGAGGTTCCTCTATTTTGTAATAGTGGAAGTCCTTTGTTACAGCGTTTGCTGCTGGAAAGTTTATCCATGAATAGAATACCTCTGTCTGCCGATATTCGTGTGCCTCAATTACGAATATGACTGTACCACCTCTCGGTGTCAGCCCATTTTCTATAAGTTTTAAAGTTATAGATTTTCTTATGTTGACCGGGATGAGTATTGCATCCGGGTCTTGCTGTAGGAGACTATTGTCAGCCGCTAGCAGTTGAGCTGCTATTCTAGCTGTCTCCCTTTCTTCTTCAGCTTCTGACATTCTACTGTCAAGAAAGTTATTTTGTTTATTTTCAGATCAGGTTTCTATGGAAACAAAGATTAGATGCACAATATTTTGGAACAGTGTATCCTTCAACGTTGAATAAACCAAGAACCATACATAGGAGTCTCCTCCTACTAAGTTTGGCGGATTTAACCTTTCACCCACTCCAGACGTCTTTGGAGTATTATGGGGAAAAAGGTGTCTGTGTGAAAAAGCACGACTGAGTTACTCTAATGTCTTACGTTAGATTTATCGCCTATCCAAACAGTTGGGCGCCATGTAGTGTAGTTCCTATTATCCCAATAGGCTCTGCGCATTGGAATAATATCTTCAATAGTATAGACGTAGGACAGAGGTTAACTAGGTCTTCTACTGTCGATATTAGACTTAAAGTTTAATGTTTGCCAGCTAGCTCAGAGTTCACTAGAAACTTTCTCGAATAGACAAGGAGGAGTTTAACCTCCCTGGATAGACAAGAAGGGATTTAGTTTCTGACAACCATAGAACATGACAACTTTGCTCTCCCCTAATCAAGAGTGTATCTCTAGAGTCGTGTGAAAACAAAAGACAACTTATTTTACTCAGTCAGTTCAGTGCATTCTTAGTTTCACCAGATTGTAGAGAAAAGGAAGAGACGGGCGTGTTCAATAAAAAGATGTTATTTATTGATCAGTCTCTTTTCTCATACAAGAGAAATGAATCGCTATTATTGCAATACTTATAGTTAAGTAAAGTGCATACAGTAATAACAGAATTATAAAATAATACTGTAAAAGCATTGATATGGTTTCTTAGCCAGATGATACTTAAAATGGATAAAATAGATACATACATATATACATTGACTAATCGTACTCAACTGGTGCTTCTAACTACGCCTACCCCAATGTACCTGACCTAAGCCTAATACGTGGGCGGGAGTAGATAAGTAGCAGTTTAAGTTAAGTTTGCTTTGCCAAGGGTCTGCTTCAAGAATTCTCTGCAAGGGGTTATTCAGTTCAGTACCTGGGATTTAGAAGGCTGGAGGGCTGGTATCTCTATGTCAGGTCTTGATATCCCAGCTGCCTGCAAGGGCGGCTGGAAGCGCCGGAGCTGGATTTCTCGGCAGGAGAAAAGGCAGCGTCTCTCTCTCAGCGCGTCAGAAAGGAGGGGCAGCGTCTGTGGGCTTCGCTGTCAGCTGGGCTCCTCGGCAAGTCTCGCTGCTCCAATCTTGTCACCACCTCGTGTGTTTGCTTAAGGCAATGTCGGTATTATTTATACCTGAAAGGTGCCGAGATTGACGTAAGGATGGACATAAATACGTCAATAAGGATGTCATACGAACTGGTCGTTCGCACATTCTTTACTGAAGTTCTCGGTTAAATCAAAACAATGGCTGCGGGGATTTCCCAGGTCGTGGTAGGTTTGATTTGTTTTTGAGAACACCGTATGCCTATTAGGGGGCTGGAGAAATAGTGCTTGCATAATGAGATGGCATGCGCTATGACCTAATCAGATAACGGGTTTCTGTGCCGTTGTATGGATAATCAGATAACGGGTTTTTGTGCAGTTGAATGGCTGCTAGTTAATTATTAACCAGACAAGGGTCAGAAATAGGGGGATCGATACAGTACCCATAGTAAATACATCACATCGCTTTTCGAGCACAGTGATGACGGTATACACCCGTTACAACGGATCTTTTACTCCGCACTACCATTACAACGCGACCATTACTCCGCATACCATTACAACGCATTGCGCTGGGGGGCGCTCTAGGATAGGGAATAAGTATAATTTACTATCCAACACCTTCCCTAGGGTCCACGGGGACTGGAGTTAGAATAGTAAATTATACTTACCACTATCCAGCGCCCCAAGGCGCTATGCGTTGTAACGGTATGCGGAGTAAAAGTCGCGTTGTAATGGTCTGCGGAGTAATAGTATGCGTTATAACGTCATACATCCAGTGATGACATCACAACCAGGAAGCAGGCAGTTCCCACCCCCATTCAGAACTGTGAGGCTGATCTCGAGGCTGCAGCTGAACAGAGCTCCTTCCAGGACACCTCCAAACTTGCAAATCCAACCCATTTGTGACTGCAGTAATGGCAGAGGAGCCAGCACCAGGGCCCAGTGACACCGGGCACAAGAGGAAGCTCAAGTTCTCTGAGCAGGAGTTGGAGCACCTGATTGAGGGAGTGGTTGATAACCACTCCAAACTATTTGGGAAGGACTCCAGGAGGGTGCCGGAGGTGGAGAGACGTCGAATCTGGCTTGGGATAGCAGCTAAAGTGAACGCTGTGGGCGTGACACACAGGTCACTGGATGAGCTGAAAAAGAGGTGGTACGACCTCCGAGGTCGTGCCAAGGAGAGGGTGGCAGAAAGGCTGGGCGAGACCCAGGCTACTGGGGGCGAGATCCTACAGTCCCACCCAACACCCCCATGGAGGACCGTGTGGAGGACACTCTGGAGCCAGAGGCGTGCATAGGGGTCGTCAATCTGGACTCATCCCGACCCAGCCAAGACAGCCAAGGTAAGTGGCATGCGACTGCGACCCTGTCCCCTAACAATGGCCCTATAGCCTCCCATATTCATCCCAAGTCATGCAAACCATGCACATTAGGTCATGCCCAAAAGCATTGTGGGACATGTAGTCTGCCCACAATGTACAAGAACCCCAATGCAGCCTCACATGTCCCAAAGTACGCAATGCCAAAGCCAGGCAGGGAATGTCATCCAGCATGCATGTAGCAACTGCACGTGTGACAGATACATGCAATTAATGTACGTCCAATTCCCCTCACAGGTGGCGCTGACAACAGCAGCGACAGCGACAGGCTGCTCATTGACGAGGCACGAGAGGATGCGGAGGAGGTGCCAACACCGACACTTCCTGCACCATCAGGCGCAGCACCTCTCCCCGCAGCCAGGGCAAGACCAACTGCGCCAGCACCATCAGGCGCAGCACCTCTCCCCGCAGCCAGGGCAAGACCAACTGCGCCAGCACCATCAAGCGCAGCACCTCTCCCCGCAGCAAGGGCAACACTAACTGCGCCATCGCCATCAGGCGCAGCACCTTTGACAACCACAACTCCACCACCAGCTGGACCATCTACATCTGGTGCAGCTACTGTGGTGACAGTGCGCACACCCACTGAGGGCAGCCAGCAGAGCAGGCATGGCAGGGCTCTCCAGCAGAACACAGCATGCAGTGGCAGGAGGGGGATGGCTGTGCGCGTGCCAGGCCTGAGCATTGAGCGCCGGATGCTACGCATACACCAACTGCAGGCACGACGGCAAGGGGCTATTCAACTGCAGCTAAACAACAGTGGCCGCAATGTGGCCAATGTGGGCGAGAGGATTGAGCGCATGATGACAGCCATGGAGGCCAACACTGCTGCGCTCATATCGCAGCGCAACTCTGACCGCCGCCGCCACCGGCAGCTTCGTACGCGGCTGTCAGCCTACACCCGCTCTAACTATGTAATCGGGAAGGCCACCTCCCAGCTCTCACGACGGTCCCTGGCGCAGCAGCAGCAGTTGATCCAATGCGTTGAGGATGTTGGACGAGTGTTGGAGCAGGTCACCACTGCCGTGCTGGCACTCCATCCTACTGGGCCAGGCAATGTGGGGGGGACGACACCAGTGAGGGCACCTCCAGTGTCAGCAGCCTGTCTGCCTCAGTGGTTGGCGTGTTATGCCGCAGCACCAGGCCCACTGCAGGGACACGTGCCGTCCCAGAGGAAGAGCCAGAGAGGCGTTTGGGTGCTGCGCGCCGGAGGCGCAATTGAGTTTCATGTACATTGGCTGGGACATGCTGCTGATACAAGCATGTCCAGTGTTTTGTTAGGAGCAGTATGGCGCAATACTTCTAGCATTTGATGAATGGAGACATAACATTATTATTGTGCATTTAACAATAATATTTATTCCTGAATCATACATCGGCCTCCTGTCATTATTTCCATTAGCATGCAATTGTGATTTGTTGGGTGAGGGGAGTGGGTGCACTAGAAACTGTTCATTGTGATGTGGTTGCGGCGTCTGTGTCCTTCAGCTGGGTTCTCCCCGCGTGCATGACGCACATGTGCAGGTGGCCGGTTGTACCCTTCCGACTCACTGCCAGAGATCTCTACAGGTATCCGGCGCTTGGTAGCAATGTTGTGTAGTATTGCACACACAGCCACAATGCGGCAGCACACATCAGGACTGTAGTACATGGCCCCACCAGTCTTGTGCAGTATGCGGAATCTGCTTTTCAGTAGCCCAAATGTCCGCTCAATGCAATTCCTTGTGCGTATGTGTGCTACATTGTAACGCCGTTGCTGTGGTGTCGCAGGGTTGAGGTATGGGGTGAGGAGGTATTCACGGAGGGCGTAGCCACTGTCACCTGCATGAGAGGAGCAGAGGGTGAGTGCCTGTGCAGCGCAGATACTACATCACAGTGTGACATTGTGGGGCAAGTGTACTTACCAAGTAGGTGTCCTTCACCAAAGTCTCCCCTGGCCAGTCGTGTGTGGAGGCCGCTGTGCCGGAATATGAAGGAGTCATGTGTACTCCCCGGGTACTGTGCCACAATGTCCGTGATGTATGTCTTAGCATTGCAGACCATCTGGATGTTGAGGGAGTGGTAGGACTTGCGATTGCGGTACATGTACTCCGTTGCAGCTGGTGGGCAGATGTGGATGTGAGTACAGTCAATGCATCCTATCACATGTGGGAACTGCGCAACATTGTAGAATTGCTGCTTGGTCACATCCAAATCCTGTTGGCTGGTGGGAAATGTGATGTGCTGGTGTAGCTGGGTCAGCATTGCGTCAAGGAAACTCCGTAGGCAGCGGGACATGGTGGGCTGGGATATCCCCCCAGCCGCCGCAACTATACCCTGGAAGCTCCCGGAGGCCAGGAGGTGCAGGCTACACAATACCTGGACATGTGTAGGCACGGCATTGGTCCGCCTTGTTGGGTGCTGCATCAGGGGGTCAAGGTCCTGTATTAGCTTGATAATCATTGCCCCATTCAGGCGGTACTTTGCATATATTTGCTCTCTGGTTTGACCCAGCAGGGTGACCCGCTGGCAGAATATCCTCTCCAGGATTCTGCATCTCCTCCGTGCTGCTCGCTGTACCATGTACAGTCCTGGCATTGTGAGACTCCTAATGCTGCTGCTGCATCTCCTTATGTGTGTTTGGTCAGGCCAGCACCTGTTACTGATTGGGCAACGGTTTTTCGAAAAATAATTTCTATGGCTTTGATGGTTATCACCTGCTTTGGGTTGTCCTTAATTTGCGCCTCGCAAACAGCGATTTTGTTTTTTTTCGCTATTTGCGAATTTTCATGATTACCGATTGCGATTGTATTGCGAATTCGCTATTTTATTCCGATTCGCTAATGCTCTCCTGCCGGGATTCTCCGAATCTTTTAGCGTATTCGCTATTCTGTGGTGAATGCCGATTTTGTGAATTGCGCTCGCAATTGCTTTTTCGCAGCTATTGCGAGCGCAATTTCGCTTCATGGATCAGGTTGTTAATGATTATGACATGGATCGTGCCAAAAAATACACATTGCAGAACTCGCTTCCAAGTCAGCTCTAAAAGTGTATTTACTATAAGTGGATGACATATTAGCACGTGTTTTTTTAGCACTTACGCTAATAACACATGTGAAGATTTCATATCTGCAAAATGAAGCCTAGCAACAAGGGGTATGGTGGTTGAGAAAACTTGAGCAGTTTTGATTGGAAAACCTCTGCTCAATGCAAGTTCCAATGTAACAAAAAAAAACAACAACATTACATTTAAATTAAACATGATAGCACATCTTAAATAAAATGTAACATCAACATAAAACTATACCTGACTGCTATTTAAAGTGTACTATCTTGGTTGTAAACATAGATTTATTCAGTTTGAAATATGAAGCAGATGCCATGTTACATAGCTTACTAGCTTACACAAGCAACTCTTACAATATATTCCTGGAACAATATCATGGAAGCGAAGCTGAAAAAAATTATGTTAAAGGTCATTACTACAAGCGAAGTTGCTAAACTGTGTCAATACAAAATGTGCTCTGAAGCTAAGAAAATCGGGAACCAGCACGGATCCAAGAGGTCCTCATGACACTACCATATGCCCACTCTGTTTATCCTAAGCCAGGAATGGCCCTCTCTGACCAAGCACTGTTGGAGTAACCTCATTCAAGCTGGGCAAACCATCATCAAATAAGTCAATATGATCAGAACAATTGTATCTATGAGTGCTTCACTACTGAAATATTGGTGAAATAAAAAATAAAAATAAACGAATAAATAAATAAATACCACAAAAAATGTAAATAATGAATATAAATAAATAGATTTCCTTTATGTACAGCAACACTTTAAATGAAATGAAAAGGGTTCTTATAAAGTGCATGACTACCCGGAGGCATCAAGGGTTCTTATAAAGCGCATGACTACCCGGAGGCATCCCAGCGCTGTAGCAGTAACCAAAGAGGGGGCACGACTCTACAGGAAGAGCCAGGTCTTTAAATTTTTTCGAAACGTGAGGTTCAGAGGGAGGGCATTCCAGAGTTTAGTGGCGTTGTAGGAGAAGAGCCGTCCCCCACTTCTGGCTTTCTTGATCTTGGGTGTTACTGCTAAGTGGAGCTCATCTGAGTGTAGTCTTCTGTTAGCTCTGTAGGGGCTGATCAGATTTTTGATAATAGGTGGCTCGATTCCTCTCAGAGACTTATAAGCTAAACACCGGGCTTTGAAATGGATCCTTCCCTGCACCGGGAGCCAATGGAAGGCACGCATGGAAGGTCTTGCTGAGCACCGATAGGGGGTCCCAGTAAGCAGCCTTGTGGCTGAGTTCTGCACGATCTGTAGTTTCATAACTGCTGAGCTGAGGGCGACTACGTAGAGGGTGTTGCCGTAGTCTATTTGGGACAAAATTAGAGCTTGGACCAGCAGTTTTTTGACTTGGCTGGATAGGAAGGGAAGCACCTTACGTAGCATTTTTAACAGCCCATAGCAAGATGCTACTGTCTTCCTGGCTTGTATTTTAAATGATAGTTCCTGGTCTAACCAAACTCCAAAATGTTTGATCTCTGTTTTAGGGGATGGTGCTGGACCCATACAGGATGACCACATACTGTTTGATTTAAAGTTTAAGTGGTTGCCTAGCAGCAGCAGTTCGGTTTTTCCGCCGTTAAGTTTTAGATGAGATAGGCTCATCTTTTTTGCCATTTCTTTGAGGCAAGAAGAGAGGTCAGTAGGCATCGTGTCGCTTTGGTTAAGTACAACGACAAGCTGTGTGTCGTCTACGTATGTCACTGTGTGGCTCCCGAAGGGGGAGGTAATATCCGCTGGTGGGGACATATAAATATTAATATTAAAAAGATATTGGACTCAGGGAGGAGCCCTGAGAGACTCCACACTGGAGGGGGACGGGTTTAGAGCGGGTGTCGCCTTCAAAGACCTGAAAACATCTGTCTTCTAAAAAAAGATTGGAGCCATAGAAAGGCGGTGCCAGACACACCGATGCTCCTGAGACGGTGCATCAAAGTTTGATGGTTCACTGTGTCAAAGGCCGCTGCGCTCAGATTGAGGAGGATTATGGCAGCGGAGCCTCCTGCATCCAGGATCTTTTTTGATTCTTCCACTGCAGTTAACAGGGTGGTCTCTGTACCCTGGCTGGGCAAAAGCCCATTTGTGAGGGGTGGAGCAGGTTGTGGGACTCGATGAATGTGGGGAGTTGATGATTGACATGTTTCTCTGCAATTTCGCAGATTCCTGGGAGCAACGAGATAGGGCGGTAGTTGCCCAAGTCCGCAGGATCCAGGTGCGGTTTATTTAGCAGTGCTTTTATCATTGCCTTTTTGCACTCCGGAGGGACTATTCCTGACGTGAGGGAGGTGTTAATCAGTCTACTACATACACATACACAAGGGACAAGGGTCTTAGGGACGGTTTACCGACCAAATACCAGATTTAATCCCCAAATATAACTTAGATCAATTAACACAACAATCTGGTAGTCAAAAAAAGAAAACAAAAAGAGAAAACACAACTACTAGTTATATAGCCCATTAACACTGTATTGTATCCCAGAGACAGGTAATGTTCCATAAATGAAATTACTATCAGAGACAGAGACTATTACGAAACAGTCAAATTTCCATCAACAGCCAAAAAGTGGCCAGTGTCATCATTTGGATACCCTTCCTTCCTACCACTCCACCTCTTGAACACAGAGGAAGATGATGTGGTTTGGATTTCGTATCAGTCACCGTGACCTCCACAGAAAGTGATAAACAAAGACTCATGACTAACTTGGTCACCTAATCTTATGAGGTATACATAGGATATCTCTTAAATACGGTGATGGAAATAGATGGAAAAAGATTTGTGCAGTGCAAGTGAGTGAGAATATAAAAAGGATACGGAAGAAAAAAACCTTTTATTATAATATCTCTCCCAAACCTAGTAAAAATAGTGCAGACGCGGCGTGTACCAAATACGCTGCTGATCGTAATAAATGATCGACAAGTTTCAGCCAAATGGGCAACTTGCCCAGGCTTTCTTCAGGACCTATGCTTAATAAAAGCTACTACATCCATGAAAATGTACAATTGTGCATTATCATATTACCCCTGTACAGGCAGAGTGATTTTCACACCTGAATTGAAAAAATGATAACAAAGAAACAAAGTAGTTGTGAGAACATATATCAGAAAAAACATACTTGTCAATTTTCCATGCCAATTTCAGTGGCTAATTATGTAAATAAAGAACAGGTCCACTTACCTATCCTGTATGAGGTATTAGCCTCACCTCACCTGATAACCACTCAGGTAAATGATACCCCGCCCTGATAAAAATGTAAATACGCTTTTTAGGGGGGTATTCAGATGAAAACACAGAGTGGAATATTCTCCAAGTGCCAGTGCTCCATTGAAAACAATCTTATTGGCGAAGAACGCATCAAATAAAAGAACCCTTCAACAAGCTGGTCTTTGAAGGCAGTTGATGGAAATCTGACTGTTTCGTAATAGTCTCTGTCTCTGATAGTATTTCATTTATGGAACATTACCTGTCTCTGGGGTTATGTTATGTTATGTTATGTTATGTTAAAAGGTTTTGTACAACGCACGGACACCAATTGGTTTCATGGCGCTCAGAGACAAGCATAACAGAGGGACTGAGGGTTCAATTGTGGGCTAGCTGGAAGAGATGAGTTTTTAGAAGTTTACGAAAGCAAATATAATCAGGACAAAGTCGGATAGTGACGGGAAGGGAATTCCAGGTAGAGGGGGCAAGAAACGAAAAACAGGAGCCACCAAGTTTTTTACGATTGAACCTGGGGATGATTAAGAGGTTGTGGTCAGAAGAACGCAGGTTCCTAGACGGGATGTAACGCTTGAGACTACGTGAAGTAAAAGCAGGAACAAGACCAGTTAGTGACTTAAAAACAGTGCATCCCAGTTTGAAAGTACATCGAAAGGCTACCGAGAGCCAATGTAGTCTCCTCAACAGGGGCGAGACATGCTGGTGTTTTGGCTGTTGAAAAACCAGTCTGGCCGCCTGATTTTGCACCAGCTGGAGCCGATGGAGATGGTAAGCAGGAATCCCGGCATAAAGAGAATTGGCGTAGTCGATACGAGAGATGACAAGGGCCATGATCACAAGTACAAGAGCCTCTGTGGTGAGGAACCTGCGGATTTTGCCAATTCTGCGCAGTTGGTAAAAGCAAGCAGAAGTGACAGAGTTGATTTGAGGTCTCATAGACAAATCGCTGGAGATAATCACGCCAAGGCTCCTCACAGTATCGACAGGACAGGGTGGGGGGCCAAGAGATAGGGGCCAGAAACTGGAATCCCAGGGGTTGGAAGGCCCTCCTGTCAGAACGAGCTCTGTCTTACTAGGATTACGCTTCAGCTGGCTGAAGTGCATCCACTCAGAGATGGTAGACATAGTGGACTGAAAGTTGGTACGAGAAGCAGAGGAGGTGTCAATAGGGAAGATTAACTGTAGGTCATCTGCGTAGTTAAAAATGGTTACTGAGGTGTGACGAAAGTAGGCTAAGAGAGGGTGCATGTAAAGATTAAATAGAAGGGGCGAAAGAGCAGAACCTTGAGGGACACCACAAAAAAGTGAAGAGGAAGGAGCAGAAAAGGTGGATAAATTAACCGATTGAGAACGTTGGTGAAGAAAGGAGCGAATCCAAGTTAAAGCCAGGCCCTGGATGCCCGCATTTCTGACACGGTCGATCAATATATCATGATCGACTGTGTCACAAGCCGCAGACAGATCTAATAAGACCAGGGCCTGGGTAAGGTTCCGGTCAGCACCTAGTCTCAGCTCATCCATCACCGCCGCGATGACCGCTTCGGTTGAGTGGGCTGGTCTGAAACCAATACAGTGTTAATGGACTATATAACTAGTAGTTGTGTTTTATCTTTTTCTTTTCTTTTTTTGACCACCAGGTTGTTGTGTTAATAGAAGGTCTTCAAGAAATCTATATTTGCAGAAACCTTAGTATGTCTGGACAAAAACGCCAGGGTCACTGCACTGAGCCCACTGGAGAAACCCTTTTTTAGACAATTCTAGAGGAGGGTTATAATTTCCATAATCTCTGCTCCATCCATCAACTCATGTAATTGAATACAGACAAAGATGTTCCCCAATGGGTTAAAAATTAACAAGCACTTATAGTTTGCAGGACCAAATTTTAAGCCTTTTTAAATATGGGGAGTAACCTTTCTTCCCTTAGAGCGGGTGCTGGCTGTGAGTCTCTGTTGTATTTCACCTAGATAAGATTGTGAATTACTCACTTTTTATTAGCATTTTAGTCATGAGACCTTTCTTGCTTGGTTGCACTAGCACCCAAAAATGGTTGCCAATGTTTGAGTCATTAGTCCTTTATGTCAGCTCCCGACTTTTTAATAAATATTTTTTTCCCTAAATATCAGCACTCTTAAGTTATTACTTAATGGACCTTATGTCAATGGACAAATTCATTGATATACCCAAGACAAACTTCATCACCCAAAGAATTTTTTTGTTAGCACAACTAAGGTGCTGTTGGGTATGGAAACTCTGGCGTAGGTAGTCAACCAGCATTGTAGGCCTGATTCATAAAGTACCTTTGAAGTGCTTAAAGTAGTATTCTAGTAGTACTATTTACTTACTACAGAATGTAATTGTCAAACCGGTGGGTGGAGATCTTTACCTCTGCCTCTCTTCTCTGTACAGAGATCTCAGTTAAGGTGGTAGAGATGTCCACATATGTAGGTATATGTTTGTGTTTGAAATGTGGAAGAACCGAGGAGGAGAGGTGGGAAAATAGGGAATGAGCGCACCTAATGTGGGTTGGAGATGGATTTTTTAGATTAGGTTGTGGCCAAATAACTGATTTAAAGCAACACTGTAGGCACATTGATACACATATTACATATAGGAATTCATAGTCCACCAACATGCAATCAGAAGGCAGGAGAAGAGGTCGCATCAATATCAGCAATGGAATAATATATCAAGGCAACCAAGTACACTATGGGTAATCATTAGAAAAGCCTTCAGCAAAAGCAGACAATTCCTCAAAGCATTCAGACACTTCATGAATCCCATTTTTAACCAACTTATCAAACATTTGACAGACATATGTAATGCCATTAACAACGAATAACAGCTGATAACCGTAGAAGATAGACAGCCATCCGTCATGACCTACAGACCCATGGATCTACATCAATCGCCTCTACTGGCAAACTTTGAAGCCTTCTCAATGCACTCTGACACATACCACATCAATACACCACATTGTCCCAGCATCATCCATAAATCATTAATGCAGCCAACCAAGATATTTTCCTTGACTCACGTTAGACTATATAATATCCACACTCCTGCAAAAAGACACCACTAACCTAGAAGTTCTTTTTAAGAACTGTAAGTTAATATACCTTACATATCCAACATTGGGCCCACTGCAGCAAGGCAAGATGGTGACCGACTGACAACGTCGCGAAGACGCTCCACTGGGTCTCCCCTCATATGATGACTCTGGACGCCTCTGATCACTTCTGGTAGCAGAATAATGAGGATTCACTAAACTCAGTATTAAGCCCCATTGCAGTTTGTAAAAAATTGCAAAAAGTATGCGGCAGAAAAATTTCATCGAGATTTAGCGTGAATCACCTTTGCAACTTGTACTCACGCTCTGCCTCTGCCGCGAGGATGTCAAGACAGCTCTGGCTTCATTGATACAACTTGGCCTGCGTGAATTTTCCCCGGCTCAACAGGACAGCAGGAGAGCAATCGGGAGCCAGCACCAGCACGCTTATCGCTCCAATCGGAAAAGCGTCCCACTAAGGCAGCGCTACAATTGCTACGGAGGAGTGTAGAGCAGGATTACCATGGGGATACAGTGTATCAGCAAGCGCATCGGCTGTCATTTCACACAAGTAAGGATGACCAGAAAGAGAGCAAGGGCAGGCAAGGGAAAGACAGTGGTAATAGCTTCCCAGCCAAGTGCAGCGATGGCAACCACCCGCCAAAAAAGAATGGATGCTCTAAGTACTAAGGGCAGAGTTGGGTGAAAGAAAGCTGATTGCTTGAATAAAAGCATACAGGAAAAAGACACTGTAACTACAGCCACTGTTATAAGAAGCACTACTCGAGTATTGAAGGAAATCGATGTCTTGCAGCCTTTAATCACCGGCAGTTTCACTACAACAAAAGAGGCAAAGGACAATGGGCCTACCTCCGGATCGGATAGTCAGATATAGCAAACATGACAGGGCAAATATTAGATACTCTTCCCCCCTTGGTATAGACAATGCCCTCGCCCTCGCTCCTGTTGCTGCGGAAGGCAGCCCTGTGGATAATTTGGCCTGTATTCATACCAACACCAGTACCGTGGGTAACAACATTGATCTTGCAGCCACTGAAGACACTGCTAGCCCTTTATTACCATCCCAATCGGATAACAGTGAGCCGCACGACTGTATGCCAGGAGCGCCAGACAACCAAGACAAGTTCTTCTCCCTGACAGAGGAGTCAGACATGTCAGATATCAGCATGTCGCTGTCGAGCAGGGAGGAACGCCAGAAGTGGTATAGCAGTCCCAACACTGATACGCAGAGACCTAAACCAGGCACCAAAAAACTTCTAAAAAAAAAGAGTAGAGATCGACTGCAAAAGAATAGCGACTTCTCCGATGAAGAGGGTGCGAGAGAACTGAAATGGGACTATAACGGTACCCCTCTCATGCTATTCTCAAGCACCACCTCAGCATCTGGGCGTAATCAAACAAACTCTGGCAGCGGTAAAGGGGGAGTTCACGCATGAGATGAACCGGCCTTGACAGATATTTTACAGTCTTTCAAAAGTTTCCAAGAGTTAGTTAAGGTGGACAGCCGTAGCTCCGGCTGGCCGCCAAAAAAACTGCAAGGAGCAGTCAGAAAGGTCGGCAAAACCTGTCCTGATATTGCAGATCGAATGGCCATGGTGGAGGAAAGGACCGAACAGCTAGAAAAAGATGTTGCCACGCTGCAGACACAGCATGATGAGCATGAGGGGGTGGTAAAAGGCTTGATGTGGAAGATGTAGGAGCAGAAAAACCGACAGAGACGCAATAACCTCTGCTTTCTAGGAATTCCAGAATGGGCAGAGAAAGATGACCCCAGGAAATGTATGATTACCTTGCTCAAAGGGGCTTTTCCAGAACTGCAATCATGGTATTTGGACAGGGAAATCCAACGAGCCCACAGATTTCCTCTGTTTCATGGAAAACGCGCCACGGCATCACAGCACCCTCATGCCATGCTGTTATTTTTTGGTAACTTTTTACCCCGCCAAACTCTGTTCGACCTGCCAAGACCCACAAATAAGCAAACCTTTGATGGGATAACCTTCTTCACCAGACCCAATTTCGCACACGCCACAGTTGAGCGCAGGTGGAGGCTGAGTGGGACGGTTCAGATAGGGTGCTTCAAATTCCAAAAAACAGTGTAGACAAACTAGGTATGATGGTAATACCCGGTTACGATATGTATCAGGTTCTGGTTATGAGTATGGTCCAACTAAGGGAAGGGAATGGGTCTGCTAAGAGTATTGTCAATGAATAGCTGTGGCTTAAATGACATAAAAAATAAGCAAACAGTTGCAGCAGGACTACAGGATTGGGGCACGAATATTGTTTGTCTACAAGAAACGCACATCGAGGGTTCACAGACACACATTTTTGGTATAAAGCAAGAATATCGACAGGATAATATCGACTAGCAGAAATATCGAGGTAAGAATATCGAATTTAAAAAATATCGTTGAAGTAAATATCGTTGTTGTAAATATCGATTTTGTATAATGACAAAAATATCGTCAAAATAAAATATCGTTGTATAGAATATCGTTTAGAGAAATATCGTTGAATATAATATCGACAAAATAATTGAATGTGTTATATAAGTGTAGAAAAATTTGTTTTATGTTTAAATATTATTAATTAAATGTCTATTTTTATTATTATAGGGATCAAAATGTAAAAAAAAATTAAATGTTTGTAAATATTTTAGGAGCGGGGTATTGGTATTATAGGGGATAAGGGTGGGTAGTAATTTAAAAAAGTAGTGTAAATAATATGTATAGAATGCTAAAAAAATTGAAAATTTTAATGTATTTTTTATTTTGAATGGCGAAATTTGAAATTTAATTTAAATAACAGAATTATTTATTTAATGGGTTTTTAAAAAGATTTAGTAGCGGGTTGTTGGTGATATAGGGGATAAGGGTGGGTAGTATATTAAAATATGTTTCATAAAATTTAAATTTAATTTAAAAAAATTATAAATTGAAATACGAAAAAATATTATATTTAATTGAAATTGAATGTATTATATAATAATTTTGTAATTAAGTGTGGGTTTTATTTATATACTGTTTAATAAAAAATTAAATTGCTATAAAAAATACGAAATTTGAAATTTCAATATTTAAATTTGAAATTTGAAATTTGAAATTAGAAAATTGATTTTTAAATTATATTAAAATAAGTCAAGTGTGTAATATTCCTGCTTTATACCTATAATTATATTTAAAATGTAATATATTTGGGGGTTTTTAAGGGATATTTTTAGGGTTCAGGGTCAGTTTTGGCTTTTAGGGTAAAGGGGTATTTTTAGGGTTCAGGGTCAGTTTTGTGTTTTTGGGAAAAGGGGTATTTTTAGGGTTCAGGGTCCGTTTTCAGTTTTTGGGTATAGGGGTATTTTTAGGGTTCAGGCAAAGTTTTCAGTTTTTGGGTAAAGGGGTATTTTTAGGGTTCAGGGTCCGTTTTCAGTTTTTGGGTAACGGGGTATTTTTAGGGTTCAGGGTCAGTTTTCAGTTTTTGGGTAAAGGGGTATTATTAGGCTTCAGGGTCAGTTTTCAGTTTTTGGGTAGAGGGGTATTTTTAGGGTTCAGGGTCAGTTTTCTCTTTTTGGGTACAGGGGTATTTTTAGGGTTCAGGGTCAGTTTTCAGTTTTTGGTTAACGGGGAATTTTTAGGGTTCAGGGTCAGTTTTCAGTTTTTGGGTAAAGGGGTATTTTTAGGGTTCAAGGTCAGTTTTTACTTTTTGGGTAAAGGGGTATTTTAAGGGGTCAGGGTCAGTTTTTAGTTTTTGGGTAAAGGGGTATTTTTATTGTTCAGGCTCAGTTTTGTGTTTTTGGGGTACAGGGTAAATTTTTTTTTAATATATTAATTAAATAAATTAAATGAAATTAAATGAAATTAAATGAAATTTAATTAAAATCTATTCATTTTAATTAATTTATATTAAAAAAATTATTATATATTTACTAATACTTACGTTGTAATGGTATGCGTTGTAAAGGTACCTGTGTTGTAAAAACATGCGTTGTAAATACATGCGTTGTAATGGTTTTTGCGTTGTAAAAATTTCGTTGTAAAGGTATGCGTTGTAAAAGTATGTGTTGTAACGTCATACATACTTTATATTACTAATGTATTTTTTCTTATTATATATAAATAAATAATACATATTGTATATACATATATGTTAGAAAAGCTTTTTTTGAATTTAAATAACTATGAAAAAGTGAATAACAAAAAGGTAATGTGTATATAAGGTTATAAAGAAAATGACAATTTTTTTTATATTAATATAAGTAGAAAGGTAGTCGATATTAGTGTTGTCGATATTAGTGTAGAAGGTAATGTTATTTTAAATATTGTCGATAATGTTGTAGTCGATATTTATGTAGTCGATATAATTGTTAACGATATTAGAGTAGTCGATAAAAAAATGTCGATATTTGTGTAAATCCTTGTTTAAGTATATGGTTACGATATTTTTGTAGGCAATGTATTTGTGGCGATATTTTTGTAGGTTGATGTTTTAGTAATCGATATTTCATCATGGAACCCACATTTTAAGAACACTAGGGTATAGGTTGATCTGTGCTACAACACAAGGATCTAGGGTGCGAGGGCTTGCCATTCTTGCTAGGGGAAGCAGGTTTGTTTCTAGTCACTCCAAGGTAGACAAATTTGGTCGTTGGGCAATTACGGAATGCCAGTATGAGAAGGGGCAAAAATTGACACTCTGTGCCATCTATGGTAGTAAAAGCGATGATCTGTTGGTTTTGGATGAGATCTCAAACAAACGTATTGCATTGGCCATTACCCTTAATGATCTGCGGGGATCTCAATATCAATCTTCCAATTGATTGGTCTATAAAAGATAGTTGGCATTATGTTGGCCGCAAACCCAAAGTATTTAAAGCACTGAAACAAATCTGCAGCATGCACAGCCTAGTGGATGGCTGACAGACCCTAAAACCTGACGATCCTCGATTTACATTCTTTTCTAGTCCACATCTTACCCACGTAAGATTGGATTATATATTGATGTCTAACTCAATAAAAACAAAATGCCAAATGAAGAAACTCCCTCGAATTCTATCGGACCATAATCCTCTAATCTGCTCCGTAGAAATAGATAATGGCAAAGGCACACTCATGTCATGGACTTTTGAGAAATCCCTGCTCTTAGATGACAATTATTACAGTCACATGAGAGAGTGGATCTCCAATTTTTAACAGAAAATGAGGGGAGTACTTCAATTGAAATAGTGTGGGTTGCTCTAAAAGCGGGGATCCGTGGGGAGACCTTGCAATACTCCTTAAATGCTAATAAATGAGCTAGGGAAGCTATGCAGGGGATGTAAGAAAGCCTAGGGATGGCAGAGGAAGGTTTAATAAGAGTAACAACCGGAATCATGCCGGGTGGGAAGGAAGAGATAGATAAAATACAGAACCAAGTGGCAATTGCAAAAGCTCTAATTATGAAATTCTTTACTGATAAAGCGGTTAAGAAACCACTCTCACAAAAGGAAATGCTATAGGAAGTGAACAAGCAAATTTGATTCGGGAAATCCTTGACTCTCAGGGAGACTGTATATCTTTCCCGGAACTTATAAGAGAAGCTTTCTGGCAGTTTTATTGAGATTTATACACAGAAACCGGGGGAGGTGACAAGGCAAGCATTGAGGAATATCTAGATAAGGCTGGCAAAGAGAAGTTTGGCGACGAGCATGCAAATCTCTTACAGGAAACCCCCACAGTAGACAAACTTATAAGCACTATCAAAGAGCTGCCAAAGAGGAAAGCAACGGTGTTGGATTGCATCCCGTCGGAGTTCTATGTTTCCTTTCTAGAACAAATTAAAAGCATCTTGATAAATCTTATCATTCATATGTTTAAAGGGGGTCATCCACCAAAATCATGGCCCTGGGCAAAAATAGTCATCTTTCCTAAAAAAGGTAAGACTCCGGAGCTGCTAGGCTCATATCACCCCATTACTCTTATTAACTCGGACTACAAAATATATTCTAAAGTCCTGGCAAACAGAATTGCGACCATTATCTACCAGGTGATTGCTCAAAGTCAACATGGCTTCATTCCAGGCAGATCCACTATTAACCACATCCTTCGTGTGATCACCTTGTTTGATGGCATGGAAGTCACAGGAGACCCTATGGTGCTGGTTCTGCTTGATGCAGAGAAAGCTTTCAATAGGGTCTCTTGGCACTTTCTATGGGCTGCATTGTCCAGAATGGGCATAAAGGATGGGTATATACAGGCAGTCCAAAAACTGTATGTGAATCCCAGGGCTGTGGTTATGGTAAATGGCACCCTAACTGAAGAATTGATGATATCAAGGGGAACACGGCAGGGCTGCCCTTGCTCACCATTGCTCTTCGCAATCTATATAGACCCTTTTATTCGTAGGTTAGAAGAGAACAGAGCAATTAAACCCATAATATCAGAGGACTATGCCACTAAGACGCTGGCTTATGCGGATGATATCGCCATTGTGACATCCGAACCGAACACGGCTATGATTGCTATTGAAAGACAGCCGAATCAATTCGGTGTGGTGTTCGACTATGCACTTAACGAAGGAAAATCACAGATTGTGCTAAATAGGAAAAGCGAAATGAGGGAAGCACGTGTTGTGGAATAAGCTACATATCTAGGAGTCTGCATAACATCTGATCTTGAAAATCTTGTTAATCTAAAAGTGAAACCAATGACGGCTGCAATGCAGAAAGACCTCCAACGCCTAGACAACTTACACCTCTCTATTATTGAAAGAGTGAATGCAATTAAAATGGTCTTCTTTCCCAAAATTTTATATCTTTTAAGGGCAATTTGCCTAGAATTCTCATTAGCTCTCCCAAACCTAAAAGCATATTATTCGACAACAGTGCTATTATACAGCAATGAGCTATTGCAGAATAGTGGGGAAGTGGAGGTGAGAGAGGACCTTATGCCTTCTATTTTTGAACTACTTTCAGGCCGTGAGAGTAGAGGGTATCTTTGGCGACATCTACACGATAGCTTCCACAAAAAAGTTACATTTAAAACATTATTCAGTGGATTCAAGATATGGAAGGCTGTTAGAACAATGCTTGGTATAGGGAGATTGTTCTTCTACAGCCCCCTAGAAAAGAATCCACTTCTACCAGGAATTTTTAATAACAGTTACATACACAAATGGCTTGACTTGGGAATTGTCCAAATAGGCTTCCTCCTTTCTTCGGGCAGGATTCAATCCTTTGAAGAACTGAAAAATAATTATGGTCTGCCTTGGCTGGACTTTTTTAAGTATCTTCAAATTAGAGACTTTTTGTCACGCAAGGTAGGGGGGGTTTAAAAATGACAATTTAGTAGAAACACAAATGCATGGCAAAAACAACACTATTGGGGGAATGTATTCTCTTATCAATGCTCTGTTTCCGGATGATTTGGTAAAAACCTTGCAGAAATGTCGAATGACGAGTTAATTATGCTTTTCTAATGTCACAAACAATACTCATGTCAACCAAATTGCAAGCACAATTTTTTAAAACCTGTTATTTTTTTATACTATACACCAGATAAAATAGCCAAGTGGGGAAGTGGCAAGAGCACGTGTTGTCCTAGATGCAGGCTCTATAGTGCTGACTCTGTACATATCTTCTCTACTTGTAATGTATTAATATCTATCAAACAAGAGATTGGGAGATTTTTATCCACAGTTCTGCAAAGTCCAATAGTTTTATCTCGCGATATTATCTTACTTGGAGCAGCAGATCCTAGTAATGCCAGAATAGGGCATGAACTCATCTTCATAGCTATGGCTGCCTTTAGGCTGTGTATCGCCTCAGCATGGCTGGACGTTTCTGCTCCGTCATTTCAACAATGGTTAGCCAGATTTCTTGCCATCTCAAATATTGAAATCGCCATTTATAAATGGAAGGGCAGAAAGCGACGTAAAAGAGAGTTACAAATTTGGACTCCTCTAATAGAATGGTGCCAGTCTCAAGGCTGTAATTAAATGTATTATTAGTTTGAGCTGAAGTTAGGAATGGCAATGCTTCGAATGTTATGAGTTAATAAATGTAACTGTATGCATACTTGTCTGAATGGGGGGAGGGAGGAGAAGGGGGAAAATTGTTGTTAAAAAACTGAATAAAGATATATATTTTTTAAAAACATACCTAATCTTGCCTGTATATCCTTGCCCTCACAATATTGTGGTAGTTGATCTTCAAGCTATGATATTTTTGTAGGACTATATTTCAGACACCAGAGTTTCTGGTAGAATAGCCTCCTTTCCAAGAAGAAACAGAAAGCCTCCTCTCCAAGCAAGACCTAATCCACCTTTATCACTCCAGATGATGGAGCCCAGAGAGCACTCCCCTTTGTTTTGTTTACGTCGTCCACTACTTCTCCCACTTTCTCTGTATTCCTTCCATTCACCCGATCTTTGTGCTGCGCTCCAGCACTTTCAGCTAGGTTCATGCTAGACAAAGCCCTTTGCACACAAACATGCAAGCCTCATAATAGATGCCATTTCACACCTGGTAAGTTATGAAGTCAGATTGTCCTCCTCTTTCAGGGTATTTGGTTAGAACCACCTACTCTTTTTTTCATCCCTATGTAGCAAGCAAACAAAAAGTCAGACTAGGCTACTGCCTGCAGTCCGTAGCATCTGCATATGAACAATATATGAGCAATATTCAGTTCTCAAAATTAAATAAAAGGCAGAAGCAAAGACTGCATGTTCTCTGGGTTGATGCTTTCTCAGGTGCCATGTCTCCTTTCAATCACTCATAGACTCTCTTATTTTGTATGGAAGTGTTTGGAGAAACAGTCAAGCAGTAGTTGTGTAAGAACAGTCTGTTGGGATGCACATTTGTCTTTGAATGAATGTAGCCAATCATCCATTTGATAAAGCACAATACTGTATGTGTGGCACAATAAAGGCATAGCATTGTTTTTTCGCATTTGGTAAGTCGACAATGACTGAATCAGCAACAAGTGCGGCATTGATATTAAAAGAGACTGACCCTAGTATCAGTGGGAATGCCACAGTATTCATGAACTCACTTTGCTACAACTTATTTTGCCCACGGAACGACCTTTATAAAATCATCAGATTTTCTTCTCATGAGTCTTCATATAACATCCTATGAACATGGATTGTTATTTAAAAAAAACAGAAATCAGCATGACTAACCCCAATCATTGCAATGGCGGTCTTTCCAGTGCTACTTGAAGTGAATGTGAGCTACTTTCCTCCCTAATTTCTGGAGAAGATCATTACGTTTAGTCTTTAAATGTTCATAATAAAGATATTGTGCGATTATGTACCACTTAAAAATGTGTTTTTACTTTCCTGGTGTGAGCAGCACAAAGAACAGTGCTTGTGCTATCTCTCTATATTAGGATTTACCTAACAAAGTAGTAATATGTCGATTTCTGTAAACAATGAGGCTTATGCACTAAGTCATTTTGGAGGACAAAAATAGTACTCAATTTAGTACTCTTTTCATTACTCATACAGACCTCTGTGATTAGGTCCTCAAAACATTTGAAATAGGAATATTGAGGGAATATTCAAATACTTAGTGGGGGTGTTACAAAATAATGTATTTACTTTTAAATCATGCGAACATGTTCTTGTGCTAATGTGCACTGTAGAAAGAATGCTAACGCCGACGAAACTTTTTTTGGTGAAACTTTTATGGTTAATTCAAGTTATATACATAAATCTTCAAACAACATACTCCATGTAAATTTTCGATTTCTTCTTGACAAATGTGTTATATACAATGCTTTGATCACAGTCACAGATTACATAATGATACACATAGCAGTATTATATTTATTTTTCCATAGGCAATCCCAATGCATTAAGGGACCTAGGTCCCTTCCTCAAGGACCAATAGCTATGGGAAAAATTGCAGATCTGTGATCAGTAAAACGGCTAGACGTCACTGGTTCAGTGGAGACCGGCTCAATATACTGTCTCTTGTTCGCTTGACAATGGACTTTCAAGAAAATCTTTCTGCAAAATCATCCCGTGTTCACCAATGAAAACAGCTGATCAGTTTATAGTACTGTTTTACTTGCCTTATGCACTGGGGTCGAGATATGCAACTCTTTATTAATAAAAATACTACCAGGCCACACAGTCTTTTCTTAGTCCTCTGGAGGAAGATTCTGTCAAAAAACAAGTCACATTTCATTAAAAAAAACTATAATATATTTAAGCTGCAAGCTCTTTTACTGTCCTATTTATGAGGATATATACTGACTAACTGCAATGTTTCTGCCCAGGCCGAAATGTTCTCTGGAAGTTTCTCCTGGAGTCCAAACGTCTGTTTTCTGTGGAAGACGATACAGGTTCTCCTGAGAAATGTATTTGTTTAACCAAATAGTTGGCTCTAGTAATATGTACAAGGGTCCAACGGTGTGCACAGAAGCCCATAGCTGATGCTACTGATGTCGGTGTGCTGAAATGCTGAGTCTTGATTTTACCTCATGCCTGTTTAATTCGCACCAGAGACGCCCTTCTTCTCTATCTCTGTCGTGAATATTCTTTTTTAACCGTGCTTTCCCCCTTTGTTATGGCTTTTCCATCTTTCTCTTCCTGCTTCTTTCCCACATGTGTGTTTTTGTTCTCTCTTGTTCTGTTTTAAAGGAAAAATAAGTGCCGGCCTCCAAAGATGAGTGCCAGTCAGCACCACCTGCAACCACGGGCTCATATGAAGCACTGGGTGGCTCATTAGTTACATTTGTCACAGTCAAGTCTCTAAATAGCACATTGCTAACCAACACATAGGTTTACATTGCTAAGATGTTTTAATGTAACAAATCTAATTGGCTATATGACATTAGATCGCATTTCCCAAGGTGGGGTGTTGCAGAGATGGTCACCGAAGTAGTGTTGGCTTGTGCTGGGTTTCCCCACTTCTATTTCCAGGATCAGATGATTTGCTGCTGCAGTGGAGAGCATACAGGCTTTTGCCAGTCATAGTTTCAAGTTTCGAGTTTATTTTTATTTGCATAGTTACTAAAAACCATTGCAACATTTTAAAATAGCCAATAGAACTTTTGTTGTACCCCGGTAAAACCTAAAAATGCTGTACAGTGAGTGCATGGCTGTGGTTAAAACAGATGCTAGAGCAGTTAGAGTGAATCACTGATTCACCTGATAAAGTGCAGTGCAAACACTAAAATGCATTACTAAAACCTGAAATACAGGTAGAAAGGTGCCGTATAGTGCATGCATATTTGGCAATGACAGCTAATGAATTTGACACCTGCTAGAATTTTAGACATTAAAAAGGTGCTCTTTTCTTCTTGTAAAAAGGAGACGCATCGATCAACTTGCGAGCCAATGGCTAGAGAGGCAGCTTATTACTATCGTTGCTGAGGTTGGATTGTCATTTTAGGCATTTTTTGTTCGGCCAGCATGAGAAATGTTACCGTTATGCATTCAGTTGTATGGCCACAGGTCAAAGCATGCCAGCACCGCCTCTTGGTGCAAATCCCTTTCTGCTTGAAGGGGGTGTTTAACAACTGTGACCTCTCTTGCTGCAGCTCCTTGCATGTACAGATTAAATTTAGAATGTCTCCTTGTTCTGTACCACACAGCCTGCAAATGCTTTGGGTTGATGCCCTAAGTCAAGGTGGGAGGTGCTGAGTACATGGAAGCCTTAGAAAGTTAATTTTATTGATTTAGGATAACCCAGATTGAAGTATTTTTGAGGTGCAAGTGTTTTATAGGAATTTAGGGTCATCTAGGCATGAGATCTGGATGAGAATGTTGCCTTGTCCTTCACCAGTGAGATTTGTTTTACGCACTTCCAAACCAATTTTTTTTTAAAGTTAAACGTTGAAGCTGTGTATTCCAGAGTTCAGTGAGCCTGGCGGTTTCCAGAGTTTCCTGTAGATAACGTCTTGCGCAGGAAGTTTCTCTGTGCTAGAGTTCTTGCCATAGCAGTTGATTTAAGGTGTTTGAGGTGGAAGTTCTGATCTTGTTCTAGCAGATAATGTAAGCTCCATGCCTAGCCAGGGATTGTTTTAATAAGCCAAACTCCAGCCTTATATGAGCTGTTGAGGGGTAAGACGAAAAGCAAAACATGCTTCTGTATGCTTTAACCAGCAAGCTGTCCAGTAAGTTGGCATCTCTACCCTGCATTGCTTCATTGCCATAGGTTTTCGTAGGGAGTAGTTTGGCTTTTGCTTCCTTCAGGAGTGGGCTCAGTGTAGGCCCCATCAATTTATTTTCAAGATTTTTCATCGTTATTGCTATGACCAACTGTCCTTACTATATCCTGAAGGAGGTTTTCGCTCTACTTCCTCAGCCTGCACTTTCTCTCCTAAATGCGTCATTGACTCAGGGCATTGTCCCGAGGGCCTTTAAAGAGTCTAGGATTGTTCCCTTCTTAAAGAAACCAGGGGCTAAACATGAGATATTGACCAATTACCATTGAATCTCATGTAGCTAGTTGCTTTTGTGCCGTCAGCGAACAGTCAGAATTTCTCAATCACCACCAAGCAGGTTTTAGCCCAGCCCACTCTACCGCGACAGTCATTCTGACCCTCCTAGACACACTCCGGAATGAAATAGAAAACAGATCCCCTCAGGCTCTGGTGCTGTTGGACCTGTCTGCAGCATTTGACACGGTCGATCATGACATCCTAATCGACAGTGTCCGTGCCGCTGGTCTTCAGGGATCAGCTCTAAGATGGATGAGGTCTGTTCTGGAGGCCGCACCCAGTCAGTCCACTTATTCGACTTTACTGCACGGAAAAGGAGTGTATGGTGCGGAGTACCCAAGGGCTCTTCGCTATCCCCCCCCATCTATTTAATCTCTACCTCCTTCCATTGATTCAGTCCTTGCAAAACAGGAAGATGTGCACATTTAACTATGTAGATGACTTACAGCTCATATTTGCCAGCAATAAAACCCTCGACTCAGCATCAGAATTCCAAGCCACCATGCTGCATATCCGGGATTGGATGAATAGCCCCGGATAACTCAACCCGGATAAGACATAACTGATCCTGTTAGGAGGTACCAAACGAGTTGGGTGACTACCCTACTCCATCTTCTTCAGTCAAAAGTCTTAGGGTGATAATAAACAACAACCTATCAATGAAAAGTCAAATCACATTGGTAACTTCGACCTGCCATCACCAACTACGGAAAATAAGGAAGATCAGCAGACTGCTCACGAGAGAAGCACTAATACAGGCTGTTATAGCCATGGTAATCTCCCACCTATACAATGCCAATTTGTTTTATATTTTGGCATACCACTGTTCCTCATAAAAAGACTGCAGCTAGTTCAGAATCAGGTAGCCAGGCAGATCTTTCAGCATCCCGAGTGGGACCATGTATCACCCCTCATAAGGAAGTTACATTGGCTCCCCATACTACAATGCTCCGCTTTTAAGATGGGCTGCCTGATCTTTAAATCGCTACATGACCCAAGCCCCAAATTAATTTCCAACCTCATTCAAAGGCACATACCCATATGCAACCTGTGCTCATCTTATCTGAACCTGCTAACCACACCCACTTCTAACCTGAAACAACAAGGTGGCTGTAGATTTGCAGTGTTGGCACCTGGTTTTTGGAATTCTCTTCCACCTAACATCAGAGCATGCACAGACCTCTTGAAATTCAGAGAGCTTCTTAGGACCTGGCTATTTGTACAAGCATTTGCTTGAATCAAGAGCATGACAGACTAACAAGCACCAGCATATCCCAAACTAAGTGCCAAGAAACCAATTGGTGAACACACGCTCTATAAATAGTTTTTAACATAACTTAACCCTCTCCTAATTTCTTCCTTCTGGTGAGCGAAGGTCCCAGCTTTATCAATAAAAACTCCTAGGCACTTGTATTCATTTATTGGTTCAAGCTGTGTACATCCCAAATGACAGCTCCTCTGCCAATTCCTTTTGTTATTTATCATCATTGTCTGTGTCTTACAAAGATTGATTTTTAAGTTGTTCTCTGTAGCATAATTCTGCATTGTTAGAAATGGGGATTTCTGGTTGGCTAAGGCTTGCGCCAAAGCCAGGCAGAAACCACCACTCTAGTCAGGGCAAGGAAGTCACCCGCCAAGATAACCCCTGCTCACCTCCTTGGTAGCTTGGCACGAGCAGTCAGGCTTATCCCGGAGGCAATGTGTAAAGCGTTTGCGCGCGCACCCAGCAACAACACCCAAGGCCCACCACAAAGGAAACTCCACACAAGGTTATATATAAAAGTAGCCTTTGTATTATACCAAATACATTAGATAATAAACACACAATTTACACTGTGCCACTGGCACGAGCGGACTTTACAGGGGATTATATATACATAGGACAGAGCCACATGGTCCACTGTCAGGAATAAGCACTTTTAGAACTAGCATTTTTAGAACATATAAAACTTGTAGCACCAAATAGCAAATGTAGCACACAACCAGTAACCACTGGTAAAAGGTAAGTACCTCCTACGCAATCCTATCCACCTTAGGCATATATCACGCAGGGAACCATGAACTCACTAGTATAACCCATACTAGATAAAACAACCTCCTAAGCATAAACATATGTCTAGAGGTATCAGAACACAGGGTGCGCAAAACATACTACACACAGTACATTTCCTAACACCCAAAAAGCAATAGTACATGAATCATAACAGCACATAAATCATATTAGGGGTCCAGGTTGTGCCACTGCACCAAAACCTAAACATAGCAGCTGCCCACAACTTGCTGGGCAGCTGAGAACAAGAACAGGCCCTAAACGCTGCAGCTGGCTCTAAGTGCTGCGCAGCTGGGGAAGGCTAAAGTAGGGGCGAAGGAGGGCGTCTTACTCCTGAGTCCAAAAAACATGTCTCCTAGAAAGAAAACCTAAAAGTAGCAGCTGCCCTCTACTTGCTGGGCAGCTGTGAATGACAGACTGCGGCATGGGCTCTAACTGGCCCTAGAACAAGACTGCACACGTGGGAGCCTTCTAGGCTCTAGAAATAAACACTTACCCATTGTTGGAGCCCTCTAGGCTCTGAAAACAAATATGCCCCAGTTGGAGCCATCTGGGCTCTGACAATACCTATGGTGCACCCTGGAGTCCTCTAGGCTCTTAAAACAACTGGGGCCTCAGAGCCACGGGTTCTAAATACAGAAATGCCCCCGGGAGCCTCGTGGGCTCTAAAGAAATGCTGCCAACGTGGCGGAGCGGCCCACTGCCAACCGGGGGCACTCTACCTGGTAAATGCCCCCAGGAGCCTTCTAGGCTCTAAATAACAATGCGGGAGAACAACAGGAGAGTGGCCCGCTGACATCCGGGGCCGCTCTACCACTGACTGGGGGCCCACCGAGACGCCTGCACTCACCAGCTGCTCAGGGAGGCGGCGTCTCCCCGGGGCTTCTCCGCTCCTCTTCAAGGGCGGCCGGCGGGGCTCTCTGTCACCAGGGCTCCCTCCTCTGCATGGGAGCCCCGCAACACTGGTGCGGTGTTGCTGGCAGCCCCGGGGCTCTCCCTCACTCCTGGGAGCCTCAGGCCGCGGGACGGCCGGCTTTCTTCCTTCTTCCCGGCGGCGGCCGGTGGGACTTCCCTTCACAACCGGAAGTCCCACCCAGCGTCAGGCACTACGGTGCCTGACTTCCTGTTTCCGCCCCGAGGGCCGTGGCGGTGATTTTCGGGCAGAAAGGTGGGGTGGGCACCCTCGGTACTAAAATAGAACATAGAAGCGGGGTGGGCACCCGCTAAAGAGCACATAAACGGGGTGGGCACACGTACATAAGAATTAAGCAAATAAACTGACATATTGCAGGGTGGGCACCTGCAAGGGGGAAAAAAGGGCAGGAGCGCTTCCCTCGGGAAAAATGCCAGTGCTCTGCCCAGAAATAGAAATAAAGCACTCACGAGGCGCTGGGGGCACAGAAAGCAACAAAGGCCCCAGAAAATGACCCCTACAACAAGGAGGGTCCCAGGAACACAGCCCCCATAGGTGAAGAGGGCAGGAGGGTCCCACAAAGTCCTGGACACCAAAAGCTGGAGCAAGCAGCTCCCAAGAAAAAGGAAAGTCCTCCAGCATCCAAGTCCATCAGCAATCCAGAGGCTGGGCAGGGCCCAGGGAGGCAAGTCTTCCCCTGGGCCCCAGCAGCAGCACGCCCCTGGTAGATTCAAGTCAAGAAACAAGAACATTTAACATGAGGTCACAGCCTCTTTTTATACACCAAATCCCTTTGTCTCTAGGGTGCAGGGTGGAGGAAAACCAGACGCAGCTTGTCCTGGAGCACTTTGTTTTGCTCAGCCCCTCTCCCTATTCACAAGACAGGCTAGGGTCATCAGTCGCACCACAGGTGGCGGAGCCAGTATTGTGGAGGGAAAGCCCAGCCCTATTGAGGTCCCAGGTGCAGCCCCTCCCTGCCATCAACATGCAGATCTCCCCATTCACCACCGGGGCAGACCCATCCTGACTCCTGGAGCCAGCTCCAGCCAATCTCAAACCAGACAGTCAAATTACATTAACTGCACAGACATGCCAACTTCTAGAAGTGGCACTCCCACACTAGACACATGAACGCCGCACACATCCTCGCGCAACATTCATTCTCACTAGTTCGCACATACCAAACTCGAGCTTGCACTCCCCACACATCAGGAACTACCATGGACACATACATTCCCCATGCATTCCTATGGGAGGGCAGGCCAATCTCACAACATGCACTCAGAGAGCGCCCCACCCTACCTCTGCGCCACAGTGCTAAAGTGCGCAAAGACCAGAAATCACTATAATTATCTCAGAGTTCAAATGCAAAAACTTCAGGGGTGAACCTGCCAGGAGGGCCAAGTCCAACACAACCCCCTTCCAGCCAAAACGCAGGGCAGACCAATCACCACTGTGATGGACTTCCCTGCTTTGGGCGATAGAACACGGACGCGGGCCCGCACTGCAGGGACACCTTCCGGTCCTACGTCACGTTGTTCCACAAAACAAACACATACCTAAAAAACATATTCAGGCCCAACTAGGCTACCCCACTGGTAATCCTTAGTTGTCCATGGCTAGGACCAGGCCTAGGCCACCCAGATACCACTGGTCCTTGCCAATCCACAGAGTGGGGGTAGTAACCCCTGGCATACAATAGCCATTCTCCACCCTCCTTCTCAGTGTAGTTCCAAACTACCACTGATCCTTCAACCTAGGGTCCGAACCCTCAGGCTGACCATAGGTCACGGGCAAGAATGCCCCACCCTACCTCTACTTCTGGGGTTGCGCACTCTCCCAGGAGAAGCACCCTCCAGAACACAACTCTCCCACCAGTTCGGGACCTTACTCCCTCAGCAGCAGTGACCGCGGTCAGACCAGCACAAGATGGTGTAGCGAGGTTTTGCACGTTGCGGTGCCCTGCCAGTCGCGGCACAGGCTATGGCTCGCGGACAGCGTCGAGACGGAGTCGGCGAGCGGCAGAGGCTGCGCGGCTCGAGGCAGACGTTGCTCAGTGCGGTGCCTACAGGACACCAGGGTGGTCATGACGGATAGGTCACTGCTCCCTTAACTGGTCTACCACCTGGGATCCAAATTCACCGGATGCATAGGGGTCAGATTCCCTCTGACCCCCTTCCAGAGTTCTGCACCCTCCCAACTGGAGTGGTACCCCTAGAAGACAAACCGGCCAGGACACTGGCTACAGTCAACCTGCCGTCCAGGACAGGCAAACACCTGAACCTGGCTCCCCAACCTAGGGACGCTACCCTTTTGTTAGATGCCTGGAGCACCAGTACTTCTACAAGTTGAAAATAAAGTCTAAGACTTTCTCCTCTCCTTCAGCAGCAAGGCAACCACTGCAGGCCAATCCCCCAGGTCAGGGACAGTACTCCTCCATATAGCTTACCCGGTTCCTTCTCTTCAGGCAGAAGTTCCTTCTTGTAACTTCAGGACACTACTTACAGTTGCCCTTACATCCAGATTCGGAACCACCGGCTACTGGCTCCCCAACCGAGGGACGTACCCTTTGGTCAGATGCCTGGCGCACCAGGACTTCCTTGAGGGTGACACATAACTAATGTGTTGTGTAGCAAGCCTGCCTGTCACTCAGGACAGAAGAGGCATCACCATGGTCACTCTCCGTCGGCACAGCCCTTACGGCTGGCCCCTGACCCACTGGTTCTTCCACTGGGGGGTCTCCCCCTCGCACCCCTCCATCTGGACTACTGCACCCTCCCAACTGGAGCGGTACAGCCAGGCACCAGAACTACTGGAACCCTGCTTACAGATGTTCCACGTTCTCCAGACACTCTGGTAGATCCTCCTCAAGTGACCTATTAGTACAGCCTAGGCCTCGACCTGATGTTCCCTTAAGAAATAATCCAGGCCCTGAGACTGGGTTTCGGGCACCTGGAGACACACAGTCCCACCCACTCCTTCTCCTCTGAGACGGGACGTGAGCCCCTACACCAGGACCTAACTGGGCTACTCTGAACCTCTTCCACCACGCTGGGCTGGAAGACACCTCAGCCACTCCTTTTGGTATCACTCCTACCTCTATGTCTCTCTCTTCACAGAACCTTACCCACTCTAACATACTGTATCTAAACAGACCACAGAAATCGTAAGCAGGCTCCATTTTGGCGGACGTTCTTGCGAAAAGTTTAACACAAGGAAACTAAGTGTATGAGCTAAAACAGTAGTCCACACCAAAGTATTCAGCAAGCTCCCCATCCCAGAGAACTCACACCAATTATTCAGCAAGCTCCCCATCCCTGAGAACTCACACCACTTGTATTCAGCAAGCTCCTTATTTCAGAGTACTCACACCCACGTCCAGTGCAACACACCATTCATCCACACCCCCCCAGACCGGTGAGACAGTTTCTACATCCCCTGATTTCTCAACCTGACCACCACATGACACAGGTACCATTACTCCGGGAACGGGGCGGGGAACACATGCACTGGACACACTTTTGCTGCCACCACTGGATCCCACCCTACTGGTGAATCCAGAAAACTCACACTGCACTTAGGGGATGATCTACCCTCCCGAGCTAGTGACAACAAACTCACAGTGCACAAGAAACACATTTCCAAAGAAATGACATTTAGAACAAACTTAAAACAATAATCCCTTTTCATGTGACTATCTAAAATGCAGAGTTTTGAAGTGAAGCCAGTTGTAGCTGTGGTACTGCGCAAACACAAGTCCTTTTCCCACCGTTGACCACCAATGTTAGCAATGGGGATTTCTGGTTGGCTAAGGCTTGCGCCAAAGCCAGGCAGAAACCACCACTCTAGTCAGGGCAAGGAAGTCACCCACCAAGGTAACGCCTGCTCACCCCCTTGGTAGCTTGGTACGAGCAGTCAGGCTTATCCGGGAGGTAATGTGTAAAGCGTTTGCGCGCGCACCCAGCAACAACACCCAAGGCCCACCACAAAGGAAACTCCACACAAGGTTATATACAAAAATAGCCTTTGTATTATACCAAACACATTAGATAATAAACACACAATTTACACTGTGCCACTGGCACGGGCGGACTTTACAGGGGATTATATTTACATAGGACAGGGCCACATGGACCACTTCTGGAATAAGCACTTTTAGAACTAGCATTTTTAGAACAAATAATACTTGTAGCACCAAATAGCAAATGTAGCACACAACCAGTAACCACTGGTAAAAGGTAGGTACCTCCTACGCAATCCTAACCACCTTAGACATATATCACGTAGGGAACCATGAACTCACTAGTATAACCCATACTAGATAAAACAACCCCCTAAGCATGAACATATGTCTAGAGGTATCAGAACAAAGGGTGCGCAAAACATACTACCCAAAGTACATTTCCTAACACCCAAAAAGCAATAGCACTTGAATCATAACAACACTTAAATCATATTAGGGGTCCAGGTTGCGCCACTGTGCCAAAACCTAAACGTAGCAGCTGCCCATTACTTGCTAGGCAGCTGAAGACAAGAACAGGAGCTAAACGCTGCAGCTGGCACTAAGTGCTGCGCAGCTGGGGAAGGCCAAAGTAGGGGCGAAGGAGGGCGTCTTACTCCTGAGTCCAAAGAACAAGTCCCCTAGAAAGAAAACCTAAACGTAGCAGCTGCCAACTACTTGCTGAGCAGCTGGAATGACTAACTGTGGCATAGGGACTATCTGGCCCTGCGCACGTGGGAGCCTTCTAGGCTCTAGAAATAAACACTTGCCCATCGTTGGAGCCCTCTAGGCTCTGAAAACAAATATGCCCCAGGTTGGAGCCATCTGGGCTCTGACAATACCTATGGTGCACCCTGGAGCCCTCTAGGCTCTTAAAACAACTGGGGCCTCATAGCCACGGGCTCTAAATACAGAAATGTCCCCAGGAGCCTCGTGGGCTCTGTACAAATGCCCCCACATCAGGTGGAGCCTCGTGGGCTCTAAAGAAATGCTGCCAACCGGGGCCGCTCTACCCCGCCAAATGCCCACAGTAGCCTTCTAGGTTCTAAATAACAATGCGGGAGAACAACAGGGGAGCGGCCCGCTGCCATCCGGGACCGTGCTACCACTGAATGGGGGCCCACCGAGATGCCTGCACTCATTGGCTGCTCAGGGAGGCGGCGTCTCCGCGGGGCTTCTCTGCTCCTCTTCAAGGGAGACCGGCGGGGCTCTCTGTCACCGGGGCTCCCTCCACTGCATGGGAGCCCCACAACACTGGTGCGGTGTTGCTGGCGGCTCCAGGGCTCTCCCTCACTCCTGGGAGCCCCGGGCTGTGGGAGGCCATGACTCGGCCGGCTTTTCTTTCTTCTTCCCGGCGGCGGCGGCGGGCGGGACTTCCCTTCACAACCGGCAGTCCCGCCCAGCGTCAGGCACTACGGTGCCTGACTTCCTGTTTCCCCCCGAGGGCTGTGGCGGTGATTTTCGGGCAGAAAGGAAGGGTGGGCACCCTCGGTACTAAAATAGAACATAGAAGCGGGGTGGGCACCCACTAAGGAGCACATAAACGGGGTGGGCACCCGTAAAAAAGAATTAAGCAAATAAACTGGCATAATGCAGGGTGGACAACTGTGAGGGGCACAAAAGGGCAGGAGCGCTTCCCTCGGGGAAAATGCCAGCACTCTGCACAGAAATAGAAATAAAGCGCTCACAAGGCGCTGGGGGCACAGAAAGCACCAAAGGCCCCAGAAAATGACCCCTACAACAAGGAGGGTTCCAGGAACACAGCCCCCGTCGGTGAAGAGGGCAGGAGGGTCCCACAAAGTCCTGGACACCAAAAGCTGGAGCAAGCAGCTCCCAAGAAAAAGGAAAGTCCTCCAGCATCCAAGTCCATCAGCAATCCAGGGGCTGGGCAGGGCCCAGGGAGGCAAGCCTTCCCCTGGGCCCCAGCAGCAGCACGCCCCTGATAGATTCAAGTCAAGAAACAAGAACATTTAACATGAGGTAACAGCCTCTTTTTATACACCAAATCCCTTTGTCTCTAGGGTGCAGGGTGGGTGAAAACCAGACACAGCTGGTTCTGGAGCACTTTGTTTTGCTCAGCCCCTCTCCCTATTCACAAGACAGGCTAGGGTTATCAGTCGCTCCACAGGGGCAGATCTAGCATTGTGGAGGGAAAGCCCAGCCCTATTCAGGTCCCAGGTGCAGCCCCTCCCTGCCATCAACATGCAGATCTCCCCATTCACCACTGGGGCAGACCCATCCTGACTGCTGGAGCCAGGCACACCAGCCAGCTCCAGCCAATCACAAGCCAGACAGTCAAATCACATTAACTGCACAGACATGGCAACTTCTAGAAGGGGCATTTCCACACTAGACACATGAACGCCGCACACATCATCGCGCAGCACTCATTCTCACGAGTTCGCACATACCAAATTCGAGCCTGCACTCCCCACACATCAGGAACTACCATAGACACATACATTCCCCATGCATTCCTATGGGAGGGCAGGCCAATCTCACAACATGCACTCAGAGAGCGCACGCACTTTACACTATGCCACAGTGCTAAAGTGCGCAAAGACCAGAAATCACTATAATTATCTCAGAGTTCAAATGCAAAAAGTTCAGGGGTGAACCTGCCAGAAGGGCCAAGTCCAACATGCATTACGGTGAGTAAATGTTGGAGACCGACATAGGTATGGCTGAGCAGCACTACATCATCGGCGTACATAAGATTGGTCAATATTTTTCCTCCTAGCCTAAGTGCATGTGAGTTACAGGTGTACAGAGCTTGCAGAAGGTCAGCCATGAATGGGTTTAACAGGGTGGGTGCAAGCACACAGCCCTGCTTCAAATCTTTGGTTTTATGGACTTTTGACGAGAGGTGAGTCTTGCTGCCCAGTTTCACCTGAACCCAGATGTCTGCGTGGAGAAGTGACAAGGTATTTAGAATGACCTGTGGGATTCCCCACTACGCCAGCTTCCCCCACAGTATGCCCCTCTCCACGTTATCAAGTCAATGAAGCATAGATGTAGTGTGAGGTTTGCAGTCTTGGCTGCATTGATGAGTAGGGAGATTGCAAGGATATTTGTTGTTGTACCTGCCATTTTGCGAAAGCCTGTCTGGTTTAACGGTATTATCTCATTTTCCTCTGCCCAGGCTGAGATCCTCTAAGACAGTGCCTGCAAACAATTTTTCTTCATTGTCGATCAGTGCTACCACATGGTAGATGCTCGGCTGGGCCTTGTCACCTTTCTTGTGAATCAGAACGATTGTCGAGCATGTCCATGATTCTGGTAGTCTGCTTAATAGCCTAACTTCCATGAAAAGAGGTTGCAGGATGTCTGCCCATTCAGCTGCATTAGCTTTGAACAGTGCCGGTGGTATTCCATTCGGTCCCGGAGCCCCTTCTTTTCTTCCTTTTGCAATCTGCTTTTTTATTAAGAGTCGCTGGCCTCACAGGCTGCTATGACGTCTGTGTTTGGCGTGTTCTGCACTGGCCCCTCATTGTGGCCCGCTCCCAAGTGGTCTTGTTTTGTGGCCCACTCCCGAGTGGTCTTCTTATGTTGGTGTCCATTATGCTGGCGCCTCCCATGTGGTCATTAAAATGCTTAGTGAAAAATTCAACCCAGATTTATTCTGAAATATGTGACGATATTCCCTCGCGGTGAGGATGAATTATACTGTTCACTGTTTTCCACAAGCGGGCGCTATTATTAAGGTTTAGGTCATGGAGAAATGTTGCCCAAATTTCATTTTATTGCTCATTATTAATTTCCCATTTCAGTTTTGTGAGTGAGATCCTTCAATTCCTCAAAAGTGAACGGGTTCTTGTAGCCCCTGGCTGTCTTTTCAACTTACTTAACCCCTTCCCTGCTACACCTTTTCTCCCCTGAGCTAAGCGTTTTTTGGGCTATTTGGGGTAGTGGGCGATTAGGCCCCTGTAACTTTTTGACCACATAAAGTATCCATGCCAAATTTGCGTCCTTTTCTTACTCCATCATGAGGATTCTAAAGGTATCCAGGGTTTGTGGATTCCCCCTGGAAGGGACCCAGAAATTAGCCAAAATACAGCTAAATTTTGTTTTTTGGGGAAAAATGGGAAAAAAGGGCTCCAAATAAAAGCGTGTGGGTTTTTCCCTGCAAATGGTATCAAAAAGGGTTTTTGGGGCTGAAATCACAATTTTCCCAGCTTTTAGGGAATGACAGACTTTTGTCAGAAAACCAACATTTTTAACACAGTTTTGGCATTTTTCTGGGACACAGCCTATTTTTGCTATTTGTTGTGCTTTCAACCTCATTCCAGTTAATGGTAGAAATGGGTATGAAAGCAATAATGGATCCTGGTAAGCTATACATTTTAATAAAGTACACAAAATTCAAAATTCAGCAAGAGGTCATTTGTGTAGGTCCATCAAGGTTTCTTTATAGAAACTAACAGTTAAATATAGGAAAAACTGAAAATTATTTGAAAAAAACAGCCTTTTGTGTCAACATTTTCACCTGTAACTTCTTCTAATTATGACAGCTCTTTGAAAGCAATATACCGTTTCATACGCTGGACCTTACTGGCTGTGGGGATATATAGGACTTGTAGGTTCACCAAGAACCCGATGAATCCAGAGTCAAAAACTGAGCATCAATTTGCAATGGCTTTTTTTTAATGTACTCGGTACGTAGCAATTATTGTGGGAAAATGTATGCGTGGAAAAATCGGTATGAAAGACACCTATGTATTTCTGAAGTGGGAACAAATTATAGAGTATAGAAACAGTAGATATTTGCACATTTTCGCAATTGGGAATACTCATACTAGCATGAGAATTATCTGTCATTTTTCAAAATGGCTTCTTTTTTCACAATGTCTTTCATTTGGAAGGCACAAATGCATCAAAAATCAATAGGTAATAACATTTTCTTTACAAATCTGATTTACCTGAAAACTCCCAATAAAAATGGTACCTCAATTGTGTGGGTAGGCATAGTGCTCACGACAGGAAACGGCCCAAAACCCAACTTGAACACACCACATTTAAACAATGAAAAATTATCCTTTTTTTCAAAGTGCCTAGTTGTAGTTTTTCTAACCCTAGCTCTGCCGGCACCTAGGGAAATCTAGCAAACCTATACATTTTTAAAAACTAGACACCCAGGGAAATTCAGGATAGGGTGACTTGACTGCCTCGCACCAGGTTCTGTTACCCAGAATCCCTTGCAAACCTAAACAATTATCCAAAAAAACACATTTTCCCCTCATTTCTGTGGTGGAAAGTTCTGGAATCTGCGTGGATCCACAAATTCCCACCCACCCCGCATTCCCCAAAGTTCTTCTGAGAAAAATGGTACCTCACTTGTATGGGTCGGCCTAGTGCCCGCGACAGAAAATGGCGCAAAACGCAATGTGGACACACCTCCATTTCGCAGTGAAAAATTACCCTTTTTTGGCAAAGTGCCTAGCTGTAGTTTTTGAACCATAGCTCTGCCGGTACCTAGGGAAACGTAGCAAAACTATACATTTTTGAAAACTAGACACTCAGGGAAATCCAGGATGGGGAGACTTGACTACCTTCCACCAGGTTCTGTTACCCAGAATCCCTTGCAAACCTAAACAATTGTAAAAAGAAACACATTTTCCCCACATTTCTGTAGTGGAAAGTTCTGGAATCTGAGTGGATCCACGAATTTCCACACACCATTCGTTCCCCAAACTCTTTCGAGAAAAATGGTATCTCACTTGTGTGGGTCGTTCTAGTTCCTACCACAGGAAACGGCAGAAAACGCAACGTGGACACACCTCAATTTCGCAGTGAAAAATGACCCTTTTTTGGCAAAGTGCCTAGCTGTAGTTTTTGGACCCTAGCTCTGCTGACACCTAGGGAAACCTTGCAAACCTATACATTTTTTACAAATAGACACCCAGGGAAATCCAGGATGAGTGACTTGACTGCCTCCCACCAGGTTCTGTTACCCAGAATCCCTTGCTAACCTAAAAAATTGTCAAAAAATCAACATTTTCCCCACATTTCTGTGGTGGAAAGTTCTGGAATCTGCGTGGATCCACGCATTTCCACCCAGCCCACATTCCCCAAAGTCTTTCAAGAAAAATGGTACCTCACTTGTGTGGATCTGCCTAGTGCCTGTGACAGGAAACAGCGCAAAACACAACGTGGACACACCTCAATTTCGCATTAAGAAATGACCCTTTTTTGGCAATGTGCCTAGCTGTAGTTTTTTAACCATAGCTCTGCCGGCACCTAGGGAAACCTAGCAAACTTATACATTTTTGAAAACTAGACACCCACCGGAATCCAGGATTGGGTGACTTGACTGCCTCCCACCAGGTTCTGTCACCCAGAATCCCTTGCAAACCTAAAAATATTTCCAAAAAATCACATTTTCCCCACATTTCTGTGGTGGAAATTCTGGAATCTGCGTGGATCCACAACTTTCCACTCCGCTTCCCCAACAGTCTTCCGAGAAAAGTGGTACCTCACTTGTGTGGGTCGGTCCAGTGCCTGCAACAGGAAATGGCGCAAAACGCAACGTGGACACACCTCAATTTCATAGTAAAAAATGACAATTTTTTGGCAAAGTGCCTAGCTGTAGTTTTAGAACCATAGCTGTGCCGGCACCTAGGGAAACCTAGCAAACCTATCCATTTTTGGAAAATAGACACCATGGGGAATCCAGGATGGGGTGACTTGACTGCCTCATTGGACTCCCCCGGGTGTCTAGTTTTCAGAAAAGTTTGGGTTTGGTACTTTTCCAAGATGGCCGCCGAGCCCGGGGTCAAAATCTCGGTTGCCCTCCCCAAACCAGGTAGTTTTGCTATAGGTAATTTAGAAGTCTCCACAGTATGATTTGGGCCATTTCCTGTTGCAGCCACTATGCCTACACACGCAAGTGAGGTACCATTTTTATCGGGGGACCTAGGGGAACATTGGGTGGAAAGGAAATTTGTGGAGCCACGCATATTCCAGAACTTTCCCACACAGAAATGTGAGAAAAATAGTGAATTTTTAAGCTAAATTTGAGGTTTGCAGGGTGTTCTGGGTAGGAGAATGATAGAGGACCCACGCAAGTGATACCTCGCTGGACTCTCCCAGGTGTCTAGTTTCCAGCAATGTGTGGGTTAGGTAGGTTTCCCTAGATGGCCGCCGAGCTCCTGACCAAAAACTCATGGGACCCCCTTACAAAACTGGGTTGGTTTATGATAGGTAATTTTGATGTTGCCTCAGTAGATTTTGGGCCCTTGCCTGTCGCGGGTCCTTGACCCACCCACACAAGTGAGGTACCATTTTTATCAAGAGACCTGGGTGGGAGGACATTTGTGGATCTACGCAGATTCCAGAACTTTACCTCACAGAAATGTGATAAAAAAAGTTGATTTTTCAGCGAAATTTGTGGTTTGCAGGTGATTCTGGGTAGGAGAATGATGGGGGACCCATGCAAGCCATACCCCGATGGATAAAATGTGTGCCTTCATCACAAAGATCTATATACTCAAAAACTATACAGTTCACTTACAAGATACAGCTGCACTCACCAGTACCTATTCTGCAAAGACTCAGCAAAAATCAACAATATCCCATTAGAAAGAGAAAAATACACATCAAGCACAAATGCAAAAAAAGTTTTAGACACAAAAAACAGAAGCCAAACATACTGGTATTATTACACAATTTGCAAAAAACACATTCATGCAGAAAAATGAAACTCCTTTACATTGTACAAAAAAAGTCTCTTACCAAACACATGCAACTACACAAACAGCAGAACCGCCAGTAACGAAATAGCAACCTGCAACAGTCTAAATAGCAAAAGCCTTGAACTAGAACAAAAAGGGAGAAATAAAGCCTTACAATTACAATTCACAAGAAATAAAAACAATTCACTAAATGGGGGCAGAAAGGCCAAATAAACGGGCTGATGCGCTCCCACGGGGGGTGGGGGGGGGCAGAATACACATAAAAAAATATATGTGCCCTGGAAGCGACCAATTAATGTATTTTTAAATCACAGGCACTAGTGGGCTTTTTTGCCCCCCCCCCAGGCCAGAAACGCCAAAAAATATAGGTGATCTTTCCCCGCGGGGAGGCTGAAAAGTGTTAAAAATGATTTAGGCCCATAAGGAAGCGACCCTTGACCGAGGGGTCACTTCCATTTGAAATGTAAAACACTCCCTGGCGTCTAGTGGGGTTTTCACACTCCCTGGGGGCAGAAAGACCAATTAAACAAACCGACCTGCCCCCAGGGGTGGCAGAATATACTTTAACAAAGAATATGGCCCCTGGAAGCAACCCTTACCCAAGGGGTCGCTTCCAATTAAAAAATAACAAATTCCCTGGCTCTAGTGCGCTTTTCTTGCCCCCCGGCGCCAGAAACAACCACAAAATCAGGCTATCTGCCCCCGGGGGGGGGGCAGAATATAATTTTAATAATAAATAAATCTGGCGCCTGGAAGTGACCCTTGCCCAAGGGGTCGCTTCCATTTAAAAATAAATAAATTCCTTGGTGTCTAGTGGGGTTTTCTGCCCCCTACAGGGCAGAAAGGGCAATTAAAAAAAAATGAATATACTTTGAAAATCATTTGGAAGCGACCCTTGCCCAAAGGGTCGCTTGTTGCTTCCGCTTTAAAAAAATAAACAATTCCCTGGCTCTAGTGGGCTTTTCTGCCCCCCTGGGTCCAGAAACAGCCAAAATAGGGCTGATCTGTCCCCAGGGGGGCAGGAAAGTCTGAAATCAAATGTCCCCATAGGAAGCGACCCTTGCCCAAGGGGTCCCTTCCTTTACACAGAAAGGGACATCCCTGGTGTCTAGTGGGGGTATTCCTGGTGCACGATCGCGACGCTGTGCGCAATCGTACACCAGGATTGCCCTGCATTGAGACATCAGGGGAGAGGATACACGGTTTCCTCTCCCCTGATGCCTCAAGGCATCCTAATTTGGCCCCTTGCCCCACTGGAGCAACAAAAACTCACTCTTCCGCTGGATTCGCTGGAAAGAAATGATTTCCAGCGCGTCCAGCGCTTCCTGATGACGTCGGTGTACGCTGAGCGTGCTGGCGTCATGGGGAAGTGTGTGGGGGTCGGGGTGTCTGCAGAAACTCTTCCGCTACCATTCCCCTCTGTGGTGCCAAGATCGATGCCCCAGGGGGGAGCGCCAGAGCTTCCCCCAGGGGCTGTGCTTCTGACGGAGCGGTTCAGTCATAAGCACAGCCCAACCGATGCTCATGACAGAACCGTTCATGACAGAGTGTAGGTCCCTCATACAGCACCCAGCTCTTCTTCCTGGCAGAATACCCTCATCCAGAAGTGTTCTTATTTTGGAGTGCCAGGGGTCCTCTACATATACCCCTTCTGTCTTTGACATAGGGAACATCAAAGGGAAGTCTTCGTATTGCACAAGGCCCTGCCTTTTCCGGATCTGCCGCCAGACACACTACAGGGGGTGGAGACAGATTTGTATGAGGACAGGCACAGCCCTATTCAGGTGTCAGTGATTACTCCACCCACCACTCTAGCTCAGGACGGCCAATCAGCCTGGTGATGAACCATCAGGACATGCAAGACACACCTCAGCTACCTTTGTGTGACTGTCTAGAGTGAATGCCCAATAGCCCAACTGTCAGCCAACCCAGACGTGTATTCTACAGACAGGCATAGACACAGAATGGTTAAGCAAGAAAATGCCCACTTTCTACAAGTGGCATGTTCAAACTTACATTTTAAAAACCAACTTTACCAAAAGATTTATTTTTAAATTGTGAGCTCTGGGACCACAAACTCCAAATCTCTGTCTGATCTCATTGGAAAATTACACTTAAATGATATTTCATTGTGTTAGATTTGGGGTCTCTAGTTGGCACAGGTAGGTACTTGTGACAAATAGGGACCCTTGCCTCTAGTCAGGATAAGGGGATTACATTCCTAAATAACCCCTGCTCACCCCCTTGATAGCTTGGCACGAGCAGACAGGCTTATCTCAGAGGCAGTGTGTAAAGCATTTGTGACCACATACAGTAACCCAGTGACAACAATACAGATGGACACCACACCAGGTTTTATATCAAACATAAGTACACTTTATATAGATTTACCACAAGACCATAAACAACAAAAAAACACAATACTGTTTCTTTAAGATGGTAGTTTTAGCTTAGTTCAGTTCAGTTCTTAAGATGCGACACTTTGCGTCCTTACGATGCGTTGTGCTTCCACAACAAGCAATGTCGTAGCGAGGGTAACGCGGCAAAGTTCCAGTGCATGGAAATAAAGACGTGAAGATCTTCCAGATGCGGCACGCTTCTCCGGGGATGCGAGAATTTCTCGGTTCGATGCGTGGACTGCAGCAGCAACACCCTTGTTTAGAAATGCGACGGCAACAGCTTCAGCTGCGACACTCTTCTCCCACATTTACGTAAAGCTTCCGCACAGTGTGACAACTACAGCGGCGACATCCTTGTTCAGAAATGCGACGGCAGCAGCTCTGACGGCAGCGCGCTTCTCAGGGATACGAGGCACCTTCCTCGATGCGGTGCAATGTGACAGTTCCAGCGGCGACACCCTTGTTCAAAAGTGCGACGGCAAGCAGCAGCGACACACCTCCTCTTTGTTGCGAGACGCTTCTCTCGTTGCGGTGCAGTGCGACAACTCCAGCGGCGACACCCTTGTTCAGAAGTGCGACCGCAGCAGCAGTGACGGCGACAGGCTTCCTCTTTGTTGTGTCGCGCTTCCATCTCCTTGCGACACACAGTTCCTCAGAAGGTCCAAAACAGCAGCAGGCACTTCCAAAAGAACTCTGGTTAGCTGGGGGTTGAAGTCTGTTGTCCCTGAGACTTCAGCAGGAGGCAAGCTCTTTTCCAAGCCCCTGGAGATCCTTCACAAGTTGAAATGCAAAGTACAAAAAGTTCCTTTCTCCTCTCTTTGGCAGTAAGGCAACCACTGCAGTCCAATCTCCTAAGCAGCACTTCAGCTTAGGAATAGTCACTCCTCAGTTTCTTTAGGTTCCTCTCCTCAGCAGAGGTTTCTTCTTGTTTGTCCCAAAGTGAGCTAAATTCTTGGGATCAGGGTCCCAATACTTATACCCCGAAATCCTTTGTCCTCTGAGGGCAGAGGGGCCTTTGCCAAGTCCAAACCAGTTCTGGAGCACTCTGTTTACATGACTCCTTCTTTCCTATCAGCAGGGTAGAAACATCAGACACCACACAGGAGGTGGAGCCAGCATTGTGGAGGGAAAGCACAGCCCTGGAGCACTTTGTTGACATGATTCTTTCTCTCCTTTCACAGTGCAGGACAGAGACATCAGACGCACCACAGGGGGTGGAGCCAGCACTGTGGGAGGTGGGCACAGTCCTATTCAGGTCCCAGGTGCAACTCCTCCCTCCAATCTAGATGCAGATCTCTATATTCACCACTGGGCTGACTCATTCTGTCTCCTGGAATACCCCAGCCCTGTCACTCAAACTCCAGACAAGGAATACACAACCTAGCAGAGGCAGGTTTTGGATGGTTAGACAAGAAAATACCTGCTTTCTAAAAGAGGTATTTTCAAACGCAGGGGGGTCGATTCCGATCAGGTAAAATCCCCCACGATTCGCTGTACGGAGCGTGTTTCCCATACGAGTCGTACACCTACAACGTCCCCGTACGTACAATGAAGTACAATCCTAACCCAAAGCATATCTACATACGAAATGTACCAAACACCATACGAGACAAATATACATACGATTCATATCCGGGTCACGCAGTATGCGCGTACGTACGTAAACAGCCAGCAGTTTCCGGACCAGCAAGTATGATCCGTGTTGACGACACTCCGTACGACCCTTCTGCTACGGGAGTTGAAAACAGCCGTAAAAGGAGAGTCCGGCCCGAACCGCACCCCGGTACGCGACAGACACGTCATGAACACCCTCGACCGTGTCATCCCAGTCCTGTACGCCTACGACCTGGCGCATAGAAACCGACGACGGCGCACATGGTGAGTACAACGTACCTCAACAACGGAAGTGTACTTGTACGGTGCGTCACACGCTCGTGTATAGCATCATTGCAGTAGTGATAAGAGCCACACAGACGTCATTAATGTTGGGGTACGGAGCGTCACACGCTCACGTACAGCATGATTGCTTTAGTGATAAGAGCCGCACAGACATCATTAATGTTGGGGTACGTGCGTCACACACTCGCGTATGGCACCAGTGCAATACTGACACGAGTCGCACAGACGTCAATATTGTTGGGGTACGGTGTGTAACATCTGAGTGTGTGGTCGATAGGACTCCCAGCAGTGCCCAGATATAGGAGGGGTGGGTGGATATGACTCCCAGCAGTGCCCAGACATAAGAGGGGTGGGTGTAGAGGACTCCCAGCAGTGCCAGACATAGGAGGGGTGGCTGGATATGACTCCCAGCAGTGCCCAGACATAGGAGGGGTGTGTGGATATGACTCCCAGCAGTGCCCAGACATAGGAGGGATGGGGGATATTACTCCCGGCAGTGCACAGACATAGGAGGGGTGGGTGTAGAGGACTCTCAGCAGTGCCCAGACATGGGAGGGGTGGGTGGATATGACTCCCAGCAGTGCCCAGACATAGGAGGGGTGTGTAGATATGACTCCCAGCAGTGCCCAGACATAGGAGGGGTGGTTGCAGAGGACTCCCAGCAGTGTCCAGACATAAGAGGGGTGGGTGTAGAGGACTCCCAGCAGTGCCCAGACGTAGGAGGGGTGGGTGGATATGACTCCCAGCAGTGCCCAGACATAAGAGGGGTTGGTGTAGAGGACTCCCAGCAGGGCACAGTTATAGGGGGGGCATTGTCATCATCATACCACAACTACCCGGGGGTATGTTTACATCCCTAACCTGTGAGAGTCCTGATAGTGCCATAGCAAGACATCACTTACAGCAGTGTCACACTACACGGATGATAGATTTCTGTCACACACAGCGTGACACACCACATGTGGGTGTGATGTCAGATCCCACATGCATATCCACCCATGGAGGTTGCAGGCAACCTACACACCCTACCATCATGACACAATAGTGTATAGTCATGTAACAACCCAACAAACAAAGACAGCAAAAGGGAACACACACTGTCATGTACATCCCTGGGTTGATATGGATGTCCAGGTGCTGGTCAGACCACCAACATGTGCTTGCTCATGGAAGGAATACGGTTGAAAGACCTATGCAGATACAATGCACAACATTGTAATTCATGTACACAAATACCCTGCAGAACCAATACAAACATAAGGGTAAGGCTGTGATTATACATCTGCATATTGGGAAAAAGGGTGAATGTGTCCATGAAGGCATTTCTACACACTCTAAATACAAGTACAGTGAGTTGCATGGATGGCACACAGTCATGATCAGAAGTTATCTGTGACCAGGCAAGGCCATTGTTGAGGGAACATTCAACAACATAGGGAATATGCACACATGTCAGCACAACCATTGTGCAACTGTCTGTAGTGAACTTCTCATTGTATAACGGAGGAATGGACACTCCTTGGGACAATGTCTGTAGGCAAACTGAACACACACAACAAAGATTAATTGCTGCAATTTTGTGATGGCACATAGATACCATGGTCCACCTCATTAACATAATAAAATATTAATTTATCACAATCTCAAAACATTACCATGACATCAATTCCTAGGCACACATCACCTAAAGCAAGTACCTGAAATGCAATAGTTTTTAATGAAAAATAAAATGCTTTATTCAGCTCCAAAGTAAAAGTAATTTAAAAATTAGTCCTGTCTCAAACAAGGCCACTGGCCAGTCCATTTTCAAGTCTGTTTGGGGGACCTTGTGGAGGTTGTCGACCCCAAACTTGCCTGCACATTCTGGAGCTAAAGGCGGGTTGACCCATGGGGGCATCATCAGGGTCAGGGCCTGGTACCGCAGGGACAGTTGAGGCAAGGGTAGGTGTTGTGGGTGCAGGGGGGGGAGGAATCCTCCTCAGTGGCTTGTGCAGTGCCAAAGGTGGAAATAAATTCAGCGCTGCACACTGCTGCCAGTTCCGCCAGACCACCACCTGCACCCGGGGACACAATGGGAGTGGAGGTAGAGGGCTGTGAGTCAGGCGTACTGTCTCTGTGGCTGCGTGTCTGCCTTCTGACCTCTGGCCAGTGGGAGTGCCTGCATCCCTCTGAGATTGTGTGCTAGGAGATCTGCGCTTACACTTGTAGTGATGGTGGTGTGCTGGTTGTGGGTGTTGGCGTGCGTGATCTTGTGCATCGGCGTGTGCTTGGGACAGGTATGGGAGAGGGGGGGGTGGATGGGCCAGAAGGAGGGGGGGTCTGACCGCTGCAGGAGTGAAACTGCTGCCGTCAGTGAGGAGTCCATGGGCGCTAGTATCCGACGTTGGTCAGACATCGCAGCTGACATGCCCTCCATGAATGACAACAACTGTGTCAGAATAGCAGTGTGGCCATGGAGGACAGTCAGCATTGATGTCTGACCAACATGAATCTGCCGGAGTAGGTCCACAGACTTGGCACTGAGGGCAGCAGGGGACACAGGGGCAAGGGCTGCGGTGCCAGGGACTAAGAAGACATGGGGGCAGCACGAACAGAAGGGACGGGAGCAACTGGGAGGGTGGAGATGGTTCTGGAGGAGGTGGGGACAGACACAGTGATGGTAGATGCTGTTGCCGCATACTCCCCCTCCTCCTGGGAGTCAGAAGCTGATCCGTCCGCATGGTAAGAGATGTCACATTCCAAATTTCCGGTCATCTGACTCCCCTCACCCTCCGTGCCACTAGCTCCCTCCAACTCCTCTGCGCTGGTGGCACTGCAGCTGGGTCCCTCCTCCTGGTCCATGCTGATGTCTCCTCCTGTGTCGGTTGATGATGCTGTGGGCAAGGAGAAGAAACAAAAATGCATCAATCACCTGTACACATCTGACACATGAGCACAAAATCAGTAGGTCACACTGCAAATCATGGCAGGTATCATGAGTAATAGCCAGATAGCTCAGCACAGAATTGATACTAGTACTGCCCAGTTGGTATCGACACAATTCTACTTGGACACAAGGTTCCAAATAACAGACCAGGCCACAACTTGAATGAGAGTCACACGGAGTAGCTTCTGTATGTTTACAGGAGAGCAGATCTATACAATGAAGTGATGCCACCTCAAGTTCACAAAGAAATAAACAGTTGTGTTGCCCCTCAGGGCAAATTAGCACACCTCACTCACCAAGGTGACACCACACTCTGAGCCCTGTAAGTACATTTTGGTGAAAACTAATGTCACAAATTGTTGGCATCTTGGGACTCACCATACTTCACACATTCAACATGCATTGCATGTGTAAATTTGCCATCTTGTGAACATAACACGTAGGTGCCTGCATGAAAGATCTCTCACAAGGAAATGCACACCAAAAACATAGACACATTCATTGAAACAGCTGACACACTTTTCAATGAAACACTGTCACAAACAAATGGCGTGGACCATGTAGCGTATACATGCTCCAACGGAGGTCTTGATGGCTTGACACGCATTAGTCTGTGCAATTGACAACAAAGGACTCTCAAGCACTCCAGAACACTGAGTGGACATGTCTATGGAAATCAAGGCACACCATCAATCACGAACACTGGCCTCCTCCAAAAGCTGCCTGCTAATCCAAAGCATTGCAAATGTTGTTTGGCGTGCACTACCGTGTGAAACAACTATAATGCAGACACATAAGTGTTACCTACAACATTTGTCATATGAACACATTCAAAACATGAACAACTCTTAACAAGTGTTGGGAGTGCCAAGGTACATACCTCAATGTGAGACAACTTCAAATGTGTCACTCCTCACAGGGGCATCTATCACCAGATCACACAGTTGCTTCCACATAAGACCCACTGGATGTCATGTAAAGTGGCCCACATGTCCCAAATCAGGACAATATGTAAGCTAATGTGCCTGCAATTGTGTAGTCCAAAACCATTGCTGCATCGTGGACACACCCTTATCCACATGCTAAATGTCAACACCGTAGTGTGCACACCAAGACAAAACATTGTTGCACCAGAAATACATACATGTGGCTAAAATATTGAGTCACAATCATCTCTGGAAGCAAATGACAAAGCCTGTAAAGTCCCAAATGAGAGCACTGTACACCATCACAGGGGAAGTGCCTAGTTAAAAATTCCAACACACAATTTACATCCACAGGTCAAAACTGCCAAGGGCCAAACAGGCAGGCCCATTACACCACTAAAGCACAACACCCACAGCACTCAATCAATGTGATTGATACAGCCAAAGAAGTGAGAACTCAGAATCAGGGTAACATAAACAGTGCAGCAACTTCACAAAAGTACACCAAGTACACTCATGGGGCTGGCAATACATATTAGTCACAACCAAACAAGAACAGATTGTTCTGAATAGGCACACTGGCACTGGCCAGTGTGAACATGCACAAGCCAAATCTTGTATCCATGGCCAGTGTGCACATGTATCAGACACATGATAAATGCAAACTATGCAAGGCACCAATCCCACAGACGCTGACCCATCCTGAACACACATAGAATGGGCACAGTATTGGATGACACACATGATTTGGATACCAGGGAGTCTCAGGGGACTGTAGTGGGCACACAGATCCATGGGTCTAGAAATTGCTGACTGTCTCAGGATTATCCGTCATGACAATATGCATATCTGAATGATGTCTGAGAATGCAACATGGGTCATGCCTGCTGCAAGTGTGTGCATTTTAAACCGCACACTCCTATGTTGAGACTCAACATCAGTGCAAACACATGTGAAGTCCAAACACAGTGCACAGGTCATGGCACAGGCAAGGTACCAACACATGTCACAGACGTCCCTCACACATGATGCGCTAAGCAATGTGTAGTCTAATTACCTTGCACCCTACAGGAACATGTGCAAATGTAAAAACACACACACCAGGGGACACCTGTGGAGGAGGGGAAGGGATGTAAAAGAGCACCAGCTGAATATGGGGAAGTGAAAATACAATGCACAAATAGCCTGTCTGACCACACACCCAAACTGTGGGATTGTTCCCAGGAATTAGAGCACCTCAAGTAGCAGCTGACACACAACACTACAAACAGCCATGCACCTACCCCCTCCTTGCTGCTGTCCCTCCTACAACTGCCTATGGAGGTCTGGAAAGACCACTGCCAGGACCCGGAGCATCTGGGGGTGAGGTGGTGGCTTCCACCATGCCGGTGTGGGGCTTCCATCTTCAGCTGGACCCGGGCGATACACTGGGTCCAGCACCGGATGTCTTGCCACCTCTTCCTGATGTTCCTCAGCAGCCGGCGATGGCCCCCACACTCCTGACAGCCCTGACGATCTCCATCCATATCTCTCCCTTCTCATAGGCAGATACCTGTCAGGAAGACCAAGTGAAACAACATTAGTACACCTGCTTCATGTCCCAGAGACACACACTTACACACCATTAATAATGTGAATAGGGCATAGGATGCTGACAGGACTTGCAATATTGTCCACGTGAATTAGGCATATGGGCAAACCCCAACACACCACATGCCTTTGAAAGGCAACATATGGCATAAGGGGTTCAACACACTCACTGATCATGGCACACTATGTACAACACATGCAACTGCAGGTTGTGGGACAGCACGTGACAACCTGTCACGTATCCTACTCCACTTAAGAACCCTCAGCAGACCAGACAGACACACCCTGGCACAGATCGCTCGCTTGTCAGTGTCAACAGTGTATAAAACCTTCATTTTACACATGTCCCACTTGACAAAGAGGTGCCACAGGTGTTGTGCTAACTGTGCAAGTCAGGCACACAACATAGCATACTTGTCATATCAGATGGCTACAGCTGCTGCATACGCCATGCAGCTGTGGTGCAAAACATCACAAACACACTTAGCCTGGTGACAAGGAACATTCACACTCTTCAATGTCCGTGAGTTCAAACACAGCATTTGTACAACATCACCACAGGTCCCCAAACAACATAAACATCAGTGAGTACATTCAGATGTCACTCTGGGGTGAACACTAATACAGCTCATTGAATTATGGCTAAAATGTGTGGCACAGCAGAATGTGTAAATCAGTATGCATTGAATGTCACAGTTAGCATAATGCAAGTAAGGAGAAAACACACTTTAACTACAACATGCTCTGCATGGGAGACAGCACAATGTACACACCCGGCGTTCACTGCCAAACCACATTGCATGTCTGTTCCACAAATACACAATGGCCGTAGTGACACTCACACAACAGGTGCACAGTCAAGGCAAGTGTAGTCATCACTCACCTGCTCCCCTGGTCTCTCATACAGCTTGCTGTCATTTGGTAGGAGGGCATCCAGCACGGCCTGGTTCTCCTCCCCACTGTATGCAGATGCCCTCTCCATGGCAGTACAAAAGGGGGTGGTGATGGACAGAGCATCTGAACCAATCACACACTCACACCCAGTCAAAAGATCTGGGTTTGATCCATCACCGTTCTTTAGCCCACTCTGCCACCCCAGTTCAGACATGGCTATATGCAAATCAGTCTGACCCTGTGCCTCATGGGAACAGTCCCGCCTGAACTGCCAAGCCATGCCTTCCCTGGACCGGAAACAAGCTTCCGAGGACCGGTTTCAGGCATTACAGCCGTCTTCAGCCCGGCTTGCTTGAATCCAGTGGCAAGGTGAGCAAGGGACTCACATCTGAGCATACCCTGCCACACTTATGGCGGCCAAAGCGGTACAAAAGGGGGTGGTGATGGACGGAGCATCTGAACCAATCACACACTCACACCCAGTCAAAAGATCTGTGTTTCATCCATCACCGTTTGTTAGAAAGGCGATCCCGGGGAGGTAGAAGATGTCTGACTGACCACCCCTAGGTCCACCCCTCCGTCGAGAAGTAGCCGAGCGTTATCGAGAGGCCTCCTGGGTGAGGGTCCTCTCCTAGGATCGTACAGCAGGGTAACCACAACACTACAAACGGACACCACACAAGAGGTTAAGTTCTTAGGCTTTATCAAGAATAAAGGTTGCTGGGTCTCAGCGGTATATACAGGTAGATCGAGGGATCTGTAGAGTCTCGTGAAAGGGACAGGGTAGCGGGACAGTCTCGGTATGGATACAGGAAGGGATACCCTGCGCACAGCTCTCAATCCTCGAGCCGGGGGTTCCGAGAGGTCGAGCCGCGGCAGCGCCAGCAGGACTCGACAGGTGGTCTTAACGGAGAGGAGGCCGCGGCAGCGCCAGCAGGCTCTCCAGATGGTTCAGCCGCGGCAGCGCCAGCAGGCTCTCAAGATAGTTCAGCCGCGGCAGCGCCAGCAGGCTCTCAAGATGTTTCAGCCGCGGCAGCGCCAGCAGGCTCTCAAGATAGTTCAGCCGCAGCAGCGCCAGCAGGCTCTCAGGTGGTTCAGCCGCGGCAGCGCCAGCAGGCTCTCAAGATGGTTCAGCCGCGGCAGCGCCAGCAGGCTCTCAGGTGGTTCAGCCGCGGCAGCACCAGCAGGCTCCTAGGATGGTACAGCAAAGGTGGGCCGCGGTAGCGCCAGCAGGCTCTCAGGGTCTCTTCAGGTTACAGGCAATGAGTTCTTCTGGTGTCGGCCGTGACAGCGTCAGCAGGGCTTCCAGTCCAGGATACAACTGGCGTCCTACTCCGGGGCTGGCCCAGATATAGGACTGGAGTCCTTTGATGTCCGGACCCTCGCGCCTGGGGGTCAGAGGGGCCGGGATGATGGTGTCCAGACTCCCAGCAGGGGGGTGGAACCAGCGCCCAGGGAGGCCGGAGGGCGATCGAAACCAGGCGTCCGGAGACGGCTGGAGGGCCATCGAAACTCCCTTTTCTCCGGGATCTGTCGAGTGGCCACTCGACCACCTGGGTGGATCTTGGTGCCTCAATGTCTGGGCTTCGCTGGACCTGGGCCGGGGCCGAGGCCACGTGGTCAGGACGTGGTGGGCCCAAGATGGAGTCGGGCGCGGCCTCGTGCTTAGGTCGTGAGGGGCCCATGATGGAGCCAGGCTGGTAGTAGGGGTCCGGGATGGTGACCGGACCAACAATGTTGGGGCGTGCAGTGTCGGGAAAAAGGGCTGCCCGATGCTGGGTGGAGGGCCGATGTCATCCTGGGCCCGCCATGCGGGAGGGGTAGGACCACGCCATGAGGCCGGGTCCAACACGCGTCCCCCCCAGCTGAAGGCAGGGGAGAGTCACCCATCTTCTTGGGGATTCTCCTCGCCGAGGCGGAAGAATCGGGACAGGCCATCAGCATTGGCGTGGTCGTTGCCGGGGCGATGCTCCACCGTGAAGTCCATCCCTTGCAGGGAGATGGACCATCGCAACAGTTTCGGGTTTTCTCCCCGCATCTGCATCAACCACCGCAGGGGCCGGTGGTCGGTCTGGACCCGGAAGTGGGTGCCGAAGAGGTAGGGCCCGAGCTTCTTTAGTGCCCACACGACGGCGAAGGCTTCCCTCTCGATGGTGCTCCAGCGCTGTTCTCTGGCCAGCAGCCGCCGGCTGATGAAGGCAACGGGAAGGTCGATTCCCTCAGGGTTCACTTGTGAGAGGACCGCCCCAATGCCGCGCTCCGAGGCGTCGGTTTGGACCACAAACTCTCGGCTGTAGTCGGGGGCCTGGAGCACCGGGGCGGTGCACATGGCAGTCTTTAGAGCCTCGAAGGCTGTTTGGCACTCTGGGGTCCAGCTCACCTGCTGGGGTAGCCTCTTGGAGGTCAGTTCTGTGAGGGGCCCCACAATGCTTCCATAGTCTTTTATGAAGCGCCGATAGTATCCTGTGAGCCCCAGGAAGGCTCGGACGGCTGTTTGGGTGATCGGGGGCTCCCAGGCCCGGATGGCGTCAATCTTTGGCTGGAGGGGGGCCACCAGGCCACTCCCCACTTGGTGTCCCAGATACGTCACGGACCCTTGGCCGATCTGGCACTTCCTGGCCTTTATTGTTAGTCCGGCCCGTCGGAGGGCCGACAGGACCTCCCGGAGGTGGGTCAGGTGCTCACCCCAGTGGCGGCTGTACACCGCAATGTCGTCTAGATAGGCGGCACTGAATTCTTCTAGTCCGGCCAGGACCCGGTTCACGAGTCTCTGGAAGGTGGCCGGGGCGTTTTTCATGCCGAAGGGCATCACTTTGAAGTGGTAGTGGCCATCAGGGGTCGAGAAGGCCGATCGTTCTTGTGCCCCAGGGGTGAGGCTGATCTGCCAATACCCCGCCGTGAGGTCGAAGATGCTGAGATATTTGGCAGCCCCCAGGCGATCGATCAGTTCATCCACCCGGGGGATGGGATGGGCGTCGGTCCGGGTGACTGCATTCAGCCCCCGGTAGTCAACACAGAACCGGAGCTCCGGGGGTGTGCCAGGGACGGTGGCTTTAGGGACCAGGACAACCGGACTGGCCCAGGGACTGTCGGAGGGTTCGACTACCCCCAGAGCTAGCATCTTGGCCACTTCGGATTGAATGCAGGCCCGAATTCGGTCGGGCACTCGGAAAGCTCAGTGTCTTACAGACGGGTTGTCTCCGGTGTCCACATCGTGGACACACCACCGGGTGACTCCCGGGGTGAGGGAAAATAGGTCTGCAAATTGCTCCAGCAGCTCCCGGCAGTCTTGGTGCTGTTCTGGGGTCAGGGTAGAGTAGAGTGTGACCCCTTCGATGGAGCCGTCTTTCTCGGTGATGCTCATGAGATCTGGTACGGGTTCGGAGTCGTCTTCAGCTCCGTCATCGGTCGCTAGCAGCAGACTTAGTTCAGTGCGGGCGAAGTGTGGCTTGAGCCGGTTAGCGTGCAGAACCCGGAGGGGGTTCCGGGGGGATTCCAGGTCCACCAGGTAAGTGACGGGGCTCTTGCGCTCCACCACTTTGAAGGGCCCCGTCCATTTGTCCTGGAGGGCGCAAGGTTCAACCGGGGACATGACCCAGACTTGCTGGCCCGGCTCGAATTCGATGGATGAGGCGTTCTGGTCATACCAGCGTTTCATCTCCTCCTGACTGGCCTCGAGGTTGGCCTCGGCAAGTTCCCGGAACTTCCGAGTCTGGTTGCGGAGTGTCAGGAGGTACTGGTAGACATCTGGTGGGGCACCCCGGACAGCCGTCTCCCAGCCTTCTTTGACCAGGCTGAGGGGGCCTCGGACCGGGTGCCCATACAATAGTTCGAAGGGGCTGAACCCCAGGGACTTCTGGGGTACCTCTCGATACGCAAACAGGAGGCAGGGCAGCAGGACGTCCCATCTGCGTCATAGTGGCTCGTCTAAGCCTTTGATCATCCCCTTCAGTGTTCGGTTAGACCGTTCTACAAGTCCATTTCCTTGGGGGTGATACGGGGTGGTGAACTTATATGTGACCCCGCACTGTTGCCACAGGGATCGCATATGCTTGGAGATAAAGTTTGTACCCCGATCACTCACGACTTCTCGGGGGAAGCCGACTCTGGAGAAGATCCCCATCAGGGCTCGGCCTACTACTGGGGCCGTGATGGTTCGGAGGGGAATGGCCTCAGGATAGCGGGTGACATGGTCCACCAGAACGAGGATGAAGCGGTGCCCCTGAGAGGTGCGGGGGTCCAAGGGCCCCACGATGTCGATCCCCACTCTCTCGAAGGGGGTGGTGACCACAGGAAAGGGCTGGAGTGGGGCCTTGACTTTTCCCCCGCTCTTCCCGCTGGCTTGACACATCGGACAGGATCGGCAGTGGTTGTGCACATCGTTGCGCATCTTCGGCCAGTAAAAATGGGTCACCAGGCGGCTGTAAGTTTTATCCTACCCCAGGTGCCCGGCGATGGGCACGTCGTGGGCCAAGTTCAAGAGGAAGTCTCTGAAACGGAGGGGAACGACCAGTACTCGGCTGGCCCCTAGTTCGGCAACTTTCTGCTCGCTGTAGAGAAGGTCGTGGTCCCAATAGACCCAGTGGGACCCCGAGGGGCCTCCCGCGGCTTGAGTGGCGGCTTGTTGTCGGATTCCCTCGAGGGAGGGACAGGTTTTCTGTTCCTGCCGGAATTGTTCGCGGGTGGGGCCACCTTCTTGGCGCCATTGAGCTAGTTCTGGAAGGTGACCGAGCTCGGTGAGGTCTTCATGGTTGGGCCCCTGGGGGTCAGGGTCAGGGTCGGCGTCCTCGGGGACGGCGGCCGGTGGCGGTGCGGGCCACTCTGGTTCCTCGGTCGGAGCATCCTCCGGTGGGGCGAAGGCTTGGGCGGACATGGAGCGGGTGGTCGCACAGACCCACTCCGGAAGGCCTAGCATCCCCAGATGCTCTCTCCGCTCGACGCTGGCCCAGGGGGAACTTTCCAGGTCATTCCCGAGGAGGCAGTCCACGGGGGCATCGTCCCAGACAGTCACCTTCAGCATACCCGACACCCCTCCCCATACGAGGGGATGCGGGCCATCTGGCACAAACTCTCGGAGTTGTCCGCCGTCCGCACCGGGCACATGATATTGGGGAGAATTTGCTCTGGGGTCACCAAGTGGCGTCGGACCGCTGTTACGCTGGCTCCAGTGTCTCGGAGGGCTTCGGCCCGGCGGCCGTTGATGGTGACCCATTGGCGATATTTCTGGGTGTTGCCTGGAATTGGGTCTCTGGGGACCATGTCTCGATCACCCAGGCATGCCAAGATCATGGCGGCGGGCTCCCACTCGGCCTGTTCGTGGTCGTTGTCGTCTTCCTCGCCTCTTTCTTCCCCCAGGGCGGCGGCCGTGATCTGGCGGTTGGGAGGACCGGTGGTGCCGGGTCACTGGTTCATCGGGCAGAGGGGGTCATTCGCGTAGTGACCCTGTCGCTGGCATCTGTGGCACTTCACATTCGGGCGGGGCCCGGGTCGGGCTAGGGGAACCCCCCTTCGGCCCAGGGCTGGTGAAGTGGAGGTAGGGGAGGACCCCGTGGGGGTGTCTTGTCCCCTGCTCTGGCCTCCTCCGCCGCCCCGTGATCGGTGGATCCCCGGGGATCCCCGGCCGTAGTCTCCCATCGGACTCCGGGGGACTCGGGTGCTCACCCATCTATCCGCCTCGACAGCGAGTTTTCGGGGCTCGGTCAGTTTGCTGTCGAGGAGGTGCTGCCGGAGTTTGATGAAGCAGTTGTGGGACAGATGTTCCCATATAATTAGGTCGACCAACTGCTGGTAGGTGGTGACCTTGCTGCCTTTGATCCACCCCTCGAAGGCTCTGCTGTAAAATTTCACGTATTCCACCCAAGTGGTACCGGGATTTTTTTACAGTCTCGGAATCGCTGCCGGTACATTTCGGGGGTGAGTCCATAGCGAGTGAGGAGAGCGGTTTTCATGTGCTCGTACGAGGTCATCTCGGCGTCGGGGAGCTCTAGCAGGGCATCTCTCCCCTCATTGACAAACTTCCCCCACAGGCCGGCGCCCCAGTCCTTGAGGGGTACTCGATGTGCGGTCATGGCGACCTCGTAGGCTTTGAACCACTGTTGGATGTCGTCGTTCTTGTAATATTCCTTGACAACATCCTTGGGTATGTGCACCTTTGTGTCCAAGGGCGGGGGCGAGGTCTTGCCCCCGGAGGCGTTGGCATCATTCGTTTTGGCCTTGAGTTCTAGTTCTTTTAGGCCGCGCTCATGCTCGAGCATGAGTCTCTTTTCATCGAGGTCTCTTTGTCTTTTCTTCTCTTGCAGGTCTCCTTCTAGCCGTAGTTGCTTGAGTGCGATTTTCCTTTCTGCCAGCTGTAGTTCTCCATCCAACCGGAGTCGGGCGATCTCCAACTCGTGGAGCCGGTTCCTCTCTCGCTCTCGGGCGTCTTCGTGGGGGCTAGTGCCTGGATTGGCGGGTCTCTCCCCCGCTGGGGTCGTGTCGGTCTCCGGGCGTCCGCTCGGGCCCGGGTTGTCTTCATTCCGGGGTGGTGCCTCATCGGCGTCCACCCATGCTTGTAGGGCTGATTTATAGTCTTCCTTGGTGCTTAGCCCAGTGGTAGCGAGGCCCAGATCTTTGCAGAATTGTTTTAATTCTTTGTGACTGTAATCTTCCATTTTTTCTTTCTGGAATTCCGTAGTCGGTCTTGTCTCTTGCGTAGTCATGGTCGTAGTGTGTTTCTCTCGGTAGTGAGTGAATCACCCTCTGTACGATCTGCGTCGGCTCGGATCCCGTCGCTTGCCACCAATGTTAGAAAGGCGATCCCGGGGGAGGCAGAAGATGTCTGACTGACCACCCCTAGGTCCACCCCTCCGTCGAGAAGTAGCCGAGCGTTATCGAGAGGCCTCCTGGGTGAGGGTCCTCTCCTACGATCGTACAGCAGGGTAACCACAACACTACAAACGGACACCACACAAGAGGTTAAGTTCTTAGGCTTTATCAAGAACAAAGGTTGCTGGGTCTCAGTGGTATATACAGGCAGATCAAGGGATCTGTAGATTCTCGTGAAAGGGACAGGGTAGCGGGACAGTCTCGGTATGGATACAGGAAGGGATACCCTGCGCACAGCTCTCAATCCTCGAGCCGGGGGTTCCGAGAGGTCGAGCCGCGGCAGCGCCAGCAGGAGTCGACAGGTGGTCTTAACGGAGAGGAGGCCGTGGCAGCGCCAGCAGGCTCTCCAGATGGTTCAGCCGCGGCAGCGCCAGCAGGCTCTCAAGATAGTTCAGCCGCGGCAGCGCCAGCAGGCTCTCAAGATGGTTCAGCCGCGGCAGCGCCAGCAGGCTCTCAAGATAGTTCAGCCGCGGCAGCGCCAGCAGGCTCTCAGGTGGCTCAGCCGTGGCAGCGCCAGCAGGCTCTCAGGATGGTTCAGCCGCGGCAGCGCCAGCAGGCTCTCAGGTGGTTCAGCCGCGGCAGCGCCAGCAGGCTCCTAGGATGGTACAGCAAAGGTGGGCCGCGGCAGCGCCAGCAGGCTCTCAGGGTCTCTTCAGGTTACAGGCAATGAGTTCTTCTGGTGTCGGCCGTGACAGCGTCAGCAGGGCTTCCAGTCCAGGATACAACTGGCTTCCTACTCCGGGGGTGGCCCAGATATAGGACTGGAGTCCTTTGATGTCTGGACCCTCGCGCCTGGGGGTCAGAGGGGCCGGGATGATGGTGTCCAGACCCCCAGCAGGGGGGTGGAGCCAGCGCCCAGGGAGGCCGGAGGGCGATCGAAACCAGGCGTCCGGGGACGGCTGGAGGGCCATCAAAACTCCCTTTTCTCTGGGATCTGTCGAGTGGCCACTCGACCACCTGGGTGGATCTTGGCGCCTCAATGTCTGGGCTTCGCTGGACCTGGGCCGGGGCCGAGGCCACGTGGTCAGGACGTGGTGGGCCCAAGATGGAGTCGGGCGCGGCCTCGTGCTTAGGTCGTGAGGGGCCCATGATGGAGCCAGGCTGGTAGTGGGGGTCCGGGATGGTGACCGGACCAACAATGTTGGGGCGTGCAGTGTCGGGCAAAAGGGCTGCCCGATGCTGGGTGGAGGGACGATGTCATCCTGGGCCCGCCATGCAGGAGGGGTAGGACCACGCCATGAGGCCGGGTCCAACACCGTTCTTTAGCCCACTCTGCCACCCCAGTTCAGACATGGCTATATGCAAATCAGTCTGACCCTGTGCCTCATGGGAACAGTCCAGTCCGAACTGCCAAGCCATGCCTTCCCTGGACCGGAAACAAACTTCAGAGGACCGGTTTCTGGCATTACAGCCGTCTTCAGCCCGGCTTGCTTGAATCCAGTGGCAAAGTGAGCAAGGGACTCACGTCTGAGCATACCCTGCCACACTTATGGCGGCCAAAGCGGCACAAAAGGGGGTGGTGATGGACGGAGCATCTGAACCAATCACACACTCATACCCAGTCAAAAGATCTGGGTTTGATCCATCACCGTTCTTTAGCCCACTCTGCCACCCCAGTTCAGACATGGCTATATGCAAATCAGTCTGATCTTGTGCCTCATGGGAACAGTCCAGCCCGAACTGCCAAGTCATGCCTTCCCTTGACCGGAAACAAGCTTCAGAGGACCAGTTTCTGGCATTACAGCCGTCTTCAGCCCGGCTTGCTTGAATCCAGTGGCAAAGTGAGCAAGGGACTCACGTCTGAGCATACCCTGCCACACTTATGGCGGCCAAAGCGGTACAAAAGGGGACCCTCTCCATGGCCAGCAAAATCAGAGTCCAGGGAATGCTGAGACAGGAGCAGTGTGGTCCACTCCAATGTTGTGCAGGCAAGTGCTCTCTCACAGACACATGCAGCCTAAAATCTGTGCTGTTGAGGGGCTTTCGGTTTCTGGAGTACAGTGTGATAGACCAGAATACTTTGCATCCCATGTTTCATCCAATCCCTTCAAATATAAGGCCCTGACTCACATTTGCATGGTTTAAAATGTGTGCTTCAGCTCCAAATACTAATTGCAACATTTCAGAACTTGATGGTCAGGCTGGAACCACATCTCCAACCGCGACACAGGTATCCGACTGCGCTGACACCCAAGATAAAGGTAATGGCAGCACTACATTTCTTTGCTTCAGGTACATTTCAATTTACCATAGCTGATGTTGGGGGGATGTTAGTAATCTTAGCAAGGATATTGTATTGCTTTGCGGGCATGGTGTCCATAGGGGAACTGGATTGACATAACTGCTAATCCAGCAGAGAGGCTTCACCATTAATTGTGTCAAAATCTGAGACTACTGAGCTTGGAATTGACACAACTGATTGCTCCTCAGAAATTAGAGTACTACATCAGCACACAGGTCCGCACCTACACAGACTACATGGGTCAGAGGTAGAGCAAGTCCTGGCTGGATGAGATGCACACCAACATCCAGCATTGGTACGTGAACATTTGCATCCAATTCCCCAAGACAACACCATCACTACCTCATGCTGCAATTCCCTCCACATGCAGGAAATGATCTTCAGATAGATCCACTCCTAGTCAAGACAGAGAGCCACCCAGGTCCACGACACCAGGCAGCTGTACTACGGCAACAACATCTATGCAGGAGCAAGAGCCATACTCCAGTAGTACTTGTGCACATACAGGGTGCATGCGCACACGTCATCCTCAACTTGACGATGCCTGGGACGCTCTGTCGGACGATTCCGCCTCCTCCTCCCTCCCTGTGCCTGTTGTCAGTCTTTGCCTTGATGTTTCTGGCCTGGTGACACAGGGAGGCTGCCTCATGTTGTCAGCGATCCGACGGAGTGAGTGTCTTATGTCCCTCTGCACCGCCAAGAGCTCAGCCAGTTTTGCCTCCATCCGTCCTTGGTGTTGTCGGTGATTGGTGTGTTGCTCGGCCTGCTGCTTTGTAAAGTCAATATGGGCCCCCACTCCCTGGCTGAACTGGCTGGTGGAAGAGGTGTGGCGCCGCGGCCAGGGCGACTGGCGCTGGAATCTGGGGACCATGGTTCGATCCCCGGCTCCGGCGGCAGGTTAGCCCAGCACCATGTGACTCTGGGCAATAGCTCGCTTAATCTTCCCGACGGCCCCCAGCGCCTAGAGACCCTTACGGGTGATTGTGCGCTTTACAAATGTGGACTTTACTTTACTTTACTTTAACTCCCTGGTGTCCCGACGGTATACCTCCATGATGTTTCTCAGTTCAGATATACCGGGCACTGCAGCTTGCTAGTCAGGTTCTCGCCTCCGCCATGTGCCACTCCCACCACCCCTGCCCACACAAGCCTGGCCTGCTGTAGTGGGCACATCGGGTCGCCAGGACCCCTGAGGGTTGACAGTGGTGATGTTGTCTGCCACCTACTGGATGTCTGGCGAACCTTGTCCCTCATTGTCAGACTGGCTCAGTTGTGGATCGTGGGCAGGGTTCCGAGCTGTCTGCTGGGATGTGGCAGGAATGGATGTGGTGGTTGGCACAGATGACCCTGATCCAGCTGCTGCACGGGTTTGGGAAACAGAGGTGCCAGGTTGGTCTGTGTCATCCGTGGAGTGGTAAGAGATGTCGCTGTTGGTGAGACCAGGATCCTGTGGAGCCTGGGACTGCGTACATCTCCCCCCTGGTTGGGGGTAGATACCGCACGTTGCCCTGTGGATGTGAGAGACAGCAGATGTTAATGCCATGTAATGCAACATCAAATTTCCATATACATTGTCGTTGTCACTGTGCCACCTGCTTTCAGTTTTTCATATTGATCACTTGTGGATGTTTATTTTGTGGGGTCAGATTGATCTGTGCTCAGGAATCATTGACATGTGAGGGTCTATTTACAATGACTGGCAGTGGCAGGCATATCAGCAGTGATTTGGCATTCATCATGCACCACAGCTATGCCTGCATGGATGCAACACATTAACACTGCGGATCACCATGGTGGAAAAACAGAACAGCTGCGTAACGCATCTGTGCCATGGAAAGGGCACATTGCTGTAGTTGTGTAGCTGGCACAAAGCAAATCCTGTTATGCTCTGTGTGGACCTATCTGCACGATGCTGTGTCAATCCTTATGTCTGCTTCAAGCATGCACAGGGTTTTGCGGCAGCATGTGCATAGAAGAGACTGAGTGAAATCTATAAGATTACAGTCAGCCACTTTTAGGAGGTGTTGCTGCACCATGACAGGCAACCATCGCACACCACAACACAACCAGTACACCGGCTTCTGGCGCTGGGCTTTAGTACGTGACACATCTCCAAGATGCATCACCTTGACATTACCCAGCACCATGGCATGATTTTTTGCATCCACTGCCTCACTGAGGTGAAGCTACGGTGTTGTGGTATCAGCGCAAGGGACTTGTGCATCAGCACCGTGCATGTTTTGCTTGTATGCTTCATTAGATCTGTATTTGTTGTGTTACATGACGGTTGTGACAGTGGGGCACTCCATTGCCTGTCCTAGGTGGCTATATATATGTAAGGGTTGTGAGTGACAGGCTGTGCTGGTAGGTTGAGTCAGGTTTGCAACTGGGTGTCCCTCGTGGTGTGGCTGTTTCCCCATAGGGCATGCTGCCATGACAGTGGTTGTGAGTTCCTGTTCAAGATATCTGACCTTGTTGTCCTGGTGTTGTTATTTGCAGTGGTCACAGGAGGGCCTTGTGCTGCCTACACCAGGGCCCAGTGTCAGGTATGTTGTCAGTACTTTCACACTCCCTGTACATTGAGCATGAGGCATTGGTGTGTACCTGTGCATTATGGGATGAGTACAATTGTGCATGGATGCACACAGTATTGTTGACAGGGGTGACCAACTTTTTAGTTTATTCACAATCCCCCTTGCACCCTCCTACACTCCCACTTGCACCCTTCTCAGTTTCCCCCTTGCAGCCTTCAGGCCCTGCCCCTTGCACCCACCCCCATACTGTATACCACTTCCTATGTCTGGGCACTGCTGGGAGTCATATCCATCCACCCCTCTTATGTCTGGGCACTGCTGGAGTGATATCCACACACCCCTCCTATGTCTGGGCACTGCTGGGAGTCAGAACCACCTACCCCCATACTGTTAGGCACTGCTGGGTATCATATCTACCCACCCCCATATTGTTGGCCACTGCTGTAAGTCATGTCCTATCCACCTGCCCCATACTGTTAGGCACTGCTTGGTGTCATATCCACCCACCCCCATAATGTTGGCCACTGCTGGTAGTCATATCCACCCACCCCCATACTGTTGGCCACTGCTGTAAGTCATATATCTTCTTACCCCCATACCGTTAGGCACTGCTGGGTGTCATATCCACCCACCCCCATACTGTTGGCCACTGCTGGGTGTCATATCCACCCACCCCTCATATGTGTGGCCACTGCTGGGAGTCCCCCCATGTTACATGAGTTCTTGGTATACTTACCAGGCTCCACTACTCCTTCAATTCCATGTACTCCCACCGGTGGTAGCAGGGCCATGACCTTCTCCTCCTAGGGATGGTGCTGTACTGGTCTGCGGGGACCACCACCTCCAGTGTACAGGCTCTAGGCGTAGTCCCCATCCATCTTGCGCTTCACCAGCCTCCGCAGATCGTACCACCTGGCTTGGCAAACCGCCCTGGTGTGCCTGATGGGTGCAACAGCATTGACCCTATTGACGATCCTCTCCCACAGGTGTGTTTTGTCAGTTATGCTGGTCTGTTTGACCAATGCGCCAAACAGCTGTGGCTCGACTCTGATGACCTCATCTACAAGGATCTCCATCTCCTGGTTTGTGAACTTTGGTTTCTTTGGTGCAGACATGTTGTGGGGTGATTGTGATTGGGGGTGATGGTGTGTATGGATGGAGGGGTGTGGGTCTGAGTGTGAAGGGGTGTGTGGGTCTCAATATGATTGGTGGTATGTGTAAAGGTGGATGTATGCAGTTGTTGGCGTGTTGTCAGTCTGTGTTGTAAAATGTGTATGTTGCAAAGGATGCTGATTTGTGTGTGTAGGCTCTTTTTATTGGTCTATTTGTGGGTGTGGCTTAATTTGAATTTTTGGTGGGTGTGTTATAAGGGGTGGGTCTGAGTTGAGCCCTCTGTTTGGCAGTTTTGATCTGGACAGGACATTGTTTTGAAATGGTTGATACTTATGAGACATGTTTTGGAGTGTTGTGCGACTACTTTGCACCTTCCTTGTGCTGTTTTAGGGGTACGCGTGCGCTTGGTTGAGGAGGGGGTTCAATTTGTCGATTTTTGTGTTGCTCTCTCATACGCGATGTTTTCGCGGGGGACGCGTGTGCTTGGTTGGAGGTTCCTTTCGTGATTTACTGTGTAGCTCTCTCATACATGACATTTGTGCGGGGTACGCGTGCGCTTGGTTGAGGGGGTTCATTTCGTGAATTACTGTGTAGCTCTCTCAAATGCGACGTTTTTATGGGGTACGCGTGTGCTTGGTTGGGGGGTTCATTTCGTGAATTCATGTGTAGCTCCCTCAAACGCGATGCTTTTACGCGGTACGCGTGTGCTTGGTTGGGGGGTTCGTTTCGTGAATTCATGTGTAGCTCTCTCAAACGCGATGTTTTTACGGGGTACGCGTGCACTTGGTTGGGGGTTCGTTTCGTGAATTCATGTGTAGCTCTCTCAAACGCGATGTTTTTACGGGGTACGCGTGCACTTGGTTGGGGGTTCGTTTCGTGAATTCATGTGTAGCTCTCTCGAACGTGACACTTTTACTGGGTATGCGTGCGCTTGTTTGGGGGGGTTCCTTTCGTGAATTCATGTGTAGTTCTCTCAAACGCAATGTTTTTACGGGGTACGCGTGTGCTTGGTTGGGTAGTTCGTTTCGTGAATTCATGTGTAGCTCTCTCAAATGCAATGTTTTTACGGGGCACGCGAGCGCTTGTTTGGGGGGGTTCCTTTCGTGAATTCATGTGTAGCTCTCTCAAACGCGATGTTTTTACGGGGTATGCGTGTGCTTGGTTGGGGGTTCGTTTCGTGAATTCATGTGTAGCTCTCTCAAACATGACGCTTTTACGGGGTATGCGTGCGCTTGTTTGGGGGGGTTCCTTTCGTGAATTCATGTGTAGCTCTCTCAAACGCGATGTTTTTACGGGGTACGCGTGTGCTTGGTTGGGGGGTTCGTTCCGTGAATTCATGTGTAGCTCTCTCAAATGCGATGTTTTTACGGGGTACGCGTGCGCTTTGTTGGGGGGTTCGTTTTGTGAATTCATGTGTAGCTCTCTCAAACGCGACGCTTTTACGGGGTATGCGTGCGCTTGTTTGGGGGGTTCCTTTCGTGAATTCATGTGTAGCACTCTCAAACGCAATGTTTTTACGGGGTACGCGTGCAATTCGTTGTGGGGGTTGTTTTGTATTTGATAGTGTGGTTCGCTCATGCACTTGGTTGAGGGGGTTCATTTCGTGAGTTACTGTGTAGCTCTCTCAAACGCGATGTTTTTACCGGGTAAGCGTGCGCTTGGTTGGGGGTTCGTTTCGTGAATTCATGTGTAGCTCTCTCAAACGCGATGTTTTTACGGGGTACGCGTGTGCTTGGTTGGGGGGTTCGTTTTGTGAATTCATGTGTAGCTCTCTCAAATGCGATGTTTTTACGGGGTACGCGTGCGCTTGGTTGGAGGTTCGTTTCGTGAATTCATGTGTAGCTCTCTCAAACGCGACGCTTTTACTGGGTATGCGTGCGCTTGTTTGGGGGGTTCCTTTCGTGAATTCATGTGTAGCACTCTCAAACTCATTGTTTTTACGGGGTACGCGTGCGCTTCGTTGTGGGGGTTCGTTTTGTATTTGATAGTGTGGTTCGCTCATACGCGATGTTTTCCGTACAAATCACAGTTCATACGCAACGTTGTTTATCCGTACGTATGATGTTCTGGGTCCCTGGTCCGGATAAAACTTTGCGGGCCGTACGGCATGTTTACAAATCATACGGTTCAATTCCCGAGTCAGTATCGTACGGAGCTTCGCTTGTTTTTCGTACGGTTCGTAGACATTCGGGTGTATTTTTCAGAAACGGATCGTACTACGCAATTTGTACGGATTTGTACAATTTGTACGTAAACGGCTACGAATACGATTCGTCAGACGTTTTTTTTTCCTGAATCGGAATCGACCCCAGAATGTTAAAACCAACTTCACTCAAAGATGTATTTTATCATTACGAGTTCAGGCATACTAAACTTGAATTTCTACCATGTTCCCTGAGTCAGTTAAGATGATAGGATGTAATAATCTAACTGCCCATTCTGGCCTATGGAGAACAGGTAGCCTTGCAATAGTGAAAAATGAAAATGTCTGTAATTCACTATTGGGACATGCCACACACACCAGGGCATGTACTACCTTATACTTACAATGCACCCTGCCCTTGGGCCTACCATAGGGGTGTCTGATATGAAGAAATGGGAAGGTTTAGGGACTGGCAAGTGGGTGCACTTGGCCAGTCAGCATAGCAGTACCAGACTGCACACAGACTCTGCAATGGCAGACCTTAGACACATCTTTACAGGCTGCTTCTGTGGGTGGCACAACCAGTGCTGCAAGCCCATCAGCATCATTTGGTTTATAAGCTATGGACACACTTGGTGCAATGTACTAAGGTCTGACAAGTAAACCAAACCAGCTAATCATGGAATCACTAATCCGTACATCAATTTACAATAGGGAGAGCATATGCACTTAAGTCACTGATCAGCAGTGGTAAAGTGCCCGGAGTCATAAAATAGCCAACAACAGGTCAGAAAAAATATAGGTGGAAGGCAAAAAGTTCAGGGATGACCCTGTAAAAAGGGTCAAGTCCAACACAATGCAAACCCCATGTTATCCTAGGGGCCAGATAGTGTTTGCAATAGTGAAAAACTAAATTATCACTATTTCACTAGTAGGACATGTTAAGCATTCCAGTACATGTCCTTCCTTTCACATACACTGCAACCAGCTCATGGGGCTGCCTTGGACCTATTAGGGGTGACTTACATGTAATAAAAGGGAATGTTTGGCCCTGGCAAATGGTTGCACTTACCTGGTCAAAATGGCAGTTTAAACTGCATACACAGACCCTGCAGTGGCAGGTTTGAGACATCTTTGCAGGACTTCTCATGTGGGTGGCACAATCAGCGCTGCAGGTCAACTATTAGAATTTTTTTTAAAGTCCCTGTGCACATCTGGTGCACTTTATAAGCAACTCAGTGGTTAATCAAATATGCCATTCATGGATAAATCAATCACCAATACAATTTAGACAGAGGGCATTTGAGCTTTAGCACTAGTCAGTAGTGGTTCCCGGAGTCCTAAAGCTAACAATAAAAGGTCAGAAAAAAATAGGAGGAAGAATTCAAAACATTTGGTAGATGTGTAATAAAGTGACACTGAGGCAGATATGTTGAATACGTAGGAGGTATTTATTTAACTACCTCAGCCATCAAGTCAGCAGCTCCAACTGCCACTGTCTAGAACCTCTATGTACCAGGTTCCATGTAAGAATACCAGAACTGGAACTTAGATACATCACACATCTCCCTTCACATATTAACAAACTTCTTAAAACTTACAAAAATAGAAAGCGGCATACATGACATATTATCTTACAAAATCCTTCAGATATCTGGGAACTCTACTAACCCTGAGACTCCTGCGGTTAGTATTATTACTGGTGTCAAACTTGGATGCACCTACACCAGATGAATCTAGATCTTCTCCAGCAACTCGTGTATGCACATGTGCCACACGATTATGATTCCAAATGCGACCATCATCTGTTTTAACAGCATTTTTGAAAAGTTTGATTACAGTTTTAGCACAAGTAAACTTTGAACAATTTTGGCAACCAACAAGAACCTTAATCTTAACCTTGTCTCCTATTTTGAAATTCGAAACTCTCGAAGATTTCCGTGAGTCATAATTAATTTTCCTCTTTTCCTGTAGAAATATATCTTTATCTCTCCACTGCCCAATCTTGTTATTTTTAAAACCTTTATCTAAAGTCATCCAACCAGGACACATACTGGTATTAGAAGATCTCCCTCCAACAATTCAAAGGGAGTTCTACCTGTGGTAGAATGAGGTGTAAACCGTTATGCAGAGATTCTATTCTGCAGCTCAACTCTCCAATCAAGACAATTAACCCTTGCCAATTGAATACTCTCTTTCAGCGTTTTGTTGAACTTCTCCAAAGAGCCATTAGACTGGATGATATAAAGAAATCTTTTTGTGGACAATACCACTAGCAGACAGATATTTTTCTATCTCATCAGAACAAAATTGAGGACCATTATCCTAAAGTAAAGATTTTGGAAAACTCTCTCTTTTAAAAATTGACTCTAAAAACTTGATCACACGCTGAGAAGTTACCTCTCGCACAGAGCTAACTTCAACCCAACGAGAGTACAAATCCATCAGTACAATCAAGTAAGGAGTTTGATGTTCACCATGTAAAGGACCCACTATGTCAATTGCTACATCATCCCATGGACACAACAGCAAATTCCTACAAACCATCGGAGGACATCTCGGCTTAAGTACCTTATCGCTTAACTGACACACAATCACGAACAGCACGCTCAACCATTAAATCCAGACCCGGCCACCAAAAATCCTGTCTGATGCGTTCCTTTGTTTTAGAAATCCCCAAGTGCCCTTCATGAGCCATATTTATAGTGTTATTTATAGTGTTATTTCTTAAAGCCACCGGAGGAATGAATCTTGTGCCTCTTGCAAGAACACCTTCAACAATGGCCAACTCATGAGACATCAAGGACCATGGTTTAGATAGCCTGTCTTTAAAGTTCTTAGACAACAAATCCATCACTTTCACCAGCTCAACATCCTTAGCTAATTCATCTTTCCACTCCTTCTCTTTTATAGCACCAAGGGTAATGTCACACACCCTAACATCACACGCATCAGCACATTCATTATCTTCACCAACCGATTGCAGAATTCTCAACATTATCCACCAAACACGACAAACAATCAGCAGAGATATTACAACTGCCTGGAATATATTCAAATTTAAAATCAAACTCCTGTAGAGAAATGACCCACCTCCTTATCCTCAAAGACACTGAATGAAGACCTTTTTGTTCCAATATCTCTCTAAGTGGTTTATGATCCGATCTCACCACAAAAGGGATACCCTACACAAACTTTTTAAATGTATTAACAGCCCAAAAAATGGCGAGCGCCTCTTTCTCAATAACTGAATAATTAAGCTCAGCACCCTTCAAACATCTAAAAGCACAAGATATTAGATCCTCACTATCCTTCCTCATCTGAAAAAGCAAATCTCCCAGCCCTTTACTACTAGCATCCGTGACTATAAATGTACGGTCACCAGGTCTGAAAGCCTGAAGATTCGGAGCCCTTTTAAGATCATCCTTAATCTGGAAAAACTCCCTGTTACATTCATCAGTCCACACAAACTAATTTTTTCTACACATCACACTCCTGAGATTCTCAGTTTTATCTGCAAATTTTTTTTATGAACTTATGGTAAAATTCAGCCATTCCCAAAAATGACGAATCTTCATCTTTAGAACATGGCTCTTTTAGCCTTTCAATGGTTTACACCAGATCTTCTTTAGGTCTCACACTCAAACTTGAGCTATGATGACCCAAATAGTCAAGTTCTGTTATACCAAATTTACATTTTTTACGTCTGAGAGATAACCCAGCCTTTAACATTTTACTTAATACACATCTCAGTCTTAGATCATGTTCTTCCTTAGTTTTGCCAAAGATTAACACATCGTCTTGGTAACACCTCACCTCAGCCACATCCTTCAACAAATCATTCATAATTCTCTGAAAAACAGAGGCAGCGGAAATCAGGCCAAACGGCATCCTTAAAAATGTGAACGAGCCAAAAGGAGTTATAAAAGCCATTAACTCTTGAGACTCTTTGCTGAGAGGCACTTGATGATAGGCCGAAGCCATATCCAATGTTGTGAAAAAACAGGCCCCATCCAATGTTGAAACTAACCCTTCGATATTAGGTAGTGGAAATTTGTCTACTACCACCTCTTTGTTTAAAGCACGAAGGTCCACACATAGGCGGATTTCGTTATTGGGTTTACGGGCAACGACGATGTGGGCCAACCATTCCATTGCTTCTACCGGCTCTATCACCCCTGCCTTCAACAACTTCTTAACAGCATCTTGCATGCAAATTGGAATCCGTCTCACTTTCGCAGCAATTGGAGTTGCACCACACCTTTTAAACATCCTAGCTTTTCATTAAATAAATCTTTAAAGTTTTCTACAAGTTTCCCTTCTTTACCTTCTACAGATTGAACTTGAACAGAAGGTTTTGCATTAGGATTCAGTACAACTCCCAAGCCAGCTTGATGCGACCAGCTTAACAAGCTATCACCTTTTTCAGCCACATACATTTTTGCCACCACAAACCTCCCATTATATTCAGTGCTCTCACTAAAATAACCCAACATCCTGATGGGCGTCCCCCCATATCCTGTAGGTCTAACATCAGATTTTTTTTAAACAATGTTCTTTGAAAAATACTTCATGTAATCTTGCTTGGAAACAAAAGTCAAATGAGAACACAAATCACATTTCATTGTGATTATTTCATTACCTACTTTAACCCACTCTGATGGATGTTCAACACTACAGTCATTTATTTGAAATGTAACTTCCTTAGTTTCAACCTTAACAACTCTTCTATTTTTTAAACGACATTTCTTCCCATAATGACCTCTTCTGCCACAAACATTGCAAATTACTTTCAAGGCCGGACACTCTTTTGCATTGGCCAGATGTCCAAATCTGCCACACGTAAAGCAATTGCCCTGAAAAACACTAACACCTTTTGTTTCAACTTGTGTTTTATTAGCCAAGTTATCACACGTGTTACCTTTAACATCACCCCAATCTTTTTTCTTTTTGTCATCAGTAATCTTCACCTCTTGACACTGTACCTCTTCTATCTTTTCACTAGTTGTACCTGCTTTACCAGCTTTACTCAATTCCCCCACACATTTGACATGTGTTCAACCCGCTTTGCTATAATCATAACTTCATCCAGAGGTGGCTCATCCTTGAGCCAAAGTACTTCCCTTATTTTATCATTCGAACACCTCAGAACAAACTGGTCACGTATCCTTTCCTCCACTGATTCACCAAATTTGCAGCTCAAGGCCAACTTGCGTAAAGGAGTGACATACTGCTTATCTGTTTCATCTTTACCTTGTTCCCGCAACCCAAAGTAATACCTCTCCATTATCGTACTTACTTTCGGTAAATAATGTAAGTCTAGTTGCGTTATACAAATCTCATATTCAATAAGTCCTCTCTGATCTGCCTGACTTAGCTGGGGTAAGTTCTCAAATACTTCCTGTCCTTCCACTCCTAAGCACTGCATCAATAATGCATGCTTTCTCTCTGCACTCAAATTCGTACCACAAACCCTTGCATAATTCTCAAAAATCTTTCTCCATTTCTTCCATCTAACCGGTGGATCACCAGGATCAGACAGAAAAAACTGAGGCACAGTGACATTCTGCATTCTCGCACACAAAAAAATAAAACAAATATTGTCTTCAAACTAAGCTTAACCTTAATATACTACTGGTGAAAACAATTTTGATTGAAAATTGAATTAATTTTGAGGTGTGCCCATCACCGTAAACACAAGCACATTACCATTTGAACTTAAACCAGCTTTAAATTTTGGTGTGTTTGTCACCGTGTAGCAAACACACAAAGTTATTCTGCATCTTCCTTTTTTTTCACTGAAGTACAAAAAGTCAGTCCCAGTGGCCTCCTGTAGAGCTCCCTTTTCAGCAAAGCGTCCTCTTCAGCACCAACACTTTCCTAAGTGAAGTCAATAAAAACTACAAACAAAAATTGGTACTTGAATCGCCTGTGAATATTCCCGAAAAGTCAAAATTAGAAACCAGACCTTCTTGCAAATTCTTCCTCTTCCGACATGCGACTTCGTTTCCTCGCTGTTTTAAAACCGATTCCCTCGAAGATGTAAAAAAAAAAAAATAGTTTTAAGCCTTTTAAAACAAAAATGTCCTTTAAGTCGGGTAAAATAAATATCATAAAATGGCCGTCAATTTCGTCACAGCCACAAAAGGTCTTGTTTCTACAGAACATAGAGCTTGCTTTCTCCCAAACACCACCGCTGCTAAATCCAAAACGAGGCTTGCAACACGAGCGTGGCACGTATCAGTCACTAAATCCAAAATGGGGCCTGCAACGCGATCGTGACACGCATCCAGTCTTTGCGTCACGCTGAAACGAGCAGCACTCGTGCCACCCGATGAAACGCAGACGCTTCCCAGGATATTCCGGCGTGAAACGCAAATTGGCCTCACCTTCTACAATAAGTTAATCCACCTACCGGCAGCTTCAGTCCTGGCACAACCAACAGCCTACCACCCTCAAGGTAGGATCAGTCCTCAGCAGTTCTCCTTTTGTCACAGCGCGCCAAATCTTGCTTGCGACGGTAATTCACAGTTAGCAAATCCTTCGATGTTGAGGTTGTTCTCACTTCATAATCCTCAGTAGATCACCTTCAAATAGCTGCACACGATCGTCGCCAGTGTAATAAAGTGACACTGAGCCAGATATGCTGAATACGTAGGAGGTATTTATTTAACAACCTCAGCCATCAAGACAGCAGCTCCAACTGCCACTGTCTAAAACCTCTATGTACTAGGTTCCATGTCAGAATACCAGAACTTGAACCTAGATACATCACAAGATGAAAAAAGTAACTCACATATGCAAGTCCGGCCCGTTTTGAACTTGTAAAGATAAGATGTTATGGTATTTTGCAAGGTACGGGAGACTGCATGTATTTGTGGTTGCTGCTGGAAATATTTGTGGTAATGTTGGGAAATGAACAGTAAAAACTGGCTCACAAACTGCTAAAAAAATCGTCCCACACACTGATCTATCAGACCAGCCCATGGGGCACTGCCTTATTGCCCTATAGGTGTGTCCGACCCTGCATCCAGGGGATTCCAATTCATCTAGAAGATATGCTTGAAAACAGTATTGGATCAGCAATAGACTTGAAAGAAAACCACGTTTTCTGCACTGTCAAACTTCTTGTGTAAAGACCTGCATTTCCGACATTTTGGGCAACATATTTTGCTAAAAATATGCTCCGTTCAAGAGAATGCCGCAGGCGGAAAATATTCCAGGCTCATTTTCTTCCGCTTGGGACTAAGCCCAGCCTTGTTAATGGCCCCCAGAGGTTCTCTTTTCTACTTTATCTACGGAATTAAAACACAAAAGAACCAGTGATGTGAGAAGCCTCGGACATGCTGGCTTCCAAATAATCCCCTTACATCGGAAAGCGCATACTTGGAAAGGTTTGGAGGTTCATGTATTCTCCTGCGCTTTGGAGCTGTGGGTATTCAACTGAGCCTTGTCCAATACAAGTACCAGAGGTCAAGGTTTGTAATCAGAATAACCATTACAGATGCAGTTTATTTCCAGATGTCAAAAGAAATATTCCCTAATGTCATTTTTGCAACAGATTGTAGCGCATAATTTGTCTTTGTTTTTTAGACTGTCCTTCCTTCTCTCTGCTGGCAAATGCGGTTATAATCCATTGCCTCTAGGCCCCAACAGATGAGGGGTGATAGTGTGTCTCTTTCAATAGCAGAGTAGCAACGACTGATCTCCTGCCAGTGCCTTATAAAAACTCTGCGTAATCATCGGGCTGTCAATCATCCGTGCCTCTAGACTAAATGGCCGAACTCAGTCAAGGGGAACTTTTTAAACTTTTGCTGGCCAATTTCCTACTTTAGCCCACACCCATTTCCTCTCGGGTAAAACTATCACTTTCTGTCAATTCTCTTTTGTCCTTTTGAAATGATGATCTCGGGAGAATAAACAAGTACGAAATAGATCTGTATATTCTTCAGCCAAAACATGTCAGGGCGGTAACAAACAATATGAAAATGATCTGTAGAAACAGTTTGTAAATTTAAATCTGCCTCTGAATGCCCGCATTGTTGACATGAAAAGCTAAATAAGCTGGAACAAGACTACAATGATGAATGATTTACATTTTATAATTAAAAAATGAAGAGAAAACGTCTTAGACTTTCTTCTAAAGGAGATTTTAATTTGTAAACTCTCTATTGCATTGTATATTACATGTAAATTAACTGTTTTGAAATGCTCTTTAGAATGATTTTAATGTTCTGGGAGAGTGGAATAGTTGGTTGGGTTGAGTGGATAACAGCTGTTATAAGCATTTTATTTCAGGATTTTGTTTGTGCATATAGTGACTGCGTGTTTTGTGAACTTTCTATCAAGGGAAAGTCTACAGTGGTAAGACATTGTTTACAGTATGTCAGCCATATTTTGTTTGATGTCATGTAATGAGCGTGGGTGTTCGGACTCAGTTGCTTGGAATGCTGCCAGGGAGCCGCACAGCCCTATGTGCTCGTCCCTTCCAAGAAACGCAGGAACATACATATATTAGAGAACGGGAACTGTAGCTGCTACGGTACTTACGAAAGTGCATCAGCTAGCAAGGAGCAAGCAATGAAGAAGAAATCGTCGTTTAAAACGCGGGACACAGTCAAAAATCACTGTTAGCTGAAGCAATTGAAAATGCTTTTAACCTGCTGTTGCAATTGCAGTATTACAAAGTAAAGGTAAATCAGACAGATTATACAACCAAACAAAAACAAATATGTTTAAAATAACTTGAATTCTATAGTAAGTCTAAACCCGAGGAAAATGTTGGTTACACTGAAGTAATTTTGTGTACATTTCGGGGAATATTCTCAAGGACTTAGTGCCGCTTTATCGTCAATTTAGCTCCGCAAAAGTGGTGATACATTTATCGCCCTATTCTCAAGCTGGTGCAAACTGCCGATATTGCCAGTTTTCCAGCGATAGCTGCTGCAAAAAACATCGCCACGGATGAGAGTGACAACTAATGCAAAAACACACGAAAACACCACTTCACGACAATCTCAACAACCAGCCAGATCTGCGATGTGATCCAAAAACAGGCAATAAGGCGTGTTAGCAGCAGGGATTCAACACATGCCTTTTACTGGTGTTAAGCAGGATGTCAACCTGCAGTATGAAAGGGAGCCCAGTCCTGAGCCACATCTGAAGACCAACAGATGTCATGGAGCTACTGATCATGCAGCTCGGAGACCCAAGAGGGCAAGAACACCCACCGCCACCACCCCCAGGACCACCCCCCCTGGACTCCACCCCGGACTACCACTGAGGCAGCGCAGGGTAAGACAGCTGACTTTCCGAAAACGTTATGGCTCCAGCCACACAATTGCAGAATGTGGGGAGAGGTGGGAACCAAGTATGTGTGAAGGAGGAAAATCACCCATGAATAAGAATGTACACAATGCCAAGTGTAGCTGTGATGTGCTGGACAGACTTCAGTATGCAGAGCACAGACATGTTCATGTGGACATATACTGCTAGTGTTTGGAGTGTTGTGGACAGTGGGCGCAACCATGTTACCTCTGGCAGTGGGGAAAACCTCGGTCATGTAGCTTTGTTGTCCCCCCCTGTAAGTGTAAGCCGAGTGGGCTGGTCTGGCGTTTGCCAGTTCAGCGTAGGAGTCTGAATAAATAGGCCGGTGCTCTGGGCGTGGTTCACTTACGGGATGGATAATGCGTCTGCCAGGGTGGCGCCCCTCACCCTGCCACGAGTCCGTCACCGTGATCGCCAGCCTCCTCAGCCGATCGCTGGCCTCCGCTTCACAGCCCCCAGCACACCCAGCGGCACAGCACCACGGAGATATGAGTGTGCTGACTACTGCCTTCGGCCTACACTGCGGTCAGCAGGTCCCCCAATTCAAATCGAGTCTTGATTTATTTATGGCAAAGTCCAGTAGGCAACAGACATTGCTTCCAGTGAGTTCCGCCCAGACGACGCATCACCGCAGGCTACACACCCGCTGAGCTCATCAGGTGCCACTAACTGTGTGCATATCAAATCCAATCAGGACCTGCAAGGACACGCCATCACCGCAGGATGCGCATCCGCTCAGCTCATCAGGTGCCACTAACTCTGTGCAGCTCAAGTCAACGCCACGTGGCTGTGGGCCCTTGCTAACCGCTGCCTCTGGCCTACACTGCGGTCAGCAGGGCCACACATATCAAATCCAATCATGACCTGCAAGGACACACCATCAACATAGGCTGCACTCCCGCTGACCTCATCAGGTGCCACTAACTCTGTGCAGCTTAAGTCAACGCCACGTGGCTATGGGCCTTTGCTGACCGCTGCCTCTGGCATACACTGCGGTCAGCAGGGCCACACATATCAAATCCAATCATGACCTGCAAGGACACACCATCACCGCAGGATGCACACCTGCTGAACTCATCAGGTGCCACTAACTCTGTGCACCCCAACTCATGGACCCTTTATGATTGAGTTTCGTGCTGTGGACAGCAGACGCAACAATGTCACCTCAGGCGGTGGGGAAGGCCTGGGAAGATGATGAAGAAGATGAGGCAGGTGTACCACACCCCACTGCCGGTGCAACAAGAATATCCCGAATGGACACAATCATGAACAATTTTTTCACATGAGCACACTCATCTCTGGTGCCCCTACCTCACTGCAGCACAAGTCATGGACCCTTTATGATTGAATCTTTTGTGTGTGCTTCCGGATCTGGTGCCCCTACCTCAGTGCAGCACAAATCATGGACCCTTTATGATTAAATCTTTTGTGTGTGATTCCAGATCTGTTACCCCTACCTCAGTGCACCACAAGTCATGGACCCTTTATGATTGAATCTTTTGTGTGTGATTCCAGATCTGATGCCCCTTCCTCTGTTTACCTCAAATCATGGACCTTTTATGATTGAATCTGTGTGTGTGATACAATGATCACAGTTCTAGTTGTTGCCAGCACCAACCACTCCCTGAGGGATGGCTTACACTCACCCACACCCATCCAGCACAGGCATCACTGGACATGTGACCCTGGTAATAAAAAGGGGCAGGTGCATGTGCCTGTAGCCAGTTCCACTATCTATTTAAGTGTGTTGTTGAGGTCATTATGTATGCATGATGACCCCGGGCCCAACCACATTACATTGTGCAGTGGACAGCGTACGCAACCATGTCACCTCAGGCAGTGGGTAAGACCTTCGACATGTAGCTTTGTCACCCCCCCAGCCCCCTGTAAGCGTAAGTGGAGTGGGCTGGGCCGGCGTATGCCAGTCCAGCACAGGGCTGGGAAGAATTTGTCCGGGGCTCTGGACGTGGTTCAGTTCTGGCCAGGACAAGCAAGTAACTAATGCGTGTGTCTCTATTGTAGTGTAGGCGCCACCCGGCCTGCAATCGACAAAGTTGCAATGTAGCATGCATCCGGAGGGTGAGCTCGCATGAACGGAAAAATGAAGGAGCACAAGACCGCTCGGGGACTTGGCTCATACATGGCAAGTGTTGTGTGTATCTGTATTGCCGCAGCATAAGCCAAATGCCTAGCCCTACTCACAGCGATAGTTCAGCAAGGAATGAACTCTAAATCTGTGTCCACCCTATCCTTACCGTAGGCCTACACTCACGTGGCCGCCCACCTTCAACGGCCAACATCTCTGTGTCGTTGTCATGCTTGTGGACATGGGCAGACAGGCATGACAATGATGTGTCTTAGGAGTGCAAGTGATACAACCACGCAGCGCACACAAGTAAAAAGGCTCAGGGGGAGGGAGGGGCAGCTGTGAGGAAATGTAACACACAGTGATGCCGCACATTTGCCACATGCGAGACATGTCAAGCATGAATCCCAAAGTCGTACACATCCCACCCCACCCCCAACAAGCCACATCACAATACCTGAATGCAAGCAGATGACAAAGTAACATTAGGGATGAAAGCTTCTTTGTCTGAATTATCGGCAGGAGCACATCTGCACCTCCGACCTCAGAATTGCATGTGCCCGGCACCCCCTGACAGATACTATAGCAGCTGATGACAACTCCCAAACTATGCACAGCCCGACGAAAGATGAACATATACACCCCACACACAGACGTCCTTCCTCGAAGTTATTTTGCATGGAATGGCCTTCAAACTTACTCCCACACCATCCCAGCAGTACAACTGTTGCACACTAAAACAACTCATTGATCCGAGCTGTGGCATTTCATCCACAGAACTGGCGCAGGTCCGAACAGTGCCGCTTTAACCAGAGCCACTAACACAATGGCAGAACATCCCGGACACATGCACAAACCCTGTCACGTGGAACTGTACCATGCACGTATCCTGCATTAACTGGGGGCACTGCCATTGGCAGTGCTGCGGATCAGTTACCGGCTAAACGTCCACCTTGCCAATGTCACCTGCATTCAGCCTGTGTTGCATTGTCAATCGTGCATATTCGAGTGGACCATGGATGTCTGCCTATCCAACAGGATGATAGCTGAACTGGATTTTGACATGTGTGTGTGCCCCCTGTTGGCTCATGACCAGGAGTGTCACAGTGATACCCATTTATGGGATGCCTTGATACTTGGCATACATGCTGGCAGCTGGATCTGGGAGATCGCACAAATCCTTGTGTGCAGTGACCACATTGAACCGCTCCCCTATTGGGCTGTAGAGCTAATTGGTGAAAGGGGGTGGATGCAGCACATCTCTCCGGACCTGCTAATGGATCGACTCGCCGTCCTGTTTAATGAGGTCAAGAAGGACCTCATGTTGGGAATGATGGCCTATGAATCTGCAATGGCTTTCATGGACGAGTAACTATGTACCTGCAGCCACAACTGATTGGAACCCATTGCACATGTCCCAACACCTTGTTGCATCTTGGGGATCTGGTCACATATCCCATGACAACAGTGGACATGGCTGCATTTGCTTGGACTCCGAATACATGAGCGGACAATCACCCAGATGTGAGGCACCTGACCCATCAGAGGATGAAGATGATGATGAATCTGGCTTTGTGGTAAGAATGAAGTGGTAGCATTCATCTCTGCCACATGGCCGGTTTCAGCTTGGTTCTGACCTCTGCATCTTTATCCTCTGATGTGTCAGGTGCCTCACATGTGGATGGTTGTGTTTTGTCTGCATCCCTGTGTGGCAGTGACACATCAGAGGTCTGAGGTGGAATGTCTGCCACTCTGTGTGGCTCTGAGACCTCAAGGGCCGGAGATGTGGATGGAGTGGTAGCAGCAGCATTCATTCGTGCCAGGCCTTGTGGTGGCAATGCCATGATGAGGATCTGCAGGATATGGAAGATCACAGCTACATCTCGCTGGTCTGCACCCATGGCAAACATTCTTTCTGCCTGCATCCGCTCCAAGCTCTCCATCATTCTCCTTATGTGTCCCAACTACCGGCGGACATCGCTGAAGACACTCTGAATAGACAGTTGTTCTTGGCTCAGAGTCATGACTCCAGCGATGTCAGCCATGGATTGTCAGGGAGCATGGAACGGACAGTGGCTGTCCATGAGGGACTTTAAATGGTCCCTGATGGGACTTAGAAACCCACGTATGGCATCTGGTTTGGCTGCCATGAGGTCGAACCCCACCTGCAGCTGATCAGCTATCTTCTCCTGGCACCCTAACACACAGCGTTGGAATGCCATGTGTTGGTCATGGGGGTCCTGGGAGACAGCCATGGTGGCGGGTGCTCCCTGCTGTGTGGTTGGTACAGGGTGTGGGGTCTCCTCGATGCAGCTGGGCTTCCCTGCTCCTGGAGGTGGGGTGCCGGAGATGTCCATGAGCAGATGGAGGGTGCTGGTGTCGATGTTTGGGGAGGTCCTCTTCATCATCAGTGCTGTGTTGTTGGGTCTGCTCTGCAGAAGGTGTTGATTCTCTCTCTGCAATGTGAAGGGGAGATGCAGATTGACATTGTGTTCACATGTATGTTCACACATTGTACTAGTTTGCTAACAGACTGCATGACAATGTACATTGTGACTGTTTGTGAGGAGATGCCTATTAGATGCGGGACAGTTGACATTTCTTTACCATCATGGATGTGAGGTTGTACTTGTACATTGTCATCTGATAGTTTCCTGCTATGCCAAATGCAAATGGCCATTTCCTGCACAGAAGCTGCAGCAGTTGTGTCCTCTCTTCTGTTGTGAAAGTATTGTAATTTGTACCACATTGTTGTCAATGTTGAGGTGCTCTGATTCTTATATGTGTGTGCTGCATTGTGGTTGAGTTGCTCCTTCAGCTCTGCTTTGGCTGGCCCTTATCACTTTCAGGTGATGTGTCTTCACTTCTGTGCTTATACAGTGCTGAGATGTTGCAGACTTGGGTAAATTGGGCTCTTGGTCGGAGTTGTGACTCTTGGGCCTGGTTCGTCCGCAGATGCCCTATATTTAATTGTGCATGTGTGCCATTGTGCCCATCTCTCCCATCCCCCCAGTCCCTGGTCGTTACTCACCCTGTTGCTGTTGGCTCAGGTCATGTTGTGCAGTGTTTGGTCCCCCAACTCCTGCCACCGTGTCCCCAATGATGGTCTCAGGCTGGTACTCCGTGGGGCTTGTGGTTGTCCTCTGTACATGTTCCGGCTACCTCCATGGTGCTTCGCAGTTGTTTGTGTTTTTTGTTGCTGCTTTTATAGTGATTTTTCCAGCCTGACTTGTGGGACTTGCAGGTGTGGTGCTGCTTATCGCTGAATTTTTTATCGCAGTTGAGCCCATCGTATTTTTGTCACATTCGGGTTTAGATTTTTATCGCCATCCCGTTGATTTTATCGTGAACATTTGATGCCTTATCGGGATACTATTGCATGTTAACGCTGTGTTAGGAATAAGAGGTTATTTTCCTGCCATAGACGGCGACATGAAAATGTACGTTAACCTATTTTGGCGATGATTATCGCATGTTGTTCAGAATATCCCCCATCGCGATATGTTTGTTATATGAAATTTCTGAAAATGTGCCAATATGCCATGTTGTGTAATTTCAAGTCCATTCGGGTGCACAGGAACAATGCAGATGAACAGATTGAGCGTGGATGTTGTTTGCAGCAGTTGTGCTTTTTTCACTTTTTAAATCATTTTGTGTATTCTTTTCAAAATTCTGCATAACTAAGCAAAAGGACATCATATGAGTTTCAGACAAACATTTTGACCTATCAGGTCAAGACCAGAGATAGGGATAATGCTTTATAGTTATTTCACTTCACAATATCCCTAAACACAACTTTATAATAGTTCAAAGAAAACAACCTTCATACCACTTGAGTCCATAGAGACAGGACTGTAAAACACATCACAGTGATGGACATTAGTGGCTCATAACAGCAATATTTTCTCTCTACACAAACAAATCCACCTTCTGCTCCTTCACTGACTTAGATGAAGGTTTTTGTGCTCTCTTATATGTGCGTTTTATTTGTATGATAGAGCTCTCTGTTTTTATGTTTGCAGGGCAGTGCAGCAAATGGAACAAAATTAGTGTCATGCAATGACATTTAAAAATGGAGGAGCGTCGGCGACCACAGTGAATTTTTTAACCCAGTGGCAGGCACTGTTATAAACCAACAATGTATTTAGGCTCAATGCCAAGTTCCCAATCATGGCCCGTTAGCAGTGTTTTGTTTATAGCAGGCCATGATTGAGAACTCTGGTATTGAGGCTGAAGGCAGTGCGTGTTTCTCACAGTGCCTGTCAGTGGGTCAAAAAGGGAAAAATAGAAGAGAAAAAATATTTACTTACCCAAGCGTCCTCAGTGTTCTCCTCTTTTACAGTCCAATTGTAAGTCCTGGAGTCTCTGACAATGCCCCTCTACCAATCCAGACGTTGCTCTCATGCTGCTGATCATGTTAAGCAGCATGCGAGAAGCTCCAAGATTAGTTGGAGGGGACTGTCTTGTAGCCCCCACAGGCACTGGGGACCTGTGCATGTTCTCCACCCTGCTGTCTAGTAAGACAGCCTGGTTTGGAGAGGTATAAAGTTCACAATGTTAGGCTGGCAGTCGCAAGACAGCTGGCCAAAGTAACATACACAATTTAAACTGCAGTGAGCACCAATTCTCCCCTGCTGTTGGACAGCAGCAATGGCCATGGCCATGCACCACCATAATGCTAAAACGATGGATTTGGGCCCAGATCTTTTGACTGGGGGAGTGTGTGACATTGATCCACATTCAGTCCATCACTTGTTGTTTTTGCAATTGCCGCCCTAAGTGCGCTGGGGATGCCCAGACGTGGGTCCCAGGCACTCCACACCACTTGGAGTCAAGCTAGCCGGGCTGAAGAGAGGTGTTACCTCGAAACCGGTCCGGTCCTCGGATGCTTGATTCCGTTCTGGGAAGGACATGGCTTTTGTAGTTCGGACTGGACTGTTCCCATGGGGCAACAGGGTCAGAGCTGATTTGCATATCGCCATTGTCTAACCCAGGGTGGTGTGGAGTGCAAAAAAACGATGGATTTGGGCCCAGATCTTTTGACTGGGGGAGTGTGTGACATTGATCCACATTCAGTCCATCACTTGTTGTTTTTGCAATTGCCGCCCTAAGTGCGCTGGGGATGCCCAGACGTGGGTCCCAGGCACTCCACACCACTTGGAGTCAAGCTAGCCGGGCTGAAGAGAGGTGTTACCTCGAAACCGGTCCGGTCCTCGGATGCTTGATTCCGTTCTGGGAAGGACATGGCTTTTGTAGTTCGGACTGGACTGTTCCCATGGGGCAACAGGGTCAGAGCTGATTTGCATATCGCCATTGTCTAACCCAGGGTGGTGTGGAGTGCAAAAAAACGATGGATTTGGGCCCAGATCTTTTGACTGGGGGAGTGTGTGACATTGATCCACATTCAGTCCATCACTTGTTGTTTTTGCAATTGCCACCATAATGCTAGGCTCGGGCTGGAAGCAGTGAAAGATTAAATGGTGATCAATTCATTTTATTACCATTTTATTTTTTACCTTGACTGCACATGCAGCGGGGGGGGGGGTAGCTCCTCCGCCCAAATAGAGGAACTGCCGCAGAGCAAAATTAATCTGAGATCCCATGAATTGTGTGCTAATGAAAGGAAATACCCAAGACAGCAACACCAACCTGGGAGCTACTTGACGTTCATCCTGTGCAGTTTTTGGTAAACTCTGCCCCTATAAACAATTTGCAAAAAGAATCAAATTGGAAGAAAGATTTTCTGGTATATTTAATTGGTCACAGTGAGAAATCTGGGTCAGAGAGCCCCAGGGCAGACTGGGCCCCAACAGTTACAACTGGGGGTCTTCCATTGCTGTTGTTCTGGGGTTCTTATATTGTGGACCTCAAAACTGGGAACAAAGTATCTCTTTTAAGCACTTGACTCTCAGGGCAGTGAGGGAGACCTATCCAAGGCTTAGTCAGGGGAGATGCTATGGGATAGAGACTCAGAATTCAGTAACACAACAGACCTTTATAAAATCACTGAGTAGTTAGCACAATTCTTCAAAACGGTAAAGTATTTTATTACACACCCTACTAAATACCACACACAAATGAACAAATATTAAAATATAGCAGATGCAAATATCTATGGTGACACCCTCTAAAGTATCTCACACCCAAGAGAGGGTGCACACTAAAGAAAGGTACCACATGATAGTTAACCCCCTAAATTTACCCTGAACCCATGAAATGTAGGCACCTCTAATAATTTGTGCACCAGTGGGAAACATCCTTTACACAGCAGTCAAGACCACAATGTGCCTTTACACCTCAGTCACTACCCCGTCTGCAATGTTACTACGTGTTCCTTTACCACGCAAGTCACCACTACTTGCTTTAGGGTACGCGTTGTTGAACTGGTGTTGGATTTTGAGTCCAACTCCTTCCCTACTGATACACTGACTGGAGTTGGAATAGTGATTTATACTGCTCCAAAATCCAATGCCCCTCTAATGCTAGTCACGTTATTAACTTGTGTGGTGAAGGATTGCTCGGTAACATCGCAGTCGGGGTACTCACTGCGGTGTAAAGGAATGCGTGAGAAATGTGTGCAGCTTTCCCTAGTACAACCTGCACCAGCAAGTCCGAATTCCCAAAAACATTTCCCATATATGCCTAATGCCTCATCAGTGGTGCATTGATAAAACCAGCAGACCTACTGGTTTGTCAGTGTGTCCCCATAACATATGAATTCAAAGGTAAAATATAAGTTCTATAACCATAAGGTAACCTTAAAAATGCTTCAAAGGGTTGCAATCTTTGATTGACAAAAGCATAAACCTGCAGAGATTGGAACTTTTAAAAATGACCTCATCAATAACGTTTTCAAGTTTTAATTATTATGGTGTTAAAGTCTGTCTTCTACTTTGTCTATGGTCACTAAGCAACCACATCAACAAAGGTCCTTGCACCCACAAGCCTCAAGACAGGAGTCTCGTCTCCAGTGGTGCCTAATAAAACAAGCAAGCTGAAGATGGGTCATACTTTCCTCGATCTGGGAAAGGTATCGTGACAGGTACACGAATTCCTGAGCTAACATTGTGAAATAACCTCACTGCACGCTGTTACTTACAGATTAAAAGGCCATTTTATTAGGACAAGGTTATCATACCTCCAAATCATTTATACAATGCAACCTGCAACAATATAGGTTTATTCAACAATCATCCATACTCCCCCCTCTAATCTCAACCCATCTCACCTGTTTCACACTTGATGTAAACACATCCATACATCCCTTTCTACCTTCACAGCCCTCTAAAACCTCCTCTCATGACTTTCTTCTGCCGCTCCTTGCATACTGCTCTCCGCCATCAGTTACCTGTGTACCTTTCCCCCCGAGGGGTGGCTCCACCCGTATGTGACTCACCACCCCTCCAAAGTTCCGCATCCCTGGAGCCCTATGAACTGTCCTAAACTGCACGCTTGAGTCCTCACCCCCTCTCTCCCTTTAAACTTTAAGGATTGGTGGGTGTACTAAATTAACTCTCCCTAACAAGGTGGTGCGAGGTGTTAGGAAACTGGCACCTTTATACCCACCACTGACCCACCCCTAGACCCTTCCTTGTGAACCCCTGCCACCTTGTTCCTCCGGCCATGCATGAAGTATCCTGGGGAAGATTTGTTTGCGACCCTTGCTTCCCCCCGGGGCCGGCTTTGAGCAATAACCACACTCCATGCTGTTAATTGGAGAGTGAAAGGCCATTTTATTAGTACAAGGTTATCATAACTCCAATTCATTTATAAAATGCAACCTGCAACAATATAACTTTATTGAACACTAAACCATACGCCCCTCTCCATTCTCAAACCGTCTGACCAGTTGCACTCTTTCCCTTTCTCGCTGTAAACTCATCCATACATCCCTTTCCACCTTCACAGCCCTCTAACACATCCTCTAACGACTTTCTTCTGCTGCTCCATGCATCCTGGACTCCACCATCAGTCTACTGTTTACCTTCCCCCCCAAGGGGTGGCTCTGCCCATATGTGACTCACCACCCCTCCAAAGTTCCGCCAACCAGTTGGTTACTTTCCCTCCACTTATTTCGTGCACCTTGCGAAACCATCAAACATCCCTGCGACACCATATGGACTAATTCCATAACTTGCTGATCATATCTGGTACCTCCATCACATAATACGAATCTCCCATCCTTGAATGGTGCACCGCATCATCTCTGAATAAAACAGGCTCCTTCATCCTCAAGCCCCCATGAGCAATCACTTTCATATCATTTCTTTGGCAAAAAAACTCTCATTGTACTATTCAGTTTCCTGCGTGCCTTATCAATGGGCCATGACTGATGGCCCCCCTTTCACACACTCTGAGGCACCAGTTCAGTCCATATTATGCATGTGCTTGCCAAATTCTACTTTAAAACCTAAATTCTTCTTTAAAACCTCCAAGTCCCTTTGTATGTACTGGAGCAATGCCAGTCCTGTCACTATCACCAAATCGTTTTCCCCTAGATGCAGCACAAGCATACCTGGGCAACCCCTCAGAGGTACCATTTTGGTTAACCAAGGTAGCAGAGCACCCCATATCTTTCCCCTTTACCCCATCAAAAAACTTTGTGGTGGCTGCTCCTCAAGCCCATATTACATCCATACAGTTGCTGGTCTGCATTGGCTGCCCAGTTCACAAATGAGTGTCCCAAATCGAGGTAACCATCTTGGTTTATGTTCCTCTCACGCAGCCTGCAGTATAAAGAGATGATGATTAGCTTCCGGCAAACAAACCTCTTCATCAACCACCCCCGATGTTCCTGCTTTGTTCTACCCTCATTCCCCGTTCACTTCCTTATGTACTTCTCACAACAGCAGGAGCGCCATTGACCTATTTGACGAATTTCACCCCATGACCAGCCCAGGCGTGCCTCCGAAGTAGCTGTGCCTATGGAATGTGTCCTATAGTCTGCTGGCTCCCTGCCAACCCTTCTGAGTGTCCTTTGTAACACCGCCAGTAACTAAAAAGCTGTCACTCTTTCTTGGGAGACATGGCAGAAAACCTCACCTCCGGACCACCTCTTATTTACCTCATACGCTTGCCATTCTTGCACAGGGCACGCCTCGCGGCACACACTCGCCCTCAACCACACCCACCTTCCCCTCCCTACCTGATCCATCTTTGATTGCCTCAGCCATATTCCCAGGCTACCTCGATCCGATCTCACTTCACCATACGACAGCCCAGCCCAGCTCGCCGTTATGATCCAAATAATTCTGAGAACCTAAAAGCCCCGAAAAACTTCCAGTTCATGCATAATCTAAATATGGACACCCAAACTGTGACATAACAACAAAGTAGTAAAACCCCCAACAACTCCCTCAACAAGTTGAATGTGATGGCTTCCCTCCACACCCCCCTCCTGTCCCCTGTTCCCGACCCCAACCTTTTAGCATTCTGCTCAGCATTTCGTCTTTGGCAGGATTGAATCCAAGATATAGCTTACTGTAAAATGATATACCTGCTAGCTTTCCAGCCATGTCCGTCTGTGATAAACTTTTATCAATACAACATAACACAAAACTCAACACTCCCTGCTCAGCCGTTTGTCGTGTGATAGTCCTTCTTGCTACCCCTGGAATCAAAAACTCTCCACATTTGGACCAAGCCAGTCTGTAACTCAGTCGAGTGTATTCCACCAACGATCTTTCAACCAGGCCTACTATTCTCACTCAACCCCCAAGCCCAGATTTCGTCTGGCAACTGCGTCTTGCACTGCTCCGCTCCAGGTGCCAGTCTCTGAAATCGCTGCCACTGGAAATGAGACAAAGCATCCGCTATGTCATTGCTAGCCCTAGGCACGTGTTTAGCATGAAAATCCATATTCAACTTCAAACATCTCAATATAAACCTGCATAACACTCTCAACATCCTCAGCTCCCTCACCTTCTGTCTGTTTACCAGTTCCACCAACGTGGTTTTGTCCACGTGGAAAACCACCATCCGATTCTGCAGTTCGCCACCCCACACCATCATTGCCACTAGCGGAGGAAAGAACTTCAGGAATACAATACTCCGCCCTTGGCTCAACCAGTGCGCCGGCCACTTCTCCGCACATCAACACCCATCCCAGAGAAAACCAAAACCTGAAGTCACTGTGGCATCTGAAAATATCTGCACCTGCCAGACTGTGTTCTCCAATGATGCACCGTTGAATTCAGTCCAACAAGTCTGCCACAACCCCATATCTGCCCTGAATCCCATTGAAATCCTGACCCTGTGGTGTGGCAATACTGTGCCTGACATGGCCATGCCAAACGACATACAGAAAATCCTCCCTGCTTTCACCACCCTGCAAGAGAAGTTCAGGAACCCCAGTAACTTCTGCACATACCTTAAGTCAATCTTCTTTACCCCCATCACCTGTAACAGGAAAGCCTGCATGTCATCTACCTTCTCTTTGGGCAATCGTGACATCCATTGCAGTCCTATGCCCAGAAATGTCACAGTACAGCTGGGCCCAGGTGTTTTCTCTGGTGCTAGAGGTACCCCAAATATTTCTGTCAACTCCTCAAACTGTTATAACCCTCCTTCACAGACACCAGAGCCCCCTTTCCCCACAAACAAGAAATCGTCCAAGTAGTGTGACAACTCTCTGTGACCACTAATCTTGACAAATACCCATTGCAAGAATGTACTGAACATCTCAAAGAGTGTTCAGGAGATTGCACACCCCATGGGCAGGACTTTGTCCACATAGATGGCCTCCTCGAATTGCATTCCCAATAGCAGAAAATCCATTGGATGTATGGGCAGTATATGAAAGCAGACATGACATCACACCACCATCTCTGCTCCCCTCCCACACGGCCTCACTAAATGGACTGCATTGTACACTGAGGCATACAACACTCTAGAGTCTTCCTCGGCAATTAAGTAATTCACTGATACTCCTTCTAGCTATGATAGGCAGTGAATCATTTAAAACTCCCCTGGGTCCTTCTTAGGGACCACCCCTAAGGGTGACACAATCAGGACTTCACATGGCCAGTCCATGAATGGGCCTACCATCCTACCTTCCTCAACATCTTTCCCCAGTTTCGCTGCCACCACAGTCGGCAATTCTTTGGCTGATTTCAAGTTGCCTTCCCAACGACATGCCCTTGGCACCTGGTAACGCAACCAAAATCTTTCAACAAACTCCTACTGTAAACGCAGGACTGCCTCCATGTTGGGGTAAATCGAGAGCAGATGGGCTCATGGCCTCAATACTAATTGGAGTAGGGGCCCATCTGTCCAGACTGTCCCCAGCGCTTTGTAGACTTCAACAGTTAACTTGGTGTGTACAATGTAAAGCACTGAGTGATTGTGTGTCTGCCCCCGCATTTTGAGCATTCATGCTTGAATTTACATGGGTGTCTGGAACAAAAACCTTTGTTGAAATTCCAGCAGGTCCCTGTTGTGGCTTTCACCGTCATAGGTGGTCCACTCATTCCGCTTGCCCCAGAAATGGCTCCACCCGCCCCTTGCTGGGTTGGACACACCTTAAAGGACCGATAGGACACCAGCAAGCTGCTGGCTGTATGGGTGGAAGCTGATGATTGAGTGGATGACATCCACTGCATCCATAGCTCCTGAGCCACTTCCCCCCAGGGCTTTTCTGGGTTGATGCTAACTCTGGCCCTAAATTCTTTGTCATAGCTAAGTCATGCGAAACCCCCAACATGCACCTGGGACTTCCTTGTAATGTCCATATATTTCAATAATGCAATCGCTCTATCGAAGTATTTTTTGCAGTAAATACTCTCGAATATCAGTAAAGCCGAGGTACTATTTTTCATGTTTTTGGGTATCCTCAGTCGTCTTGTCAGGTCCCATTCCTCTTCCTTCGACCCCTCCTTAGCCTGTATCTCCCTATGCAACAGTTTAAAGACATCTACGAACTTGTATTTCCAAATCCTGTTCTTTGTCCTATCCGACAAATGTGAACCCAAGGGCATTGCCAATCCCATATATGGCAATTTCTTGTGGTGTTTGTCGCCCGTTTTGTCCTCCTTATCACCCTTCCCTTAAATTTAGTCTATCTGGACAACCTGTGCCTTCTAAACAAGATACCCCCCCACTTTCTTTGTGCTCCCCTGTCACTGCTGCTGTGGCTGCGACCCCAAGGCTCTCACCTTCCCATCCCCAACACCCACCGACTGCCAGGATTTTTCCTTTTTACCTGCAGCCCTATCCCCCTAGGCTACCCACCTATCCCCGTACCGGAGGGCCTCCCTGGGTCTCCTTGTTGCTGACCCAGCAGCTAGGCTTTCTCTGGGTCACTACCTTGGCCTTCTCCTTAACCGTGTTGATCTCCTGAAAAACACCAACTTTTCTGTTTGCCCTCTCCAGGACCCCAGGTGATGCTTTCTCTCCGTCATCCTCATCTCGCACTTCACCTTACTCCAATTCATCACTCTCCTCCTCATAGTCCCACACCAACTCAGCCTCAGTCACCACCAGCTCTCTCATTTTCTCCTGCACCACTCTTTATGACCTTTCGCAACTCCACCACTCTTTTCAATGCACTTCCTCACAGTCGTGGGTGTTGCATGCTCCCTCATTGGGGGGTAGGTCGCAGTTGACCCCCCTGCTACTTCTGAGCAGCATCCCAGAGCCGTATTGCGCCTCACCGGTGTCACCCTCCCCTTCCTGGCCTCAGCCCCTGGGTGTGTTCCCCCAGGCTGCTCCAACTGGGTGTTCCCCATCACCACTGGGCCTCACCGCGTGCTGGCTGTCCCTGCCTTCGTACCTGTCTGCCATGCACAAGGACCCACACCCACTTACCTCCTGCTGGTTCCTGCTCAAGTCCCCCTCTTCACCCCATGCCTTCTCTCCCCACTCTGCTTCACCCAAGCCAGCCCTCTCCCTGGCCTCACACATGGCTATCGACTTGGCCTTCGACTCCTGAATCAAGTGTCTCTGTTCTCGTATTTTTTTCTCTAAGGAGAGCCCCTCCCAATGGGGCAAAGATGGGGGTAAATATTCACTGTTGCTGCCCCCCAGAAAACCCCATTGCGGATCCCTTTATCTCGCTACTTGGGCCTGCCACCTGTGACTAGACTTGGGGAAAACCCTCTTGGCCTTCCTAATGGCCGTACCCAGACATTCAAGTTGCTCCCTGAATTCATTACCCATGGAAGGCATGCACGAGAGGTCCAGGGGGATGCTCTCCTCCCCCTGCGCCCCTGGCTCAATTCCCGTCATTCCGGCGCCGGAGCGTTCTGCAGCTTCTCCGCCCCCGCTGAATTCCTCACCTTGGTCTTCGCTGTCAGCCAGCTGCATTGGCTCTGTCTCCTGCCTCTGTGCTTCGGCTGTGCTGCCTTTCCTTGGCCTTGCACTCTGGGCCCAGAGGATTTCCTGACAGGTAGCAGCTCATCTACACACGCTGCTACCGCTGCTGCTACACCAGCCGACCCACGCCTCTTCCAACACATCAGGACGAAGGAGATCCACATGGTCTGCCTGCCCTAGGACTTGCAGTGCTTTGCGCACCATGTCGTTGTTCAGGCTGGCCATCCTCCTCTAACCGCGCAGTTAAAACATAGGTCTCCCTGCCTACAAACTGCCCTAACTACCGCTACGGCCCTAACTGTCACTGAATTAACGCTATAGGCCTCACTAATAACTCACTAAATTAACTCTCCCTAGCCCAGTGGAGTGAGGTGTCAGGAAAGAGGCCGGAGCATTCCCTACTGACACCTTTCTACCCACCACTGACCCGCCTCTAGACCCTCCCTTGTGACCCCTCCGACCTTGTCCTTCCAGCCACGCGTGAAGTACCCCAGGGAAGGACCCTTGCTTCTCCCGGGCTGGCCATGTCAAAAAGTGTGGTAGATTTGTGGATGGGAGTCTCAACATCATGATTGCTGGCCTGATGAAGTAAGCGCAGGTGTCTCTAATAGTGTGTCTACTAATGAGATGTTCTTCATACAGTGTGGTCCAAGTTACATAACTTGTTTTGGCACAATGAGGCCCATTAACACCATCATTTAAATCATGTATCTACTCCTGCCTTTTCACATGTGTGATTTTAGATGTTTTTGCAGGGTCTGAAATAACCTGCCAAATCGGTGAACAGACATTAGCATGTATTTGAGGGTGTACATCAGTATTTTGCTGGCCACCCTACTTGAATGCCCAAATTCCCAAACCTGTAATTTACACCAACATAAAATCCAGAAAAATAGTAGATTATGTGAATTAAAATCTAATTGTGGAAATGTCGGCTGACACTGGTAAAAGGTAAACCATTTTAACAATAATGTATTTAAATATTCAAAATGCTGGTGTTTACACAAAAAATAAGAGAAACAAATAATGTGGACAAAATATCAAGAATATCCAGTACAAAAACATTGTGAAGGTAATTTTCTATAGATAAGCAAAGTTTTACTATACATAACTCCACATACATATACCTTGACAAGATCTTCAAGGTACATAGATGTGGAGTTAAGAACAGTAAATCTATACTTACCTATTTGCATTTACAGACTTGATATTTTAGTCCTTGATAATTTTGACACGATATTCTGTCCTCAGGATATTTTTTTTCTCCAATATTCTGTCAGTTATCTTAAAACATTTCAAGGTGGTGCAAACTTTGATTGACAAAAATAATATAAATGCGGAGTTTGGAAGTGATAAAAATAATCATATCAACAACATTTTCAAATTTTAACTATTGCACTATTAAAGTTTTTCTTGTATATTGTCTGAGGTCACTTAGCAAACACAGGTCATATCAACAAAGGTCCTTGCACAACCAAGTCTCAAGGCAGGAGTCTCACCTTCAAGAGTTCCAAATAAAACAAGCAGAACTCTAGCCGGGTCACTCTTTCCTCTATCTGGAAACAATATAGCGACATAAACATGAATGTCTGTGCTAACACTATCAACAATTGTGGCTATCAAAAATTGTGGTAGATATATAGTTGTGGTGGCTGAACAATCTTTGATGAAGTCGACATCCTATTTGACTGACCTGGTGACAGAGGTGTAGGTGTCTCTACTAGTGAGGCGTTCGTCGTGTACAGTGCTCCAAGTTAAGTAACTAGCGGAGCCCCGGATGGAGGCCCATTAACACTATAATTTAAATCACACCTTTACTCCTGCCTTTCACACGTGTGGTTATGCCTGTTTTTGCAGTGTGAAATTACCTGTCAATTGGTGAACAGCCACAAGTGTGTATTTGTGGGTGTGCACCATTAATTTGCTGGGCACCATCCTGGATGCATATTCTCCCAAAACAAAAAAAAACTAGCAAATTATGCAAATTAAAATGTTACTGTGGAAATGTCGTCAGCCAACCCTTGTTCTGTTAAATAGATTTAGTGAATTTCTACCAGCAGGACCCTCTTTTAACTAATTTTGTGGATGAATCCATGTGGGGCAGTGTAAACGTACACCTGTGGCAAATTCTCTTTCACATCATATTGAAGAGTAGTTTCTCAAAGGCAGAAAGTGCTGACCCATGAGAACCTCATTGTACGTATTTTGGTACTACTGATTCTGGTGTAAGTGAAATTGTATAGTTGAATATGAATTACAAGGTGTGTGAGAACACCCCACTTCCCAGAACCTTTCCCCTTGCAGAGTTTGCCAGGAACAACGTGGTGAAATTTGAACAGAGAGTAGTGCCTAGAACGAGGAAATACATCAGGAAAGCAGGGTACAAACATTATTTTCCTTGATCAATATCTATTCCTCCTGGCTAAACTCAGAACATTGTTGTGCTACTGCACCCAGAGCTTACTTTACACCAGCTTACCATTAATTATGACTGCTAAATTACTGGAACAGTTTTCACACTAAACATAGAATGAGGACCTATGTGGCCACAAGCATTCATACACATGAAAATGTAAATAGTTGGCACTGTGTAATGACCTGTTAAGTAGTGCAAGATTTAAAAAATCTGCAAGCAATACATAGCTAACTATGCAATAGACATAAATAAATAAAACTCTTTTTTGTGCTTAAGCTTAAGATTTACATTCCAAACACCCCATAGAACCCTCTAATCCACAAATCCTTCTTTCAGGCAGCACGGTTATAAACAAAAACATCTCCACATAGAAGAGCTTCTGTGCAAATAGGGTGCCACTGTTGTATCTCAAGTGAGATGTTTTATTAATTGACTCTCTTTTTTTAGTTGTTTAAATACTTTTCACATTTAAAGACTTTCAAGCATTGGATGGAAAACTGAACTAATGTCATTGGGGCCACAGATCACCAGAAGTGAAAGATGTCTGTTGCTACAGTTGGTTTCCAGTAACTCATGACTTCTCTGGAATCTTACAGATATCTCACACTTGAGTATAAGATGAAGAGACACTAGGGCACATGAACTATTAAAGTGGTAAAGATAGAGGCTGACATATATGTACTAAGGAATAGGGTGAGGGTGGGGAAGCACAGTGCAGGCACCTATGAGTAGATGGACAGGGTATGGGTAAATGTATTACTATATAGGTTGCAGTAAAGCTCAGCGTATCGCAAGGGGTAGATGTTATATCAGAGAAGTGTAGGTAAGGCTAGGGTGTGTAGGTTTGAGTAGATACACTAAGGTGTAGGCAAGGTTTAGGTAAGATTAAAGGTGCAATGGTATAGGTACCAGGGATGAGTGGGCTAACGTAACCAGATTTTAGACCTGTCGGACTTGGGTGGTCTTCTTCCAAACATTTGCCTGCTCCTCTTCTGTTTAGCAGATTTTTTTTTGTTGGCCCCAGGACTTTTTACCACTGCTAACCAGAACTAAAGTGCGTTTGCTCACTCATTCCAAACATGTTAATATGGCTTATATGGGGTTGGCATATTTAATTTAATTGTAATATACTAGTAAAGTGGTATACCATATACCCAGGGCCGGTAAAGGAAATGCTACTAACGGGCCTGTGGCAGTTTATTTATTTATTTGTTTGTTTGTATAGCGCTAGAATTGTCCCCCGGTGGGGTATCTCTGTGCTTAAGCAGACTATTAGGAGAGGTATTGGTACCGGGCAAATTTAACAGATACCGAACAAGAAGGCTTTAAGCAGTTTCCTGAATATCAGGTGTTCTGAACACTGTCTAAGAGAGAGGGGGAGCTCATTCCAAAGGCAAGGGCCAAGATAGGAAAGATCCTTCCCTCCTAATCTAGCCCTTCATATACAAGGTACTTCCAGAAGATGTTTACCACTGGACGGAGAAATCGCGAGGGTGCATAAGATAGAAATTTCTCCGAAAGATAGAGAGGGCACAGGTTCTGGAGAGCCTTATGGATAATGCAACAGGTTTGGGAAGCCAATGGAGCTATGTAATGAGGGGATGGGAAGGATTCCTGGGTGGAAAATTCAGGACCAGCCGTGCAGCTGTTTTCTGAACTACCTGTAGTCTGCTGAGTAAGGTGTCATTGGCCGAAATCAGCAAACCATTACAATAGTCCAGGCGGCTTAGTACCAAGAACCAGAGTTTTGCGGGTAGAATCAGGAAGTAACGGGAAGACTCGACGGAGTAGACCTATTACATGGAAGCAAGATCCGGCTGTTTGGGTAACATGCTCCTTCAGGCTAAGGGCCCGATATACACGGATGCCCAGATTTTTAACTGCAAGCTTGGGAGCAGGATAGGAGCCCATATCAGATGGCCACCAGTCGGGAGTCCATAGGAGGGAGCCTATCCAAAGAGCATTATCTCTGTTTTCTCCACGTTGCATTGTAGGAAATGATTTACCATCCATTGTGATATAGCCCTCATCCCATTGGAGAAGGCCAACTGGACTGTAGCCGTAGGTTTTTTGAATGGGAAAAGGAGCTGCGTATCGTTGGCATATGGTATGGGAATAAACCCATATGTACTTAGGAGATTGGTCAAGGGAGCAACATATATGTTAAATAGTGTTGGGGTCAGACATGAACCCTGAGTTACTCCCTTGGTCAATTCCATAGGAGCCGAACGATATGAGCCAAGATTAACACTCTGTGGGCGAACAGACTGAAAACTCCTCATCCATGGAAAAGCTGATTCTCTCAGCTCCACCTCTTCCAATCTTCTGAGCAAGACACTATGACAAACTGTGTTGAACGCTGTGGATAGATCCAACAGCACCTGAATTATATAATGGCCCTTAGAGTGACTCCAAGGGCTACTTGGCTAGCCTCCTGATCAGAGCTTCAGGAAGAGAAAAGACTTCAACCATCTTGAGCCAACACCTGCAAGGGGCCTGAGTGAGTCATGACCCTACAAGTGGTGCCCCTCCAGTCTTGGGCCTTTGGAAGGGGTGCTGAAGGTGCCCAGTTAGCCCAAGTTAACCAAAAGCTGATAGCCAAGAGGGGAGTGGGACATACCTACTCACCAATCCACTCAAGGTGCATCCCCGGTTTGCTATCTTTCCCACAGCAGGAAACTCTGTTCAGTGGCTCCTCACATAAGGGGTACAGGGCCTCGTGGACCCCTTGACAGCTAAAGCTTTCAGGTTCCACCCTCTGGAGATTTTCAACTTCCAAAAAAGAGACTCAATCTTGAACGTAGAAATCTTCATGTAACTTTGTTCAGAGGCTCCTTGACGACAATGCCTCCTCCTCGCAAAATACCAGCTGCCTTGCTCTGCTGAACTTCTAAAGACACTGCTTTCTCACAATTTCAGTACAAATGTAAGCAGAGAACGTTACAGTTACTAGGCCTGGGCACTGGTACTGGGATGTAGGAATGAAAGAGGTACTTATGCAAAGGCAGGTAGAGATTACGTTAAATTAAAGAAGTACAAGAGGATATGGGTAAGGTTAGAAGTGGTTATAGGCAGGGTGCAGGACTGTGGCAAAATAAATCTTAGTTTAGATAGTGGAGAAGAGAGAGAACAATGAAGAGTAGAAGAGAAAAAAGAGAGGGTGTTGCCCCTTCTCCTTACAAAGAAGACAAATTGCAGGTAAACTGGGAGGAGGCTGAAGCAATGAAGGGCATTCACTAGGATATATGCTCCCTATTCAGAATAACATTCATGTGGAGAAAATTCTCCAAAACAGGTTTTCTTAGGCATGTTTTTCTTCAGAATCAAAGATTACTCTACCCTGACTTACAAATGTGTAAATGAGTGCTTTCATTAATGTATCCTAGTGCAACTAATTGGTTTGAAGGGATAAGTAAATTAATGATCTCACATTAAGCCTTAAAACCCAGTCGGACATTTATATTAAGATGCGTTCCACAATACCTTATATTACGTTATCTGCATTGGCCAGTAAGGGTTGGTTTTTTCACTGGAAGGATCCTTCAATAATTAAATGGAACTTCCATTTAAAATGCTCACATTTCTTGTTGACAGATCTTTCAAGGGTACTGTTTCAAGAGCTATTATTCAAGGACTATGAACTTGTGTTTTTGCAAACCTTGTATTGTGTGCGTAAACACACATCAATTCCACTGACTTTGGGTCACAAAGTTTGTGCATCTTGGCATGTTGGTACTTACTACTTTGCCTGTATGTCCTATTATTTGTCGAAAGTACTCAAAGGTCGTTACATGTTCAGAGAACATGTTTGTTCATACAGCATGACATGTTTCCTATCTCCCAGCCCTTTTCTAATGCAAGAACGTTCACATTTGTAGGATATGTATGCAGAAAATCATCCCAAAGGTGGCAATAGGGAATTAAAACTGAATCAATCGGAGTCATGCATTATTCTTATGGTGTCTACTATAAAATCAAATGGACCTAATTCGGAATAATGATTTTCATCCGTTTTGAAGTCATAAACATAGATGGACCCTTAACTGACACTATGATTGGAAACCACTGTCAAATTATTGTATTTGCCCTTGTGCTTAGTAACATGAAAAATGCACGAGTCCTTTTTTTTCCTTGAGCCCCTTTTTTTCCTTCACCCTTTTCCCTTCCTTTACTTTTTCACCTATTTAATTACCCCTCTTTTATGTACCTTTATTCTTTTGTTATATAAGACGTTTATATTGTTGCACTAGTGTTGTGGAATTAACAACAGAGTCTCTGCTATTTGAAGCATGATTTTTATTGCAATAATTTAAGACAATTATTATAATGAATGGTGAATCATTGTACTATGTGCATATTCATCTGATTGGAAAAGATTGCAGCATTTTATATGTTGTTTAACATTCATTTGAGCTGCACCTATTAGTATTAGGACTCAATCGCCCAGAATGTATTTGGATTGATTGGCACCTTGTAATTACTTTTACGATTATGGATTGCATATAATATTACTTTGCTATGAAATCTGCATGGAATGCTTTAATTGTTGCGTGGAAGGTTAATTCTGTACATCAGAACAAACAACAGTTCTAACACATACCAGCTGTTTAATGCAAGTTACTAAGCTGCAATTGGAAGATAGGCTTTTATTCAAATGCCACTGTTAAAGTAGTGTATTCAGCGTGGCAGACGAGTTGAGTTAGGGTGTGCATTGTGCATTTCATACCATTACAGGCTATCTTTATTTTTCTGGGTTTGGATGTTGTGAACCATGACTAACCTATAACTATTATTCGTATATATATATAAATGTATATATATTTACAATATATATATATTTTTTTTCACTGAAAAAACCACAGGTTTCAGGGATGTTATAGTTAGTCAGACATTTAATTCATACAAAACCAGAGAAAGTCAGCCGTTATAGTTAGTTGAGCTAACTATAACTCGCTCCCCCACTATGCACATATTACATCATTCATGACATAGTCAGTGATATCACTGATGACATCACTGATGACATCTCAAATTACATCACTGATGACATTATCCAGTGACTGTGTTTTTGCAAAGTTTAAATATGTTTTATATGCCAAGGTGTATTGAAGAATGAGTGATTGTATAAGTGTTTGAATGGATGATTTAGTAGTTGTGTTACTGACTGTATAAGTGAGTGATTAAACGTGTCTTACTGAATGTATGGGTTAGTGACCAAACTGTATGAATGTCTGTATCATTCTCTCAGTTGGTGATCAGTCTGCCAGTTGGTGTATAAGTGGCTGCAGCGTGAGTAAGTGGCTACATGAGTGTCTATATGGGTTATTGATTGGTTGTCTGAGTATCTATATGGGTGCCTTAGTGTCTGTGTGGGTGGCTGGGGGTGTGTGCACCACTCTTGACTCTTTCTGCAACTCTTTTGCTTTTTTCTGCACTTCTCTTGCCTCTTTCTGCACCACTCTTGCTTTTTGTATGCACATCTGTTGGCTTTTTCGGCACTGCTCTTTCTTCTATCTGCTACTCCCTTGCACATTTCTGGACCCCTTTTGCATCTTTCTGCACCTCTGTTGGTTCTTTCTGTACTTCTCTTGCCCCTGTGTCTGCCCCTGTTCCCTCTTTGTGCACCTCTTTTGCATGTTTCTGCAACTCTTGTGACTTTTTCTGCACTTTTCCTGCCTCTTTCTGTACCTCTGTTGCTTCCTTCTGCACTTCTCTTGCCTCTTTCTGCACCCCTATTGCCTCTGTCTACACCTCTGTTGCTTCTTTCTGCACTTCTCTTCCTAATTTCTACACCTCTCTTGCTACTTTCTGCACCCCTTCTGTCTCTTTCTGCACCCTTCTTCACTTTTCCTGCATGTTTCTTGGATCTTTCTGCACTGCTCTTGCCTATTGCTGCACCCCTCTTGCCTCTTTCTGTACCCCTTTTGCTTCTTTCTGGACTTCTATTGTTTCTTTCTGCACCCCTATTGCATCGTTCTACACCTCTGTTGTTTCTTTCTGCACTGCTCTTGCTTCTTTCTGTACCTCTGTTCTTTCTTTCTGTTCTTCACGTGCTTCTTTCTACACCTCCATTGCTTCTTTCTGCATTCCACTTGCCTCTTTTTGCACCCTTCTTCCATCTGTGTGCACTTCTCTTGCAGTTTTCTGGACCCCTCAGTCTCCTTCTGCATCTCTTTTGCTTGGGTCTGCTCTTCTTTTGCCACTTTCTGCACCCCTCTTGCCTACTTCTGCACCTCTGTTGTGTCTTACTGTACTGCTCTTGCTTCTTTCTGTACCTCTCTTGCCGGTTTCTGTACTTCTCCTGCCTCTTTCGGCACTCCTCTTCTCTCTTTCTACACCCCTGTTCCCTCTTTCTGCACATCTTCTGCCTGTTTCTGCACCTCTGCTGCCTCTTTCTGTACTTCTCTTGCCTTGTTCTGCACCCCTCTTCCCTCTTTCTGCACCACCTGTTGCTTCTTTCTGTTCTTCTCTTGCTTCTTTCTGTACCTCTCTTGTTTCTTTCTACACCTCTCTTGCCTTTTTCTGCACCCTTCTTTCTTCTTTCTATACCTCTCTTGCCTCATTCTGTACCTCTCTTGCCTCTTTCTGCACTCACAGAGCTACTTTTAGACTGACCTCAGGCTCAGCAGTCACAGGGGTACCCCAACCCATAGTGTACCCTAGTGTTGGTAAGTATTTTTACTGTATTCTAAGAGCCTTTCAGCATAGCACTGGCTCTGGGCCTGGTTAGTCAGCAAAAAATTGGGGCCACAGGATGACTTTGCAACAAGGGCTATTTTTGCACCACTGTTGGTTCTTTCTGCATATCCCTTGCTTCTTTCTGCACTGTTCTTCGTCTTTCTGGACTTCTGTTACCTCTGTCTGCATTTCTCTCTCTTCTTTCTGTGATTTTCACAGAAAAAAACACATATTACAGGGACGTTATAGTTAGAAGTTAGCATTTGAGAAACCTTTGAAATTCACTGAAATACCCACAGGTTTCAGGGACATTATAGTTAGACTGACATTTCACTCATACAAAACCAGAGAAATTTGGCCACCATAGTTAGTTGAGCTAACTATAACAGGCGCCCCCGCAATGTACTACTGATGACGTTACATATTACATCATTCATGACATGGTCAGTGACATCATTGATGATATCTCAAATGACATCATTGATTACATCATCCACCTGATAATCTGATGCGCCTCCTCACAACCTAATATAATATTTGATACACCCACTCTAAAATACAAACTACCATTTTTGAAACCATACACACCAATACCAGTTACCACATACCCACTCACTGATTCAAAGGTCTACAAACACATTCACTAATTCACACATTCAGTCACTCATACATGCAGTCACTCATCAATACAGCTCTATCATATGCACACATACACCCACACAGACACTCACATACCACCATAGAGTTACTCACACACCTAGTCAGTCATGCCAAGAATCCATCACACTCCAATTTACTCACCTATGCAGTTCTACACACGCCACCTAACATATTCATACAGATACTAACGCATATTTACTCTCTTATACAATCACTGATGCAAGTACACAATCATTCATGCAGGCACTCTCACAATCATTTACTTTCACATATAGCCATGTATATATTCCAACACTCACATGTACTGCCTTTTACATATGTAGTTCCTCACACATGCACCACTGAGATATTCTTTCACTCACCAACATACCCATACACACACTCACCCACCCATACAGCCCTTCACAGATGCACTCTTAAACCCATACACCCAGTGAATTACCCACTCAAATATCTATGCACAGTCACACCTCCCCACTCACTCACACAGATACTCAGACAACCAATCAATAACCCATATAGACACTCATGTCACTACTGCCCAACCCATGTAGCCACTTACACACCAACTAACAGACTGATACAGACATTCACATAGTTTAGTCACTAACCCATGCATTCAGTAAGACACGTTTAATCACTCACTTATACAGTGAGCCACGCACCTACTAAATCATCCATTCAGACACTTATACAACCACTCTTTCTTCAATACACCTTGGCATATAAAACATATTTAAACTTTACAAAAACACAGTCACTGGATAATGTTATCAGTGATGTCATTTGAGATGTCATCAGTGATGTCATCAGTGATGACACTGACCATGTCATACACTCACTCATTCTTCAATACACCTTGGCATTTATATATATAAAACATATTCAAACTTTACCGAAACACACAGTCACTGGATGATGTCATCAGTGATGTCATTTAAGATGTCATCAGTGATAACACTGACCATGTCAGTAAATGTTGTAATATGTGATGCCATTAGCAGTGCATTGCGTGGCATGAGTTATAGTTAGCTCAACTAACTACAATGGCTAAATTTCTCTGGTTTTGTACGAGTGAAATGTCCAAATAACCATAACGTCCCTGAAATATGTGATTTTTTCAGTGAATATATATCGCCCAGTTATGCTTGCCTGTATATGTGCATGTGGGAGGAGCTGGTCCTCAGGGACGAACTCAATCAATACATGTTGGAAAATGTAAAAATGTGGTGGCGTTACATTGATGATCTTTCCGTAATATGTCAAGGAACTGAACAGGAAGCTACCAGTTTTGTGCATGCCTTAAACACTAACAACATTAATCTCAGATTTACTGCTACTATAAATGACAGTTCTATCGAATTCCTTAATACCCAAGTGTATATAAAGGATCACAAAATAGAAACAAGACTCTTTAGGAAGAAAACAGCTGGAAATTCGACCCTGCATGCAAGTAGTATGCATTCTAAACACCTTATAAACACATACCCTATGGCGAAATGCTTCGCTTAAGGCAAATATGCAGTGCTGAAAGTGAGCTAGCAGCAGCACAAAGCCATAACAAGCAAGGATTCGTAAAAAGAGGGTATCAGGAACATTCGATTAATAAGGCCATTATTAAATCTATAATATGTAGCAGAACAGAAGCCTTAAAATAAAAGCAGGGGGAAAGTAACAAAAAGGAAGATAATACTTTCCATATGATTATGAAATATAATAATCAACAAAGAACTATGCAAAAAATCATACAGAAAAATTGGGCCATGGGACTTTGTGACCCGATAAAAGGTCCCTTACTTCCTCAAAAAGTATCTATCACATATAGCCGAGCCCCCTCAACACGTGATAAAATAGTAAAAACAAGTTCAGAGGTGATTGAAAGTGCAAGTTGGCAACAAATGAGGAAAGGCTTCTATAGATGCAACACGTGCAAGGCTTGTACACACGGCATCAACAAAAACACATATATGACACCGTTCAGTGACAGAGAGAACAAAATACCTAAACTTCTGACCTGAAGGACAGAATTTGTTGTATATGTTTTGTTGTGCACATGTGGTTTACAATACATAGGCAGCACAGTCCTGCAGGTGCACAAGCGTATTCTCCAACATCTGCGCATCATAACGAATCAGGATAACACCTACCCAGTGGCGCACCACTTTAAAGACAAACATAATTCCAACATTGGAACATTGCTCCTGAAGCGTGAGCCGGGAGCCTACAAGAATGCTGTGTCACAGCTCCGTTATTGGCAATAAATTGCACACTTTAGATTGCTGCTATATGTATGAATTTTGTATAAATTTTAGATCGACATTTTTAAATATTCTAATATTTTGCGGGGAAGAGGTTTAATGCTGTGTCTCTGAGGTACAATTAGCGGGGAACCGAGGTGCTCGTTTACCAGTTTCAAACTCCTGAATGGAGGGGGGGGGGCGACTAGGCCCTCACCCGGACGGCCACCATTTTGAGTGGGCCAAGGTGAGCGCTCTAGCCTTTTTCCCTCCCCAGCACGTAAAAATTGGGCTGGCGCAACCGCGCAGTCTGGATTGCTCCTGAGGCGTGAGCCGGGAGCCTGCATGAATGCTGTGTCACAGCTCCGTTATTTGCCATAAATTGCACACTTTAGATTGCTGCTATCTGTATGAATTTTGTATAAATTTTATATCTATATTTTTTAATATTTTAATATTTTGCGGGGAGGAGGTTTTATGCTCTGTCTCTGAGGTACAATTAGCGGGGAACTGAGGTGCTCGTTTACCAGTTTCAAACACCTGAAGGGAAGGGGGGGCGACTAGACACTCACCCGGATGGCCGCCATTTCGAGTGGGCCAAGGTGAGCCCTCTAGCCTTTTTCCCTCCCCAGCACATAAAAATCGGGCTGGCGCGACCACGCCGAAGGCGCGCCAAAGGCAAGCCCATCTGCGCCCGTCCGCGCCGGGCCTGCGTTCAGTGCTAGGACCCCTGGTCGGTCCAAGACAGGTACGGATCTCCAAATCAGTTATGACAGGGGAATACTACTGGGGCTCAAAGGATCAGGCGGTGGGGCAGACTGCACATGTTTAGATCCTAGAAGTGAGCTAGCCCGTAGTGTCATGACATGCCGGGGCTGTAAGACAATTTTACCTAGACTGTGATAGACCTCTAGTCAGCTAAAAGGGGTGGGGGATATAGGGGCCAGAAAGAAGGAAAGGAAAGGAAAGGACGAGGTGCATAATTTCAAATGTGTATCCATCAATGCTAGGTCCCTGGTGAAGCACAGTATGGAATGTGCAGAACTATTAATAGAGAAAGAGATACATATAGCATTCATTACGGAAACCTGGATGGACGCTGCATCTGGGCCAGACGTAGTGAAGGCCACTCCCCCTGGATATCTTTGCCACAGGCAGGATAGGAAGGGGAAAAGAGGAGGCGGCCTAGCGGTGATCTACCAAAGTGACATTAAGGCCACCTTTAAGCCCGCCCTGATGGACGCCTGTGAAGCTCTATCTTTTAATTTTACGTTTCTGAACCACCATGCTTTCAAAGGAATACTACTATATAGGCCCCGTGGGGTGAAAAATAAGTTTATGGCCGCCATGGGGAGCTTATTAGAAGTAGGTATGTGCGAGGAGACCTTTACTATACTAGGGGACTTCAATTTTCATTTGGAGGATGGCGGAGACCCTGAGACAATGGCCTTACTAGACTTGATGGAAGCAGCTGACCTTAAACAACTGGTGGCGGGACCCTCCCACTGTGCTGGCCATAGGTTGGATGGTTTATTTTCTAGCCATCCAGCAGTAGTGGTCGCTGGAACATGGCCAGTGGCATGGTCTGACCACGTGATAGTAGAACTTAGCATAGTGGTTAGGATGCTTACGAACATAGAGTCCAGCTCCAAAAACAAATAAAGACTAGTAGAGTCTGGAATAAGTTGGCAGGAGGAGATTTGGAGGAAATCCTTGTGGCATCGAAAAAGGAGCCTCCACTAGATGTGGAGGAAGCGGCTCTAGCATATACGAGCTGGCTGGAACACGCAACTACGACGCTAGTGCCTTTGAAAAAGGCTGTAGGCAGAGAGAGATCCCTTCGGCCCCCTGGTTTTCTGAGGAGCTCAGATTAGCTAAAATAGGATGTATAAAGCTTGAACCGGAATGGCGCAAAGGCGATAAGGAAAGGGACAAGAGGATCCTAAAATATGGGCTTCTTGAATATGAGAAGTTGATTGCTCAAGCAAAACAAGATTACTTTAAGAACTGTATCAATCAGGCTAGCAACTGCTCAAAAGAATTATTCAGGACACTTTTCGAAGTCGCGCATAAGTCAAGCCCGTCTGCGCCCGTCCGCGGCCGACCAGGCCCAGGGCCCCGTCGTAATGCCGATTTTATTTCTTATACCCCTGCCGACCTAAAGAGTTTCAATCACGCTGGCCCCATTCCCGCCCGAGCCGCCAATGCGGCCCTGACATGTGGCATTCTCGTCCCTCCTGACCTCCCACCTACGGTCGATCCTCACGACCCCATCCCCCCTGTTCCTCAGCTCGCCACCTCTTTATTGATCTATTATCTTAACACCCGTTCCCTCATTCGACACCAGCTTGAAATTTTTCAACTATTGCACCAAGGCTCTGTTGATATCCTTCTCCTAGCAGAAACATGGATTACCGAAGATTCTGCCCCCGATATTCTTGCTGCTATCCCTACGGGATATTATATCATGCACGCCAACCGGCCTGCTGGAAAGACCGGTGGCGGAGTGGCGGCTATCATTCGTTCTATCCATACCTTCTCGGAGATCACGATGGCCCCCATTCCTAAAACAGAACACCTTGCGCTACAATTCACTTCCCCTAAATCATCTTTTGCCTGTGTTATTGTATATAGACCCCCTGATCCGATGCCTCTTTTCCCCAAACTTTTCAGCGATGCTATCGCTCAACTTACGATCAACCATGCCAATATCATCGTAATCGGCGATTTCAATTATTGGCCAGCGGATGTCCATGAAAGCCACTTATCAGTGGAATTCACTGAACTTCTCAAAGGCATGAACCTCTCACAACATATTCATTCCCCCACCCATATGAAAGGTCACACTCTAGACCAAGTCTGGACATCCAATCTCGACATTTCACCCCCCTCAGTCTTCCCATGCTCTTGGTCTGACCACTATTTCATCTCCTTTCACCTTCATCTTCACACCTCGTGTCCTTCCATTCGCACTAAGAACAAGATGGCCCGCAATTGGAAAAGGGCTAATCTTCCTGACTTCTACGCCTCACTGGCATCCTCGGCACCATTGCCGCTATCCTCAGTAGAGAACCAGGCTGAGAAACTCAATGAATGGTTATGCCTGGCTAGCGAAAAAGCTGCCCCCTTGAAAATAATCAAAACAATGCGCCCCCATGATGCTCAACGCTGGTACACGGACCAACTTAAAGCAGACAAACTCGCCCTGCGGCAAACAGAGCGCCGCTGGCGTCGCCATTACGACCCCCAACTTAAACTCATATACACTGAGTCCTTAAAAACTTATAAAAAATCTATTCTGGAAGCCAAGACAGCTTACTTCTCACAAAAAATTCTGAATTCGAATAATAAAACAAAAGACATCTTTTCAATCGTAAATGAGCTCTCCCTTCCAGACCGAGTCACCCCCCAACCTCAGCCGACACAAGCCCTATGCAACTCACTCAATTCCTATTTCATAGAAAAAATAACAACCATAAAACATAACATCCCTACCCCTGCATCTCCTACGCCTCCTCCTCTACCTCCCCAAAACACTAGCACCTTGTCCAAATTCCCACCGATCTCTCTACAAGAGTTTTCATCACTTCTTCACAAAGTCAGTTCGGGATCCCCTAATGACTGCTGCCCCCCTCAGGTTCTCAAAGGAGCCTTCCTTGCTTGCCCGGGCCCTCCGCTAGCATTACTCAACAACTCTCTTGCTACCGGAGTGGTCCCATCTTCTTTCAAGCAAGCTGCCATTTTACCAATTCTTAAGAAACCCAATGCAGACCCTACCATACTCAGTAATTACAGACCTATTTCCCTCCTCCCCTACTTAGGCAAGATTCTGGAAACTTACGTGACCCGCTGCCTGAGCTCTTTCATAGAACAATCTTTGTTTTTGGATCCTCAACAAGCTGGATTTAGACCCCTCCATTCCACCGAGGCGGTCATAGTGGCAGTCATGGACACCCTCAGGAAAGTAGCTGACAAGAACATCGCTCAAGCCCTTGTCCTATTGGATCTCTCTGCGGCGTTTGACACGGTCGATCACACCATCTTGATCGACCGTGTCTCCAACGCCGGCATCCAAGGAGTGGCCCTTGACTGGCTTAAATCCTTCCTCCACCAACGCTCACAGTCCGTTCACTTTTCCACCTTCTCTGCGCCCTACACTCTCCTTCACTGTGGAGTCCCACAAGGCTCGGCACTATCCCCTCTTCTTTTTAATTTATACCTCCAACCACTGTTAGCCACACTCCGCTACTTTCCGGTCACAATTTACAATTATGCCGATGATTTGCAGTTAATTTTCCCTGTCGATTCCCTCCCCCCTTCCTGCACTAATTTTCAGTCTACTATGCTAACCATAGCTGAGTGGATGTACCACAGCCACTTAAAGTTAAACCCCACCAAGACTGAGCTCGTCTTGGTGGGTGGCCCCAATCACCCATGGAATGCCTCCTTTTGGCCTACATCTCTGGGGACGGCACCCACTCCTGTGAGCTCAGTCAAAAGCCTGGGGGTGACCATCTCCCAAGATCTTTCTATGAGACCCCACATCAACGCGGTAACTTCTGCCTGCTTTTTCCATCTCAGGCGTATTCGCAAGATTAGTAGGTTTCTAAACAAAGAAGCCCTGACCCAGGTAGTCATTGCTCTCATCACCTCCAGGCTTGACTACGCCAACATCTTGTACGCAGGAATTCCGGCATGTCACCTTCATCGACTTCAGTTGGTGCAGAACCAAGCTGCCCGCTTGATTTTCTGCCAGCCCAAACACCAGCACGTCACTCCCTTACTCCGCAGTCTGCATTGGCTCCCTGTCTCAAAACGGTGTATCTTCAAACTGGCATGCACCACCTTTAGGGCCCTAGAGGACGCGGCCCCTAAGTTTATTTCATCAGCCTTGACCCGTCATACTCCTGCCAGAGCTCTGCGCTCAGCATCTTTGAATCTCCTTGAGGTCCCCAGATTTAAAAGAAAAAGGCACGGTGGCCTGAGCTTCTCTGTCTTGGCTCCCGCCACCTGGAATTCCCTACCCCTCTCTCTTCGTCTCTGTCCTAAGTACGATAGCTTCCGTACTCTCTTAAAAACTTTGCTCTTTCAAGCGGCTTATGATTAATCCCCCTTTCCTGGATCACCGCAATCTTTATCAAGAGCGCCAAGAAACCGATGGTGATAGTGCGCTGTATAAATATTTTTAATAGAATAATAGAATAGAATAGACTTTCTAATCTTGTATCCCCAAAAGTTGCAGGGCCGCAGCCCAGCCAAGATCTGTGTGAGATCCTGGTCACATTCTTCAGGAATAAAGTTGAGACGGTTTTTAATGCTTTTTCAGGCTTAACTAGGAGGTGGCCATTAGCACAAAAGCAGATCCTTAGGGGCGACCCACGGAAAGATATTCTAGAAGAGTTCTCGCCTGTAAGCACGGAATAGACAAAAAAGTGCTTTACGGGCTAAAATCAGGATCCCCATATGACCCATGTCCAGCAACGGTAGCCAAGCTGGCACCTGGTTCCATTGTGGAAACATTAAGAACGATCTTTAACAACATGTTCGCAACCGGGCAGTTTCCCTCTTGCTGGAAACGTGCATCGATCCTTCCACTGTTGAAAAAGTCAAATCTAGATACAACGGATCCCAACAACTACCGTCCCATTTCAAGGCTCCCACTCCCAGCCAAACTAATTGAAAAGATGATGAATCATAAACTCAGTGTGTTTTTAGTGACAAATTGTGCCCTGGACCCCTCTCAGCACGGATTCAGAGTGGGCCATAGTACTGAGTCGGCCCTAATAAAGGCAACTGAGGAAATTAGAGGAGTAATGGACCTAGGGGTAGAGCTGCACTGGTCCTTTTGGACCTTTCTGCAGCCTTCGAAACGGTCCATCATGGAATTTTGATGGACCGGTTGTAGAGCTGTGGGGTGCAGGGGAAAGCAGGAGACCTGGTGAATGCATTTTTGACTAACAGAGAACAGAGTGTGGCGATGGGGGAGTACGTATCTAAATCTTTCACTCTACCATGTGGGGTACCTCAGGGCTCATCCCTAAGCCCCACTCTGTTTAATATATATGTCCCCTCGCTGGCCCCAATAACCTCCCACGCTGAAGACACACAAATTGTGGTGTCAGTGCTGCCAGGAAGGGAAGATAGAGTAGCTTTACAATTACAAGAATGTATGCTGGCGGTGGGAAGGTGGATGGGCGAAAATTGCTTGAAGTTGAACACAGCAAAAACGGAAGTTATGGTTTTTGGCCTCAGTAATGACTTTTGGAGCCCGCAATGGTGGCCAGAAGAGATGGGGGTCCCCCCTCTTCCGGTGGCAAAGGTGAAGAATCTAGGGGTTCTAATAGATGACCAACTCACATTCAGAGCCCAGGTCAAAGCTTTAACTTCTTCAATTTATTTTCTGCTGAAAATGTTGCGGAAGATACTTCCTTTTCTCCCCGAAAGCAGTAAAAAGACAGTGGTTACAACCCTGGTTCTACCCCGGCTGGATTACTGCAATAGTCTGTTGACTACTTAACAAGATGCAGGTCCTGCAAAATGCAGCAGCCAGACTCCTGACGGGCATTCCGAAATACGCGTCCGTGTGAACTCACAAAATTACACTGGTTGCCAGTGCGGAAGTGGATTGCTTTTAAGGCCTTGTGTCTGGTTTTTAAGGCCCTTTCAAGGCCTTGGACCGGAAAGGCCTTAGACTGGAAAGATTATTTTCAATGGTATAACCCCCGCAGACATTTAAGATCATCGAGCTCGCGCTTGGTCACAGTTCCTCACATAAGGAAAGCATGATGCGGGGGTAGGGGCTTTGTGTTGGGGGCCACAAAGGCCTGGAACGCCTTGCCCTTTGCCCTGAGAAACACAACGGATCTTATGACTTTCAGGAGAGGCATCAAGACTTGGTTATTCACACGGTAATCTTGTTCGGCTAATACCCTTTGGGAGCATTTTATCAGCGCCAGGACACCTCCGGGTAACAGTGCGCTCTATAAATGTCAAAAATAAATAAATACACATTACAGATCTTAAATAATATGTAATAGATGCTGTCCCACCAAGTAGACGAGGAGGGGATAGAATTACAAAACTCAGAAAGTCGGATACAAGATACATTCTTCAACTCGATTCTAAGGTCTCTTCTGGTCTTAATGCAACTGAGGATCTGCATACATGCTTGAGTTAAAATGAAGACAGTCACTATTAGTTGACATTGGGAAACAATAATGAGTATAGTAACATGAAATCAGCATAAGGCATAGTCAACAACATGAAATGAACGGATTTTAGACAACCACCTATTTAGAATTTTAGCCAATTAATTATGCAGTATTTTACTTATATTTATTGAAGGCAAGCATCAATTTTGTATTCTTGTATTTATATAGATTTATGTGTATTTATATATTTATACTCATGCAGAATGATGTGTATAGGCACTTATACATGATCAGATGTGGATCTACATGAAAACATCCTTATGCTCACATATGTGAAAATATCAACCTGTTTAACCCTATCAATCAATCAATCATGACATTTGTATAGCGCGCTACTCACCCGGAAGGGTCTCAGAGAGGGGTCCGTTACTGCTCAAAAAGCCAGGTCTTGAGCTGCTTCCTGAAGGAGAGATGGTACTGGGTTCGCCGGAGGGGATGGGGAGGGAGTTCCATGTCTTGGCTGCCAGGTAGGAGAAGGATCTTCCACCGGCCGTGGCTCTGCGGATGCGTGGGACGGGGGCAAGGGCGAGGCTTGTCGACCGTAGCTGGCGGGTGGGCGTGTAGAAGGTCAGGCGGTTGTTGAGGTACTTGGGGCCCAGGTCGTGGAGAGCCTTGTGTGCGTGGGTGTAGAATTATGTTGATATCATTTGTGGCAAATACTGTATTTAGGGGATCCCTCAACATCGTTAGACATCTGTATATTTTGAAATGAGTAAGACGCCAGGTATGAAATAGTCCGTAAAAAGAAATGGTATAAAAAGTCATCCACAAAAAAGAATCAAGTCAGAAACCAGATTAATGATCATTCAATAGTTTATTTGTTTACATTTTAGCACATTGCACTTTACACAGAGTCACTTTTTTATAATGAATGTTCAGGATACAAGAGAAGTAATGAATTTGCATAAAGTATACTGTGATACAGCATTTAACCTAATATTAGAAACAATAGTGGTGTTTTACCGATATTATATTGAAGGCTTTCACTATGCTGCTATTTATAAATATTAGTTTGTTTTTAAATGACAATGACTGTTTATTGCAATTTTAAGTGATTAGACAACATGAAAGGAGCTGTTTTCTATGTCTATAATCACGTGGTATCCTTGAATGTGAGCACAGTTCACATTAAATACAGCACTAACCTCAGTACCCGTGTCATGTGATCAAGACTCCACGGAGCCGAAACGCGTAATGGCGACGGGTAAATAAAATACCTTAAGCACTATATATATATATATATATATTCACTGAAAAAACCATAGGTTATAGTCCATATATAGTTAGGAATTAGCATTTAAAAAACCTTATTTTACTCACACAAAACCATTGAAATTCCATATATAGTTAGTTGCACTAACTATATATCGCGCACCCGCAATCCACTGCCGATCATGTCACATATTACATCATTCATGACATGGTCAGTGACATCACTGATGACATCACTGATGACATCTCAAATGACATCACTGATGACATCACTGATGACTACATCCAGTGACTGTATAATTCTGTAAAGTTAAAATATGTCTTACATATTGAAGAATGAGTGGATGTATAAGTGTCTTGATGAAGGATTTAGTAGGGGCATGGCTGACTGTATGAGTGACTGATTAAATGTGTCTCACTGAGTGCATGGGTTAGTGACTAAACTGTCTTAATTTGTGCATCATTATGTCTGTTGTTCTGTAAACTGCTGCATGTGTTGATCATTAGCTATATGATTAACTGTATGGGTTATTGATTGGTTGCCCAAGCATTTGTATGGGAGACTGAGTGTGTGTCTGGGTGGCTGGGAGGTGTATGACTCTCTGCATAGATGTGTGAGCAGTTGATTGACTAGATGTATGGGTTCAAAAGTGCATGTGGAAACAGCTGTATGGGCGGTTGACTGTGTGCATGAGTGTATTGGTGAGTGAATGGATATCTCAGTGCTACATGTCAAAGTAAGTACATATGTAAAACACAGTACATGTGAGAGTTGACATATATAAATAACTGTGCATAAGAGCCAGTGAATGTGTGAGTGGCTGTATGGATCATTGTGAACTTGTATCCAGGATTGTATAAGTGAGTAAATATGTTTTAGTATATGTTTGAATAAGTAAGGTGTGTATAACTGTATAGTTGAGGAAATGGAGGTGTGATTGATTCTTTGCATGACTGACTAAGTGTCTGAGTAACTCCATGGATGAGTGACAGTCTATGAGTGTCTGTTTACACTGAGTGTATCTAAGGTTATATTAGAGTCTGAAGAGGTTCATCATATTATCACATGAATGATGTCATCAGTGATGTGATCAGTAATGTCAAATGAGATGTCATCAGTGATGTCATTTGAGATGTCATCAGTGATGTCATCAGTGATGTCATTTGAGATGTCATCAGTGATGTCATCAGTGATGTCATTTGAGATGTCATCAGTGATGTCATCAGTGATGTCACTGACCATGTCATGAATGATGTAATATGTGACATGATCAGCAGTGGATTGCGGGTGCGCGATATATAGTTAGTGCAACTAACTATATATGGAATTTCAATGGTTTTGTGTGAGTAAAATAAGGTTTTTTAAATGCTAATTCCTAACTATATATGGTCTATAACCTATGGTTTTTTCAGTGAATTTTCAAGGTTTTGTAAATGCTAATTCCTAACTATATATGGTCTATAACCTATGGTTTTTTCAGTGAATTTCAATGGTTTTTTAATAGCAAATATCATAAGCTGTCGAATGTCAAGTACGTGGTAAGTGAAAACATTTTCGTGTTTATGCACACTGATCTGCTTTGAATGGTGCCCCCCCCCCTCATTTCTATTAGGAGTACTCTCTCTTTGCAGATAGTGAAAGGTAGTTAACGCAGGCCTTTGCCCCCGTTGTAATCCGTCGTGCCTGCTTCTCTCTCCATTTGATTGATTGTTATCCAAGTATTTACTGTTTTAGAATTAGTTCTCTTTGGTTCATTCTCTATTTACAAACAAACACAGAGTCGCAATACTCTGTTTAGTCTTTGCAGATAACGAAAAATCGTGTAAAAAAAAAGAAAAGGAATCGAGCAAAATCAGTAGGCCACTAATGGGATCTCTTTTTGACCTCGCTAAAATAGAAACATTAGGAACAACCCCTCATGACAAATACAAAACTAGTGAGATGAACTGAACTCCACACAATGATGGCTGCAAAACAGCTCGGCTCAGCCACCTACCCCGCCCAAAATAACGATTAAGAGCGGCTGCCATGATTGGTTGCGGAATGGCCACGACGGAGCTACGAAATGGTGCTGCTCTCATGCTAACCCCAGCTTCAGTCTGAAACATCCAGAAACACTGTAGACTACCAATTCGATCAGTTCCGGTAGCGCCCCAATGTAACCCGGTAGAGAAGAACTAGCCCTCCCCTCTTTGACTGATGGTTCTTGTTGCCTGTCCCTTCTGTTGTCATTTAACAGAACTATTTAGCCTGCTGAAAGGGGTTGTGTTCCGACCGCTGGTTGGTGGAGACATTTTGACTATATTCTGTACCTGCGTTGTCGCGTAATGCGTCATATGACGCGCCGCGTTAGCGCATCCGGAAGTCATCCGGGGCGCGCAGCGCGTAACGTAAGCATAACAAGTCATGTGACTTGTTAATAAAACTTTTCATTGGTTCATTTTACTTTTCTTATTGTAATGATGAAAGGCTTGGTCATATGACCTAAAAATTACGCTTTTCATTACTTCCGAACATTATTTTTTCTTAAATATATGTTATAATGTTCCAGGCTAATGTACTTTCCCGGAAATTTTACAACTGTCCTGCAAGTAAAATATATTCTTTTTTCGAGAAAAAGAGCGTTTCTTCGTCCCATGACGGAGCCGTTGAGCAAAAGAGGGTCGACCTGCTGTCTTAGTCGCCGATACGCCTGAATATGAGATTCTTATCGATCACTTTATGTTGCAGGAATAGAAAACACAACAGCCCTTGACCATTTATCTTTACTGCGTTCCTTCGTATTATACCTTTTACCCTTCATGTAATTGGTCTGCTTTATTTCACTTGCCTTTTAATGATTCTAAAACAGTCACTATTATTAAAAACTTTACCAATGTATATACTACTACCATGTTTTCTTTTAAAAACCTTTATTGTGAAAATTTCATTATACAAATACGAGCCTATAACCACGTGGGCCTGCCACGGAGCAAACTGTAATCGTATATGATGAATAGACATTTACACTGTAGAGGAACGTAACGGGCGGGCCATTAGGTTGCAAGAACTAAGGTGTCTAACAGTTACGGAATCGGTGGACGTACATTTTATAATTAAAATACGACAGGGCCAGTTACAATAAAATTATCTAGATATACATTTGCAGGCAAGTACCATGGGTGACGTTAATTCGAACTTTCAACAGTACAGTAATCAATAACACATCAGAACTTAATATCAATAGGGATGTCGAAATATTCAATCAATTCTCGTCCCTGCCCGCCATGTGCTTCAAAACTGCATACGTATCTCGTGATTTCAAGGTTCTGCAACCAGTACACAACAAGGAGTTACGAGTCCCATTTATTCCGGCGCCATTTTGGGCGAGGACGGGCAGGTCCAGGATATAGTCAAAATGTCTCTACCAACCATCGACTATGATGATGTTCATATGCTGTATTTATTATTATTATTATTAATGGGCATTTATTAAGCGCCTGGTTACGAGGAGTGACTGTCCCCCCTCCTCCCAAACAAGCTATTTGCTGAAAAGGTGCGTTTTAAGTTTTTTCCTAAACTGGACTTCGGAGGGTTCAAGCCGAAGTTCCAGCGGAAGATTATGCCAGCATTTAGGAGCAAGGTATCTAAAGGATCTACCTCCCATACGAGCTTTAAATATTCTTGGAACTTTCAACAGCCCGGTCTGCGAGGAGCGAAGACTGCGTGCAGGCTCGTAATGGGATACTAGACTCTGGAGCGGAAAAGGTGCTTTGCCGCTCAAGATACGATGACAAGTGGCAAGGGCCTTAAACTCCACTCTCCTCTCTATGGGGAGCCAGTGGAGGGCCCGTAATGCTGGTTTGGCGGATGACCTCCGAGGGAGTCTGAGGACCAACCGCGCTGCCGCATTTTGAAGAACCTGCAGGCGGCCGATGACCCTACCTGTGGCCCCCAAATAGAGCAGGTTCCCATAATCAAGTCGGGAGGTGACCAAGGCATGCACCAGTGTCTGACGAGCGGAAATGGGAAGCAGATCTAATACTTTCCTGAGGGCTCTCAGAACACTGAAGCATATCCCTGCCACCCGACCGACCTGTGGACCGAAAGTAAGGTCCTTGTCCAGCCACACGCCAAGGTTCCTTGCCTCACGACAGGGAGCAGGAACTTCCCCCAGACAAGGTGGCCACCACGCCGACGACCAGGCAGACGGTGCACCCCCCACCACGAGCACCTCGGTCTTGCTCCCGTTCAACTTTAAACAGTTTGCAGACATCCAGGCAGCAAGATCTTTCATGCAGTTCCTGAAGATGTCAGCCGCAAGTCCGGGCGCGCGCGATAGGGAGATGACCAACTGCGTGTCATCGGCGTAGGACACCAAACGGAGACCATGCCCCTCCACGATAGTCGCCAGGGGGGAGACATAGATGTTGAATAGAGTTGGGCTCAGGGACGAACCCTGCGGTACGCCCTGGCCCAACTCAATCTCCCTAGAGTAGCAATCACCCAGTCTGACTTGGAAGCACCTCTCAGAAAGGAAGGACTTGATCCAACCAAGCGCAGCTCCTGTCACCCCTCCTCCATTCAGACACTGTAGCAAGGTGGAATGTGCTACAGTGTCGAATGCTGCGCTTAAGTCTAGAAGGATCAATGCCATCGTTTGGCCCTCATCTACTCCCTGTCTGAGTGCTTCCACTGCCACGAGGAGAGCAGACTCCGTCGAATGACGGGGGCGGAAGCCAAATTGCGAGTCGTGGAGTAGCGACGCCATCCCCACGAACTGCATAAGTTGTATGTTGGCTATTTTTTCCGCCACCTTCGCCATATAGGGAAGGAGAGAAATAGGATGGAGGTTATCCAGCTTTTCGAAGCTAACGTTGCTCTTCTTTTGCAGAGGAAGTACCACTGCCTGTTTCCAGGCCTTCGGGACCACCTGAGACTCAAAGGAGATGTCCAGTAACTGACGCACATAGGGCTCCAGTACTGGCAGACTGTCCTTTAGCCGACTGGGAGTGGTCGGATCTCTAGGGGAACCGGATTTTATGGATCCACAAATACGGAGAAGCTCCGTAGTGGAAGGAGTAGCAAAAGTGGTTAGCTGATGTTCCCCTTTCATTCTTGGGAATTCCGAGGGGATAGGACCATTGTCTGTCCTCTGGGGGAAGGAATTGTAAATATATTTATTAGAGTAACACTCATCTGTCCACATGAAATTAATTTGCCACAATCTAAACATGTCATTTTAATCTTTCCAAAGTTCTTCTAAATATTTGGGACCGTTTCCCTTGCCTCTGAAGCTCTCAGTGCCACTTCTTTGATGAATGTACTAGCAGGTCAGGGGTTCTCCTCCAAATCTCTCTTTTATGCAGCACTATAATTAATTGGTGCCACCTCTCCATATGACGATGCATGGTATAGTTACCACAACTATATTTTTTTTCGGTTCCTCTGGAGAGTTCATCGTGGCAGATGAAGCGTGTAACGTACCGGGCATTTACCTTTTTTTGCATGTACAGGAAAGGAAAAAAAAATCGAGCGTCCGAGTTCTAAGGTGTCCCAGGGCCATTTTAGTGGACCAGGCCCAAATCCAAAGAACAGGCCGCCATTTTGAGAGTCCTCTTGCAGCCGCCTGTCGCTGTAGCATCAAGAGCAGCCGAAACTCAGCTGAATGGCAACTGAAACGGTAAAGGGGCGCCCCACTACAGCAGACGAGCCTCCACCTAGGAAGGCCCATTCACGCCGGCTCCCCCCCCCTTCGGGCACCCCACGCCGTTATTCGGAGCAGTATTGTAGGATGGCCATACCAGTGCGGCAACTTGCTAGACATCACCTCGGTGGTAACCGAATCTCAACGCCTTGTGGTGTCTTCTATTCAGAAAACATTGTTATGCTGCCTTCGACCTATTCGCCGCAAGTGCGCACACAACTCAACTGCATAGCTTGCTAGACACCACCTCGGTGCCATCCGGATCTTGGAATGTCAGCACCTTTTGGTGTCTTCTCTTCAGAAAATATTGTTGCGCTGCCTTTGGCCCCATTCGCACATCAGTCCGCTACTGACGCCATCTCACAGGCTAATGGGGCGCCCCACGCCGACTTTCAGCATTGTAGAATGACCACACCAGTACAGCAACTTGCTAGACATCACCTCGGTGCCATCCGGATCTCGGCGCCCCACTGCAGATGAAGTGCCTCTCAACTATGAAACCACCACGGTGACATCCGGATCTTGGCACGTTGTGCTGCCTTCGGCCTATTCGCACATCGGTCCGCTACTGACGCCATCTCACAGGCTAATGGGGCGACCCACGCCGAGTTTCAGCATTGTAGGATGACCACACCAGTACAGCAACTTGCTAGACATCACCTCGGTGCCATCCGAATCTTGGCATCTCAACGCCTAGTGGTATCTTCCATACAAAAAATATTGTTACGCTGCCTTTGGCCCCATTCGCACATCAGTCCGCAACTTAGACATCACCTCGGTGCCATCCGGATCTTGGCATCTCAGCGCCTTGTGGTGTCAGTCAGAAAATATTGTTGCGCTGCCTTTGGCCCCATTCGCACATCAGTCCGCTACTGACACCATCTCACAGGCCAACAGGGCGCCCCACGCCGACTTTTACCATTGTACGATGGCCACACCAGTGCCACAACTTGCTAGACACCACCTCGGTGCCATCCGGATCTTGGCATCTCAGCGCCTTGTGGTGTCTTCAAATCAGAAAATATTGTTGCGCTGCCTTTGGCCCCATTCGCACATCGGTCCGCTACTGACGCCATCTCACAGGCCAACGGGGCGCCCCACGCCGACTTTCAACATTGTAGGATGGCCACAGAAGTGCGACAACTTACTAGACACCACCTCGGTGCCATCCGGATCTTGGCGCGTTGTGCTGCCTTCGGCCTATTCGCACATCGGTCCGCTACTGACGCAAACTCACAGGCCAACGGGGCGCCCCACGCCGACTTTCAGCATTGTAGGATGGCCACACCAGTGCACCTTACTAGACACCACCTCGGTGCCATCCGGATCTTGATGCGTAGTGAAGCTGCAGCAGCTGCAAATAAGCTTCAGACAGTGTTACAACCGCTGCTCAGAACTCTCAACTATGACACCACCTCGGTGCCATCCGGATCTTGGCATCTCAGCGCCTTGTGGTGTCAGTCAGAAACTATTGTTGCGCTGCCTTTGGCCCCATTCGCACATTGGTCCGCTACTGACGCAAACTCACAGGCCAACGGGGCGCCCCACGCCGACTTTCAGCATTGTAGGATGGCCACACCAGTGCGGCAACTTGCTACACACCACCTCGGTGCCATCCGGATCTTGGCATCTCAGCGCCTAGTGGTGTCTTCTATTCCGAAAATATTGTTGCACTGCCTTCGGCCCCATTCACACATCGGTCCGCTACTGACGCCATCTCACAGGCCAACGGGGCGCCCCACGCCGACTTTCAGCATTGTAGGATGGCCACACCAGTGCGGCAACTTACTAGACACCACCTCGGTGCCATCCGGATCTTGGCGCGTTGTGCTGCCTTCGGCCTATTCGCACATCGGTCCGCTACTGACGCAAACTCACAGGCCAACGGGGTGCCCCACGCCGACTTTCAGCATTGTAGGATGGCCACACCAGTGCTGCAACTTGCTGGACACCACCTCGGTGCCATCCGGATCTTGGCGCGTTGTATTGCCTTTGGCCTATTCGCACATCGGTCCGCTACTGACGCCGCCTCACGTGCCAACGTATTTTCTCCGCATTTTATACCCTATGCCGCATAACAGGTCATGTGACTTGTTTATAAAACTTTTCATTGGTTCATTTTACTTTTGGTTTCCTAATGATGGAAGGCTTGATCATATGACCTAAAAACAACACTTTTCATTGGATGAAAACTTTTTTTTTTTCCCAAACGATGAAAGCCCCACCTTGTTTCTGGATGTTTCAGACTAAACTGGCGTCAGCATGAGAGCACCACCATCTCGTAGCTCCGTCGTGGTCATTCCGCGAGCAATCATGGCAGCCGCTCCCCACCAGAAGCCTGCAGGAGTCGGGGCCCCCAAAACTTTTGATGAATTCTCAAGGCGGAGGGGACGCTTTCGAGAATGGGGTCCAAGACCTAGCAGACAAGCGTCCGATTTCCAAGGTGTCCCAGGGCCATTTCAGTGGACCAGGCCCAAAAAGGAAAGAGCCTGCCGCCATTTTGAGAGTCCTGTGACAGCCGCCTATCGCTGCACCGCAAGAGTGGGCGCAACTCAGCTGAATTGCGGCTTTTGACACAGTGGACCAAAAACGGACGGAATGGCAATTGAAACGGTAAAGGGGCGCCCCACTACAACAGATGACACTCCACCTGGAGAGGCCCGTTCACGCCGCCTCCCCCGGGGCGCCCCACGCCGTTATTCGGAGCAGCATTGTAGGATACCAAAACCAGTGCGGCAACTTACTGGACATCACCTTGGTGCCATCGTTCTGCTGCCTTGGAACTATTCGCACAACAGTTTGCTACTGATGACCCACCCCCCGCGACGCCCCACGCCGTTATTTGCTGGGTGGCAACTTACTAGACATCACTTTCGTGTCATCTAGATTTCGGCGCGTTCTGCTGCCTTGGAACTATTCGCACAACAGTTTGCTACTGATGACCCACCCCCCGCGACGCCCCACGCCGGAAATCTGGACGTTGTGCTGCGTTGGGACTATTCGCACAGCCGACCGCTACTTCGTTGTTTTTCCCTAAAAATGTTTATATGTTATTACTATTTTTGTTTTCTTGTATATATTTATAAATTATTAAAGTTTTATAATCTTACTACTTTGTCGGAGTGCTATATATTTTTAATGTGACACACAATTGTAAAAACTTTGATGTACAAAGAGTCATCCCTGGAATCTTCCGCTTCACGCTCGGTCCCCTCCCCAATCACAATACAGGATGGTTTTCAGATAATAGCAACGCTTCTGCTGTGACGGATCTCATCGAGTGTGGGCCTTGATCTACTATAACTCCTTTGAAGAGGGGTGATTCTTTACAGCTGTGGCCATAAACTACATCTGCAGGGCTAGCTGATAGCCTAGGACCGGCCTGGACAATCGGACACAGAGGAAAAGGAGTGTCAGAGGGTGCGGTAGTGAATAGGGCGAAAGGGAGGTGTCGGGCGGGCACAGGGTGTGATTCTCAGGGAAGAGCAGCGCAGATGGGGGGAGGTTTATTACCCATGCATAAGACAGAGAGCGGGGGTGACCACTGCCTGGGTGAGATGCTTGCGAGGGTGGGGAGCCATGCTAAGGATCGACAGCGTGCACAGAGTGGGTCTGGTCAAGGCATCTAAAATGGCTGCCGTGCACGACAAAAGTGTGGCATTTGAAAAAAGACAAGATGGCGCAGACAATGTTTTTCAACACTTCCTGATTTCCTTCGAATCGAACGTTAACAGACGTTGGGGCATATTACCAAAGTTAAGCGATATTTATCCCTAACGATGCATTGCAAAGATTTTTTTACCGTCAGAAATTATCGCAGATAAACCTTGCTATTATCAAGGTTTATCGCAAATACGATAAAAAACGAGCGCAATGCATTAATATCGCTGAAAACTCCGCGATATTCATGCATTACCGAGCTAATGCTCTTAGCCATGTTATCCACCTCCCATTGGATAACATGGCTAAGAACTGCTCAGGGCAGCTGTTACTTTTTGGAGATATTCGCGCTTATCTCGAATATTTCCAAAAGTTGATAATAGGAGATAGCGATGTTAGCGACTGTTTCCAGTCGCTAACATCTTGGCATGCCCACTTTGCATGTCATTAGTGATAAATATCACTCACATGCAAAGTGGGACCCAAGATGGTTGCTATCTCCTACTAGCCGTCGCTAACTGGTGTTAGCAACAGCTAGGTAATACAGATATAATTTTATCTCCGCGAAGCGGAGCGCTGTTACAGATATATATCTTGTTTTTGAACGTTAATTTCTCAAAATGCACTGAAGCACATATATTGAGACATAGCAAAGGCACATCGGGCTACCAGTCCCTAATATTTTACCAAGTTTCGTGCAAATCCATTCAGCCGTTCGATTATTATTATTATTTTTTTTTTTGCCCCGCGGGGCCCTTTTAAAACCTCCACATCAAACCTAGGGGGTCAGCGAGGATCTACTATGCCCCCTTATGGTCATTTGCCCCTTCGCTTTGGCCTCCTCTTGTCTCTCGATCCTACCGAGAGACAAGATAGCGGCCGCTACGGACTGTTTGGAATGTTTACAGACACCGGAGAGCCAATCAGCTTCGCTTCGCAAAGCTCCGTAACGCGAAAAGTACGCGAAGCGGTGCGCTGTTACAGATATATATCTTTTTTTGAACGTTAATTTCTCAAAATCCACTGAAGCACATATATTGAGACCTAGCAAAGGCACATCGGGCTACCAGTCCCTACAATTTTGCCAAGTTTCGTGCAAATCCATTCAGCCGTTCGATTATTATTATTATTATTTTTTTTTGCCCCGCGGGGCCCTTTTAAAACCTCCACATCAAACCTAGGGGGTCAGCGAGGATCTACTATTCCCCCTTATGGTCATTTGCCCCTTCGCTTTGGCCTCCTCTTGTCTCTCGATCCTACCGAGAGACAAGATGGCGGCCGCTACGGACTGTTTGGAATGTTGACAGACGCCGGAGAACCAATCAGCTTCGCTTCACAAAGCTCCGTTGCGCAAAAAGTACGCGTCCTGGAGCGCTGCCCGGTCCGCTGTTACAGATATATATCTTTTTTTAAACGTTAATTTCTCAAAATCCACTGTAGCACATATATTGAGACCTACAAAAGGCACATCGGGCTACCAGTCCCTACAATTTTGCCAAGTTTCGTGCAAATCCATTCAGCCGTTCGGGCTAAAAGTGAGGCCAACCGCCCTATGGAAAACTCAATGTTAAAAACACGTTTTGGGACCCCCCTTTTTTCTCGACCCCCCTGGACGAACCCCCCCCCCAATTTTCAGGGGCTGCTCAGAAACAAAATGTGCCATTTTCCTGAAAATTTCAGCCAATTCCGTCCACAAACGCCAAAGTTATTAGACATAGAATTTTCAAAAAACCCATAGAGAAAAAATCCTAACTATAGTAGGTATATATAGTTAGGATTTTTTCTCTATGGGTTTTTTGAAAATTCTATGTCTAATAACTTTGGCGTTTGTGGACGGAATTGGCTGAAATTTTCAGGAAAATGGCACATTTTGTTTCTGAGCAGCCCTTGAAAATTTGGGGGGGGTTCGTCAAGGGGGGGCCTAGAAAAAAGGGGGGTCCCAAAACGTGTTTTTAACATTGAGTTTTCCATAGGGCGGTTGGCCTCACTTTTAGCCCGAACGGCTGAATGGATTTGCACGAAACTTGGCAAAATTGTAGGGACTGGTAGCCCGATGTGCCTTTTGTAGGTCTCAATATATGTGCTCCAGTGGATTTTGAGAAATTAACGTTTAAAAAAAGATATATATCTGTAACAGCGGACCGGGCAGCGCTCTGGTTCGCGGACTTTTCGCGCAACGGAGCTTTGTGAAGCGAAGCTGATTGGTTCTCCGGCGTCTGTCAACATTCCAAACAGTCCGTAGCGGCCGCCATCTTGTCTCTCGGTAGGATCGAGAGACAAGAGGAGGTCAAAACAAAGGGGGAAATAACTATAAGGGGGCATAGTAGATCCTCGCTGACCCCCTAGGTTTGATGTGGAGGTTTTAAAAGGGCCCCGCGGGGCAAAAAAAAATAATAATAATAATAATCGAACGGCTGAATGGATTTGCACGAAACTTGGCAAAATTGTAGGGACTGGTAGCCCGATGTGCCTTTGCTAGGTCTCAATATATGTGCTTCAGTGGATTTTGAGAAATTAACGTTCAAAAAAAGATATATATCTGTAACAGCGCACCGCTTCGCGTACTTTTCGCGTTACGGAGCTTTGCGAAGCAAAGCTGATTGGCTCTCCGGTGTCTGTAAACATTCCAAACAGTACGTAGCGGCCGCCATCTTGTCTCTCGGTAGGATCGAGAGACAAGAGGAGGCCAAAGCGAAGGGGCAAATGACCATAAGGGGGCATAGTAGATCCTCGCTGACCCCCTAGGTTTGATGTGGAGGTTTTAAAAGGGCCCCGCGGGGCAAAAAAAAAAAATAATAATAATAATCGAACGGCTGAATGGATTTGCACGAAACTTGGTAAAATATTAGGGACTGGTAGCCCGATGTGCCTTTGCTATGTCTCAATATATGTGCTTCAGTGCATTTTGAGAAATTAACGTTCAAAAACAAGATATATATCTGTAACAGCGCTCCGCTTCGCGGAGATAAAATTATATCTGTATTACCTAGCTGTTGCTAACACCAGTTAGCGACGGCTAGTAGGAGATAGCGACCATCTTGGGTCCCACTTTGCATGTGAGTGATATTTATCACTAATGACATGCAAAGTGGGCATGCCAAGATGTTAGCGACTGGAAACAGTCGCTAACATCGCTATCTCCTATTATCAACTTTTGGAAATATTCGAGATAAGCGCGAATATCTCCAAAAAGTAACAGCTGCCCTGAGCAGTTCTTAGCCATGTTATCCAATGGGAGGTGAATAACATGGCTAAGAGCATTAGCTCGGTAATGCATGAATATCGCGGAGTTTTCAGCGATATTAATGCATTGCGCTCGTTTTTTATCGTATTTGCGATAAACCTTGATAATAGCAAGGTTTATCTGCGATAATTTCTGACGGTAAAAAAATCTTTGCAATGCATCGTTAGGGATAAATATCGCTTAACTTTGGTAATATGCCCCAACGTCTGTTAACGTTCGATTCGAAGGAAATCAGGAATTGTTGAAAAACATTGTGTGCGCCATCTTGTCTTTTTTCAAATGCCACACTTTTGTCGTGCACGGCAGCCATTTTAGATGCCTTGACCAGACCCACTCTGTGCACGCTGTCGATCCTTAGCATGGCTCCCCACCCTCGCAAGCATCTCACCCAGGCAGTGGTCACCCCCGCTCTCTGTCTTATGCATGGGTAATAAACCTCCCCCCATCTGCGCTGCTCTTCCCTGAGAATCACACCCTGTGCCCGCCCGACACCTCCCTTTCGCCCTATTCACTACCGCACCCTCTGACACTCCTTTTCCTCTGTGTCCGATTGTCCAGCCCGGTCCTAGGCTATCAGCTAGCCCTGCAGATGTAGTTTATGGCCACAGCTGTAAAGAATCACCCCTCTTCAAAGGAGTTATAGTAGATCAAGGCCCACACTCGATGAGATCCGTCACAGCAGAAGCGTTGCTATTATCTGAAAACCATCCTGTATTGTGATTGGGGAGGGGACCGAGCGTGAAGCGGAAGATTCCAGGGATGACTCTTTGTACATCAAAGTTTTTACAATTATGTGTCACATTAAAAATATATATATATATATATATATATATATATATATATTCACTGAAAAAACCATAGGTTATAGACCATATATAGTTAGGAATTAGCATTTAAAAAACCTTATTTTACTCACACAAAACCATTGAAATTCCATATATAGTTAGTTGCACTAACTATATATCGCGCACCCGTAATCCACTGCTGATGATGTCACATATTACATCATTCATGACATGGTCAGTGACATCACTGATGACATCACTGATGACATCTCAAATGACATCACTGATGACAACATCCAGTGATTATGTGTTTCTGTAAAGTTTAAATATGTTTTACATATTGAAGAATGAGTGGATGTATAAGTGTCTCAATGAAGGTTTTAGTAGGTGCGTGATTGACTGTATGAGTGAGTGATTAAATGCGTCTTACTAAATGCACGGGTTAGTGACTAAACTGTCTGAAAGTGTGCATCAGCATGTCTGTTGTTGTGCAAGCTGCTGCATGTGTTGATCAGTAGCTATATAAGTAGCTATATGGGTTATTGATTGGTTGCACAAGTATTTGTATGGGAGACTGAGTGTGTGTATGACTGGCTGGGAGGTGTGTGACTCTGTGCAGATCAATGTGTACTTGTATCAGTGATTCTATAAGAGAGTAAGTATGTGTTAGCATATGTTTTAAAATGTAAGGTACTCTATGTTTAACTGTGTAGATTAGAAAATGGAACTGTGATTGATTCTTTACAGGACTGACTAGGTGTGTGAGTAACTCCATGGATGAGTGGCAGAGTGTGACTGTCTGTATAGGTGTATGAGTGCATATGATAGTGTTGTAAAGATGAGTGATTGTATGTATGAATGATTGTATGGGTGAATGAGTGAATGTGTGTGTAGACGTAGGAATCAGTGAGTGGGTATGTAGTAACTAGTATTGGTGTGTCAATGGTTTCAAAAATTATACTCTGTATTTAACACTGGGTGTAACAGAGGTTATATTAAAGTGTGAGGAGATGCATTGTATTGTCACATTAATGATATCATCATTGATGTGACCATTGATGTCAAATGAGATATCATCAGTGATGTCATTTGAGATGTCATCAGTGATGTCATCAGTGATGTCACTGACCATGTCATGAATGATGTAATATGTGACATCATCAGCAGTGGATTACGGGTGCGCGATATATAGTTAGTGCAACTAACTATATATGGAATTTCAATGGTTTTGTGTGAGTAAAATAAGGTTTTTTAAATGCTAATTCCTAACTATATATGGTCTATAACCTATGGTTTTTTCAGTGAATTTTCAAGGTTTTGTAAATGCTAATTCCTAACTATATATGGTCTATAACCTATGGTTTTTTCAGTGAATTTCATTGGTTTTTTAACAGCTAATATCTGTAGCTGTAAAATGTATTCTTCTTTAAATCCAAAAATATATTTTATATGTTTATGAATAATTTTTTTTTTTAAATATTTTTTTTTCTTCGTTCCCGCTTCGCGAATCGGGAAGCTTCCCGTTAGCTGACCTTGATGCCGCGAAATAGACCGCGAGCCGGTAAACGTTTCTTTACCGCAACTGCCGCGTTAGAAAACAACATCGTGACGCCTCCCGTCCGCATGACGTTTCGCGTTGTCGCGTGATACGTCATATGACGTGCTACGTTAGCGAACTCGTACGCTTACCGAGTCGCAAAGCACAGGTTTCTGGAAGCAAACCGGGAGGCCCTGCAAAGCGCGTAACGTAAACACAGCAGGTCATGTGACTTGGTAATAACACTTTTCATTGGTTCATTTCACTTTCGGTTTCCTAATGATGTAAGACTAGGTCATATGATCTAAAATGAACACTTTTCATTGGTTGAGAACTATTTTTTTTCCCAAATGGTGAAAATCCCTCCTTCTTTCCTCACTCTGACTTTCATCATTGTGAGAGAAAGACCCTTTGTTACCAGTGAGCAATGGCTTCTTTACTAGCTTCAGCTGGTGCTTCCCCACCACCTCCACCACATCCAAGGAAGAGTGGACCACCTGCTAAAGTTATAATTCAGCAAGAAGAGGAAGAAGAGGAACAGGACGACCTAGATAATCTCCCTATTATGGCCAGAAGATCTGTTGTACCGGAAGTAACGGGACCAGAGGGCAGGGAGATGGTGCCAAATATACAAACGAGATTTCGTGAAGTAAAACAAGTCTGCGTACATTGCAGTGGAATCATTTGCTACGCAGAAAGTAGCATCACTCTGATCAACAGAGCTATTAACAATCATGCTCATGTTTGTCCGAAACTCACCAAACAATAAATTCTTTTTTTTGTTTTCTTCCTCCTGTTGAGCCCTTTACAATGAATCGTTTTCGTTGCCCCCTCCGAAAAAAAAACAAAAAAAATATAAAACTGTTCAGAAAAATTCAAAAAAAGTAAAAAAAATGTTCAGAAAAATAATAAAAAAAATATAAAACAACAAAAACAATTTAAAAAAAAGTTCTTTTCAGAACTACCTCCCCGTTATAAAAAAATTGGTACAATATTTGCAACTGTGCCAACCTCTATTTCTCTTAGTTCGCTTCCCAGTTCGCTCCCCGGTACGCGAACCGGAAGCGAACCAAAAAATTTTTTTTATAAAAAAGAACAGTAAGTATAAGGGAAGGAAACAGACAGTTATGTTAAAAGAAAGACAGCTATAGGGGAGTAAACTAGAGATACTATTACCCGTAATCCACTGCTGATGATGTCACATATTACATCATTCATGACATGCTCAGTGACATCATCAGCAGAGGATTGCGGGTAACAGTATCCCTAGTTTATTCCCTATAGCTGTGTTTCTTTTAACATAACTGTCTGTTTCCTTCCCTTATACTTACTGTTCTTTTAAAAAAAATTTTTTTAGATCTGTCAGAAACAGTGAAAGTAATGAAATATAAAAGACTACGTAGAATATGAGCACTGTATGCAACAACTTTGACACTGACAGAAGCCTCACCTTCTCCATGCCTCCTACACAGTTCTACATGTACATCATAAATGCAAACAGAACAGAATTAATTATACATGTTAAATGGTTTATTTTTGCTGTTCTCAGAATGTATCAAATTTCACTAAAACAGTGACTTGAAGGTATTCATCATATAACAGCGGGGAAAAAAAAACACAATCAAAATGATTGTGTTTAAAAAACCCATACATTACAAATCAGAATTCAGAACTCCTTAAAGTTAACTTACTTTCCATGACGGCCAAGGATGTCCTATGAACAGCTTACACTCTGTTGTGCTGTTATTACTTTCAACCCGCCACTTTCTGAAAGAAAACCTCCATCGTTTTCAAAAACATGTTACATACAATAAATGACTTCTCGCTCTCTACCACACGATTCCACAAGGCCAAATCGTGTCAGAGCCATGTATAACTCTTGGATTTCTTGTAAGCCAATCCCGTCTTTTCGCATTTCCGCAACTTTCAGAATTAAAATGTTGAAGATCATTTACACAATCCTGGACTAGTAATATCTTCCCCTTCTTGCTCAATCATGTTCTACATTTCCTATCACACTGATACTGCTTACTATGAAGCAGACTTACACTACCTTTATGACTAGTACAATTATTTAATTCTCTACATCACTTTTAATCACAAAGCAATGTAAAACAGTAGACAGCATTGCAGACTTACATTCCCTCTACTCCATGTTTTGATTCGCTGCTTCAATTAGCTTATAAAAAGAAATAGTTTTTCTGAACTCATTCAAAGTGCAGTTATTTTTCCATGACGTCCAGTCTTATGGTTAGAAGTTATGTCTCTGTACTACACTTATCCTCAAGGCCAAATAGTGTAGGAGCCATAAGAACTTCTTGAAATTCCTCAGAGCACATCCCGAGATTCTTTCCCTAAAATTTTGGTTTTAAAAACACCAGGTAAGAGTTTTTAAGGTCATATGGCAATTTTTTTGTGAAAATTAAAACAGAATCATTGCAGAATGACCAGCCATTTCTACACTTTAAATAAGCTGTATAATGTCCTGATGTTATTGAAGGACCATCATGATATATAATTGCTACAGTTACAAAAGTCCTTCCTGATATTGACAACTGTGAAGCCACAAAATTTTTAATTAAAGTTGTCAATTTTGTTCCATCAGGCCTACATCGTTGGAACATTAAAATGACATACTGGCCATATGTTCGTATAAATAAAGTGGACATCATTTCAGATTTACATTGGCTACACTCCATGTTGTGATCAGCTGCTTTTACTAGCTTATTAAAAGAGACTGATTTACTGTCTGGCAAAGTTAAATATATAAATCTTTCTGAGTCTACACTAGTAGTAGCTGATACCCTACAGTTCTCGCAGTCATGCTGCCATTGATAAGAAAGCCCAAACAGGTGATCTACATCTACACCTTCATCATGCAATACATCAAGCATATACATTAAAAACTCCTGACAATCCTTCTGACTATTTTGAGAGAATTGTGTTTGGCCTGAACATCTGTCTAACAGATTTCGAATTTCAGACACACTTTCTATGTTTGTTCTATCAGTGCTACATTTCTCTAACACAGAATTTAACAAACTGCAAAATCTTTGATCCGAATTGACCACAATCTGTTCTTTTAAAGTTTCTAGAGAAAAGACAACATTAACCACTACATTAGCATAGCAGTTGACACCAGAACTGTTTTCAAATTGAAAACCAACAACATCTTCAACAGAATCCTTTTTGTTTCTGCTTATAATTTCAGGTTCATCAACTTTTCGTCTTTTTGCTACAACCTCCCCAGTATTGGTCACATTTCTTCGTTTCCGGCCTACCACACGTTTCTCAAACAAAGGATACTGAGGCAAATGTGGCGCATACTCTCTTCTCAACCTATTGTATTCCTTAACACAATCTAGATCCGCACAAATGTTTGTGACATCACACTCAATCAAGTACAATCCCGATAAAGTCCTAACTCGTGACAATGCCACATATGCCATACCCTCCTTGAACACAGAACTGCCAATATTCACCAATGCACAGTCTACACTTAAACCTTGCGATTTATGGATTGTCACCGCATATGCCAAGCAAACAGGAAACTGCTTACGACGAACATATAAGTCTTTTACAAGCAAAAATCTAGCAGAACAACGAGCAATTAGCTGTACTTCCTCAATGCCATCAAATTTAATTTTTAAAAATTCAATTCCATCTCTATTTCTGTATTTCACAAAATCAACAACATTACCCATTGATCCATTTACCAGACCTCTTTCAACATGTAAATTCCTTCTTAAAATTATACGGCAGTTCAAGCACACATTCAGAGTCTTTTCAAAACCCGCAGTTTTAGATATACTCTTCTCTAATGAATCCAATTTTGTTTTCAGATTCTCAGACAAAATAATTGTTGATCCCATATGCTCTACTCTGTCAATAGCTTCCAATTTCACAATCTCTTGCTTTTCTAAATGCAACATTTTGTTGTTGAATTTGGCACATTCTGCAAGAGTTGGCATCAAACATATTCCAGATTTTTTCTCAGTAACTTTCTGAAAAATATTCTCAGGCACAACATCTTCGTCTGGATATAAATTTGTCAGTAATCGTGCATGTAAAGCTTCTTTCCCATGCTCGGTCACTTTTCCAATTCTAACATCTTGTAGAATAGTCTTGTAAACTTCATCCTTTGCCTGACGCATATTTTCATGCAGTTCAGCATAATTGAAGTTTAACCATATATTGACGTTGCCAATACTCCCTAAGCACTTCCTGGTATCTTCATGCGTGAGCATTTTGAACACAGGTTGCCCTTTCACTGGTGTCAGCTGCAGAAGATCTCCAAAAACAATGATGTGTTTGCCACCAAATAACACATCATACTCTGTTTTGAGAACTTCTTGCATTCTCAAATGCACAAAGGCAAGCATAACATTGGAAACCATGCTTACTTCGTCAATGATAAGAAGTTTCATTTTCCTCAAGACTCTTGAAACTTCAAAACAAGCATCTCCAGATAGCTTGTGATATTCTAATTTGTTGTCATGCTCCACTGGCAGCATCAGTAAACGATGTAAAGTAATCCCTTTAATGTTATGTGCTGCCAGTCCAGTTGGAGCGGTGACAACACAAGACAGCGATGACTCTGTCCTTTCCTGCAAATAACATGAAATTGCTTTAATAAGGAAACTTTTTCCAGTTCCCGCTTCTCCACTCACGTACAGTCGGACAGGCTTCAACGACGTACATGAGCACTCTTTCTTATCATGACTTAATCCATGATCAATTTGCATGGTAAGTTCGTCATATATTTTCCTCTGCTCAACGTTGAGTTGTCTTTCCAACTCTTCTAAGTTAACCGCATCCTCCTGAGCATGTGCCATGGCTCTTTCCACTTCATTCATAGCAGTGGCAGCTTCATTTTCGATAAGAGGTCCTCCTAGTGGATCCTGACTCAATGAAGCAGAACTCTGACTGTCCTGAGAACTGTCTCTGGCAATCTCGGCTGCAATCGTTGCTTCCTGCTCAATTTCCACATTCAACATTTCTACATATTTGGGAAAAGCAGGACATTCTATGGTCTCCTTGGCAGCATTGAAAGAGTCTTCGTAACAGAGGAAATCTCCAAGCAGTTCCTCTTCTGCACGCCAAGGCTTAAAAAGTTGCAAAAGTGCTAAATAGAAAAACTCCTTTTTTTCAGGAGATTCGCCACTCAATTTTCGATGGTTTATCAAGTGGCATTTTCTTTGCTTGACCAGACATCCCTCACTTCCTATTACAGCATACACTCCTTTCTCAGTATCTTCTTTGATGTTCCTCTTGAATATGTAATTTTGCAGAACCTCATACAGACAAACATTCTCGAGGTGACTGCTTCGATTTGGATAATATGTATCCAACATGTTGCTCTTCAAAATGTCGGTACTGTTTGGCTCCTTTTCCGCCAAATACTCAATTTCCCGCACAGGTTTCAGAACTCGATTACGCGTTGCAGCAAGACCAACACTCGCCCAAACGATACTCCTGGACTTGGCATAGAGACTTGCTGAAGACAACCGGTCAGAACATTCGTAAGCTCCGATTTCTCGATGCGACAACATCTTCAGACTGAAACTGTACAACTTCTTGCTGAGGCTCTTTTCATGGGAAATGTCCTCCCACATATCCTTCAATTCTGTCTTCTCTTTTTTGGTGATGTAAGATGTCACATACCTAGCCACAGCCATACAGTTATCAGCCACAAACTGTATATCCATGTTAGCATTCCACATGGACAAAATCACCGGGTTGTAGTCGTTGATGTACTTAGACTCTTCGTTCCTCTTCAAATTGTATGTGTTTTTAGGTGATTTCTTCATCACATTATGTCGCAGCGAAGACATCAAACTGTTCACTCTTCCTTTAGAAATCACCGATCGTGGAAAGCCGAAACGACATTTGGTGTAGAACTTGTCTTTGTTCCGGAATTTACGACGACAGTACTTTCCACATCGATGGCTTTGGAAACGTAGAACTTTTTCTCTTAGGCTTTTTTTCTCCTTTGCGTTTGGAACAGCACACGTAGAATACTGTTCTATGAAACTCATCACTGAGTCGTCTGCATCCGTTCCAAATTTAGGTGCATCCTTGATCCACAGCAACATATGTATATGAGGAGCACCTCTTGCTTGGTACTCCTTCCTCCAGAAGAAATCCAACACCTCTCCAAGAGGTGGATTCTTCTTATTCATGATGAAAGACATCATACCTTCAAATCTATGATTGAAGTACCTACATACATTGACTGGATCCAAAGAGCACAGTTCTCCGGGTGTCTTGAATTCGATGTTTTCTACGTTAGCATTTGCCTCTCGTAGAAATTCAAGTAAGTCTTCCCAGCCATACTCAGCACAGCTCAAAGTGAGGAACCATGTGGGAGTTCCTAAGTTCCTCAGCATACATTTTAAATCACCATGACGACGGTACCAGTACTCATTAGTACCACGCTGACACGCCATGAGATTAATCAGGTGAGAATCCAAAATGCTGTCTTGGACATTGACTTTATCCATAAAGTCACTTGCCGAGATGTTTTGCATGTGTATACCACTTTTCAAGATGTGGTTCACTGCATATGACAGTCCAGACAGATCGCTTTCAAACAGGAGATGAAACAAATAAGGAATGCATTGTCGAAACCTAGGATCTCCTGCATACAATCGCAAAGTCCGGTATTCAGAAGCAGGAATTTGATGAGGTCGCTCATCATATCTTCCTCCCTGACCTGTTGGAAAAAGCTGTGGGAAACACCGAGCTTCCAAACTTTCCTCCCAAACACTAATGGGACTCCCTTTCGCTTGTTTCATTTGAAACAACTCAATAGCATTCCCCATGACTTCCTTGGAATGCAAAGGATGAACACTATAATGTTCATATATTTCTTCACTAGTACAGGGTTCTACTTTCTCAATTTGACCAGCACACAAATCGCTATCCTCTTCCTCACTTACTTCCTCTTCTGCAACATATACATTTTTATAGTATTTATTATATTTTTTCAAATACAATGTTGCCCTTTTGACTTTCCTAACATCTACTAAATCTTGCCATATTTTCTTATTCTTTGTCGGAACCCCATTAACTAAGATAACCAGAGGTTCCTCTTCCACTTTTTCTACTCCAATTGTGTTAATGTTTTTCTTCAAATCTAGAGGCAAATAAACAACTCTTCCCTTTAATCCTCTCTGTAAATCTGATGGAGGCAATTTCCCTGTCTTTGGCTCCATTCTTACAATAGCCTGAAAGGGATGGATACTTTGAATCAAAATAGATTCATAAGTATTTAAATCCTTCAATTCAGAAGGAATTTCAACCAATTCCAGATTATTATGAACTGCTCTAGCAGGCATCTGGTTTTGATTTAATTTGTTACAACAATAAGTACACACACGTTGATCCAATCCCAAATCAAAACAATTTTCTACCATCAAGTATGTTGTAAAATCCTTCCATTCACTATTATTTTCCCTTTCACTTTTTCCATATAAATCCACTAACTTAGTCTGATTCTTATAATAAGTGCGTCGACAACACACACAAGTGAAATTTGGCCTCTCACTTGATTTCACCTCAAACGTCGCAATTTCCCTCTGGAAATTATCTGTACTGGAAACCTGTACACTATCTTCCACATTACTCTCTTCTTCTTGGTCAATTTCAACATTCTCCTCTTTACTTCCAAAGTAACAAAACTCAATTTCTTCACATATATTTTTCACATCTATTTCAGAACCATGCAAAAGAGCAGCGCATAATTGTTTTAGCATAATTGCTGGACTCTTAGCATAATACAACATTCTAACTAATTTCCTCACTTTATTATGATGCACTGCTAGCATCCTGAAATGATGAAAAACACTCTGGCATACTCTCCTGGAAAGACAAGCCAGTGAATGACCATGCAAACCTATCACTTCTCTCACTCTGCAAGGATCTAATTCTTGCAACAACTTCATTTTCTGCTTCAAACTTTTCTTACTAAATGACCGTATAAAATCACAAAGCAAATTGATGGAATCCTGTCGTACACTGCAAATACTACTACACTTCCAGGTGTACACAGGACCCTTAGGACGTCTCCCTAAAACCTCATTACCTAACACCTCTTCTATCTCTGTTCTCACAAGTTTTTCTTTTTCAACTGGACAACCATCTTTCACTTCATAAGCTCGACCACTGGTGTCAACTGCATGCACCAAATCATTATCCTGGAAATAACTCTCCTCATTAAAAAATGCCTCAGAGCTTGAACTATGCATCCATTCTCCAGAAAAAACTTCACAAAAATTACTACGATTAACTATTCTCTTCCATCTACTATTTCTTTTGAAATCATAAATTACCTTGTTTAGCTTCCTAATTCTATTGATTGTCAAAATAAATAACTTACGTTTAATTTCAAAGGCCTGATCAATAACTTTCTCAACTATTTTTTTTCTCTTATAAAAAACCACTTTCTGCTGACCTTTCTTAATATTTTTTAACAAATTCCCAATTATCCTGTTGCGGAACATTCGTTTACGAATATCCCTAAACTGTTGTTTCCTTCTACTTTCATGCATAGAGTTATCTCTTACTCTAGCAGTAACATTTCTCATTGGCCTTTCCTTACCATTTGAATTCGGTCTCCTTTTCTGGAGTGAAACATTTTCTGTAGTAATATTTTTTTTACTACACATATTTCTTATGACTGTTTTTCGACTCTTACCCGGTGCTTTCTTGGTGACTTGACAAATCTTTTTGTTAGAGGACTGCTGCAATATTCCATGCTCCTGCTGTCTTTGACGTTTTCCAGCCTTTCTTACTCTTTCTTTGCTAGGCATCCTAAAATCTTGAAATAATGTGCAGTTGAATCTGTGGTAAAATATAATAAAAAATGTTATTAACCACTATTACCCAACAGTAAATTAATAACAGTCATCAAAAACTTAACACACTACTTAAGTATATAATATACTGAAGCCTATCTTCAATTTTTCACTGAACAGGACTCATCTCTTCTTAACCTTGGATAAACCTCACCTACTCTGTGTCCCCTGCACATAATTAAATGTAAAGGGGCAGATTTATATTAACTAGCACATCCCCAGGGATGCACCAGTTAACGTGCACCGCTGCTCTGCCACCCACGGTGTGCCGCATTTACAATCAGATAGGACAAAGCTACATCAAAACCCTGCGCCTGCTTGAAGCAGGCATAGATCTTGACGCAGGTAGGCTGAAAGCTAAAGCAACAACTAAGTGTCGTGTGCAGAAGTTACAAAAAAGGAAAAATGGCGTTTAAACCAGTAATGAGACCATGCTAACGTAATACAGAGTAAAAATATCCAGGATCTACATCAGTTTGGGGTTCACGAACCTGGCAGGTACAAGGCACTGAGGCTTTCCACCGTGCATGTCTCATCCCAAAACATATGTTGTTTGTGAATGAAACAATTTCCCAGACCAAATGCTTTGGATTGGCTACTTCTAAAAAATTAAACACCCCTACTATCCCGGAGTTAGAGGAATACGATGGTTGGAGTAATTTTACTCGTTGTCTATTAAAGATTTACAGGCCCTACTCCGTAATTCTTCCTTTAACATTTCCAGTATAAATCCAAAAGGTTGACTGCTTTGGCAACGTGCCTTATCCACGGTTTAATAACGCTGCCTTTTGCTTTATATAAGTTTTCAAATTGTATGAAATATATACCAATAGGTCGTTATTAACCTTTAGGTAGTGGTTTTCTTCATCAAGTCTGGTCGCTTCCATACACATACAGATTTTCAAAGATGATCAAGAACTTTATCTGAATGGAGAGGAATGCACTGAGACGCCAGATCATTCACTAATGTGTAGGCACAGACAGTTACACGGTTCATGCAACAAACACCGACCAAATATGGCTTGCGTGTTGCAAGGCACGCCAGTTCCTGCTATCATCCCCACGTTCAAGTTCTTGGAAAATGGTAGTTATTTGATGCTCAATAATGAAGATTGTTCTGGGTTAATTAAAAGTATTCATTTTATCGTAACAGTAAATGAACGGGTTATTTGCTGCAGAAATGTTCTATTTCCTCCCACACATGAACATAGGGAGTTTTCAATCTGGCCACAAATACCAACCTTGGGAGCACATTTCAACAGCATGGCAAGAATAAGAGCTCTTTTGTCTCAGAGAGAGGTGGCCTTGAGTTCGGCCCGTGAAACTTTCGTGCTTCACATAGCGAACACCCGTACAGAGGTGCAGACCCTTTTAAATACAGATTCGACTTTGCATTTCAGCAAGATTACCCATTCATTTCCATGCAGCAGGAGGCCCATAGGAATGAAGGTGCAATTTGCGATTAGCAATTACCTCATCGCAAATTACGAATTTTTCCGACGGTGCAGGGGTATCTCAAGAACACCCTGCTGCACCCCTGAAAAAAAAATTTGGGGTCATATGGCGCACATAAATTTTGAAAACATTCCTTTACCTCAAAAACGATTTTCAACTCATAATTTGAAAACACTGCACATGGGGAAATGACTTAAAATGTCCTTAAGACACATAAAAGCATTTTTTGATTGCCTTTGCAGCATGTTTCAGTCACCTTTAACATGCCTATGTAACGGAAACATTCAAAATCTAAATTTGCCATGCACAGGTGGGAGCATATTTACAAGCAATTTGCTCCACAGACAAACTTCTTACATTGAAATGGGAAAGACTCTCAATTACCTTATAAAGAAGCAGACACCATTATGTCCTTCTCATCAATATTAAAACCATTGCTTTTTCTCAAAAACGATTTACAAGTCATAATTTGAAAACACTCCACAGCTCCTATGCACATAAAAGCCCTGTCAGTACTAATACTTCACATTTTCTCCAATTACAATTTCTCAAACAAACAAAATCTATTTGTGAAACACTTGAGACAAAGCAACATTTGAAAAACACAACTTTCTTCATAATTTTCTCCTTAAAGCACACTATTTTCTATCTAAATTAAAGAAATTTTTTCTCACCTTAGCAAGTACTTTGAGTTTCAAAACAGTCTCAGAAACACACCAATTTGTCTTCAGCAGAGCAAAAGGTATGCACTCCAGAGTCTGCAGCTATCAAAAGCACAGAAATGCTGTAATTCCTCACACAGATCTCTCATGTCACCCAATCAAAACTCTTCCCTCACTTTTTTTCAAAGCAAAACCCTTCCCCCCTCTGCCCCCTCTCTGCTTTTTCTGCATAGCAACCACCTCTTGCAAGACCTCTCACACAACAATGTTGCAATTGAACTCTGAACTCTCAGTGCACCTGCATATCCAAAGCATTCTTTCATTTAATGATTTTTTCTTCGCCACTCAAAATACATCTTTCAACGAACTCATCCATGCACACTAACTTTCTGTTTTCAGCAATCAAAATCCACCAATCACTCTTACTGCTTCATTAACACAGAAACTCCTCAGTTTTTTTCATTTTACACTCTCATTTTTTCAACTGCCATTTCATTGCCACACTTCATCTGACTGCAGGAGAACCTTCTCTCGCCATGTTTTCTGTCTGGATTGTTGGACATAGCTACATCTATTGGGCTCAAAGGTACGCTGAAAACAGGAATTTACCTAACCTCAATTTACAAGATGTGGAAATTAAGTGGTTTGGCCACAGAGGATTAAAATGTCACCAATTGATACCATTGGTGAAAACCTTTATGCATTTGCCAAAACCTGACCTGTTAATTGTGCACTGTGGAGGTAATGATTTGGGCACTTTGACTGGGGTAGGTCTGGAAATGCTTTTAAAGGACACCTTTGAGCAATTGATGGCACTTTTTCCTCAGACTGCCTTGGTATATTCAAATATATGCCAAAGACAGAAATGGAGGTGGTCGAACCAATTTTGTCCACAAATTGAGAAATCGAGGAAGCATGTAAACAAATCTGTTTCAGCTTACATGAGAGACCATGGAATGGGCTCCCTGTACAACAATAACTTGCGTTACTACATGCAAGATATCTACAGAGGAGATGGAGTTCACTTCTCAGATGAGGGCAACAGAGTTTTCACTCTGAATTTAAGAATGTGCATTGGTACCTACTTATAAGTACCTAAATGTACCATAAACCCAAAAGCTCTTCTCAGAGCTACCCTACATCTGATCACTCACAATTATTATTGTACTCTAACTTTTTTCACTAATTTTCAAGAAAGTACGCTCCCCAGAACGCTTCCCGGTTCGCGAACCGAGCGCACTCCACGCAAAAAAACTAAAAAAACGGTATATATTTTTTTGCCCTGCGAGAACCTTTCAAAGCCTCCACATCAAACCTAGGGGGTCAGGGACGATCTACTATGCCCCCTTATGGTCATTTGCCCCTTCGCTTTGGCCTCCTCTTGTCTCTCGATCCTACCTAACTTTTGTGTGTTAATATATATATATATATATATATATATATATATATATATGTGTATATATATATATATATATATATATATATATATATATATATATATATATATATATATATATATATATATATATATATACACATATATATATATATATATTCACTGAAAAAACCATAGGTTATAGACCATATATAGTTAGGAATTAGCATTTACAAAACCTTGAAAATTCACTGAAAAAACCATAGGTTATAGACCATATATAGTTAGGAATTAGCATTTAAAAAACCTTATTTTACTCACACAAAACCATTGAAATTCCATATATAGTTAGTTGCACTAACTATATATCGCGCACCCGCAATCCACTGCTGATGATGTCACATATTACATCATTCATGACATGGTCAGTGACATCACTGATGACATCACTGATGACATCTCAAATGACATCACTGATGACATCACTGATGACATCTCAAATGGCATCACTGATAACATCTCAAATGACATCACTGATGACATCTCAAATGACATCACTGATGACATCACTGATGACATCTCATTTGACATCAATGACCACATCACTGATGATATCATTCATGTGACAATACAATGCATCTCCTCACACTTTAATATAACCTCTGTTACACCCAGTGTTAAATACAGAGTATACTTTTTGAAACCATTGACACACCAATACTAGTTACTACATACGCACTCAGTGATTCCTATGTTTACACACACATTCACTCATTTACCCATACAATCATTCATACATACAATCACTCATCTTTACAACACTATCATATGCACTCATACACCTATACAGACTCTCACACTCTGTCACTCATCCATGGAGTTACTCACACACCTAGTCAGTCCTGTAAATAATCAATCACACTTCCATTTTCTAATCTATACAGTTAAACATAGAGCACCTTACATTTTGAAACATATACTAACACATACTTACTCTCTTATACAATCATTGATACAAGTACACATTGATCTGCACAGAGTCACACACCTCCCAGCCAGCCACACACACACTCAGTCTCCCATACAAATACTTGGGCAATCAATCAATAACCCATATAGTTACTCATATAGCTACTGACCAACACATGCAGCAGTTTACAGAACAACAGACATAATGATGCACAAATTAAGACAGTTTAGTCACTAACCCATGCACTCAGTGAGACACATTTAATCACTCACTCATACAGTCAGTCACGCACCTACTAAATCCTTCATCCAGACACTTCTACATCTACTCATTCTTCAATATGTAAAACATATTTAAACTTTTCAGAAACACACAGTCACTGGATGATGTCATCAGTGATGTCATTTGAGATGTCATCAGTGATGTCATCAGTGATGTCACTGACCATGTCATGAATGATGTAATATGTGACATCATCAGCAGTGGATTGCGGGTGCGCGATATATAGTTAGTGCAACTAACTATATATGGAATTTCAATGGTTTTGTGTGAGTAAAATAAGGTTTTTTAAATGCTAATTCCTAACTATATATGGTCTATAACCTATGGTTTTTTCAGTGAATATATATATATATAAAGACTTGGATAATCCTCAATTAGCAAGTTTAGATGCACTCACTCGAGACATTTATTTTTATTTAAAGCGTCTTTATTGCAACCAAAAAACACCCGACGCGTTTCACCTCTACCTCACCTCTACCTGAGGCTTGCTCACGGGTTTATTTATATATATATATATATATATATATTTTTATTTTTTTTTCACTGAAAATAAAGTTCCAGAGGCATTATAGTTAGGCTAACATTTTTATTATACAAAGTCAGAGAAATTCAGCTATGCCCAGTACAATAATGTGATGTGTATCCCTTTAAAATTTGAATGGGATTCTAGACTGATCATGTGATCAATTAAGCTATTTAAGTTACTTCCTCTCTTCTTACCATGACATGTGATCAAGCCTCGGCTGAGGTGAAACGCGTCATGGCGACTGGTGGGCTGTTATTTCATCACGAATAAAACTCACTGACAACAGAGCACGGAGTTTGTGGCTTTACTCTAATTCCGTTTTACTACGTGGCGTGGTGTGGCTACACTGTGCCTTGTTGTTCCGGACTCAACGCAATATATATATATATATATATATATATATATATATATATAAAGACTTGGATAATCCTCAATTAGCAAGTTTAGATGCACTCACTCGAGACATTTAGTTTGATTTAAAGCGTCTTTATTGCAACCAAAAAACACCCGACGCGTTTCACCTCTACCTCACCTCTACCTGAGGCTTGCTCACGGGTTTATTTATATATATATATATATATATTTTTTTTTTTCACTGAAAATAAAATAAAGTTCCAGAGGCATTATAGTTAGGCTAACATTTTTATTATACAAAGTCAGAGAAATTCAGCTGTTGTAGTTACTGAGCTAACTATAACTCATGCCTCTGCAATGCACTGCTCATGACCTCACATATCACTCATTATATGGTCATTGACATCACTGATGACATCACTAATGACATCTCAAATGAAATGGGTGCTCTATATAGGAGCTGCTCTCCGCCTAAATTTGGACACTACTCAGAGTTCTCTGCTTCCTATTTTGCATAATTTCTTCGGCACTCCAAGTCTGAAAGGTTATTGTTTTGATTTATAGTTGGTGCTTCCTTGTGTCTGGACAAAGCGATACCTCTATGAAGAGATCTAATGAGAGCAAAACAAGTGTCAGGGCTTGCTTTTATGCGTTCCAGGTTGGCTTGGATGGTATTTTACTAATCCAAAGCTGTAATACTGTGCCTAGAGTAGTAAATGGCTTTTGTCATTTTACAGCCTGGCATACATAGGACTTGCTCTTCCTATGCTTAAATATGTTGCTGTATGAATGGCAAAAGGCTTAGTGCATTCCTGTCTTGGTGTGGATGGCATTGTGCTAATCCTGTACTTGGTATAAAAAACAGACATTTCATGTGAGACGATTCAGAGTGCTGCTGGTGTTGCAGGGCGCTCTATATGGGAGCTGCTCTCTGCCTAAATTTGGGAACTACTTAGAATTCTCTGCTTTCTATTTTGCATAACTACTTGACATGATTTTAATTGCTGCCTTTCTCATGATGATAGAGTGGAAAGTTAAAGAGTTTGCCATTTTAGAACTGCTTTGGATGAGATTGGTGTTCGATTATTGTGCTTAGTTTTTATAAATCTTAACAGTGGCAAAATTATCCAGAAAGAGTTAAACAATATCATCTACAAACTGAAATCACTGGTATCTATATAACTTTGTACTTATTTTTCAAAATGTACATTAGAAAAGAAGATGTATATGGGAGTTCACAGTAATGAGAAAAAAGATATGAGATGAACTGCATCTATTAGAGGGTATGTGTTAAAGAGTTTAGTGGTGGTGAGGGGGGCGTAGCTATTGCCCGAGGAGCATGGCGATGTTCTTGTGACACTCCTGGGACGGCGGTACGAGTGGCGGACCTTGTAAGTCCAACATAATGATGGCACTGACTCCGTTTTGCATTCCGACTTTGGAGCTACTTTCATTTTGAAGCACGGTGCCCTAGAAGCCTGCTTTTCTCTTCCTGTCACCTCTAAGTGGCTCCATCAGCCCGATGCCCGTCATCTTGATAAACGTGCAGTTTACCTCAGGGGCGTGGCCAGGCACCAAAGATGGCGGACGAGTCTCACTAACGCTCCGTGTTGAATCCCCTCTTTATCCTGGGCATCCTGACTGGAAGGCATGTTATTCTGCCTTGACGCACACCCTGCATGCCTCTGCACACCTGCCATGCCCGGGGAGGCTTGTCCGGACCCTGAAGATGGCTTGTGGTGGCCCTGGATGGTGCGGCCCGCTGTGATGTGCGAGCCAGGTCCGGCCACATGGTTGACCGCTGCGAGGCAGCCCGGCTCCCCGAACTACAGCTGTGGTGCTCTCTGTGATCGCCTTGGGACTGCCGCCCACTGCTGCCGACTGAATCGGCGAAACTGCGGCAAGTGCGGCATTACTTGTGGATCTCCTGAAGGGCTGTGGAGGCGGCCCTGAACGGCCAGTGGGGGGTGCCTGCTGCACGGCACTGGGCCCCTGTTTCTGCGCCTGCTGCTGTCTGCTGCCTGGGGATGCCTGGAGTGGGCTCCGCTGCCGAGGTAGGCCCTATTGATTTATTTGTGGCATCTGCCTAGTGCCGGGGCCACGAGGGTCGATCGGGTCCAGGGACCCTGCCTTACTGCAACGCGGTGGCGGCTGTGTGACCACTGGGGGTGACCTCCTGAGCAGCTACAGCGATATCCGCTCCTGAGGTGGGTGACCACGGAATTCGGTCTGGCCTAGGGCCCCCACCGGAGCGTAACACATGAGAGGGTAAATCCGTCAGACCAGAGGGCCAGATTGTCTAGTCGGAGGTGGGTAGCCACGAGGGTTGGTCGGGCCTAGGGCCCCTACTGGAGTATGTTGTGTGCCCTAGCAATCTGAGCAGGCCAGCGAAACAGACTGTTTTTCCCTTAATACGGGCCTCGGGGGTCAGTCGGGCCCAGGGCCTCATATACACTGCCCAGGACAGTCGCAGCAGCTGCCCTGAGGAAGATGGCCACGTGGGTCGATCGGTCCTAGGGCCCCTCACCTGCAGCGGCAGCGGAGGCAGCAAGAAGGTCCAGTTCTCTCCACATCGCCATTGAATATCTACTGGGGTTGCGGACACCCTCCTATTGAGAGGTGGTTTGTCCGGTGCGCTGTCCGCTGTGGCCCTCTCCTGAGTTCTGCAACCTGGCAGAGGGGATGGGAATGCGCCCGACACGTCTAGCATCCGAAATATGCGCCTGGCGGCTAGCTGAGGGGCAGTGAGGCCCAGTGCACATTCTCCCTACCAGAACCTCACATTCTCCTGCTCCCACCTCTGACGGAGTGACCACTGTGACAAACAGTTGTGTGGTGCATATGGCGGGGCCCACCTTGTAAGTGAGGGTCACAAGGGTTTGGACGAGCCTAGGGCATCTCACTTACACACACTTTGTGGGCTATCGACCGGGACATTGCCCTGCAGACTCGTGCGTTCCACTCAGAACTGCCTTGGAAGTTCCTCTACTCAGGCTGCTATGGACGGCCCCTGGTGATTTCATCTGAGTCTGTGCTGTGGCACCTCGTATCTTTTTCCATCTGTGGCCTCCCCGGGGACCCCTATGGGGGGTCTTGTCACATGGAGGAGCCCCTGGTCACTGGCCTCGAGGTGGGACACATCGTTGATTGGAACGAGACCACATTGTGGGGAGACCTATCCCAGTCACAACCGGGGCCACTACACTGGGGAGATCACAGAGGCTTGACATCCTAGTCTCGCTTCCTATGAGAAGAGCTTGGCAGATCGTCATGTGTCGCCTGCGCAACAACACCCATCGTGATGTGCCTTTTAGGGGCCATGCTGGGACATTACTCATGACCCCTGGATAAACAGCTGTGACAAATCCACCCGACATTGCCACCAAACTACACTCTGTGCTGGCAGCTTTTAAACACATCGGCAGTGCCCTGGACTGGACCCTCACCTCCTTGGAGGGATGATTGGATACTATCACCTCAGACTTCACGCTCCTCCGAGCTGACCAACACAAACTTTCAGACCGGGTTTGTGACACGGAAGCCGCGCTGGCAGACCTCCAACCCCGTTCCCGGAGTTGCTCCTCCGCACTTGAACATCTACTGGACCGGATTTGCACCATGGAGGAGAAGGTGGATGACGCGGAGGGTCGTTCCCGCTGGAATAATGTGCGCATGGTCAATCTCCCTGAAGGGGAGGAGGGACAGGATCCGAGACCTTCACGGAAACCTGGATGAAGGAGCTCATGCCTCCCGATCACTCTCCCCACAATTAGTAGTGGAATGGGCCCACCAAATACCTGCTTGCAGGCCCCCTCGTGGCGTGCGCCCTCGCCCCTTCCTATTTCGAGTCATGAACTTCAGAGACAGAGATGCTATTCTACAGGAGCTGGGCAAACATCCCAGCCCTAAAGTACAAAATGTCACTGTCTCTCTCTTTCCTGATTATATGACTCAGGTACAAAGAAGGCGAGCCACCTTCACCACAGTAAAGAAACAGCTCAGTGATCTAGACCTCCGCTACTCCTTACTCTTCCTGGCCCGCCTGCGAGTTATCAGAGACAGCAATAAGAGGCACTTTGACTGCCCCGTGGAGACATGGGATTAGCTCGAAGAACAGGGGTTGGCGACGGCACCCAAATCGTCTGATGAGTCCCGACCTCATGAACACCCCGCGGAGGTAGACACAGAAGGGGAAAAGCCAGGAGCATGGGTCCTACAGTGGTCATCCCCAGTCCAGACCAAATCAGGTTGGAACATCAGGGGGCCCCGTAAGCGATGGCGGCCCTCCAGATCCCCGTCCCCGGTTGCCTCTGCTGCCTCTCCATCCAAGTCTGGAGCCTCCGAAACAAAGCCGGCATGGTCCTTGGCTGCTGACTTTTACCCACTCCGGGGTGTCACCCCACAAACTGCTTATGTAATTATTTGACATTTAATTTGTGTTCATATCCGACCATCACACTGCTTCAGGGCATGTCTTTCTATTTAGTATTTGTGTGATGCTTTTCCTCCTGCTCTCTTGGGGTAAATGAAGGGGACAGTCTTTACATTGACTTCTCTCACACTGGTCCCCTTTTCCCCCCCAAAGTCCTTCAATGACACTAGTTCGGTAGCCATGATTTGGCGTAAGTGTTTGGCCAGTTCATCATTTTGGGGTTCCGCTCCTTCCTTGTTGCCTGGTTTCCTACAACTCCACCTTATTATTTTTCGCCCCCTGTATGAGTCGCCAACCCTACAGACCTGCTGCCGCTAAGTCCTACACATCGAAGGAAGTCCACTGCAAATGGGGACCAACAGAGCAAGGGCTGGTCCCACTATTGTCACTTGTCCCAATGACAGACCTTAACGTCATAATCTGGAAGTCAGGGGTATCCAAACACCTTCTAAGCGATACACCATTTACGCCTCTTTGCAGCGTCACAAGACGAGTGTCGCCCTCTTACAAGAGATGCACCTGATAGCTGTTGAAGCCACCCACTTGCGCTGACGAAAGCATGGCCAGAGGGGTGATGCTGTGGGTTAAAGCGGGGGTTCCATGGGAGGAGAAGGAAGTCCAGACAGACCCAGTGGGGCGTTACGTTCTGATAAGTGGCAGACTGAATGGCCAACCGATTTTACTAGGTTCCTTATACGCCCCTGATATAGAGCATGGTACCTTTCTAAATGAGCTCTCAGAGATACTGCTCCGGTGGAGGGATGTCCCGTGGCTCCTGGGTGGTGACTTTAACGCGGTACTTGATGTCTCCCTCGACCGCTCTTTCCCTCCTCTTACCTTTTAAAAACCTGGCTAGGTAACTGGACTCTTTCGGACATTTGGCGGGAACGTCATCCTCACTCTGGAGTATACTCATTTTATTCCCCGGTCCATAAGCTACATGTACGCCTCAACTGTATACTTGCATCCTCAGCCCTCCTACCCTTGATACAGACAACTGGTTATCTTGGTCGGACGCACTCGGATCATAATCCCTCTGTGATGCGCCTGGCCTGGGAAGCGCAATGCCCTCCGATTCAGGCCTGGCGCCTGCAGACCTCAGCTCTGGAGGACCCCCTCTTCCAAAGCTCACTAGAAGCAGCAATAGCTAGCTTTTTTGTATTTTAATACTGGTTTCACTAACTCAATTCTCACTGAATGGGAGGCTTTAAAGTGTAGTCAGGGGTCACTGTCTGGGACAAACTTGGAGTATTCTCAGACAATTGGACACCTTGCTGGCTCACATTGAGGGACAGCTGCTCTTACTCGAGACCCTGGTTGCCACCAACCCGGCGCGACAACGGCACCTCAATGCTGCCCATGCCGAATGGAGGCACTTCTGGACCGTCTGAGGTGCCATAATTATTTAGCACACTCAATTCACTCACACTCCACTGCGGACAAAGTCAGGAGACTGCTTGTTTATCTGATCAGACAAGAACACCCCCAACACTTCTTACTCGATGATCTTGGTCGGGAGCGCAACACCCAAAAACACATTTATGCACTGATGACTGAACACTACACTCGCTTGTATGAGACACACCAGATGGGAAACACCCAGGACGTCGAATCCTTCCTAGATATGGTTGAGTTGCCCACCCTCACGAGAGACCAATCCCTGGAGCTGGACTCTTCTATAACTGAGAACGAGGTACGAGATGCATTGTGTTCCTTGTCTTTTGGTAAAATCCGGCGAGTTTTTTAAAGCCTACATGAAATATTTAGGACTGTACCTCGACCCAATGTATTTAGAGGCAAACTCTGAAGGAACTCTACCCCAACCATGCGTACCGCTATCGTGGTGACTTTGTTTGAAGCCTGGTAAGGACACTGCGTCTGCCGGCTCCTATCAACTGATCGCAATATTGAACTCGGATTATAAGATCTTGGCATAGGTATTGACCAACCAGCTGGCTCCACTGGTCCCTGCTCTAGTACACTCAGACCAGAATCGCTTTGTCCCACAGTATAATACGGCCCTGAACCTGCACCGCTATTTTCGAGTGGCGGAATATGTCCCGATTGACTGACCACGCTCTGGTTGCATGATATTGGACCTTGAGAAGGCTTTCGATTCGCTGGCCTGGAACTTCCTTTTTTCTGTCCTGGCTCATTTTGGCGTTGGCCTTTCCTTCCTCGGTTTGGTGCAACTACTATATCATAAACCGTCGGTTCAGGTTCGGACAGGCCCATATATTTCGTATCCGATTCGGGTGCAATGGGGTACAAGGCAGGGATGTCCGTTGTCCCTGCTTCTGTTTGGGTTGGCGGTAAAGCTGCTGGCGGCTCACATCCACACACATGTTGATGTGGGGATTGAACTGGGTGATGGCGTACATACCATTTTGCTGTATGCAAATGATCTGTTGCTATATGCTTGGGACCTTCATGACATTCCCCCCTCCCTTGACCGAGCCCTTAGCCATTTTGCGCGTGCCTCGGGGTTACGAATTAAGCCGACAAAATACATACTTTCTCAGTTTTTAGGAGATACGCCTGATCCGGGCTACACGTTTGCGGGAATACCTTTGGCCTGGTGCTTCGCTTCTTTTCGTTATTTGGGGGTCCGGGTGTATCGCTCCAAAACTGACCTCTTAGGTCTTAGGCGGGAATGTCACTTGGGCTGCCACGGTGATTCGGTCTCAGATGGGTTTCTGGAAGACTATACCATTGGCGATATCTTGTAGAATCGCCCTGGTCACAATGGTGGTTCTTCCTCGCCTTCTCTATTATTTTACCACTTTGCCCCTAGTCATCTCCCCCCCTTCTTCAAGCAATGGGAGAGAGTGATGCAAGATTTTATATGGGGAATATTGCGTCAATGGCAAAGCTTTATCTGCCTACTGAGCTGTGGGGCCTTCCGGTACCCAATTTCGAGCACTACTATCTGGCCTCCCAACTGCAGTGGATCGCCCAGTGGGTGTCCTCCCGTTACTTATCAGACACGGCCTCTCGGCAGCCTCCGCTGCTGCTAAAAAGCCTCCTACAAATTTTCCACCCTTGCTCCAAGCTAAGGACTTCTGATACTCTTCTCCTCAGTGTTGCATACAAATACTTCCGGTGGTGTCTGTTACTCACTAGAACCACCGTCTCTTATGCACCTGCTATCCCACTGTTGGGAACTCCAAGAGGGGACGCTTACACGACGGCGGGTGAGTTACATCAATGAGCAGCGGAAGGGATACAGGATGTGGGAGACCTTTTTCAGGAGGGTACTCTTATTTGGTTTCAGGAACTCATGACGGCCAAAAACCTGCACTCTGGGCAGTTTTTATTGCACAGAACACTCAGCTTCACTAGCGTCCAAATGGGGTACACTCGCTAAGGAGCCTCCTCACACCACACTTTGCAGTACCTTCATGTGATGGGGAACGGGAGCCACCTAACTCACTGGTTCGCATCTTCACTTTGACAACATACGGAGATAGATCTCACCCAACTTCAAATTCATTGGGAAGAGACCCTGGGGAGGGCCTTTACAGATAGGGAGAGGTTGGCAGCCCGTGGTAGTCCGACTCGTAAACCTCGTAACCAACAATTCAAACAAATCCGGTTTTTCATACCTTACCCCAGCCCAAATCAACAGGTACTTCCTCTACATAGATGCGGCTGCCCCCGTTGCTGGCAATTAGACGTCAACATGCTTCATATGCTTTCGGGTTGCTTGGTTCTGACGGTCACCCTCACAACTTGCACCTCACGCACCAGCCCCCCGACTTGGGAGGCCCATGTACTGCACCTCTTCAGCAGAAACAAGAAATACAGAGCTGCCATACGATTTATACACCTGGGTCTCATAACAGCTAAATGCTTGACCACCAAGCAAAGGAAATCTCCCCTATCGCTTCACCCGCGTTCTTGGCGTCGATCCCTGCTTAACTGGGTGAAAGTGGTGCGGCGCTCCGCAGCGAGGACCTACTGGGCATTCAAATGCTTCCCCCGGCACTTCAATGGGATGCACTGATCTCCAAACTCTTGGGGGTGGACACTAACATGGGGACCCCAACAACAACACAAAGAGCTATCACACAGGATATATCTCCCAATGGAATGAATGCGGTCTAACGCCAACACCTGCACTGCTTCAACTCCTCTGTCTCAGAGCCCCGCTTTCACTAAGTCTTGGAGGTTTTTGACCCACCAGCTACATTGGATGCGGCAGCAGGTCTTGAGAGACTCTCCCTTAACCTTCCTTCAGTTTAGTTGTCCTCATTTGGTTGTGCATTATGTCCCAATTCAGTTTGAACTGCACAGTGCCCGCATTATTCACATGCTACCTAGTACTGTGGTAAGTATTGCTCTGTTCTTTTTGAGATATTGCCACACGATTTGATGCATTCACCATACCGTGTATCTCCGCCTTCCTGTTGCCAATAGTAATTGTGTACCGTGCCACTGGCAATCATTTTTCTCCTTTTTCTACTGGTGTCATGAGCGTTGTTCTGCCTGTATGGTTTCTTGATAATGTGCAACACAAACAAAAGGTAAATAAAAATGATTTAAACAAAAATAAGGTGCAGTTTACCTCAGCGCTACTGCAATGCTGCAATATTCAGATACATTTCCTATGGCACTGTAGTGTAGTTCTTATATCCCTGATAGGCTCTGCGCATTGGAATAATATACACTATTGTTTTGACATAGGACTGAGGTCAGTATGTCTCTATCGAGTAAATTAAACTTAATTACTTGTGTGTGCCAGCTAACTCAGAGGTCACAATAAACATTCTCGAATGAACAAGAAGGTATTAGTTTCTGACACCCGCACAAACATGACAACTTTGTTTCTCTTAGAGTCGGAACAATATCTTCAGAGTCGGAACAATATCTTCAGAGTGGTGGAAACAATCGATAACCATTTCACTCAGTCAATCGCGCATGCTTCGTTTTTACAGAGAGACAGGCGTTACAATAAAAGGGTTTTATTGAACAGTCTTATTTCTCATGCAAGAGATATGAACCGCTATATTCGTAAGACAGAATGCAAAGTACAATACATACAGCGTTTGCAGTAAGATAAAATAATGCTGTAATAGCATGGTTTGTAGCTATGACACATATTCATAAACATATATACATAAATAACACAGGCTAAAATACTCATCTGGTGCTTCTAAAATAATCCTATCCCAGTGTACCTAACCTAAGTCTAGTACAAGGGAAGACGTAGGAGCTGTTTAGTTATAGTCTAGTTTAGCTATAGTTGCCAAGAATCCCTCTAGGTTCTAGTCTCCTCCATACCATAGAACGAGAGAGGTTGGAATATCTTTTCCCGGGTCTCGATCTCTAACACCCCGCAAGGGGAGTCAGAAACACTGTAGCAGGATTCTCTGCGAGGAGGATGGCAGCGTCTGTTCAGTGCATCAGTTGGGGACTTGAATTCCTTCCGAAATTGCTGTGGCGAGCCGCGTCGTGCAAGTAGGCAGTCGAACCGTGGACTGAACCATGGTTTGCCATGGCAAGTGACTGTATATTTATACCTTGAAGGAGTTTAGGAATGCCAGTGTTGAAGTAAAAGTCAGGCATAAGAACGTCATGAATGAACCCCTAAGGAATAGATGTTCATGCATAATAAATGAGTTCTCAATATCCAAGCAAGGGGAAGTCCTAAAGGCTTAAGAGTCTAGTTTTCTAAGAACTCGTTGTGACGTAGATGAAAGGATGTGAGTAGCCATGCCTGTATTTGGTTAGCACGAGCAATGCCTAAAGAAGGGCTGGGTTTCTATACCTAAATAAGAGCAAGGTGAATTGTACCTATATAAGAGCATAAATTGGGAAATGTATACAGAATCTGAATCGACACACAGCAGCACCTCTCTTTTTCCATATTATTTTGGATTTTGGCGCCATTTAACCTCCTGCCTTTCGCTGACCGACTTACTTTAAATGTGTTTTGCACTCGTTTTTTTCCCCTTAATTGGCCTCAGCCTCCTTCATGACTTGGCATTGAGCTTGCGGACGCTCCTTTTTAAAACATTTTCTCCTTTTCCATAACTACTCATCTCTCATGGCTCCCTGATCTCTTGGTTATTTATTATTATTTTTTTTGTGACTTCACACTCTACTCTGCAGTTTTCTCATGCCTGACGTGAGTTGTTTTCTCTCCCCCCTGTGAATGTCACACTGGTCTAATGCTGTGTAGTGGTTTGCTTGCACCAATATTTTAAGTCTCGCCAAAATACTTTAGTTTTCTACTCATTGGCGACAAACGCAGTTTGCTTGCTGTTCTTCGTGTCCTTACAATATTTGTGTTCACTGACTGACGCCCCCTGCACATTTTTGTACATTTCTCCTATTTTTCTTTATCCTCAAATGGATGACTCTGCAAATTCGTCGCCTAAGGGCATCTCAACACCAGCAGTCAACACAGCCTCGGCTACTAATAAGGCTCCTAGTGAGCGTCTGAAAAAGGATCCCCCCTCCCCTCCTAAACCAACCTCATCAGTTTCTATGGACCTTATACCAGAGGAAATTAGAGCGTTTCGCCTTTTTGTGGAAGAATCAAACTCTAATATACAAACTCTGACAGACGGATGGTCACAAATGGATGAAAGACTCACTATTGCGGAACAGAATATACAATCTCTCACTTCGTCCTGTGTCAAAGTGGATGCCCTTCAGTCTCAGATGACGTCAATTCAGAAACAGATTAAAAACCTTGAAAACAGAAATAGAAGGAACAACCTTCACCTCTATGGTCTGCCAGAGAACTCAGAGGGATCAGATCCCATTGTCTTCTTCAAATATTTCCTCCCTAAACTCCTGAATTTACCCGAAGGAATTCTCCTCAATATTCAGCATGCACACAGGTTGGGTCCTGCCACTTCTATGTCTTCTTCCACCATGATGAAACTAAGGGGGGTCATCTTGTACTTTTTGGAGTATAATGACCTGCTTAAAGTTTTGACGGCTGCCAGATCCATCCAACGTATTTCTTAGTCAGGCAATTCTTTTTTTTTTGCAGGACTTTTCAAAAACTACTTCAGACAGATGTAAGGAATTTCTAGCAATGAGACCAAAACTTTGAGCCATGGGCGCTCTCTACGGCTTGTTTCACCCTTGCCTTTTTAAGGTTACCTACAATAACAAGACTGCTTCCTATGAGGATCACATGAGACTGAAAAGCTTTCTTCACTCTTGCAATGCAGAGACTATGGACATTTCGATACTTCATACCTACTAAGATCGTGTTCTTGCAATTCATGTTTTATTACTGATGTCTCTATTCAAGACGCTTTTTTTGATGTATTCAATAGTTCACGTTTCTAGTTTATTATGATGCTCTAATGTTATTAACCCTTTTTTTCTCTCCTTACAGGTTTCATATTTCCCTCGTCCGTCTTATCGATATTCATGTTGTTTATTCTGTAGCTCCTCCTGCCTTTTCCCTGGAGTCCGGACATGTCATTGTTCCATGCGGTGTCATCCTCTCCCACCTTTCATTTGTCTTGGACTTTTTGTAGTTATGTCTTTCCTTCTCTTTCTGTCCTTTTTCATTGTAACTCTTCTTCCTTTCCTCTCTCTTTCTCCCCTCCTTACGTTCTTAAGTTTCATTGTTACTCTCTGTTTATACATATCTTCTTTACCTTTTGATGTTGTCTGTATTATGGCCGGTTCACATTATTATTCACTTTAACTCTTTAATTTATGGCTTTGAAAATCATTACTTGGAATGTTAAAGGCTTAAATTCACCTATTAAGAGACAGAGGGTATTGTCTTACCTTTCTAAACTGGATGCTAAAATCGTTTTATTACAAGGAACTCATCTTACAGAGTCCAAATCTTTGAAGCTGAAGAAAAACTGGGTGGGAGAAGTGTTTTTTTCACCTGGGCAGGCCCTGGGATATGGTGTACCTGGGGCCAAAATATGCCTAAAAGAGGTGCCGCGCAGAGCTGAAATGGGCCCTGGGGAGGGGGGCTATGCCTCCCTTCCCTAAAAAAATAAGGTATTTGTTTAAAGAAGCCCGGCAACTCACAGACGCCCTGCCCCGTTTCTCCACACACTCTGCAAAGGTGCCTCCTAGGGCGCTGCTGGTTGGGGGATAAAGTCCCCTTGGCTCTACAGGGTCCTTGGGGGCCAACAAGCCCTCCTATTACGACCAGCAAGTCACTGTGTATTGTGTCAAATACAAAGTACTGTAAGAGAGAAGTCCTGTTTTTAGGAAATCACATCAGTGATTCTGAAAATTAATCTTACATCAACAAAACCCTGAAAGAAGTCAGAATGATCTTGGCAATGGAGGGCTACTGTTAAAAGAAGATTCCAAACTTTTCCCTGATGGCCTAGCCTTTACAGAGGCTGACACACAAAGACGTGTCAGATCCGGTCAAATGGGATGATAGCTGCATGCATGCCTTCTCGGTACTGAGAGAATGTCTTTGCCACCCCCTGGCAATGAGAATGTCTGATTTTAATAAATGTTTTGCTTTGTTTTGCAGTGAGAGAGAAGGCTGTACTCTCTTAGTGATAACCCAGATGACTGAGAATGTCCAAAAGCCTGTGGCATATTTTTCAGCCACACTTGACCCATAGATGATGCTTTGTACAGCTGTCTCAAAGCTGTGGCCACCACAGGTTTCAGTATCAAGCAGTGCAAGAGCATTGTTATGGGTCACCCCTTGATAGTTTTTGTACCTCTCTCAGTTGAGGTGTTGTTGACATGTACCAGAACTCAGCACCTTACCAATAATCAGCTTACCAAGTATGAACAAGTTATCCTTGGAGCTGAGAATCTAACATTAAGAAGATGTACTTTACTAAACCCTGTTACCTTATTGCCCATCCCTGGAAATAAAAGGTGAAGTTGAGCATGACTCTCTTGATGTTACTGAACTATGCACCAAGCTGAGACCTGACATTCAAGCTATGCCACTACCTGAATATGCTATTTGTTGATGGCTCCTGCTTATGAGATCATATTAGAAAGCTGAGGGTTGCCTATGCAGTCTGTAGTGTCTCAGGCATGGTCTAAGCCTCCTGGCTTCAAGGAGTGTTTTCAGCACAAGTGGCAGAATTGATTGCTCTTACTAGAGCATACTGTGCTTCAGACAGCTAAAAGTGCCAATTTTCTCTAATAGTCAGTACGGGTTTGGTGTTTTTCATGACTCTGAACAGTTATGGTCCTAACGCCCATTTGTGACCTCTTCGGGGTCACCAATTTGCAATGGCAAAAGTATAAGAAATCTTCTGCAGGCTTTACAGTAGCTTTCCCAGACTGCCCCAGTTTAGTGTGCTTCACATCGACATTGCTCTGACTAACCCTGGGCGAAGGACTTTTCTACGCCTTGCCTACTTCGCCTTTTGCAAAGTAGGCGTAGCAGGCAACACTACGCCCACTCCTTGGGCGTAGCGAAGTTGCCCACCACCCGCCTCCCTCCCGCCCTCCCGAACATACCTAAGTTCAGTAAATGGGCAAATAAAAATAAATAAAAGGCACTTACCTTATCCGCTGCGTCCCGGGGCTCCCTCTGCTCATTCACGCCGCAGTCTTGATAACCAATGCGCGGCCGTGCATGCGCATTTCTCGCGAGAAATGCGCATACGCGGGCGGCCGCGCATGCGCATTGGTTATCAAGACAGTGGCATGAACGAGCAGAGGGAGCCCCAGGACGCAGCGGACAAGGTAAGTGCCTTTTATTTATTTTTATTTGCTCATTTACTGAAATTAGGTATGTAGGGGAGGGGGCATGCGGCGCGTAGTGGGGCTACGCGAAGCCCCACTACGCATACTACGCCCAGGGTTAGCACTGACTATGTGACAGTGGCCAATAGGTAGGCCGATGAGTCAGCGAGATATTGCCTCTGAATTCTTGCACCTTTAATGGGAAATATGTCAATGAAAATTTGGATGTCACAAATTGCAATTTGGTGTGAACAGAAGTTTAGATTAATGGTTGAAAGTTTGCTTTACAGATTTTTTGTGTGCCAACAGCAGAATGTAGGCAGAAAAACAGCAGCAACACTGAATCAAAAAGGGAAATTAGGAGGTCCCTTACATGGTTATGCCCAAACGTATTGCTTCTTCGTTCTATTTTTTCCTGACCTGTTGTTATTGGCTTCAGGTCTCTGGGCACTTTAGCACTGCTAATCAGTGCTAAAGTGCACATGCCCTCTGTGTAAGTTGTTATTATGATTGGTTATCCATGATTGGCATGTTTGAGTTACTGATTAGCCCCTACTAAAGTGCACTGAGTGTGCCAAGGTCTGTTAATAAAATGCTACTAGTGGGCCTGCAGCACTGATTGTGTAACCCAAATGAGTAGCTCTGAAAAGGTAACTCAGGCGTGCCACCACAGCCTGTGTGCAGCTTGTAAACTGCCATGTCAACCTGACAAGTTCACCCACTTGCCAGGCCCTAACCTTCCCTCTTCTTACATGTTAGTCACCCCTAAGGTAGGCTCAAGGTACCCCTCTGGATAGAGTGCAGTGTATGTGAAAGGTAGGACATGCCCTGCCTGATGTGTGTGGCATGTCCTGATAGTGAAATATTTGGCAATTACATTTTTCACTATTGCAAGGCTATCTGTTCCCATAGGATAGAATGGGGAGTTTGCTTATAACAGCGTATAAACATAACTACCCCTGGGAACAAGGTAGGAAAATAAAGTTCAGTATGTCTGAACTCAGAATATAAAGATGCATCTTTTAGGAAAGGTGATTTTTACATTTTATATTTGAAAAAAACACTTTTAGTAAGTAGATATTTTCTTGCTTAGCCATCCTGTGTGCCTCTGCTGAGTTGTGTTTTGACTGGCAGGCTTTGGAGTGACAGAGGCTGGATAGGTGCAGTGGCTCCAGAGAGTCTGGATACGTCAGTGCTAGGCTGCATGGACCTGGTCTGCATTTGGAGTGGTGGGAGGGGTAGCACCTGCACCTGAATAGGGCTGTGCCTGCCATCCACAATGTTTGGCTCCACCCCCTGCGGTGTGTCAGGTGCCTGAGCGTCCACTTAAAATGGGGAGTGTTGTGCACTGTAAGGAGATTTTTAAGTGCCCCTAGAACTGGTTTGGACTGGGCTCAGAGCCCTGGGCCAGGAAAGAACAAAGAGATTTACTGTATAGAAAGAGGGGCCCAGACCACAGACTTTTAGATCATCCCTGGAATTCAAGAGGATCCTTTGCCAAGGAGAGGAGCTGGAGAGACTGAGGAGAAGTACTGTGTAGTTGTTCTGGCAAGGAAAGGAGAAGGACTTTGCTGTGTGCAGTGTCCCCTGCGTGAAGGAGATCTCCAGGGGCCTGTGTGTGCTGGCCTCCTATTCTGAAGTCTCAGGGACACAAAGACTTCACCCCAGCTCCCCTGAACCCTGGCACTGTGGGTTCTGACCTGCTAGGAGGAGCCTGTGCCAGTATTGGACCTCTGGAAGTTGTTGCTGCTGTTTTTGAGCTGGAAGAGAGAAGGAACTTGAAGAACTACAAAAACGACGCATCAGTCTTCTTGCAGCTGCTTTTCCGACGCATCTCCATGACATGAGAAGAGTGCTGTAGCAAAAACTGACGCAGCACCTGTCGCCGCTGCAAGAATCAGCACATCGAGGGACCGCGGCTTTGAGAAAACTGACGCAACGCCACTCTCAGCTGCGGCATCCCTTACCAATGCATTTCCACCCATCGCACCTGTGCGGCAACTTTTCCCGACGCATCACCCATGGACTTGAACCATCACTTCCCCCAACAGGCCAGATTCGGCACATCACTTCACCTGCATGCAGCAGAACTGTCGCATTGCCTCCCCAAGGTCTCAGGAACTGACGCATCTCTTTGTTTTCGAAGCATCTTCACTCTGTGGCTGTTTGGCCTTGTGAATTTTGACACAACTACAGGTACTTTGTGTAAAAGTCACGCATCCATAGTTTTCTATGGAACAAGTTCTTGAAACCTTTTGAACGTCATATTTTTAACTGTGTATGTTGGATTTTTGTTGTTTTGGTCTTGTTAAGTTTAGATAAAGATCTTTTATTTTTCTAAACTGGTGTGGTGTCCATTTGTGGTGTTTTCGCTATGTTACTCTGAGTGTTGGTACAAATACTTTGCACATTGGCTTTGGGATAAGCTTGTCTACTCGTGCCAAGCTACCAAAGGAGTGAGCAGGGGTTATCTAAAGTGTGTATCTCCCTTTTCTTGACTGGAAGCAAAGGTCCCCATTTTTACAAAGGTACCTACCTCTGCCAACTTCAGACCCCCATTTCTAACATCCCTTCAACAGGATGCCCCTAGACTTTATTGAGATGGCTGTGTGCATTTGGTTGAGCTATGTCCTAGCAATCAGGTAATCTTTTCACAGTGGGGTGAAGCTTACCCGACTGGGAGAAAAGATAGTGTCACAGTGGCCAAGTTGTTGTTGAGGGAGTGACTACCATATTTCGCTTTCCCGACTTTTTTGGAACCAGACTGTGGAACTCATTTCAATAATGAGGTCCTGAAGATGTTATGTGCAGCATTGCAAGTTAAACAGATGCTCCACTGCAGATACCAACCGGAGGCTTCTGGAATTGTGAAGCAAGTCAATGGCACTTTGACATTTAGATTGGCTAAATTGCGAACTTCTACATCTCTTAAGTGGCCTGATGCCTTGTCCCTGGTACTGATGAGTTCATGCAGTACTACATATAGGAGGATCAGATTGTCACCACTTGAAATCATCACGGGAAGGGCTATGAAACTACCAGCTGTGCCTCTGAATGCACTTCAGAACATTACAGATTACATGATTTGAGATTAATGCAATGGACTGGCTGATGTGGTGTGTTCTGTGTCTTATCAGGTTGGAGAGGCTACAGCCTGCCTCAGCAGGAGCAGTGCCATGACCTCAGTCCCAGTGATTGGGTTATGATGAAAAAGCACATGTTCAAGTCGTGCTTTGAGCAGTTGTAGTGTGGGACATATGAAGTGATATCGGTCACCACAACTGCTGTGAAGTGTGGAGGTCTCTCTAATTGGGTACATGCTGCTCATATGCACTGAGTCCCTTGTTCCCTTGACGTTGGAACAGCACCTGTTCCTGATGTGCCGATGGTTACAGTGAGACAGAAGATGCAGGTTAGTCAAGCTGTTGGGAATCAGCAAAAAGCTAGGACAGCATATGTTCGGCCTAATTGGTGGCCTGAGAGAGTCAACAGTTGAAGTTGGTACAGAAGGGTCGTATCCTGCGTTGTTGACTGTGCCAGATTCAGACCCTAACGAAGGGCCTAGTACAGATGTAGCACAAGTTGTACCTGGAGACTGATAGCCAAGAAAGCTGGAGAGGAGATGCAGTCTGTATGAAATACCTGTGGCAAACACTATTCCATGAGATACTGAAGGATATGGCCTAAGTGACAGTGATGAAGAATGACCAACAGTAATGAGATCAAAGAGAGCTAGAGTACACTGCTGAAGGTACTATTCACTGAATGGACTTACCTAGCAGTCGATGACTGAGAGAGTATTTTTCACCTTTTGCTATAACAATTCACATCCTATGAAGCCTCATTGAACTGAACTTTGTGGCTGAACTGAGTGTCATTAGTGAGTTTGACTGAGCATTTATTAGAAAAAAACGTAATAGATTTGCCAAAAATACAAAGAAGAGTACCAAGGCCCGAGCTGGTGAAGGATCGTAAGGTTGTCCCTGCGAAGAACATGGAGTGGGCCTAAGGAAGTCTTACAAAGATCATTGTACATATTTTATGGGAAAAGATATTTGCACTTTGCGTACTGTTTTTGCAAGTGGGAACTAACTTCAAGGACAGTGCAATCTTCTAGTTAAACAGTCTGTCAGCAGAGAACTCATGGAGCCTAACACAAACACTAATAGATGTAGACGCATGTGTGTAGCAATATTTATTGGTGTGACTTTAGTGCTAATTCCTTTGCTTGTAATTTTGAGTTTACCCCATTCTTCACAGGTAAAAGAGCTCAGATCTACATATAGCCCTTTAACATAACTTCCTACTAATAATAGTTTACCTGCAATAGATGAGCAATAATTACATGTACATGCTTCTAGAGGAGATTACTCTTTGAATTTATATCTAAAATTGTTTATAAATATGTTGATACTATGCATGCAAGGGATTTGCTAGATATGTATGCAATTACCATCATCAGTTGCTGAGGGATAACTTATCATCACCTCCCTTTGATATGTGGAGTTACCTGTAGCTTATTGCTGAGCATATTCCATGGGCAAGGTTATTTTCAAATTATTACTTGAATCATGACTTGGTCTTTTCACAGGTTCCTGTGCTTAAGCACTTGAATCGTCAGCCTAATGCTAAAAACTCTGAGCAAGAGGAACATTTCTTTATGCACACCATAACACTGGAAACAGCTTATGCACCGAGACACAATTTAACTTAATCCTTAACCGTAGGTCTGGGCAGTGAACTCTGCTCCATTCGCGGAGTTTGCACAATTTTCTGCACTCAGCAGTGCTCACGGGGGCAGAAAACTCTGCTTCGCATGGTGTAGCAGAGTTTTTCCCCGTCAAGCTCGTGAACAGTAAGTTTGTGACCCCAAGCTCCCGCTTGGGTAGAATTTCTACTCGAGCGAAAGGAAGACAAGCGCGAACAGCAGTTTGCACTGCACACCTCCACTTGCGGAACTTTGTGAATTTCTTTTGTCACTTCGCGGAGTTCTGAGTAGCAAAACTCCACGAACTAAGCCCAGGTGTAGAAAAGAAAAGCATATATTCAGTAGAAGACAGAAGAAGAGACATCGTGGCTAAAGCAACAAATCATTCAAAAGAGCCACAATGGGCTAAAGAATAGAGTGAGCATACATTAGTGGAAACAATGGAGCACTTGCTGTAGATTGGCAACATAAAGGGATATTGTGCATATTTATTAGGAAATCTCCAACTGATATTCATTTCATAGAGAATAGTGATTGTGATCAAACCTTTCAATTATGAGGAAACTGGGTATTATATTTAGATGGAGCAGATCCTGTTTTTTCTAGATTGTATTATATTTGTGGGAAAAATACATTTTACAGGTTACCCAAGAGATGGTATGGAACATGCTACATGAGGATCGTTTTTCCGAATATTTATCATGTGGGGCAAATTGATTATTTGAAAAGGAAACTGTAGGTGACATCTTTCATGCTTTGATACCATCTGTAGGAATGATACTCAAGTCACACATAATTAGAAAGCCTTTTAGACATTTAATGCTTGTTTTTCTGCCTTCTGTTTTGCCCTCTTCTCCTCTGTTTTGCTTTTTCTGCATGTTTTTCTGCCCTCTATGTTGACTTTTCTGCTTACTCGTTTTCCTGCCCTCTAATTTAACTTTTTCCGCTTGTTTCTTCCCTCTTCTTGCTGTTTCCTCATGGCCTGGCTTTTTGACGGAGACCTTGCACCCCAGCATTCAGATACCTCCAGGGCTGACAGTGCTATGCTATACAAATGCTGATTGATTGATGAAAAACAATAATGGTTGAGATTCATCAATCAGTGCCCCTGTCCCAAGATCAAATCCTGCAGTATCATTGTGTTGTGCAGCTAACCAAACAGTATCCCAACTATAGTGTACACACACCAAACACTCGACAATTAGTGAAACTCAATAGTCTGTCTCTCTCTTCCACTGCCATCATCTCGAAAGCGGGAAGGCATGCAGCAGAACAGGGTTTATCGCCGAGGGTGTCCCAAACAACTAGACCAACGGATGTCTGCCATATTGAGAGTGTGGCCCACGGTCTGAACCCTCCTACGGTGTTCCGTATGCCCGCAAAAATCATAATGGGTGAGTTCCATTGTAAACCAAGGGACCAATAAGGATGGCTGGTGGATCGGCCCCGCCAGGCTGCCTGTAGCCACCGCCGGTCTGGCAGGGGCGATTCGCCTGCCATCCTTCCTGCAATGAACCCGTCCGCTGCTTTTCTGCCCCGGTCGCAAGAAAGGGGTTTATATGGTGGCTGTGTCTATCAGACACCGCCAGCCCTATCAGGATGGGCTTTGTCAGATGCCTTTCCGTGGCGGCAATGCCACCATGGAAAGGCATGTGGTCTTCACTTTGAAGGCCCGTTGCAGGCCCCATGGTGAAGGCGAGGTGGGGCGTGCACATGGGGGTACCTGTGGTACCCCCCTGCATTTGCATACACAATGCTACAGGCACCGCACTGTGCCTGCCGCTTTGTGTATGCAAAGGCATGACAAGCATTTCTAACATTGCAGCGGGTACTGGTGTAAACACCGCCCGCCGCAATGGTAAACATACATGATGCGCCTGCCACTGTGGCGGGCGCATCCTAATACCCCCCACAGGACCCCCGCCCTTATGGCGGGCGGTCCCTTCCCCCGAAGGGGTGGCGGGCGGACTAAGTCTGCCAGTCATCCTAATGACCCCCTAAGCATTTAGTCCTTCACCAGAATAGAACTATTTGCAAAAAGCCATCACTAAAGAAAATCAGTGATCCTGATCTATCCCAATGTATCATATATTTACCACCCCAGATGAGCATTGGATTACTGCTAATAACACCTTCCTACACCACTCTGGGACCAATACAAGGGAATACAAGGGAAATTGTAATCTCCACAAATAAGCATCAATGGAGTTATCAAGATGTACCCTGGAGTATACATCAAAAGTAAAGAATGTATTATGTCCACAGTAATGTTGTTTCATAAAGTGTCAAAAAATGTAGATCAACCAAAAGAATCGGTGTCACAATTACAGGTGTTATTCATTTGGAGAAACCATAATGTGTATACATTACTAGCCCTTTAGGAGTTTGTCTCAAAAATGACAAAAGACGCAACCAGATTGGTACATAAGTACATAAGTATCGCAAGATGTGATCAAAGGGTGACTTGTGGGAATTGGACTTGTATTGTGAATAGACAATACTTAGCTGGGATAAAGTTTGGTGTAAGATTCACTTCACTTCACGTTTTGTGTGCATGATCCGGATCTTGTTTTTATATATAATAGTGTATTTTTTGCACCTTTATATCGATGTAAAATGAAAACAGTAAGTCAAGTGTCTTTCTGACTTTGCAGTCCTCCTATCGGTACTTATTCTCATACATTTTTACTTGCCTTGGAATCTATACATAGTGGAAATACATATGGCAAGAATTAAGTTGGTCAGAAATGTTTCAGTTCGCTTTCAATCCCAAATATCTTATTAGGAGGAGATTATTATCTATTTTGTCACAATTTCGTATTGGGTAAATTGATGTGGAATCGTATCCCCTACTACCACAGACTAGAAAGGTTTAGCCTTAATTCTCCACAACTAGCAAGTAAACTTCATAAAATGTGCTTTTCCTTTTACTAATGTTTACATTATTTTCCTTTCTAGTAATGCACAACTTTCAGGCCTTCGGATTCTGCATACTTTATTACGGCATTATCCTATTCAATCTATAGTGCTCATAACATATTTCCCTTTCTCATTATACGAATTTGAAGCCCTTTGCTTTAACCCTTTCGTTTTTCTTGGTTTGCTTCTCTTCCACTTTTTCCACTCTTTTGTATTTTCCTAGCTTTCATTTCCTTTTTACCCTCTTTCAGTACCCTCTACATTAAAAAGGATATACATCTATATGGCCTGTGTGTAATGACATCGTATTATTTAAGCATGGGCGGATTTTGCGGATTCGCAATCCGCGAATTTGCGGATTTGCGTATTCGCGGATTGCGAAAATACGCGAAATCCGCGAATTCTCGCGGATTAGCGGATTTTTGGGGGGTGTGTGTGTTCGCACGGGTTTCTGCAAGTTCTCGAGGGTTTTGTACTATTTCGCAAATTGCGAACTTACTTGTCGGGTCGCCAGTTTAGCGAACTTGTTGTTTCTACGTGCCCAGCCTGTTTGCTAAGCTTTCTTCATCACTGCCACCCTCTGTCACCACTGGCACTCTCTTTGGTCACCCATGCCACCCTCTGGCTCACCCATGTCACCCTCTGTGTCATCACATCACCCTCTAGTTCACCAGTGTACATTATTGGGGCAAAGCAAAGCACTGCCATCCTCTGTCAACACTGGCACTCTGGTTCACCCATGCCACCCTCTGGCTGGCACACCCATGCCACCCTCAGTGTCATCACAACACCCTCTGATTGACCACTGAGTGAACAAACACCTGCTAAGTGCTTTAAGTTTTGCAAACAACAACACCTGCCCTGCCCCAACTGACATTAATGAAGGCTGGCACCTGCTTGTCTGCTCCCTTTCCTTTTTGTAGCAAATGCAATGTAAATAATTTTTTTTAACAGGATGCAATGGCATACTTGTAACTATTCTGTGACTGTCAGAGCAGGGTCACACAATAGTTGCAAGTAGGCAACCGGATTCTGGAGGGCCCCTTCAGGAAGCACTACAGGTAAATGGTTACAAATGATGAGCTCGAACTTTTGCACCTGCTCGTTCGTTTTGCTTTTGCAAAACTCGTTTTTCGGTAATTTCGCCCTATTCGCGGGGCGCGTCGTAGTGCGAACTGGCCCGTGGAGGCCGCGAACTCGTGCGAGTTACCTCAAGGTTGAGTATGGGCGCCGCCATTTTGTTTGCGTGACGTATTTCCGTTTCCGCCCGCTAAGTGTAATCTCGCGCGACTCGCGCCTTGCGAATACAAGTTCGCACGAGTTCGCGAGAGAAATCGCGTGCGAACTTACTTACGCGCACGTGATCGGGCCGCCATCTTGTTTTTCATTCATTCCTATGTGTCTGGGTATGGTGTTTCTATCCTCTCTATATCTCTGCCATCCTTTGCTTGTTTTAATATTTTTTTGATCTATTTAACTTATTTTCTATCCCTGTATTTTTCTAGATCTATATTTTTGTGTTTTAAGATACTTTTGTTTACTTTTGAACTACTTTTTTAAACTTTTACTTTCCTTCTTCCCTACTCTTATTCTTTTTCATTTTGTCTCTTCTTTACTGCTCACACCTGCCCAGAACATGGTCAAGACAGCTGTGAAGCTGCCCAAGACGGGCACCGCAGCCCGTGCCCGGCTCCCGTGTGGTCGATTGAGGGCGGAAATGGTGGTGCCCCGGGAGATTTTCAGCCCTGAGGAGGTGGGCGCACTTGTTTTTTACGTGCAGCGCCGTCTCCCCAGGACCATCGCGGCAGGCGGCAGGATTGCTGCTGGTTACACCAACAGCCAGGAGCGACGGAAGCGGTGGGGGCAGGTGTGCCGGGCCCTTTTTAAGATCACGGGGGTCCAGCGCACCTACAATCAGGTCACCCACCGCTGGACCGACATCCTTGACCGAGAGCGTGACCTGCTAGACGTGCTGGGAGTGGAGGTCCCCGGTCTTGGTGAGTAGTAGTAGCAATTTTTTCATTAATATTTCAAAATCTTCTGTGCATTTCAGGTGCACTGTTCTCCTTCTCTGTGCCGGTGCCACTGCTTATTTGTTATCTATTTTGTGTTCATTTAATTGGGCTGAGTATGAGTGTATTTTACAGAACTGCGTAATGCTAGACACAAAGGGGCAGATTTACAAGCCCCTTGTTCCACGTTTACACTGCCTTACCTGACGCACAGCGACGTAAACGTGGCGCATCCCTGCGAGTCATGTACAACGTGATGCATCTAAGGAGATGCGCCACGTGAATGCCTGGGCCTGCGCCTCAATGGGTGCGTTCCCACGCAGGGGGGGAGTGGGGGGTGGGGGGTGCCGGTCAGGCAGATGTGTGCCTCGCAAAAGTGCCTGCGTGAAATCTACAAGATTTAACGCAGGCACTTCCGCGACGCTGCTATGTCAATTCTTTATGCCTGCTTGCTTGAAGCAGGCGTAAGGACTGATGCGGTATGTAGAGTATTGGGCAGCCCTGAGCACTGCTATAGTTGCATTGCGCCCGCGACGCGACTCTAGAGATGCGCCCCTATTTCGTCACGAGATGCGTCACGCATCTGCCTACCCTTGCGCCAGGGTTTGCCGCATTGTAATAGCGGCGCATCTGCCGTGACGCAAGGTTAGTTTTGCGTTACGTATTTGTTCTGGTGCACATCTGGAGGTGTCCAGCTCAGAACTCGTAAGTATGCCCGTAAGTGTCAGATTAGCAATTACCTGCGCATCCCTGCAAAGTGTGTGGCACGGCAGCACCACCCATGGTGCGCCGTATTTACAATGCGGCACACCATGGTCCCAAAACGTCACCGAAGCGTTACGCATCGGTGCCGTAAAGGCGGCTCTTTGATGGAGTTGCGTTGCAACGATGGCGCAGCTCCAGCAATGCTGCGTCAAGCCGTAAGTCTGCTTCATGCAGGCGCAGGGTTTCAGTGACGCATCATTGTCCTAAATGACTGATTGAAATTTTATATATTCCCCATAGCCACTTTTAGCATGCGTTCCTGCGCAGGAACGCCCTCCCTTGCGATGGAATGCTCCCTAATGGCGCAGGGTTTTAGAATGGGATGCATCTCCCATATGCGTCACGTTGCTAATATACGCCACACCATGGCGCCTCTCTTGTGGCGCTGCGTCACAAAATTGACGCAAGAATGGAGCAAAAGAGCTGCAAGGGGCTTGTAAATCTGCCCCTAGAGTAGAGGCTCAGGTGCAGTCCTTCCTTTGTAGCCCTCTTTTTGGATGAAATAGTAGGTTCTTGTTCTTTCTAAATGTTTGATTTGGTTGACAAGGACATCGGCAAGCAGCAATCATCAATGTTTTCTGTTATTTCTTTCATGTTGTACGTCAGGTCCGCCCAGGGGCAAGCGGACCGAAAAATCTGAGGCAGCAGTGGCTCCAAAGGAGGAGGATGCAGGCCAGGGCGGCGAGTGCTCCTTTGCTGGCCCCAGTAAGTTTTCATTTAAATATAGAGGACCTATTGTTGTCCAAGCATTCCTAATTTAATTGTTTCGAAATAGGGTTTAGATAGGAGCAAAATCAATAATCCAACTGTTGCAGGGACAATTCTCCACAAACCGAACTATGGACAGCAAAGACCAGAGTAATAATATTTCAGAGTGGCGTGTTTGGCACACTGTATAAATAAACCTGGTAGTGTCAGCAGCACAGACTCCTCCTTGCAAAAATTGCAAAACTTTTCGCTCAGTCACTCTAGTCTGGACTCTCTGGAGGACTAAAAACCACAGAGTCAATTCAAGTTTAAAAGCTTTATTAAAAGTTTAAGTAAACACATATATGAAAATAAAGTTAGTTGGAAATGGAAAAGTGCTTGGTGCTGAGTTGATGAGTACTGGATTGGTACACATTTCTTGTGGTCGAGCCGAGCTTTCACCTGGTTTGAAGTTGATGTTCCTCTTGTCCTTAGAAGTCCAGTTTCTGTCTGTTCAGAGAAAAATAGTGTGTGTTAAAATTAAGCAAGCATTCAACAATTGTGACAAAAAAAATGAAGCAAGACAACAGCTTTCCCTGGAAGGAGGGACATTTTTACTTTAGACTAGAGTAGACAGTCAATTAATTTTTCTGTTGTTTTCACATTTTTTCATTCATAGACCAAATACTAGTGGAGTGGTGTAATCTAACATTCTTAAATCTACTTTGTAGGTGGAACATCTGGTGGCGGGGCCAGCTCAGATGTGGTGGTCATCAGTGACTCGGAGTCCGAGGGTCAATCTGGGGAGGAGGCGGCGCTAGAGGAGTCGGATCAAGAGCAAGAAGTACAGACTGTGAGGAAGGAGACGGTGGCGGTGGCGAGTACAGGTAAGCTGGATCATGGAGGTACTATCTGACTCTTAGATAGGATATGATGTGTATTCAGTGGTGGCCCAGTGACAAATTACAATATGGTAATTACAGCAGGCTGGGACCGACAGACAGATGGAGGCAGAGACAGAGAGAGAGGAAGACAGAAGGAGAGAGAGAGAGAGGGAGGGAGCCAGAGGGAGGGTGAGGGAGGGAGACAGAGAGAGAGAGACAGCGAGGTAGAGGGAGACAAAGGGAGACAGAAAGAGTGAGACAGAGAGAGAGAGAGAGAGAGAGAGAGAGAGAGGGAGGGAAACAGACATATCGCCTGGGCCTGGTGCAGATGATACGGTTGCTGGTGTGGTTAACGGCTCAGAGGAAAAATCACTCACTTCTGCCAGATCTCTTTCATATGAAAGAGCACCAAACCAAGGATACAAGTGAGTTGTGGGAAGGGAAATGGTGATTCAAGCGCCCCTCCCTGCGGACGCCCATGATACTGGCCTGAATAGTTTTGTACTGCCCTGGCTAGTTGCTAGTTGTACTGTGACACAACTTCCTGCTGAATCATTTTGTGTTAATCATATTCTTAAAGAGCATTGGTTACAGATTATGTCTTTCTTTCTTCATGTAGTTGGCAATACTAAAACCTCCAAACCAACGAGGAGTATGCTGGCTGTACTGGCCCGGCAACGGAGGCTGGAAGCAACTGTTGCTGAATATCGGCGACTGGTGGAACTAGAGGGGGACGACACGCACTCCAGTGCATCAAACCTAACAACATCTACATCCTCCTCTGTTACCCCACGTTCTACCGGTAAGCACAGTGCTCCAGCAAACCGGAGCCGTGCCGGAAGACGCCACCGCCGAGCAGCAAAAGCTGCACCTCGCAGCACTGTTAAAGGTCGCTTGCGCCGTGCACTCCGCAGAGTGTCCGACCTAGAGGCGGAGGTCCAGAAATGGACCAAATATCAGAATGTGGTGGAGGGCCTCCGCCTAGATCAAGCCATCCTCCAAGAAAAATATGATGCCCTGGCCCTAAAGCATGATGCCCTGGAGGCCAAACTTAACAGCTTGCATCCATAGAGTGTCCCTTGCCCCTGTTTTTGAGACTTTTGGGGGGTGGGAATTGGGAGTTGGGTTTTTTGGGGACTTTTGAGGACTATTTATTTGTTGGGGTTAGGGAGGGTCTTGCGGGAGATTATTTTGTTAGGGATATAAATATACTTTTTCAAACTTTATCTGAGCATACCTGTTTTTTTACTACTTTTGAGCTGGGTGGGTGGTGGTTTTGCAGTAATTTCATTTAACTGAACACTGTCATCGTGTTGGTTCACGTGCAATAGGCCAAATGTTTTCCTAAGTAAATGCCTGTCACAGAGTTTGTTAATTCAAGAGCCCTAGGACTTTGCTGCTAGTACCACTGTCACTCTCTCGCCTCTCCAAATACTCCATTATACTACCTCCCATCCAAACGCTTATCTTACCTGTAATTTGTGTTTGAGGGCTGGCTCCACCTGGAATTCACAGAGTCCTAACGCGTTCTGCAGCAGGGCCACAACTGGAGTTTCCCGGCGTGGATTTTCTGCAAATCAAAAGCAATCAACATTAGAAATGTGGTAGCGGTGCTGACACAACCCTAAAACCTAGAAGCCCCAGAGACAGCACCCCTGAGACAGGCAAGCGAGCAATATAACGCCTACACGTTCACGTGCAATAGGCCAAATGTTTTCCTAAGTAAATGCCTGTCACAGAGTTTGTTAATTCATGAGCCCTAGGACTTTGCTGCTAGTACCACTGTCACTCTCTCGCCTCTCCAAATACTCCATTATACTACCTCCCATCCAAACGCTTATCTTACCTGTAATTTGTGTTTGAGGGCTGGCTCCACCTGGAATTCACAGAGTCCTAACGTGTTCTGCAGCAGGGCCACAACTGGAGTTTCCCGGCGTGGATTTTCTGCAAATCAAAAGCAATCAACATTAGAAATGTGGTAGCGGTGCTGACACAACCCTAAAACCTAGAAGCCCCAGTGACAGCACCCCTGAGACAGGCAAGCGAGCAATATAACGCCTACACGTTCACGTGCAATAGGCCAAATGTTTTCCTAAGTAAATGCCTGTCACAGAGTTTGTTAATTCATGAGCCCTTGGACTTTGCTGCTAGTACCACTGTCACTCTCTCGCCTCTCCAAATACTCCATTATACTACCTCCCATCCAAACGCTTATCTTACCTGTAATTTGTGTTTGAGGGCTGGCTCCACCTGGAATTCACAGAGTCCTAACGCGTTCTGCAGCAGGGCCACAACTGGAGTTTCCCGGCGTGGATTTTCTGCAAATCAAAAGCAATCAACATTAGAAATGTGGTAGCGGTGCTGACACAACCCTAAAACCTAGAAGCCCCAGAGACAGCACCCCTGAGACAGGCAAGCGAGCAATATAACGCCTACACGTTCACGTGCAATAGGCCAAATGTTTTCCTAAGTAAATGCCTGTCACAGAGTTTGTTAATTCAAGAGCCCTAGGACTTTGCTGCTAGTACCACTGTCACTCTCTCGCCTCTCCAAATACTCCATTATACTACCTCCCATCCAAACGCTTATCTTACCTGTAATTTGTGTTTGAGGGCTGGCTCCACCTGGAATTCACAGAGTCCTAACGCGTTCTGCAGCAGGGCCACAACTGGAGTTTCCCGGCGTGGATTTTCTGCAAATCAAAAGCAATCAACATTAGAAATGTGGTAGCGGTGCTGACACAACCCTAAAACCTAGAAGCCCCAGAGACAGCACCCCTGAGACAGGCAAGCGAGCAATATAACGCCTACACGTTCACGTGCAATAGGCCAAATGTTTTCCTAAGTAAATGCCTGTCACAGAGTTTGTTAATTCAAGAGCCCTAGGACTTTGCTGCTAGTACCACTGTCACTCTCTCGCCTCTCCAAATACTCCATTATACTACCTCCCATCCAAACGCTTATCTTACCTGTAATTTGTGTTTGAGGGCTGGCTCCACCTGGAATTCACAGTGGGGGACTCGTCAACGTTAAGTAAGTTTCTTCATTGTGCAGAATCCAGGCATCAGCATTATGGGTAATGGATAGGGTGAGTCTGGAGGAGGAGGACTCAGGATAGACGACCAGGACTGAGTTCGTGTCAACTAACTGTTGTGAACCTGAGGAATGCTGCGGCATCAAAATCAAGACAGTTCTGTTGATGGGCTTGTTGTTTTATTGGTTGATTTGATTACAGTTTTGTTGGGAATGTGATGAAGCACTTGCTAAAGAAAGACAGACACACAGGAATAAAAGTGAATAAGGAGGACTATTTACAATTAATGAATGAATGATTGAGTCATTTTCAGAACTCGCTGTCAGGGAAGCAGAACTCGTCCTCATACTCTGCTAAATCATCAGTCGGGGTTACTTCTGGTAACTGAGGAGAACTTTCCTCGGGTAGGGCGGTGTCCTCTTCTTCCTGCGTGCATTCTCGTACTCTGTAATCTGGTGGTATGAAGTGCTGGTTCATCTTTATCAAGGTGAGCCGCTCCACATTTGCGGGCAAGAGGCGGGACCTTTTGGAAGTCACAATGCCACCAGCAGAACTAAAAACACGTTCTGAAGACACGCTTGCGAGTGGGCAAGACAAGTAATTGATAGCCAGGTTGGTGAGCTCTCGCCATATTTTTCTTTTCCCATGCCAATACGCCAATGGGTCCTCTGTAATATTGACCTCTGTTGAGTCATCCAGATAGGCCTGCACCATTGAAAGAATGTCCTCCCGGATTCCTGTACTTTGCACTTCTGTGTCCTTTCTAGGACCAGGAAACCCTAGCTGAGTTAGCCAACTCGCTTCAGACATATCGCATGCGCCTGGTGCAGATGATACGGTTGCTGGTGTGCTTAACGGCTCAGAGGGAAAGTCACTCACTTCTGCCACAGGCACAGATGGTGAAGTGCTTTTTTGGGACGCCTGATCGCCTGCTGATTCACTAGTAGTACTGTCTTCTCCTACAGTTTCCTTCCGCTCTATTTCAAAACGAATGGCTGACTGAGCTAGCCAACCTTTGTACTCTGTAACATCCGATGTTTCAAAAGGAATTATTACTTTGCCAAACAATGGCTTTTTGTAACGTGGATCCAGAATAGTAGCACAAATGTAGTGCTGTTGTTTCTTGATATTTACAAGCCGTTCATTGCTAACTAGGCGTTGTAATAATCTCTGCGCCAACTCATGTGCTTCGTTCTTTCCAACGTCCTTTAATTGTGAAGACACCACCTTGACTTGGTGCTCGAGCTTCAGCAACAGTGGGATAGCTTTGCTCAAAGAACAGTCCTCCCTGCTCACGTCACGCGTGAAGACCTCAAAAGGCCGAAGCATGTCTGTCAGGCTTTTAACTAGCTGCCATTGCTCCACCGCTAGCATCATTCCTGTCGTATCACCACCCAGGTTGTAGAAATACTCATTGACTACTGGAAACAGCTCATGCAGACGCTCAAGCATGTAGAAGGTTGAGTTCCAACGTGTTGCCACCTCCTGGATAAGTGCTTTCACTGGCATTCTACGTTCATTTTGCTTGCGCCTCAGCTCCTTCCGGGCCTTAAAAGAATGGTTGAAATGTGTGCATATTCTTCTGCAGATGGTCAGTGTTTTGTCGACTGCAAGTTCTTTTTTCAAAAAAAATTTGCACAACAAGGTTGATACAGTGCGCCAAACACGGCACTCTGAAATAGAAACCGTCCTCCATGGCCTTAACTACATTCCTGCCATTATCTGTAGAAACATAACCAACCTTGCAATGTCTTGGGCGCAGCCATTTCAAGACCTTTTTGTTAAAGTCAGCCAAAATGTTGACTGCAGTATGACTTTTCTCCATGCCAAACATGGCTAATGTTGCATGTTTACGAGCACCCTTAAAAATCTCGACCAAGTCACCACCTGCATTTATCTGTTTAATAACCCCTGAAAAAGAGACCCAGTGTGCAGTGATGCACATGTAATCAAGGGCTTGGCAACTGGTCCACATGTCTGTTGTCAGGTGTATAGTGTGAACAGCACTCTTCTGCAAAGCTGCCCCCACCAACTCAAGCACCTCTTTGTGTAGTGCTGGAACAGCAACCCTGGCAAAATAGTACCGGCTAGGAACCTTCCATTTAGGGGCCAATGTTGCCACGAGTTCAAGGAAACCCACACCTTCGACAAACGAAAAAGGGAGAAGGTCCACCGCTAGCATTTTTGCCAGCTTAGTGTTATAGAGGCGTACAGTTGGGTGGTTGCGTTGAAATTGCGCATCTGAGGAGAACATGGCTGAAATGGTGCGCTGGACAAATTTACGGGATGATGCTGATGCCTTCTTGGACCCACTTCTGATCAGTGTTGACATTTTCCGCATTGGTGTGTCTCCCAGACTCTCAGTGTGCCTGCTATGTGTTACGGAGGGTGTGGTGCTGCAAGGGGTACTGGGTGCAACCGGACACATGTCTGACGCTTCTTCTACCTCCCCATCATCTTCAGATGAAACACCTACTATGGGTATATTTTGGCCACTTGCCCTTTGGGATCGCTTTCCCTTGACGTTTGCTAGGTGCGGAAACCATTCGACAGCGTGCTTTCTTTCAAGATGACCTATCTGGCCTCCGGTTCCATAGTTGGTACCAGTCTTACCACGGCTAACGCTAGTCTTACAAATGCAACAAATGGCTATGTTATCATATTTTTCATGGACACTAAAAAAGTTCCAAACTGGGGACTGGAAACTTCTGGTTTTGCCGCACGAGGTGATACTGCTGCCAATGCCAGATGAAGCAGTGGTGGATGAGCCTTGCAGACATCTACTGGGTTGTGCAATTATTGCAGCAACCTTACTTGAGGGAGTCGAGCTGGATGGAGTCCCCCTCTGGGGAGAAAATATGGGAGCTGTAGGTTTTGTTGAACTTGTGGTACTACTTGACTGCGTTGGTGGTGCTACCAGTGGCACGTCGCCAGGGTCACGCTCAGCATGACGTCGGGATAGGGTGTAAATGTCTGTCTGCTGCATGGCCGGTGTGGCTGGACTGACATGTGTGATGACTAGGTCATTGCTGTCATCCTCTTCAACAACATCAGAATGCACCACTTCATCAAGTCCGACGTTCGGATCCATAAGTATGAGCTTTCCGGGGCCCTTCCTTTTACCATGTGATACCTTTCGCAGCTCATGGTGTGCCTCCCTCTCAGACGTCAGAGATGGTTGCCAATCTAGATCCACATCATCATCTGATGGAGCGGGGCTTGAAGAGGAACTTCTACACACCCTCCTTGATCTTTTCCTTGCTGGGGAGCTGGGAGAAAATGAATCATCAGGAGGAGTGGCTTCGTCTTCCTGACATGATACCCCGGCTCCAAAGTCAATTTCCTCCTGTGCCCCTACTTCTGGAAGAACAACCATTGTGGGCACTTGCACCGCTCCATGGCCATCTTCACTGACCTCTACTTGCAAGTCTCCATGGACCTCTCCTTCTCGGCCTTCTCCTTCTCGGCCTTCTCCTTCTCGGCCTTCTCCTTCTCGGCCTTCTCCTTCTCGGCCTTCTCCTTCTCGGACAGCTCCTTCTCGGACAGCTCCTTCTCGGACAGCTCCTTCTTGGACAGCTCCTTGCGCATGTACTTCTGCTTGTACTAGTAGCCCATGCAGTTGTTGTTGCGGCTTTGGTTGTTGAATAGTACTTGTGAGATGAGTTAAAACCTGTGTTGATGGCGTGCTGCTACTTTCTTGCGATGATCCAACATCACTGGTCGTTGGTGATTCAACAACTAAACAGGCTACCTGTGCAGCACTCATGGTGGGCCTTTGTTTTTTTTGTTGTTGTTGCCCAAAAAATGTCTTGGTTGAGCAACCAGTCGCCTTGGTAAGTGGTGCCACTTGCTTCTTCTTCTCCTTAGTAGAGACATCTTTCTTGGAAGAGGACCTACGGGCACCTCTTTTTGGAGCCATCTTCTTCAGATGTCGGAACAACAGGCCGCAGCAGCACTTCTTCCTGGCACTGATGCTCAACGATGATGCGTAGTTTTGTGCACCTAAACGCAAACGAAGACAGAGGAACATCAGTAAATATAAATGTTGCATATGTAGCGCTTGAATAAACAGTTAGCAAGTAGGCATTTATGAATACACACGTGCACACCACACAATATGGAATTTTCAAAATTAGGATTTGCTAAATTTTTGGGAAACAGGAATTTAACATTGATCCAAGAGAGCACACACACAGAGGGTTGTGCTTTCATGTACCCCTGACTCCGCCTGGGCACAATGGGTGAAAGCAAGGCACAATGGGTGCAGGCCTATGTCTCAAAGCTCACTGCCTGCCTTCAAAATGGCCGCTTGACCCCCCCATCCACATGGCCAGGACCATGCCTCAAAATGGCCACCACCAACATAGCCAGCACCCAACCCCTACTCCAAAAAGTGAAAACACACAACACAAATCAAATCACCACAATCCAATGCCATCCATCCATTTTCAGAAGGCTTATGCTGCCTGCTGGTGGTTTTCCGGTGCAAAATTGCAGTTTTTACAATTTCGCGAGTGCGAGATTGTTGCTTCACGGCGCGAACGTGGCAAAAACCCGCAAAATCCGCGAACAGACCGATTCTGGGCCCCCCTGGGCATAATGGATGACATCAGAGCACAGTGGGTGCAGGCCTATGGCACAAAGCACACAACTTACAAATGGCCCCTAGACCCCCACCCACACGGGACCAGACAATAAAATGGCCCCCACCCCCATAGCAAGCCCCCAACACCACCCCAAAAAGTCCTAAAACACACAAAAATCAGCACAATCCAATGTCATCCATGCCCTGGCCAGAATCATGTTAACAAAAATAATTTCAACAAAACAGTTGTATCATCCATGCACCCATAAATAAGCCTGGTGGTTTTCAATTCATGTGCAGCAGAATTGTAATTTTTACAATTTCGCGAGTGCGAGATTGTTGCTGCGCGGGACACGAGCAGTGCGAACACAAGCAAAAACATCCTCAGCTCGCGAACTTGCAGATTTTCCCCCCCAAAAAGTCGAAAAAAAAACAACACACACAAAAATCACCACAAACAAACAACATCAACTTACTTCTTTGTGAAATCAAAATTTGAATCCAAAAGTAATCCAAAAGGCCTCAAATCCAAATATCCAGCAGCAACCACAAAAAGTAATCCTTCCCAGTCAAGAATGATCGAAAAGTGGCCAGGAAATGGAGGAGCTTGCTGGACAGGAACAGGAAGTTGGAGACTGGGGCACTTCCTTCACCCCACCCCTATGGGAGGAGCTTGCTGGACAGGAACAGGAAGTTGGAGACTGGGCCACTTCCTTTACTAAGTAATTTTTGTACTTTCGCTAGTGCGAGATTGTTCCTGCCCACGCCGCGGACCGCGAGCAGCGCGAGCAGTGCGAACACAAGCAAAAAATCCGCTTCGCGCGGATTTGCGTATTCTCGCCACATCCGCGAGAGTTCGCGGATTGCGGATTCCCCGAAAATACGAAAAATCCGCGAGCGTAACGGATTTTACGCCCATGCTTAGTATTATTTAATATTTGCTTTCTTGTTATAATTTAATAGCAAAAGCTTCATTTTAATTTTTACTTAGAAGTATGCATGTACAGCAATGTTGTGTGTAGTTGTTGTTTTTTCTTTAATAAAACAATAAAAATCAAGGTCCAGACGAGTCACAGTTCAGTGTGAACAGGGATGACCTATGTATTTAACCCTCTTTGCTACACATCTTGATCATTTCTTCCAAATAGAAGTTTTGTCAGAGGACCCAGAGAATTCTTCTCCCATATGAACTTTGTATGGCACGTTTGTGGTCCCTAAACACCATAAATACTTAGAGTTGTAAGTACAGCAGTGTAGGCAATGTAGGCTGCACCAGTATAATAATTTTCATAAATATATAGCTTGACACTTCTCAACTTCCGGTGACCCCACCGCTTAGAAGTCACAAATAGAAGAGAAAAAAGTTCTCTGCAAATAATCAGATAAGTAATAGGAGCATGCAGTTATACATAAACATCTTAACACAAAATGAAATACTTCAGATTGCTGCAAATGGGTACCGTTCATTTAGAACGCCCAGATTCTTTGCTTTTTGATCAACACGTTTTGGACCTTTATTGTCAATGAGTCTCCTTACTTAAGTCCCACTCCCAGTAATTTCATGGGATATTGAACTGCTCGTCTTTACTCCCAGTTTTCGCCTTTTAAGATAAGGCTGCTGTGACGCTGATTGGGTAAGAGGAACTGGGCTGGTTACTTGTGAACACATGGTCACACAATTGTGTGCACTGGTACAGACTCCACGTTGTGTGCAGCATGGTAGCTGCACACAGGTAATCTTCCTGTGGCAGTTTTAAACTGCACACTTGACCTGTCAAAATCCCCTTTTTGACAGGGCTGAACCTTCTTTTTAAATATCCATTAGACCACTGATATCTAGGACTTATTGCCCATAAAATTAGGGTGAGGATATTTAGAAGTAGCGCATTTACAAGTTAATGTTGAACATGACCTTGCAGTAAAATACCACCAACAACTATTTTCACAGTAGCAAGGCTGGCAGCTGCCATAGAAAATGATTGGGCGGCATTGGTATATTCATGAAATTTTAAATTCAGATTGGTTGCAGCTAGAAAAATACTTCTTACACTCTTATGAATTCTAATTTAATGTCCTCTTGACTGGTGACATCAGATTTTTAATGGATATTTTAGAAATGCCACTTTTACAAAATTGGCTTTTTTCTGCCTAAGGTTTCTGTGAGTTGTCAGATGTCAGGGTAGATGATGGCTCCCCCACTGGGAAATATGTGTTGGAACCAGACAGTGTACAAAGGGTCTTAGGTGTGGACAGGTTGGGTCATCCAGACAGGATGACTGTGGAGGATTTCGGTCATACCCTGATTAAACTTTAAAGGGTTTATCCTCAACCCACACGAACAGATGAAACATCAGTCTTTTGTTTCACTAGCTGGGACAGAGCCAAACCCAGGAACGTGGGAAGGTTAGACAAAGGGGAATCCCTCACCCACATGGTGGACTAGGCCTACAATTTGCACCACCATAAAATGAAGGAGAGAAAGATTTTGGACCTGGACTGTGGCAGCAGCAACATCATGTATATATGGGAGGACAAGCCCCCTGATGCCCTAATGGAGTCTGTCTGCAGCTGACCCCAGGACTAGTGGATCTCTCTAGGGTCTTCTTACACCCCCTGAGGACTAGGTGGTGGAAGTCTTGGACTTCACTACCCCAAGATGCCCAGTAAGATGGACAGAATGCCCTGGGTTCTGTGGAGGGCATTTTAAAGGAGAAGGCTGGCACAGGGGTAAGTGAAGTCTGCCCTTTTTGAGGCAAGGAGCCTGAAAAAAATGCTCCTGGTGACTAGAGTTTGCACCAGGTGTAAATTGAGCCCAATATTGCTGGAAACGGCCCATTGGGGCCTGTGCTATGGCACTTTGAAGAGGATTTGAACGTTGACCCCTGCAAAAAACACAGCCATGTGGCTCTCTGCCAAAATACTTCAAAATGCACCTGGGGTGGACTAGTGCCCGGGCATCAGGGGAAGATTAAAATACTTAATTTTTCCAGGGAGGGGGCGTGCGTGGGCCCTCCTCTCCACACTCTCTCTCTCAGCCAGGGACCCCATCCTCTGGGCCAGAATTCCTGGAATTCAAAAACAAATATCTTATCCCAGGACCCCATCCCAGGGACCCAGACAAAGGAGGCTGTGGCATGCAGCGTTGAGCTGTGCACAGAGAGACATAAGGAGTGGCAGGGGCCTTGGGGCTTCCCCACCATCCTCTCTGAAAAGACTGCCTTTAGGGGATGTCGCGGGTGAGACCAGGCACCCCGTTTTAAAAAAGAGAAAAGCAAAATACCAAACATTGGCTCTCCCTATTGCAGCCAGAGGGCCACTCATCAAATCTTCACTGTTCGGGTGATGGAGAGCATCATAATCACATGCATGGCCTAATTTGCAACTGCTTTTGTCTTCTTATGGTGGCCCCAGGAGGGTAGGGGTACTACCAACCTCAATGTCAGGTACTGAGGAGGATGCAGAGAGTGTAGTACCCCCCAAAAACAAAAGCATGACCTGGGGAGACCTTTTCATTATTTCTAAGCATTACCAAGGCTGAAACCTTTGCTCTACAGCCTGGAAGTGCAAGTATCTCAAGTTATTGCTTTTATGGCTGACATCTATGTGACATTAAGGTGTATAAGAAAAACTCAGACACATGTTATGTTAATTTTAAATGCTTTATGGATAGTATATTGCTAATTGTGTTTTTTTTTTACAAATATTGTAATCCTTAATTGATCTCAATGACTGCATTCGATCATGGTTATTGATTTCAGCCTTATCATTTTGATTTTTAGGCATGTGGATTATTATGACTTTTATTGTAGTCACCTTTGACAAAACTAATAGGCTTGCTTTATACTCTGTTGTGGTACTCTCTTAAGAAATATAATTATGTATTTATGTGATGACTGTTGACAAAGTCAATAGGCCTGCATTTAAGTGGTTACCCCCCATATTGTGATGTTCTATCAAGTATGGACGAGGGGGCTGTAATTTTGGGGATCATGACCCATTAGGGGTCAAATGTTATTTCTGAATGTCACCACAGGTATTTCTATCTGCCTGATGTATACATTTGTAAATGAATGCATCGGATATAGAAGTACATGTGTAATAAGTCTACTTTTCTTTTTTCAAAGAAAAAGCACAGACTGGACAATCGTTAAATGAGTTTTAATATTGTGCGTCAACGAATGGTTCTTATTAACCCACACTATCTCCCCTGAGTAGCCCTTGGATCGCTCTGCTTCGCTAACCTGAGAGTCAAGTTCTAAAAGAGGGTGCCTGGTTGCCAGTAAGGGGAAATTCTAGACCTATGATTTTTGCACGCCTCTCATCCTGCATAACTAATAACCCGATTCCTTAAACAGATCTACTATGAACCCCACTACTGAAAAGATTTCATGTGATTTTACTAAGCTTACTGAGAAGTCCTCCTCTCTAGCCCTAGTCCAGCCTAATGAGACCTGCAAGAATACAGTATTAATTGTATTTGATCAAGTAAGTGTTTACCAGAACTGGTTATGAACATCTGAAACAATGATTGCTATGTGTTTAAAAGATTTCCAGAAATGTCACCACTAAACACCAGGGGCCTCATTTACAATGATTTGGGGTAGGGCAGTGCTGCAAGTGTTTTTACTGCGCTGCTCTATGCCAAATCAAAAGGAAAGGAATACACTGTATTTTTAAAAATGTTTCCTCTTTCTTTGTGTGTTGCAGGAACCAGCACACAAAAAGAGGAAAAATCAAGGACAAATAGGCATATTTCTCCTCATTACACCTGCTCTTGAGAGAGGTACAGTTTTGATGCATTCCCAGGTTTACATATCGTTGTAAATCTGAGAATGCGTCAAAACCCATGGGTGTTGTGTGGGAAAACCCACTGCAACGCCCATGGAATGCCTCCCTGACGAGGTGTAAGGCAACGCAGCACCTTGTGCTGCATTGTCTTACACGATATCTATGAGGCCATGAAAAGCAAGCAAAGCCACTTTGATACGGATCTGTACCTTGGCCAGCAGAACATCATAAAAAGTGATGCAGTGGGCCTTACAAGGGTGCCTGCATTGGCACTAAGGGCCAGATGTAGGTAGCTAAATACCGGTCGGTAATACCGAACATCGCTAGATTTTAGCGTTACCGACCGGTATTTAGCAATCCCAAATGTAGGAAAGGAATCGGTAGTAAGGAATCAGTAAATACCGATTCCTTATTACCGATTCCTAATTCACCGATTCGGATTTACGAACACCCAAATACCGAATCGGTAAATAAGAAACGGTAAAACGAGAAAAGAGTTGTAGAAAAATTTGGTAATAACTGACTCAAAGCAGGTGGTAATCAGGTGCACTGTATTTAAACAGCCCTAAAATGCAACAGTGTGATCACTATGGCGGCCCTCTATGTTACTGCAAGACGGCTACGGCTACAGGCAGCAGGAGTGAGGATCTGGAGACGGGAGGAGCGCGTTTACAGACAGCGCATCACACTGTTCCAACTGACTGAGGCAGAGATCCGTGAAAGGTACAGGCTACACCCCCAAACCTTCCTGGACCTGACAAGGAACCTGCACCCTTTCCTGGAGCATCCAACACCAAGGGCACGAGCTATACCACCACATTTGCAGGTGCTCTTTAGGCTACACCTACTTGCAACTGGCAGCTAACAGGGGGTGATAGCTGCGGTAGGTGGTGTGCCACAGAGTTGCCTGTCCTGTTTCTTTAACAAGTTCCTGGATGCCATGATGCAGAGAATGCATCACTACATATGCTTCCCAACCACACAGGCGGAACTGCAGAAAACCAAGACAGACTTTTACCAAAAGGCACAGTTCCCGCATGGTATAGGGTGCATTGATGGGACACACATTCCAATCTGCCCACCTGCAGCCACTGAGTAAATCTACCAAAACAGAGAATCAACCCACTTCATTCATGTGCAGGTAATCTGCGATGCAGGCAACCTAATCACCGACATTGTGGCCAAATTTCAGGGAGCACCCACGGCTCATACATTTTCCAGAACAGTGAGATCTACACATCCCTGGCTGCAGGAGAATTTGGAGAAGGATACCTGCTAGGTAAATCACTGTGACACACCCTGATGTATACGGCAGATGAATGTGTTGGTGACTGTTATTAATGGCACTGTTTTCCCCACCTAGGTGATAGCGCTTATGCTGTGCGGTCATTCTTCCTCATTCGTTACCTAAACCCATCAACACTAAGTGAGAGACGATACAATGTGGCGCACAAACCAACACGCAACGTTGTGGAGCGCACGTTTGGACTATTAAAAAGCAGGTTCTGCTGCCTCCACAAAAGCGGAGGCGCACATCAGTACACACCCATCATCTGCACAAGATCATCGCAACTTGTGCTATGCTGCATAATCTTGCCACTAAGAAAGGTACAGCAGCTGAATTAACTGACTCTGAGGACGATGATGATGAATTTGCGCAGCCAGAACCCAACGCAGCAGGAGTGGCGCCAGCACCAGATGGGAGACAAAGACAGGCTGAGATCACAAGCAACTACTTTTGAGTAACTAAGGAGACACATTCAGTTGTTGTATTTAAATGACATAGTTTAATATATTGGCACTACGCCACCACATGATGGGCTCAACATGGCAGTCCTATTTGTAAACACCCTACAATGCTGTTATGGGTTACGTCACCCAGTCAGCTAGACTAAGTGTGGCTTGCATTACCGCCTGCGGCCACGTGGAACATTGCTACATTCCCTTTGCAGACTGTCGTCACTGGAAACCGATCCAGTGCCAGCAGCTTGACGTCTGCTGCTCCTCTGGACGAAGTTGCAGGGGGCATTATGCTGCTACGGCTTGTTGTCTCCTCACTGTCCCCCCATCACCTACACCAGTATTGGCAGGCTGAGTATTTAGGAGCACTTCAAGCGTAGTGGTCACTTTCACAAGCCCCCTTGACACATCGCATTGTGCCATCCCTTCCTGCATGGCCACGGTGTGCCTGCAACGCAGAGAAGTGGCACTGGAGATGCAGTTCACCACCTAGGTATGATTCTTTATTTTCTGCCTCTCCCTGCACCGTGCCATTCTGTCCTCATCAAGCTTGCTGCACAGCAGCCTCACTGACTGGGACATGTCCCTCATGCCCTCAGCCATATCCCTCATCCCCTCAGCCAGTGTTGTGTTCATTGAGAAGATGCCCTTCTCTATATTCTGAATGTTTGCTGTCACATGTCTCATCTTTCGCTGAACTGATTGGATGGCTTTCCCTTTCAGGCCCCTGGACCTTAAACATGTTTGACTCCAGACCTGAAAACACACCATGCTCCTCATCCTGCAAAGGTGGACTGGGTTCGCTAGCCCTGTGTCTGGCACCTGTGTGTGATCGCTCTGTGGGGGACTGTGATTCTGCATTATTGCCATCCACTGGCACAGTTGACTGTTATCCACCCCTGCAGTCTTCCATGGACAAATCCATCTCTTGGAGTCTGGCAACTGAATTCCTCCTGGGTCTTGATGATGCAGGTGGTGACGCTGCTGGTGATGCAGGTGGTGGTGTTGACGCCAGTGGTGTTGTTGTTGCAGGTGGTGTTGTTGTTGCAGGTGGTGTTGGTGATGCCAGTGGTGGTAGTGATGCCAGTGGTGGTGGTGATACCGGTGTTGGTGGTGATGCCGGTGGTGGCGGTGATGCCGGTGGTGGTGGTGTGGTGTGACCTGCATTTGTAATGACCTCCTCCGTTCTCTCCCTCTGGGGTGTCTTTCCTGCCTTGACATGTGCAGACCTGCGCGATGTCTCGCCTGTGGACACAAATTGTACATTAGCTAACTTGTCTGGCAGCATTACGAAACAAATACATTTTCATGTCTGCCAATCCATCTGACTGTCCTCTGCTTGCTTATCACTGACGTGTGTCACATGCCTTTGTGTTCAGTGGGATGACTGTTATGATAGGTGTTACACTGACTACATCTCCCATAATGCATTGCTGGATTTTACTAAAACATGTACTGGAGTGGGATTCACAGTGCCTCATTGGGGAATGGGGTCAGGGAGTGGAGGGCGCAGCTTGATGTGCATCCATCTTACCTTGTTTGTTGCCAGCTCTGATCCCCGATCCCGCTGACGCTCTCAGGTTCAACGGTAGACTCCACCAGCAGTTCCAATGCAATCCGTGCAGGGGGTCTATTTCTTCCTGGCTTCCTGGCTCAGACTGGCTTGTTTTTTCCTTTCGGCCATCTTCTTTGCCAGGCTCCTGACATCGTACCACCTTTTCTTCAGTACGTCAATTTCGCGGTGAGTCAATCCAATGGCATTTACATGTTCCTGTATTCCAGTCCATATTTTTCTTTTTCTGGGATTCTGGCACTTGCAGTGACTGTTTCCCAAACAGCTTCATGTGCTCTCTTGCCACATTCTCAATCAGGACCTCCAGCTCCCTTTCACTAAATTTTAGGTTCCTTTTCCTTTCTGCACCTTCATTTTCGCTCTCCTTGTTGGCCATTCTACAGTTTGTGTCAGGAAAAGTCCTTTCAGTTTCTCCTGTCTTCTCCTCTGCGCTCCATGCCTCTCCAGCAGATTCTGATTCAGTGCACCTGCATGGGTGTGGCCACTTCCTGGTTGAGAGGTGGTGTGGATGCACAGGATTGGCTGATTCCTCAATTGCAGGGATTTTGAATTACCGATTCGGTGTTTACCGATTCGCTAATACAGATTCGGTATTACCGATCGGTATTAAGGATTCGGTAATTATTTTTCCGAATTTTACCGAATCGATAAATATTACAGATTTTTTACCTACATCGGAATTACAGATTTCTTAATACCGAAACAGTCAAATTCGGTATTTCACATTTACCTACATATGGCCCTAGGTATCTTATTATCATTATGTGCCAATGCTGGCTGAAACTACAGGAATGCACCACATGTTGTTAATGCGGTGCATTACTGCCCTTTCGATTTGGCATAAGGCAGTTCAACAAAAATACTTGAGGTGCTGCCTCATGCCAACTCATTATAAATGAGGCCTCGGGTGATTTGTCTGGGTGTGGAATTAACATTGTCATTGGGAATAAAAACCAGGGGCTGCTAGCAACTTAAAGAAATTGTTGGTGCAGCGTGCCATAAAACTCACAGATCTGTTGCATTTCTCCTCTCCCAACAATGACGAGTATTAAAGAAAGGTGGTTTCCGACCTGCATGTGAATCCAACCAATCCTAGATCTGCTGTTAGCAGCTCCAGGATTGGTTGGAGCGTGCTAAGCCAGAGCTTATTTTGAGGCTGGGGCATGTGCTTGTAATACCTTGGCTATTTTACAGCACTGGGACTGGAGGCTCTGAAGTGCACGTGACAGATTGGCCAGCTGTAGACAGCCGACCAATCTGTTATGCCCGGTGAGCACTGGAAGTGGAAGCAGTCATCCTGCAATACTCAGGAATCTGTCTTCACTGCCCCCACCATCACACTTGCGCTAGTGCAGAAGACAGCATACAGAATAATAAAATGCCAATGGACCATTTAATTCTTCTTTGTGTACCTGCGGGGAACGCAGCTGGCGTGGTGACACTCCTCCGCCTTAACGGAGGAGCCAATGCTGAAAACTAGGGGGTAGATTTACAATAACTGGAGCATCCATGCATATCAGCAGGGATGCACCTGTTATTATGCGTGACGGTAGAAACCCCTTGCGCCACCATGGATGCGGCGCATTTACAATGCGGCGCAAGGATTGACAGATGTGTGACGCATCAGACGGTGTACAGGTGATGCAGTGCTAGAGTTGTGTCACAAGCGCGATGCAACTCCAGCACTGCTCAGGGAGGCTCTATACTTGCTGTGCCGTGTCACTCCTTATGCCTGCTACAAGCAGGCGTAAGGTTTTGATGCAGCGGGAACGTAAACGTGACTCCGTGAAATCTCAAAGATTTCACTGCGTCACTTTTACGGGAATTCCTTTGCGACGGAACGCCCGCCCTGCATACATTATACCTGAAGCAGGTATAATGTAGCGCAGGGCTTTAGAAAGCGACTCATCTAACTAGATGCGTCACGTTGTAAATATGTTGCATAGTTGTGCATCGTTTACGCTGCCGCTGGGTCACAAAAGTGACGCAACAGTAGCATAAAAGTGTCGCAAGGGGCTTGTAAATTTGCCCCTTGAAGTCCTGCAGCATCAAGTTAGAATAAAAGAAAATAATTCATTTTTTGACAAGCGAAATGTCAGGTTTCATGATTTGTGACTCAGAGGACCGAAGAGGAAGTGAAAGGCAGGATGCATTACAAGCATATAGTACAGGAAAAGGAAGGAAGCAGAAGAAAATAGGTTTATACTGCAAACTATTATCATGAAATTGTACATGATATGGTCCCCTGCGCCACCTGGTGTCACTCTGCTAACAGCCTGGAGTTAGTCTAGTGAGGGGAGCAGTTTTTAAGATTCAGTAAAGACATAGAATGGCATAAGATATCGATTTTTGTTCCTACTCATAAACTTGTCTGAGTCAGCAGGCCAGTTTCTACTGGTAAGCAGATGCAGTCTGACGAAAGTGGTCCCATACAACACCTACCAAATGTGTGACATACTCTGGCCCTTGTGCATCGTATCAAAATATAAGAAAAACATTTCCTGATAAAGTTTGAAGATTTTAACTTTTAATGTTTTAGGAAAGATTTTTCATGATTTATGATAGGGTGCCGTACATTTCGTACAATGCTAAATTTGGATTTAGCCATTTTTGTTGAGTATTTGGAAGCATAAGGCTGTAATGTAATCCAAGAAAGTAAAAGTTTACACATTAGTCACACACGATGTTTAGTGAAAGCCTGAACAGTCTGTCATCAGCGGCCTGCGCGTGACTGTGCCTAGTGCACATTCTTCTCCACGTGAGCCAGAAGTAAATTTGTGCCTGTAATATGATCATTTTATTTCCTAACCTTCATCCATCTACTTCATCAGAGTTCTACTCAGCACTTCATCTTTGTCCTGGGCAAGTCATCTCAATGTGGGAGTTGTGAAAAATGTTAAATAAAAAAATGACATGACTTTCTTCTAGGATTCTGGAAGAGCAGTGACTTTTGGTTGTTTAAATAGACACACAGCAAAAATGTAACATACAATTTGTGAGTGAGGTTACTTCCATACCGTTTTCGAATGTCAGTTTGCGGTGTATAGCATATTGTGGAGAATGCCATGTGTAAATGGTTTTAATTGCTGGGTTTTAAGATTTTCATTATATCATGCAACCTGGTAGAGAGGTTTGTTCCTTTTCATCATTTGAGAGTGTTACAGGGGAAAAGTTGTTACCTTTAGAGTTGTAAAGGAAAGGAATGCGCTGGAGCTATAGAAAGAGGTTAGAAATGGTATTCTTTATAACACTCTAATGAGATAGAAGACGGTTTATTTATTTATTTATAACACTTGTAAAGCGCGCTAATACCAGCCGGTGTCCTGGCGCTGAAGTGGTAACTCCCTGAAGTGGTAACTCCCTGAGATTGAGCCTCCCTAGCTAGAGGTTAAAGAGCCATGTTTTCAGGTTTTTTCTGAATGCCAACAGATTTGTATTTTTTTGAGGGTTCGAGGGAGGGAGTTCCATGCCTTTGCTGCTCCCCCAACAAAGCTCCTGCCCCCCCAGCGTGCCTTCCTGATAGGGGCTGTTTTAATCAGTCCCATGCTGGCCGACCTTAGTTGTCTCCCTGGTCTATACCATTGGAAATGATCCTGAAGGAACACCAGGCCCAATCCATGCAGTGCCTTGAAGACAATGCAGAGGGCTTTAAACAAAATCCTCTTCCGCACCGGGAGCCAGTGCAACTTCTCCAGTTCCCTAGTAACTGATGCAAACTTGGGCAAGCCCCCAATGAGGCGGGCTGCCGCGTTTTGTAGGACCTGAAGTTTATTGAGCACCCCTGTTGGGCCTCTAGAAAAAGGCTGTTGCAGTAGTCGAGGCGCGAAAGAACGAGTGCCGGCACTACTGTCTTTCTGCTTCCCTCCGGTAAGAAGGGGAGAATCTTCCTAATAGTTTTCAGAATCCAATGTATGAAGGAAGTCATCGCATTGACTTGGGGTTTGAAGGAGAGTTGGTTGTCAATGATGACTCCAAGATTCTTCACCTTTGGAGCTGGAGATGGTGGAGTTCCCATGTCTATAGGCCACCATTTAGAGCTCCAAAGGTTAGTATTTGACCCAAAGATAAGCACCTCTGTCTTGGAGGAATTCAATTTTAAACAGCTTTTTGACATCCAAGAGCTGACTGCAGACATGCAGTCTTGAAACCTGGCTGCCACCCCCAACTCTTTCCCCGGAAGCACCGAGACCACAATCTGGGTGTCATCGGCATAAGATGTTAACTCAAACCCAAAGGATCGGATCACCGGGGCAAGAGAAGATACGTAGATGTTAAATAAAGTGGGGCTTAGGGAGGATCCCTGAGGGACCCCCCGGGGAGTTAGAAAGGTCTTGATTCGAAGTCACCCATAGCCACCACTTGTACCCGGTCTTTCAGGAAGGCTTTCAGAATGTTAAGTGCTTGCCCCTGGATCCCGCAGCCCTCCAATCGGTCCACCAACATAGCGTGGTGAACCGTATCGAAGGCCGCTGACAGATCCAAAAGGATCAACACTGCTTGGCCCCCATCGTCCAGCACCTTCCGGACCTCCTCTGTGGACTTGATCAGAGCGGTCTCAGTGCTGTGTCCTTCCCTAAACCCATGTTGGGTCGGGTCTAGACCCTTCGAGTTACGCAAGAATGAACAGAGCTGGGAGTTCATAGTTTTCTCAGTGAGTTTTGCCGGCAATGGCAATCTGGCTATTGGCCTATAGCTGTTAGGGTCCGTAATATCCAGCGAGGGTTTCTTGACTAGTGGGCAGATGGATGCCCGCTTCCACACTGCGGGGAAGTCGCCCTACTCAAACATCAGATTGAAAATGCTGGCTAAGGAGTCTGCAATGGGGAAAGCTGCCAACTTTGCAATTGACGTAGGGCAAGGATCTTGGGGTGAACCTGACTTGGTTGCCATCAGTAGTTTTAAAACCTCGCCGGAATTTACTGGCTCGAAGGCCAAAAATGTAGCCCCCGAGGACCCGGCAGGATAGGCCCTATGGGACCCCTCCACGAGGCTAAGGGCCACCTGCGGTTCAAGTGTGGTGAAGATTGCTTGAACCTTGTTCAAGAAGAAGTTAGCCAGTGATTCACAAAGTTCGATATTGGGTGGCACAGGGGAGGTCAGACTGGCCACCGTATCGAAAAGTTCCTTTGCTGAATTCTTGGCCTTCTCAATGCGGTCTGTATAATAGGCACTCTTGGCCTTCCTGATGCTATCTTTATAAGACCTTTGGCTGACTTTTAGTCTCTCTTTATCTGGTTCGTTGTAATTCACTCGCCAGATCCGTTCTAGCTTTTTGCATACTGCTTTAGCTTCTCTAAGCTCGTCTTAGGAACCATGGAGCAGATGGCACCGACCTAGTGGGCCGACATAACTTAGGAGGGACTAACTTGTGACAGGCCCTGTCAATCCACCCTGTGTACTCAGTGGTAGCTTTATTTACGTCTGTGTGCAAGGCTGACCTAGAGGCTGTTAGCATATCCTCTAAGGCTATCCCATCAATGTTTTTCCAAGCCCTGCACATCCTAGTTGTTTGCCCCTCGCACCGAGTCTTCTTAACCAGAGGGCTAAGAATGGTAAACAGCACCGCCCCATGATCTGTCCAGGACACGGGTTCAGCTTTAGAAAATACCAGATCGGGATTTCTGTCCAGAATTTAGCAAACGTCTTCCACCTCTGTATTAGGGTAGTTTATTGAGATCCTTTGTTCCGATGTCCCACTGCATGTTGGTGTGCTGGGGTGATGCTTGCAGTTTTCTTTTATGTACCTACTTATATGAACCGTTGTACTTATCACTTTTTGACACCTGATATTAAGTTGAAAGGTTATTGTCTTTTCTGATTATGTATATTTTCATATTGTGACAAATTGTGTTGTTGGTTTAGGAGGGTGAGCTTTTCTCTAGCAACAGCCACAATCCCTGTCAGTATGAACCACCAGAGTCATCAAATTGACCTGTGATTAACCTTCTGGTAGCTTGGAACAAATGCTGCCAGTCTTAACTTAGAGGCAATGTGTAAAGTATTTATGCAGCACCCAAACCATAATAAAGTGAAAATACAACACAAGCCAAATACCACACCAATCTAGAAAAATAGAGCAGATTGTGATGAATCAATTGGTGCCAAAACAACAAAATTTCACTCAGTACAACAAGAAATATGTAATTTTAAATGTTTAGGTAAAAAGAGTGCTTAAGCGCATAAAGCACCAATGGTGGTTATCCTGCCACGCCGGACCAGGAAAAAGTCACAAGTTCAGGCCAATCATGATGGAGCATGGCCCAGGTACAGAGTCAGGTTAGACCCTCTGACGCTAAGGAATGATTTGGAGTCCTGCATCGAGATGCATTGCACCAGTTTTGGTGAGAAGTTGGGAGGGCTGTGATGCGAGGTCTGCATTAGGTTGTGTTGCTCTATGTCTGTTTCAATGAGGAGCTGCAAGGTTTGTTATGCGAGGTCCACGTTGTGTTGTGTCTCACTGCGTCAGTTCTGATAAGGAGCTGTGAGGGCTGGGCTGGTAGTGCACCTATAGACCCACTTTCAAGGGTCCAAGACTGAGTAAACATCACTTGGGGGTTTAGGACTCACAGCAGAAAGAGTCCAGGTGCAGGGTTCAAGATGGTTGGATCCTTTTCTGCCCCTGAGGAGGCCCCTGAGGAGGCCTGACAACTAGCCTGACAACTAGCTCTTAAAGTCCCATTGGTGGTCCTGGGTTTAAGGTGCAGGTCCAGTCCTTTTAACTCAGGCAGAAGAACGACAGAGCAGCAGGGCAGTAGAGCAACCTTTCTTGCAGCAGAACCGTCCTTCTTCTGAGTCTTCCACAGGTCCAGAGGTGATCTGTAGAGTGGGTGTTAGAACCCAGTTTTTATACCTGGTTGCTCTTGTACAATGTCTGGAGGTTTCCCCCCTAGAAGTGTCTGGAATTTCCTGCCTCCCTGTCCTGTCTACAGGCAAAAAAAGGATAGTGTGTGTGTCACTTTTGGTCTCATCTTTTTCTGATGCTATGTCTTAGTATGGCTCTGTGAATGATGTCATGTGGCTGTGTGCATGTCACATGGACTAAGCTAATAACATCATGCTGCAGGTGGATTACTGACTCCCTTAACTGATTACCAATTCGGTACTGATCTACATGGGTATACATATTTCAATATATGTAACTCACTGCCTCCAGTTATATGTACCTCAATTCACCCATTTTCAATTCTAATATTATCACTGGTACAAAAGGTGCACTGTCACCAGAGTTCATTGTGGGCCTAATGTCTATCATCACCCAATTGCATGTACAAGGGCATTTTCCATCCTTGATCTAAGGCCAATGACACCTTTGTAACACAAATGTAAATCCAAGTAATCTTCTGCATCTGTCTGCAGTTAGACAAGTCCTCAATGGAAGCTCTAGATGCTCCTAAATGGGATTGAGGGAGAAACATGGCCTAGTGGTGTTAAGGGTTGTTAGACCCGGGATCCCTGGTTGGCCGAGGTGTATACCTTAGGTCAAGTAGGGACCCACATTCAAATGTCAGGGAAAGGAAGGTCACCTTCTTAGATAGCCCCGCTCACCCCCTCAGTAGCTTGGCACGAGCAGCCAGTCTTATCTTCATGGCAAATGTGTAAAGTATTCGCAACCATGCTCACAATAATCTAATGATGACACCACAAATAGACTCCACACGAACTTTATGTAAAAAGATATATGATAGGACCACACAATATAAAACCAACATTTGAGGTTGTGTAATATTTTTCATGGCCGGTTGTTAGGCCAGCCAGCCCTTGTAGATTATGGCGATGTCAATAAGCACTTCTAAACATTCTCCTGTACTCCTAATATCATGTCATACAGTTTGTAATGCTAGAATCAGGCATTTTTGCAATGTAAAAATACTGTAATGCGTAACGTAGCAATCAGACACTCTGCAATGAAAAGAATGCAATGAGTAACGCAACAATCAGGCACTTTACAAGGTCAAATAAAACAGTGTGTAATACAACCACCAGATATGTTGTTCTGCAAAAATAAGGCAATGCGCATACACTAATCAGTTAATCCGTTATGCAAGAATAATGCAATGCGCAATACGCTAATCAGTTAGTTTGTTATGCAGAAACAATGCAATGCATCATACGACAATCTGGTAGTTCATTATACAGAAATGATGCCATGTGTAATACGTCAGTCAGGTACTCCGTTCTGCAGAAATGGAAAACTACGTAGTACACTCGGGCAATCACCAGTCCTTAGGTGGTCTCTCTGCCTCTCCTTATGACCTGCAGTCAGCCTCTCACAGTTGCCCCAAAACAGTACGATATAATCCCAAAGTGCAGCTTCGCACTCCGACCCCTGTACCGCCACTGGCTGAGCAATACAGGCTGAAATAAAAGCCACAGCAGAGGCTAGCACCGCCAACACGTGAGAGGCCAAGAGTGTTTCACTCCGTGCCCCACCCCAGGAGTCGACACACGTTACGGGGGGGGGACGCAAACCCACTCTCCTCTCCTCGTCCAGCAGCTGGGACTGCAATGCCGCTTTGTGGAATGGCAACGGCAGCTCGAGTCCGCAACTCAGCTCCTCCGTGATGGCCAGTCCGGGCCGCTTCAATTACGAAGATCTCAGGCTGCCACAAAGTGCCGCTGAGTCTTCCTTCACTCCGGGTGCACGATCACTGGGCACTCCAAACACAGGTCTTAGGCTGCACGAAGATCATGCGCACAGCGTTGCTGAGACTCACTTTACTCCGGTGCACATGATAACACGGCAAATCCTCACGAAAGTCTCCCGGTGCACAACGCACCCACACATAGTGGCAATGAGACTCACTTTGATTCCGGTGCACACGATAACAAGGCAAATCCTCACAAAGGTCTCACAGTGCACAACGCACTCGCTCACAGCGTCGATGAGACTCACTTTGATTCCGGTGCACATGATAACAAGGCAAATCCTCACAAAGGTCTCCCGGTGCACAACGCACCCACCAACAGCGGAGACTCACTTGGATTCCGGTGCACACGATCACTGGACAATCCTCACAAATGGGTTCAGGATGCACACAGTGTTGCTGATCCTTGTTTGGATTCCAGGTACCCACAATCACAGGCTGATCCTCTGGAAGGTCTCGGCTTCCCAAAGCACACGCACAGAGCGTCACTGAGACTCACTTGGACTCCAGGAACCCACGATTATAGGGAAGAGACACAGAAATGTTAGAGCACAAAAACTCAGCCACTTCTAAAAGAGTGGCTGATAAACACACAATGCATAAACCACCTTCATAAGAAGATGAGTTCAGGCACACTAAACTTCACCCTTCCATCTTAAGCCTTTGGGAAGATAGGCTGGAAAACATATTACACAGCCTTCCCATTCTATCTTATGGGCAAGATGAAAAACGTAAATGGAGATTATTTCAATGCCATCTTAGTATATGTCCCACCTTTCACATGCACTGCACCCTGCCCAGGGGGTACCCTTGACCTACCATAGGGGTGTCTGATGCGCAAAGAAAGGGAAGGATAAGGTCTGGCAAATGAGTGCACTTAACAGAGCAACATGGCAGTTTAACAAACTGTGCGCAGGCCCTGCAATGGCAGGCCTGAGTTACCTTTTTAAGGCTACTTGTGTGGGTGGCACAATCAGTGCTGCAGGCCCACTAGTAGTAGTTCCATTACCAGCCCTGGCACGGATGTATGATGTTACATCGCGCACCTTGAGATCGCGCATTTTTTCCCCGCATCTATTACATCGCACAGACCATGACATCGTCTGTTTTTACCTCGCTATCTGTTGCAACGCGATTCCGTTGCTTTTTATTAGCCCGTACATTACCCCGCAGTACACCAAGTCGCATGGCAAAACAACGCGGTGTTTGATATCGCCTGCGTGAACTCGCCTCTAAGCCCTGTCCCCCACTCCCCCCCGTCCCCCCAACGCCAATTCTTCACTTTTTATTGCATGTTTTTTTTTGGGGGGGGTGTAAATTAATTTTATAAATGTAAATATAAATACATACATACATACATACATGCATTGTTAAACACATGTCATAGAGCAAGTCCGGTGGGCACTTTTTCAAGGTAAACATGTTTCAATTCCTGGCAATAAATACAGCAGTAGAATGTGTTGTTTAATATCAGTGCGGTGTGAGTGATAAGATCACGAATGCTCACCTCTTACTATTATAACGTGAAAACTTGTAGGTGTGAAAATGAAGGTGCACTCAGGGGGCGGGGGTCAAAACTCTAATGATCTCATTTTCAAACGTCCAAGGCCTTCTTCCTGTCTAGGCATGCTGACCGAGATTATTTGTCAGATTATGCCTTCGTATCTATAAATTGATCTTAAATATTCCTGTCAGCAGTTTCTTTTACGCCTCGGGATGTGATCAAATGATTCAGCTAACCATAATCCATACCGCTGACGCTGGGAGGCAGCTGCACAGTTCACAAAGGAGGACTACCCCAGTGAGCTGAAAATAATATTTTAAGGGCAGTGGGCTGGAAGCGTAAATAAGAACATGAGGTGGAAAAATACAGTGGCTGGCGTAAATATGTGTAAGAAAAGTATGGTCCCGTTTGTTTGCCTTATGTGTATACAGTCTTTATTAAATAAGTTTCTTTGTATTAAGGACCCCATCACTACAATAAAGAAATTCCTTCCTGAAAAAATTGTTTCACAGTTTCAAATGTCATTGTGAATTTTCATCGCTGCTCCGTGGCCCGATGTCAGGGGGTAACGCTAGCATACTGAGTGCTTTTGACAAAGTCCAGCGCACTCTAAAGCATCACACATGACACGAAGTTACCCATCCATCCACCCACGCACCCACCCATCCACCCACGCATCCACCCACGCATCCACCACACCCACCCATCCAGTAATCCACCTATCCATCCACCATGCACCCATCTACCCACCCATCCATCATGCATCCATCCACCCACCATGCACCCATCCACCCATTCATCCATCATGCACCCACCATGCACCCATCCATCCACCCATCATTCATTCATGCATATATTAACATCTGTGAGCCTTAAATATTAATGGTTATTAATCCATTCTATCCATTATGAAATAACGTTGGCATCGCAATGGAGGCTCGAACCTTGGTTGACAGCACCAAAGTCGGCAGAGCTAGGCGTCAGACCACATCCTCTCCCTTTGCCTTGTGCGCCGATTTCACATACAAATACACGTTTATTTTCAATGTTTAATGCTTTTATTATATATTGACATCTGCGAGCTGAGAAATTTATTAATATTGACATCTGCAAGCTGAGCAATTTATTAAAAACACGTTGAAATATATTGACATATTTATAATATATTGACATATTGTGTTTCATGAGCTGAGCAATATTTCATGGCGTCGGTTGTCACGTTGGCATCGCTAGCGATGTGATGGCTAGCGATGTCTATGTGAGTGCGATGTAGCAGCATTTGTCGGGATAACTTGCGTTGCGAAGCCATGCGCGATGTAATAGTCGCGATGCAATAGCAGCGCGATGCGATCCATTCGGTGTAACGGGTGTTTCCCCCCTGGCACACATAGTGCACTTTACTAGGGACTTTATTTAGTAGGGCAAACATACCAATCATGGGCAACCAATTACCATTACACTTTATACAGGGAACACTTGCACTTTGACACTGTTTAGCAATGACAAAGTGTCCAAAGCATCTAAGTTGGCAACACCATGTCAGAAAAAAGGTCTAGGGGAAAGCAAAAAGTTTAGGGACTTTAGCCAAAAAGGGCCAAGTCCTACAGTTATGTTTTGCAATTGAGAGCTTTTAGAGGAGTTATCTCTTAAGTTATGTTTGTGAATGGCTTGGACAGGGGCTAACAGAGGCACAGGACCTTGCTTTTTATGTAAATCCTCATTCATGGTGGTACCAGCTTTCTCAGTTGCTTGCCAAATGATAACAACCAACATCTTTCTGGCTGCCAGAACCCATTTCCCACCTCCCCACAGACCTTTTTCCAGACGCTTATTATCCTGCTCTTGTTCAGCATACTAGTCTACAATTCTGTTACGTTTCAAAGTGACCGCAAAGCACTCGAAAATTCACCAGGCCAAGGTTGGAGGTAGCAAAAGAAATTTGCTCCCAACTTTCAATGTTTGGTATTCTCCTTTATCATAATGCTGATAGAAGGATTGTGGACCAGCTGTGCTTTTTTTCTGATCAGATGTAGATGGCTTGAATGTTCTCCCCATCATGCCTGTGGTAAGCATCAGGCTGCTCTGCGGTTGCAGATGGTGAGCCAGGAGTATGGCTCCCTAGATGGCATGATGTAAATGTGGCAGGCACTTGGTATAGATGTTGTTAAAATGCTTATGCCCTCCTGTGAACATTATATGAATGGCACTCCACTTGACACCACCTGCTTAGCAGAGTATTGAAGTGCCTTACTCCTCCTTTCATCCTCTGCTGCCAGGCTGAGCATGGCCTGGACACTCATCGGATAAAGTGAAACAGCAGTGCAAGGGTATTTTGAGCTGCAGCACAGCTGCTTTTCTTCTTGGAGGGAGCAGTACAAGAAGGGCTGCCAAACAGCCAATTCCATATCCCCTATGGAGGTGCTTGGTATGCTCATGGACTTCATTGTTTGGAAAGGTGTTTAGCAATGCTTGATTAAAGGGAAGAGTTTCACTGATTTGTATTGTGTTATAATTAACTCAGGGTGTCTCAAATAAAGGTCATTTGTCAAGCATGAGAAATATAAGAAGACTTGTTTTTTAATTCCATTGCATTGTTCATATGAGAAACTTGGGTTTATTTCATGAAGTATGTGAAACCAGTGAAATATGTTTCACTTTCTCTACTGTACCTTGCTTCTCTTCACAATCCATCCATGTGAAGTGCATCCATGGATTAGTGGGTCAGTAAATATGGTTTATAACAAACTAGAGGATACGTGAAACAGGATGGATCCTGGGAAATCATTCTATTCGTTCATTTGGCAGATCAATTTCTAGTACCAAGGCATTCCTGTTTGCAGTAGTTGGACGTATTGATTGTGTTCCATTAAGGAAACTAAAAAATAAGACAGGTTCAAATTCTAAGATTTTTACTGTTCTCTTACTTTTTAAATGTTACATTTTCCTGAACATTACATGTTCTTTTACTGCTGGAAAATATAAACCACATAATTTTGAAAACATACTAACTTCACCACATGCTTAACTATAGTACATTGTGATACACCATGAAACAATTGTTGGCCGACAGTTTTATGTAAGAATAAGGTGTAAAGCTGGCCAGGCACATCCTTTTCTTCAAATAAATACTGTTCAAGACATCATCTCATCAAAAGGTGAATTTAATACTGTTGGAAATTGGGTTAGCGATAGAGCGTGGTAAAACCCTACTCGAGCAGCAACCATATTCTTTTTCAGGGTAAAACAAAAACAAACCCCAATTTAGCCTTAACTTAACCCTCTGGTAGCTTGGCACACAGCAGTCAGGCTTAACTTAGAGGCAATGTGTAAAGTATTTATGCAGCAATTCAAGCAGGAATATCGTGAAGACACAACACCAGTAAAAAATCCCACACTAATTTAAAATCAGAGTTCATTTTAATAAATTAATTGAGACCAAAATGACAAGAATCTAATTAGTAGAATCAGAGATATGCTATGTTAAAGATTTAAGTGAAAACTGTGCTTAGAAGCTGTGGTTATGTGGTCGAGCCAGACCAGGACAAAGTCACACGTTCCGGCCAACCGTGACCGATCATGGGCTGGATACAGGGAATAAGTTAGGCCCACTGAACAAAGTTCTTTAAATCCAGGTTACGGAGCATTGCGAGGTGTTCCACTGAGAATGTGTCATTCAATGTGGGCTATGAGATTCTTGGTTGAGGATATGTCATGCTGCTGAGGTTCTGAGGACCTGCGGGTTGTGATGAGAGGTCCTGCATCAAGGATGCATCACGCAGCAGCGGTTTTGAGGAGCTGCGGGTTGCTGAATTGGGAATGCAACTTGCTGCAGAGTTTTTGATGTGAGGCTGCAAGGTGATGCATCTTACAGCATCAGTTTTGCCCAAGAGACCACAGCAGGGCTGGGAGACATCCTTCATGTCCACTTCCAAGGGTCAATGATTGGGATGGCATAAATTGAGGGACACGAGTCACAGCAGGAAAAGTGAAGGGACTGGCCTTAAGGTGGTTGAAACCTTTTCTTGTCCCTGATGCTCAGATCAGGAGGCCAGCCAACTAGCCCTTGGAGTCACTCTGGTGGTCCTGGGTTCAAAATGCAGATCCAGTCCCTCTCACTCAGGCAGCTGTGCATAATGCCAGCAGAGGAGCAGCACAGCAGCACTTCTGATTCTTCCACAGATCCATAGGTGTACTTAAGAGTTGGGTCTTTAGGTCCAACATTTTTACCGGGTGCCTATTTAGAAGTAGATGAAGTTTCTAGAGGCTTTCTACGAAACCTGGCCCCAGCTTGTTTGGTGGCACTAAAGTCTATTGTCAAACCCTTTGCTAATGTGTTCTGGCAGAGGCTTTGTAATATGCAAGCGTGGTCGGTGGCCTACCAACACCTATTCTCCCTTTGTCTCACTGTCTGAGAGCAATACACAAAGACCAACTGCCAGCTGTACCTAGTCATGTGATACAGGCTTCAGGCACCATATGTTTGGACAAAAAAATGGCAAGTTCCTAAAAGTAGTATTTTCAGAAATGTGACCTAAAATCCGATGTCACCATTAAAGAGGTTTAAATTGACAATTCTTAGATAGTTAACTCGAAATTCCTATTTGCTCCCAATTGAAATTTGCCATTTATTAAATATAATAATGGAACCAAATATTACCGTATGTAAGAGGTCTACCTCACAGTAGTGAAAAATACATTCAGGAGTTTTTCACGACTAGAACAGGTAATACTTGGAAGTACATGTCAAATTCTTTAAATGCATTGTACTTTGCCCCCTTGGCTGTAAGGCCTATCGTAGGGGTGACTTATTTGTATTAAAAGGGAAGTTTGAGCCAGGTCGAAATGGCAGTTTAAAACTGTGCACACAGGCTTCAATACCTGGGACATGTTTAAAGGGCTACTTCAGTAGGAGGCACAATAAGTGCTGAAGGCTCATTAGTAGCATCTAATTTACTGTCCCTAGGTACATGTAATACCACTGTACTAGGGACTTAGAAGCAAATTTAATGTGCTAAGCGGGTGTAAGCCAAAGTTACAATGTTTAAAGACAGAACAGTAGCCCTTAGCAATGGTTAGCATTTGTTAAGTGTGCAGAGTCCTAAAAGCAGCAAAAACAAAGCCAGCATAAACGGAAGGATGGACAATGTCAAATATTCACCTCAGTACTTAGATCTGGGCCTAAATCCATTGTTTTTTTGCTCATTTTTTTGCATTTGTTGCCCTAAGTGGGACAGGTCGGACCAGATGTGGGTCCTGTGCTGTCCTTGCCCCTGGAGTCAAGCTGACCTGGCAAATGTGGGGTGAAACCCAGGAACCAGTCCCATCATACTTGTTTCTGGTCCAGGGAGGACCTGGCCTGGCAGTTCGACCTGACAGTTCCTATGGGGAGCAGGGTTAAGACTGATTTGCATATGTCTCGGTTTAAACTGGAATGGCATGTGGATTAAAAAACAATGGATATCAGCCCAGATCTCTGTAGTGCGGAGAATTTTACATTTTTCAACATTCTGTCCATCAATTGTTCTTTTTGAATTTGTAATGCCGATTAGGATGGGTATGCCCAGACGTGGGTCCCGTACTCTCCATGCCACTGGAGTCAAGCTAGCCTGGTTGATGAGGGGTGAAACCCCAAAACTGGTCTCAGGATGCTTGTTTCTGGACCAGGGAGGACCTGGCCTGGCAGTTTGGGCTGGCCCGTTCCCATGGGGAGCAGGGTCTAGACTGATTTGCATATGGCTGGTATTAAATTGGAATGGCATGGGAATCAAATGAAGATGGGTTTAGGCCCTGGTCTATCTACTTGGGTGAAGGTTTGACATTGTTAAACATTCTGTCCATCAAGTGTTCTTTTTGCATGTTACCCCAAGTGGGACGGGTGTGCCCAGATGTCCAGTTTTCTCCATGCCACTGGAGTGCCACTGGAGTCAAGCTGATCTAGTGGATGAGGAGTGAAACCCTGAAACCGGTCCCAGGATACTTGTTTCCAGTCCAGGGAGGACTTTGCCTGGCAGTTTCGACCTGACTCTTCCCAGGGGGGGGCAGGGTCAAAACTGATTTGCATATGGCTGGGTTTAAAGCGGAATGGCATGGGGAACACAAAAATGGCTTCAGGCCAATATCTCTGTACTGGGGTGAATGGCTGACAATGTTTAACATTCTGTCCATCAATTGTTCTTTTTGCAATAATATAGTCAAGGCTTTCGCAGATGGTGGCTATTTCAGGGTCCTGGGTTTAGCGCATTATATCAATCTGATTGTCCTGGACTTTCTAAAAAAAGAAGACATAGTCAGCAACATAATGACCACCTGCAGACGAATCTGCAATAATTTCAGTCATTCTTTTAAATCCCAGAGGCAGTTGAGGATCATTCAACATGCTAATAGAGTACAGTGTGCAGTGAAGAAACCTTCCCTTCAAGGACATTGAAGACAATGCCTGCCCCCCCATGCCCATCATCTTTGTTTATTCCCTTGCAGGGCTACCCCAGTGAAGATCATTTAATTTACAAGACTGCCAATGTGTTACTGCCATGGGAAAAGATAAGATACCATATGACAATTGTGTACCACCATGCTTGGATTGGTACGGGTAACTATTACACCAATAAGTGATATATTATTGAGTGAGTGTGATGATTTATGATTCATGTGGCAGACAGAGAGGTAGGGTATTCAACTAATTTGTAAACTTTATTTTGAAGATTTGCAATGTTTGGGGGTGATGGGTGATTTCACCTCAAGGTGATTGGCACTTTCACACTTAGCTAGATTTACTTGCATGGTCCAAGATTGATTACCCTTGTACATGCAGCTGCTTGTCTGGGATTGGTTGTAAAATTGCTCCCACCTCATCAAATCGCACATGATTGGTAACGAAAGATTGCAGCAGTCTCTTAGTCCACTCCTCATGAAGCTTAACTTCGTTCCTTCTACTTGCTTCTACAATTTATTTCTGTTTTACAATCCACTGGCCTTTTCTTCTCCTGTACGAAAGGCAAAAGCTCCATAACACACCTGCGTACTTTATCATGAGGCTCAGCTCGACAGCCAAAATGGACATTCCAAGAAGAATGCAGATGCACAGCCCAATATGGCATTTATATACAGTATGTATTCTTTTAACAAAAATAATTTTTAAAACCGCTTTGGTTCACTCCTCCATAATTTCTTTTTTTCAAACTTAGATGACATAACATTGAGATATAACTGGGGTCTCTGAGGCTGAAGGACGGTTTGCAAATGCAATTAACTGAACGGGTTCAATCAATCAAAATCGTTTATTACAGGTATATCCATAAACAACTCCATTCATACAACATTGTAGACATACAAATAGAAAGTTAAAAAAAGATACAATTATTGAACAACAATGTCATGGAGTATTGATCTAGTTACATAAAGGGCAAGTACAGCCACAGTGCCATTAGAACATTACTAAAAACCTAATCATGAGAGTCACAGTTCCCGAAAAATCCAGCTCTAAAGACAATTAAAATCAAGGATTGACTAAGATAGCTGCTAAAAATATATTGCCAATACAAGTAGCCGAATGACCAACTCTCTGGAGTCATGGTTCCGTGGGACTAACAAATTACTAAGACAATGGCAAGTGATAAATGGTTATAATGGGCTACCAAATTTTTTTCTTATCTGCTAGACAACATGGAGAAACTTATTCAAGGCAAATAGCATAGACCCATCTGTATGTGTTCCTAATATCCTCAAGGCTATTAAATAGGTTCTAAGCCGTTGGTTGTTACAAAGGGGCTTGAGCCATTTCCTGCAAGGGGGTTTATACTGAGGGCAACAAAACCAATAAATATTCATTATCTTAGTGATATGCACTACTGAACTGTTTCATTACATCATTTCCTTCCACAACAGATTTGATGATGACGATGTCCTGCTCATCGATCTGATGAATATTGTTGTTTTGTAGTGTTTGTCTTTGTCACACCTTTCCCCAACTCTCTGTTCTCATCCATTCATCCAACACCTAACTTTCTTCCCCCTGTCTGTGTGATATATTGAGGTGTAACTTATGAATTTACACCATTAATGTATCACACGCTTGGTGGTGCGGATATGGTGAAAGCAACACCAACTCACTGCCGTACCTTCTCTTACCTGAGCAATAGCCCATGCCAGCCCCACTTAAACACTGACACATAATGTTCATATATAACAGCATTTGTCAACATCATCATTCAGGCCTTGTGTGGATTACATGCTTAGCATTCTCGTGTCCTGAGTCTACTCCTCATGAATCGAGTAGTTCCTAAGTTTAATTTTAATTGTTTTCATTAATTAATTAAATAGCACCCCATTGTTGAGAAGTTACTTCTTGATGTCATTCTCGTAGTCCGGTCTCAGTCATCGATCAGTTATGATATAAATAACCCACTAGCTCTGTATTATTTCAATCTTGTTGCCTGTGATGGATAATCTTATAATTAATCTTACAACAGGAGTTCACCTAGGTGGGAGTAGGACCTTGCTTCTGCTGTCTTGTCTCCCCTGTTAACAGAGTAGCCTGCTACTACTACCACCACCTGATTTGATAAGGTCTTACGACATCCTTTGTTTTCAAGAAACTTGGTGCTCTACTAAACCGAGCCCTGATGGGTTTGTAAGCTATCATTTAGAAGCAACCAAGTCATGATATGGTAGAGCCAAAGGTGGTTTGCTTATCTTATTGTCTCTGAAACTAATGTTGACTGTTGTTAAACATTTAACTGTCGGGGCTCATTCGCAAATTTTATGGTTACGTGAGAAGAAAGGTAAAGAGGTGCTTATAATTAATTTTTATAATAATTGTTTTGACAATACACAACACTAAGCAATAGATGAACTGGAAAGTGCCTTACTGAAGCTTGCATTACAGGCTAAAACTGTTTTTTCATTTTATTTGGTTAGGTGATTTTAATTCTCCAATTTGTTCTATGTCGACTTCCAGGGTGTGTGGGATACAAAATATTAGGGGTGATAATACACCACATTTCCCGCATAACAAGTACAGGGAGGCAATAAACAATCGGTTGTCAATTTATGATTTAGAGCTCTTACAACCTTCAAAAGATGCTAAGGGCCAAATAATTCCCACCTACACAGGCAGGAATAGTAATTCCCAAATTGACCATGTTATGGTTTCATCATCTATTGTGCCATATTGTCAGACCCCGGTCATTGATGAATCCCCTTTAAGCGACCACAACCGTATTATAATGCGAACTGAGATCTGGAAACCTAGCACTTAACAGATCTCTAGAATTGTAGACAACATTGATTAAATGGGACAAGGCTGAGATAGAATGGGGAAAAATCCGAAAAGGTATTGAGTCTAATAGTAACAAAATCAATGGCAGATATTAATGGTATCCTGACACAAGGGAGTGACCCTTTTTTTATAGTAGAACATTGTATTAATATCAATAAGACTGTGGACACCATATTTACTTTGACAAGTAAAGAGAAAACCACCGGAAAAAAAGGGTGGTTTGATCATGCATGTACAGCCCTCCACTCCAAACTGAAACAGGCTTTAGCTCTCAGACCCAGGGATAAGGATAGGGTAACATTCCTGAGACATGAACATAAAATGGTTGTCTCCAAAAGGAAGAGGGAGTTGCAGCTGAAAGCCTGGGACAACTTAGCGCAGGCCGCAGATACTTCCGACTGCTGCCTGTTCTGGGCTACGATCAACTCCCCCTTTCTTAGGGATGACAAAGCCCCCCATCTTGCGTCAAATGTTAGTAGTGAGGCTTGGGTTTCCCACTTCTCAAATATATTCCAGGCAGTTGGTCCAAACAATTTAGATTTTTCACAGCCTGCTGGGCAGAAAATCTGGATTTTATTAAGGACACGGAGGCTAATATTATGCAAATCTCCTTTATTACCACAGCTCAGTAGCAACAATAGAATGTAGAACATCAATGAACATTCTTAGTAGGAATAAAGTCCCTTAGAAACCATCTCCCATCCTTCTTTGTTAGGACTGCGAGGAAAGATCAACTTGAGACAAACTGGAGGATCCAAAAACATGAAGATCCAAAATCCATAGTTAAAATCCAGAATCCCATTATTCTGAAAGAAAAAAGTAAACATCATAAATGGGAGGGTACAGCAAGGAGGTGGGATAATATTAGCCTCCGTGTCCTTAATAAAATCCAGATTTTCTGCCCAGCAGGCTGTGAAAAATCTAAATTTTATGGCACGACACGGAGGCCATATTATGCAAGTTTAAAGTGCATTAAGAACATTATCAATCACATTAGGAATTGGTTTGAAATAACATGCTCTAAACATACTATCATTGGACCAATCTGCAGCCCTAAGGATGTCTTGTAACCCTCCTCCTAGGCAGAAGGCTTTAGAGGCTGAAGCACCTCTCAAAGAATGAGCACCAAAACCAGAAATATCAACACCACTTTCATGCATAACGTTCTTAACCCACCTGGCTAAGGTTGGGGAAGAGACTCCTTTATGAGGAGGTCTATAAGAAATCAGTAGTTGTGATTCATTCATTCTAAGATATTTAGTTCTTTTTTCGTATTCTTTTAAGCATTTGACCACACAGAGTCTGTCGTTCGTAGGGAAAAAGGGATAGAAAATTGAGGAAGACAAGGTCTTTGTCCTTTTCTTAAGGAAGAAGCAAACTCCTTCGGGTTGGAAAGCCCTACTAGAAATGTCCAGAGCCTTAACGTCAGAAGTTCTACGAAAAGACACCAGACACAATAAGACGGTAATCTTGAAGGAAATGCGTTTAAGAGATAGAGAAGAGTTATCTCCCCATGAATCTAAAGTCCTGAGAACAAGAGTGACGTCCCACAGAGTGGTATATTTTGGGACAGGAGGGTTTAGAACCCTCATACTTCTCATTATCTTCTTAGTAAGAAGGTTTTGTCCAACAGAAAGACCATTAATTAAGGAGTGACCGGCTGGGATTGCCGATCTGTAAACATTAACAGTTCTGTAAGAGAGACCTGAAGTGAAGAGATCTGAAAGATAATTGATAGCATTGACTAGATCAGTTGAAACGGGATCGTAATGCCGTTGAATACACCAGCGAACCCATTTGTTCCATGCCAGTCTATATGCCTTTCTTGTTCCAGGTGCCCACGATTCAGAAATGAGTCTGAAAGCATTTGACGAAAGTCCAGGGACTCTTCATTGTCTCCTGAAATCTTCCATGCCGTCAGAGTTAGAAGGCCCTGCTCTACAAGGGGGTGAGTATGACCCTCTGGATCTAGAAGGATTTCCTTGAAAGAGGGAATTAAAATCGGGAAATCTATGCTCATTTCCAGAATAATTGGAAACCACGCTTGGGATCTCCAAAGAGGGGCTATCACGACCATGCTCTGATTGTAACGTCGGGCATGGAGGAGAAGTCGAGGGAGCATTGAAAAGGGAGGAAAGGCATAAGGTGCTAGGTTTGTCCAGTCTTGTAAAAAGGCATCTACTTTCGTGGCCTGAGGGTCTGGTCTCCAGCTGAAGAAGTCTTTCAGGTGGGTGTTTATACGGTCTGCAAACAGATCCGTTGTGAATGGGCCCCAGATTGATTGGATGGATACGAATACATCTCTGTTCAGTCTCCAATTGCTGGAGTCCCTGAAATTCCTGGAGTACCAATCTGCAACTTCGTTCTTCAGTCCGGGAATATGTTCCGCAACAACTGAAATACCTTTGTTCAAGCAGTAGTACCATAGGCCCTTCGCTAAGTCTGACAGATCTTTAGAATGCGGGCCGCCCAGTTTGCTGACATAGCGAACTGCTGACACGTTGTCCATTCGAAGAGTTACACAACATTTCATTGAGTCTTGGGTGAAACACCGGACTGCAAATGAACCTGCTAGTAATTCTAAGCAGTTGATATGTAACTCTTTTTCTTGTTGGGTCCAGCGGCCCCCTGTTGACGAGTTTCCGCATCTGGCACCCCAGCCTTCTAAACTCGCATCTGATTCTATTATTAAATCCGGTAATTCTCCGAAGATGGCTCTTCCATTCCAAGCCTCCAGATTTTTGAGCCACCAGAGTAGTTCTGTTTTGGACTCCTGGTCTAGGGAGACTAGTTGGGAGTATGATCCGTTGGATCTCAAGTGTCTTGACTTGAGTCTTTGCAATGCCCGATAGTGAAGGGGTCCTGGGAATATTGCTTGAATCGTGGAGGAAAGAAGGCCCAGGATCTTGGCTAGGTACCTTAGGGGGAAGACTTCCATACGAAGTGTTTTCCTCAATTCTTTCCTCACTTTCCTTATTTTGTCGCTCGGAAGGCGGAGTTCTGTTTTCACGGTGTCTACTAGAAAGCCCAGGAATTGGGTTTGTTGAGAAGGAATTATACATGACTTTTTTAAATTTATAACAAAACCCAGGTGTTGTAGGAGGCGTACTGTAAGATCCGTATGGAACGAGACAGTGTTTTTTGATTGGGCCATTAAGAGGATATCGTCTAGGTAAATGATCATCCTCACTCCTCTCTGTCTCAGCCAAGCTGCGACGGGTCGAAGTTCCTTGGTGAAGCACCAGGGGGAGGAGGAGAGACCGAAAGGGAGACTGCAAAACTGGTACAGGTTTCCTTCCCATGTAAATTGGAGGAACCTCTGATGGGGTTTCCAGATAGGGATTGTCAGATATGCATCTTTTAGGTCGAGTCTCGTTAGCCAGTCTCCTTTCCTTAGAACATCTCTTAGGAGGTGGATTCCCTCCATTTTGAAGTGGTGGTAGACCACCCATTGGTTTAGTTCTTTCAAGTTTATCACAGGTCTTTGTTCTTTGTTTTTCTTTTCCACCAGAAAGATATTGCTTAGGAAACCCGGAGAAAAGGCCTCTACTATTGCGCCTTTGTTCAAGAGTTCTTGAACTTCTTGAGAAACTAGCATCTTGTCTTTGGTAGAGAAGATGATCTGTCTTGGTGTCCTTATCTGAAAGGGAAAGTCTACAAAGTCTATTTTGTAGCCTTTTACGGTATTGAGTACCCAGGGGTCTTTGGTCACTAGGTTCCAGTTCCCAGCAAACTGGAGAAGTCTCCCTCCCACCTTTGGAGGGATATCTGAAGGGTCTGACAAGGTTCTTACCTGTAGAGAAGGAACGTTGTCTTCTCTCCCCTCTGAAGTTTCTGCCACGAGATCTTTGTCTTTGGGGGTAGAATTGTCCGAAGTTGCCGGAGTTGTTGGTGTTAAACCTGCCTCCTCCGCGAGACATGAAGGGTCTTGAATTGGAGTTTCCTCGGCCGGGAAAGCGACCCCGCATTCTCCCGGCCCGAGTAAAAACACGATCTTGGAAGACTCTTTTTATATCTTTTTGGGATTTTTGTATTGAGCTAAACGCTCCGACATACCTTGCCATGTCCTTAATGAATTCCTCTCCGAAGAGGAAACCCTGAGTATTTTGGCCCCTGTCGTTTTTTGCCAATTCTATTAGTTTAGGGTCGATCTTGAATAAGATCCCTTTCTTTCTTTCGATAGATAGGGCAGTGTTGGCATTCCCAATTAGACATATAGCCCTCTGGACCCACTCTCTTAGTTCTTTAGGGTCGACCTGTCGGTCCTCTAAGTACGCTGTTTCTGCCATCTCCAAAATTTTTGTTATTGGCCCAATGGAGTCAAGTAGGCGGTCTTGGCAGGACCTAAGGCCTTTATCTAATCCCTTTCTAGGGTCGCGAGCCGTCTTTGAGATGAACGCTACCACTTTAGGGTCAAGTTCTGGTGTAGATGTAATTTTGTTAGGTAGGGAAGGTCTGGGACATTCGGACCTAAGTCTTGTTCTGACCTCTTGAGGGATCTCCTTTCGTAGCCAGAATGAGAGGTATTCTCCTACGTGTTGGGAAGGAGCCCATTCGGGGGATAGAGGGTGTTTAATTAGGAGTGGGTCGAACATAGGGTCTCCGAAGGGGTCTAGTAGGGCTGAGTTTTTATCTAGGACCTTAGGTGTCCCATCAGAGCTCCCTGTTCCCCTGTTTCGTGCCTCATCCTCGTCGGTGTCGAATTCAGATGAGTAGGATAGGTCTATTTCTTGATCTGAATTGTCTTCGGAATCAATATTGGTAGGGGGCTCTGGGCCTTCAATTTGCCTGGAAGGGGTGCCCGAGGCACCATTGTTGTCACCACCCCGAGGGCGTGAAGGGGCGGAGGTAATCTTAGGTTTCTTTGAACCCTTGTAATCTGATCCTCCCGTTGCCCTTTTTTTGGGAGCCTTATTAGCTCTTGATTGATTTCCGCTAGTGGATGGGCGAGGGGATGTTAAGGCCTCAAACCTTTTATTCATGTTTTCATCGATGGAGACAAGGACCTTTTTAAAGGCCTTATTAACCATCTTTTCCAAGTGACCCTCCATGTTAGAGATAGGTTCTGACATCATAAAGAGGTTAATATTACTAGGGTCGATATTGGTAAGGTATAGGGGTTTTATATCCAGGAATAGAGATTTCTGAAGAGAAAACGGTCAAAACGCTGCTTGAAACGCGATGTCCGACGAGGGAATCGGTGTAACTGACACTCGAGTTGAGGGGATGGCAGTACGGCGAGGGAACCCATCTACAAATGGTGGTCGTCTAATATAAACTAATGGGAGCATCCCAAGTGCTTAAGATGGCCGCCGCGCACGCAGGGGACGTGCGTCGGCCGTTCCTTAGGGCCGTTCCTCTAATCCCTCTTCCGCCGCATCGGGATGTCGGAGAGGAGATATTAGTCGGAAACGGGACGGGGAGTAAGGGCGGTAATGGCGCTGCTTGAGTGAGGCGTACTCGGTATGGCAGGTGAGCGCCGTGGTGGGGGGCGCCGCGTTAGGGGCAAAGAGCGAGCGGGAGTCGGGTCTCGCGCCGACTACTTGAATGTAAACAATGCTTTTGGTCCGGCCCGAAATAGGTCCGGAGACAGTTTTTTCTAATTAGCGCTTCAGGAGTTAAGAAAGCGAGGAGAAATACACAGGCATTCTTGGGAGAAAACGCACAGGCATTCTTGGGAGAAAGGGGGGCAATAATTGAGAAAAAACGTTATATAGTTGCCAAAACTAACGAGAGTACAGAGAGGGGGAAGGAAGTCCCACAGTAAGGCACAGTTGCCATCCAGGAATCAAATCATTACCCACATATAGGCATCAGTAAGAAATAAGTCTAGAGATATCTGGGAGAGTACTTATCTTTCTGAGCAGCAGCAACAAAGAAGGATGGGAGATGGTTTCTAAGGACTTTATTCCTACTAAGAATGTTCATTGATGTTCTACATTCTATTGTTGCTACTGAGCTGTGGTAATAAAGGAGATTTGCATAATATGGCCTCCGTGTCGTGCCATAAAATCAAAATATAACATCTTGGCCTATAGTCCCTTTGGATATCACCTTAGCTGAGGTAGAAAGCAGTATTGAAATTAGCAAGGGGGTAAGGCACAGGGACCGGACAGGGTACCCATTGATGTTTACAGAACTCTCCCGTTGCTATGGGGCCCTATACTTACCTTGGTCCTTAATGCTGCCGTAACTACCATGATTCCGCCAACATGGGGTGGTTCTATTATTGTCCCAATCTATAAGAAGGGTGAGAAGTCAGAAGCATGCAACTATCGACCAATCAGCTTACTCGACTTGTCTGTGAAAATTATGAGCAGAGTGCTGCTTACCAGGTTGGAAGAGTGGGCGAACGAAGAGGGGATACTGGCGACTTCCCAGTATGGTTTTAGAAAGGGCCGCGGTACATCGGATCAATGCTTAAATCTAGAATTATTAATTGGCAAATACACCAAGGCCAAGCGCAGCACCCTGTATCTTTGCTTCGCCGATTTGAGCAGTGCATTCGATCTGGTTGACCATTCCCTTCTATGGCCCGTCTTGTTAGACCTTGGTGCACCAGAGGGAATTATTTTCTTTTTAGGCCGCTTATAGGGAAAGATGCAAGCCTGTGTGCGATATGGGGCAAGCAGGGAGTGAACCCCTAATTTTAATGTTACGCGAGGAATAAGACAAGGTTGTGTTCTCGCCCCCCTTCTATTCACCCTCTTCATAAATGCTGTTGACAAGATTTTAAAAATTGTTAAAGCTGATGCATCCCAGGTAAATGGGTCTGGAGTGCCTGTACTGCTTTATGCAGATGATGCTGTGCTTCTGTCCCGGACTCCCATAGGACTCCAGCGCTTGATGGATCGATTATCTGCTTTTATTAATGAAAGGAAACTATTAATTAATAAGAGCAAAACCCATACTATGACTTGCAGTGCCAGAACCAACAAAAAACATATATTTTATATAGAAGGGGTAAAAGTGCAGCAAGTTGAAAAGTTCAGTTACCTGGGTGTGACCTTCTCTAGTGACGATAGCTGGTCCAAAGAGCTTGCTAGCATAAGGTCCAAGATGTCCAAAAGTGCCTATGGAATATTTAAATTTGCCTCTAAAATCGGCGACAGACGAATTAATGACATGATGCAGATTTACAAGGCAAGAAGTGTCTCGATTGCATTACATGGGGTGTGGGGTTTTTCCAATGTAGGCAGTTTACAAACGGAAGAAAATATCTTCTTGAAAAAACTGCTCTGCTTACCCGCCTCGGCCGCAACTGATTTGACCCATAGGGAACTGGGGGTTGATTATTTGTCTGATCTTGTCTCATTAAGGCCCCTAATGATTTGGCGTGCCATATGGCACAAGGAAGAGACACTTTTTAACCAACATGTCATCCGGGATTGTCTTAATCTAGCTAACTATAACAAGATCCCTTGGCTAAAATATACCGTAGATGCTTTTCAGGATATTTTTGGACTGGACATAATAGAGAATCCGTGTGGTGCAGGAGATATTCCTAAACAGGTACTAAAAAACAAATTCTTGGCATATCAAGTGGAGAGGCGTCTAGTCAACAACGCCCACCTGTCTTCTGTTAATCTCTATAACAAATATATTGACTGCGAAGGTTCGCTGTTGTATTTAAGTCAGGTATCTAGACCGGCCCACAGGTTCGTTCTTACAAGACTTAGATTCGGACTGGCCCACGTCTTGGTGGCCTTTCCTCATCCCAAGAAACATCCTGTTTGCCCCTGCCCATGTGACGGGCATTCATTCAAAGCACACTGCACTTTATGCTAATTTGTACTGTATTCCTGAACCTCAGATTGGTTTATCTTAAACCAATATTTATAAAATATGGAATCCACAGCGTTGACGAGGCTATGAAATTGATTTTCAATGTGAACTCGCCAGATATATGTATTTTTACTGCTACTTTTATATGTAAATCTATTTACCATCGGAAAAGTATGATGTTTTAATCCTGTTCTTTTTTATTCTCTGTATATTATCGTGTAATTGTTTCTTTTTGCCTGTATGCTTTTATGGTCATTTGTATAACATGCACCGAATAAAGCTTCATGAAATGAAATGACAGCGCTCTTTGGCATTTTCTCCCTTTTTTGAAAGTGCTAGTGCTTAGTGCAAAGTTCAGGTGATCACAGCATAGACAGCGAAGACATACTATTGATCTTACAAATGTATACATTCTCATTTTTTTGTGTGTCTGTACTCCAAAATAATCTTGTTACACCTCATTTAAATGCTATAGTCCAATGTTATATATTTTCTATTGACCCTAAATGCAAATAAATAAGCATATAAATATAATCATAAAAAAAACATAGCAGCAATTTTCCATATTCAAACAATATGCGAAGAGGGAAAGGAGCGAAAAATTCAACTATAATACAAAAATAGATAAAAAAAGTACTTGGATCGATCCTATTAGTTAAAAAAATGGAATTTAAAATCTGATAAAATTTTCATAAAACACCAATTCTTAGTTTATAGACTAAAAATGCAGTTTGTTTTATTCTTCTGCACCTAATTGGCCCTTGGAGTAATCTTTCCTGTCTTATATTCTTTATCAAATATTGAAAAAGAAAATGTTTATAAAGTGCAAGTGCTAAATATATTCCACTTGGTTAAGAATAGACCATGGAGAATGGACCTTAAAAGTGACCTATAAGTGTTATTAATTGTCCCTAAATGTGCAAATACCAAATGTTAAAAAACTTTGTTTTTTTGGTTAAGGTCCAACGGCAGCCTCTCATTGAGTTTCTTTATTCTTTTTGTGTATTATCACATTTCTTCCCTATTGTAACCTAAATGGCTCACGGCTCAATTGGCCTTTTATATATCTCTTTGAGAGAATAGAGCCCATGATAACTTCCTAATCTGAAATCTTTTTCTATTGCTTATGGGTGGAAATATTTTTAATAGTTTTATTTTGCCTATTGTACGTTGCAATAAGTCAAAATTTGAATAGTTCCTTCTCCTTAACAGGTTATGTTGGTTTGAGTTTTAGTAACACGTCCCTCTCTAAGCTGTTGGTTTTATTGATGGCTGCATCTATTGTTACTCTTCTGTATCCCCTAGCAAGAAATCTGTTTTTACTTTCTGATTGCATTCTTTGCAAATCTATGGGGTTGCTGCAAATATATATATATCACAGTCTCCGCAGGCTTTTCTACTCCTTCTTGCCACACACGGACACAGACCACGGGGTAGGTGCTATGCTATTTAAAATTTTTATTTCAGATGCCGCCATAATGCATTTCAACTCGTCAAGAGTCTTGATCCCATGACATCATTGCGGTCGTATTTTTTAATTGTTAAAGTGACATAGTGCTGTTGTGATTTGTGCAAAGAGTACCCATGCTCATGGAGTTTGTAGAAATATTTTTCAATTCATTTCGTCAAAGCATAAATGCTAAAATCTATTTGCCTTGTTAAAATGCATATCTTAGTTTAAAAATAATGTATAATCAACATTTCTGTTATATACATATGTCTTTTAAATTGAAGAAAGTACACTGTAAATTAATAAAGAGACCCCATCTAGAGTGAATATATTGTCTAGTATGCAGTCACTTCCTGTGGGACACATTTCTTCATTATTGTAAGGGTGATCTATTTTTGTAGATAATATTTAATAAATAATTGCATAAATACATATATAAAAAAATCGTATACAAATGGATAGAATTTCCATTTAACAATGTGCAAAATACAGTATTTTAACTTTTTCAGTTTTTTACAAGGCAATTAATAATGTCTTGCAGATAAATCTTGCAGATGTAATGTGCCCATGGTCCTAATGTGCAAAAAAGTGAGAATAACGTGTCAGTGCGTAGTGCTTTCAAATCTGTTTCTTTCCTCTTATATGCTTATTTTTACAGCTTTCCTCTCTTATTTTCGCTGGCATTATGTCATAAATGTTGTTTCAACAGGTATTGCCCTTCGTAAATAGTACAAACTTGTCGTTTGATAGTTTTTTAAACATATGATAAAATTCATATGGTTATTAAAATGTTTAGCAGATCAATATGCCTATTTGATTATCCTTTCACTCTTTCCTTCTCTTCAGGTCATTATTGGACTTTTATAGCAGCTGATTTCATGTAGATTTGGTCACATATGTTTAGATATTAAATATAAATATATATAAACAGTAAAATATCTTAAAAACATTGTGTGTAAAATACATAAATAAACCACAACAAAAAAATCCTTATTATATATTTTCCTAGAGTATACCAGTCTGTTAAGCTAATGATGTTTGGGTTCATAAACAGGTGTTCAGTATTATTCAACCCTCCTGGAGATTTAGAATCCATTTCAAGGATATACCTTGTCTCTAATCTTCGTAATTTACCCTCCCTATTGCCACCTTGTCTGCTCGGGGGCACTGATCCTATTAGATAGTATTTTAAATCTTGGCTCCTAGAGTTGGGATATTCCTTGAAATGTCTTGCAGCAGGGTATGTGTTGTCCTGATTTGTAATTGCTCTGATGTGTTGAAGCACTCACTTGTGGGCTTGTAGTTTTGTGCTTCCTATTTATTGTAGCCCACAAGGGCACAATAGAACATATATAACATACTCAGTTTTGCAAGTAAGTAATTTGGTTATTCTAATCTCCTCATGGCAGAACGGTGTTCACCACCCCGGCAGGTACTCCCCTACCGACTGCAGCTGTCCCCCAGGGTCAAAATGTATGGCAACAGTGGTAGACTCATACAACTTGCACAGAAGAATAATTAGGGGTTCCTCAAATCACGTTTTCCCCTTCGATCCCATAGTTTCTCGCATGTCAAAGGCACTGGACAAGTCCATGAAGGTGAGGTGTATTGACTCCTTCCTCTCCCTCATGTACTTGCCCATGATCAATGACAAATTGAGGCACTGTCCCCATACCCCTTCTGAAGCCATATTGTGTTTGGGACATTGGCTCAGATGTTTCTGCCCATGTCTCAAGGCACGTTTTGATGTGCCAACTCAAACTTGCTCTTCAATGCATTCTACACTTCACTGGGAGATTGGGACTGTATGAGCTACATGAAGAAAGGCACAGAGAATGCTAACTCCATGATATACTACTTTCAGTATCTTAGTGACAGTACAGAGGAGTCTGCATCGCTTGTTAAATAATCAGCCCAAGAGAGCATCTACTTGTATGAGTAGGTAGCGAAGAGCAACTCGCTAGCTCAAGCTGGATCAGATGTTATTTGTAACTAATAACTGTAGCTAATTAAATCTACTGTGAGACTTCAATCAACTGCAGTTTTCAATCAATTCTGAACTTGTTTTCATCCGTTTGTCCCTCATAGAGGTTGCCCTCTTGTGTGTGATGGCTACCTTATGTGATAAAGTATGCCCTATCACAGGATCACTCAACACTAGTGGCCAATTATGTGTGATGATATTGTGTAATTCCCTGTGCTGCTTGTTGTATTCCATGATTATTCTGAACTCCTCAGTTTTAAATTCCTTTTGGGGAGTCTGACTCGCCTGTTGATATTGATGATTTTCTAATGATATTGCCGGCTTAGTTTTAATTAGTTCTAATCTATCTGAAATCATGGACTTTGTTATCGCCCCGTCAATGGTTTTCAGTGAGTACCCCATGCTTGGAATCTAGCATTTGATTCCTCTGGTGCTTCCTTCAGGGTTTCCTGATTGCTGTTAACCCTCCTTAGTCTCAGCATTTCCCCATAGGGGATGCTGTTTATCAAGTGTCTGGAGTGGGCACTGCTAGCGTTCAAAGTTGAATTACCCGCACTTTCCTTGCGGTATAATTTTGTCTCTATCTTGTTGTTATGAATGTATACGCTTGTAGTTAGAAAATTGACTGTCGCTTCACTAATAGTGGCAGTAAAGTGTAAATTAAGTGTGTTTTCATTAATGGAATTGACAAATTCTTGAGCTTCATTTTTAGTTCCCTTCCAGATGACAAATATGTTGTCTATTAAGCATAGCCATACAATTATGTTATGTTGCACATTCTCTCTGTGTTCTGTTTTGAGAACCAGCTCCCCCTACCAGCCCATGTGCAAACACGCGTAGCAGGGGGAGAAGCATGCTCCCATGGCTACTCCCCGTGTTTGCTAGTCGTGTAAATTGTTAAACATAAACACATTATTTGTTAAACAATATTTGACCAATTCAATCACCATCTTATTATGATCTGTCAGTTCATTTGAATCTGTTATTAAATGATGTTGTAATGCCCTAATAACATCAGTATGTCTTATACTGGTATATAGTGACGTGACATCTAACGCCATTAATAAAAAATCACTTTGCCATTCACAGTCTTTCAGTTTATATAAAAAGTCGCTGGTATCTCGTACATATGAAGATAAGGACTGTACATGATTTTGTAGATAAAAATCCACATATTGTGAAGTGTGTTCCAAGAGCCCCCCACATGCAGAAATAATGGGTCTGCCTGGTGGCTTGTTTGCGTCTTTATGAATTTTTGGTATAAATTATATTGATGGAGTGATGGGATGATCATTTTTTAAAACTTGTATTCCTCCATAGTTATTAATCCCTTTGCTTTCCATGATGACAGATTGGTATAGTATATTTTGTGTATTTCCTTTAGATCTGTTCCATTTCTTCTGATGTAACACTTTTGATCATTAAGTTGTGACACGCCTCTCTGGTGTATTCTTCTTTGTCCCACAACACAATGTTTCCTCCTTTGTCAGAGTTTCTGATTATTGAGGCTTCATTTACCAACTTGCGCATGAGTGCATAATATCCTATGTTCCTTTTATTGTATTTGTCTCTGGTATTCATCACTTTATAATTCAGTTGTTTGATCTCACTAGTGATATGTTCATTAAAGACATCTATTGAATCTCTTAAACCAATTGGAGTAATGGTTGACTTGGCCCTGAATGGCAATGGTATTATTGTTTTGTCTGTTGTTTTGGGTGGTGGGATTTCACCTCCAACTTTGTTGGTTGTAGTTTCCTGGGTGGTTGCTATATTGCCCTCTATCAAAAGTTCATTCAGTGCATCTAACAGGGGCATATCTTTTGAAGTTGCACTTTGCAAATTTGTAATTGTGGTTTCATCATTTGCCATGGGGTTTTCATGCCTAGTGTCTTTATTTGATGACATATGATCTGCTCTGTAACTGATGTGAAGTGTTCCAATACCCTCCCGACAGTCTAGCACTATATAAAACTTCTTAAATAAATGTTCTTTTTTTAGTTTTAGTTTTCTTATGCAGCCATAAACATCCATTCTGGCTTTGTAATAATTAAAATGACTTTCCGGGCAGTATGATAGGCCCAGACTCAATATCTACTCTTCCGCTTTAGTCAAATGTATTTTTGCCAGGTTGATGATGGTTTTATTTGATTCCATATTAGTCATTATCTTTGTTTCCATCCTCCCCTGGCTTGCCTCCTGGGATTTGTAGTGTTTGCCCCTTGCTTTGCACCTCTGCCTGCATTGGTAGTTTCGGTGGCTTTGGCTTTGGTTGTTTGATTTCTTGGGCGGAGGGTCTGCTTCCTGAAAATGCATAAAAATTTGATCTCCTCACAAGGGGCTGGAATATTCTGGGCGAAATTATCTTCCTTATTCCTTAACTCGGAGTCTGATCCACTGTCTGGGACTGAACTTAAATCATACTTTGATGTTTGTAATGGTTATTTGCTGTTTTAACATTTAAATAAATCAAACGAATTTCGTTGCATGCACTGCTGTGCGTGCAACGAAATTCGTTTGATTTATTTAAATGTTTACTTACCTGTAAACCTCCATTATCCATACATTACTAACCCCCACCCTGCCCGTCCCCTTCCCCACGTCACCGCCCCGGCAGGTACTCCCCTACCGACCGCGGCTGTCCCCCAGGCCAACACAGTTGTAGACTCATACAACTTGCACAGAAGAATAATTAGGGGTTCCTCAAATCACGTTTTGACCTTCGATCCCATAGTTTCTCTCTATTAACCATGTCAAAGGCACTGGACAAGTCCATGAAGGTGAGGTGGATTGACCCCTTCCTCTCCCTCATGTACTTGCCCATGATCAATGACAAATTGAGGCACTGTTCATTCGCCCCCATACCTCTTCTGAAGCCATATTGTGTTTGGGACATTGGCTCAGATGTTTCTGCCCATGTCTCAAGGCACGTTTTGATGTGCCAACTCAAACTTGCTCTTCAATGCATTCTACACTTCACTGGGAGATTGGGACTGTATGAGCTACATAAAGAAAGGCACCGAGAATGCTAACTCCATGATATACTACTTTCAGTATCTTAGTGACAGTACAGAGGAGTCTGCATCACTTGTTAAATAATCAGCCCAAGAGAGCATCTACTTGTATGAGTAGGTAGCGATGAGCAACTCGCTAGCTCAAGCTGGATCAGATGTTATTTGTAAAATAAACTTAAGTTAAGCGGTGTGTGAGCGGCATGCAATTTCAAAAAATAAATTAGCATCTCCTAGGCCTACCGCCTGCTACTAGCATGGAAGGGAAGTGGCACAGCACAAAGAAAAACAAGTGCAGCTCCCTCCAACTGTGTAAAAATAGGGCCGAGCTGCACCGTTGAGCACCGCTAGTGACCATAAGATGTGCAACTCAAAGTTGCCAATGCTCTGAAACCGCCATTTGCGGCCTCTTCTGCCAGGGCGCCTGGTGAAAAGAAAAAGTAGGACAAAAGCAGAGCAGGAAGAAAAAACTAAGCGAAGTGAAACACAAGGACGAAAGGGAAAACAAAAAAAGTGCAAAACATCATGAAATGTGAAAAAAAGACATACACATAAAATACACACACAGAATTACACACACTGATAAAAAAAAAATGAGAGGTGGATGAGTGGGATGGAGGAGGATTGGCACAGATGACAATAGATTGAGAGAAAAACCCAGCACCCTACACAGAACAGCAGAGAAAGTGAGTAAAAATATTGACCTTCCACCCGCTACTGGCCTGAAAAAGCATTCTTCCACCCGTTTGCAGAGTTCCACAGAATCTCGCTGAGTCTTTTCGGAACCCCACTGTTAGACTTGGCCCTTTTGACTGGTTTATCCCCAAACTTGTTGCCTCCTATTGTTCTGACCCTGTTTTTGTTCGCTATAGAATTCTGGGCACTTTACCACTGCTGACCGGTGCTAAAGTGCATATGCTCTCTGTATAAATTGTGACATGGATTGGTTATCCATGATTGGCATATTTGATTTACTAGTAAGCTCCTGGTAAAGTGCACAGTATGTGCCAGGGCCTGTATATCAAATGCTACTAGTGGGCTTGCAGCACTGGTTGTGCCACCCACATGAGTAGTCCTGTAAATGTATCTTAGACTTACCACTGTAGTGTGCGTGCGCACTTGTGTACTGCTTCCCTTTTGTTACATGTCAGGCATGCCTAAGGTAGGCCTAAGGTACCCCGATGGGCAGGGTGCGGTGTTTGTGAAAGGTAGGACATGTACGAGTGTGTGTGTGACATGTCCTGATAGTGAAATACTGCATAATTTGTTTTTAACTGTTGAAAGGCTATCCGTCCCATGAGCTTATCATTGGAGTTGCACTCTAACATTTTTACATGTGTAACTTGCAATAGGGACAAGATAGGAAAATTACGTTTAGACTCTCTGAACTCAGAATTTATTAACGCACCTTTTGGTGAAGGTGGTTTTTAAGTCCTGTGTTTGAAAGTGCCACGTTTAGAAAGTGAGCATTTTCTTACCTTACCATTCTGTGTGCCTCTGGGTGTTTGTGTATTCAGTGTCTGGAGTGTGAGTGACAGGAGCTGAGATGTGCATTCACTCTAGCCAGGCACTGTGGGGTTGAGGTGTGCCCTGCCTTGCATATGTGACTCATCACAGGCTTATATATGCCTAGTCTGCATTTAGAGTAGTGGTAGGAGTTGTGATTACACCGGAATAGGCTGTTTCTCCTTCTGCACAATGCAGTCTCCCCCCCTGTGGTCATGCTGCACCCGTGAGGGCAGAATTGATTTGGACTGGGTTCAGAGACCCTTGCCACAAAGAGAACAAATACATTTTGGGGCATAAGTATTATACCTAACACCCCAAGACTTTAGATTACTTCAAGGCACAAGAGGACCCTGACAAGAGGAAGAGCAGGAGCCCTGTAAGGAGGAGTACTGCCCCTTTGCTGTGTGCTGTGTGGGGTTGGCCTACAGTTGCTCCTGCTCCTTGCAGGACTGACTCTTTTTGCCCTGCTGTGGTATCCTGTTTGGGAAGAACTCTCCAAGGGCTTGTGGGTGCTGGCCTCCTGTTAGAAGTCTCAGGGATGCAAAAAACTTCAAGGAGAAAAGATCTCTGTGGGGGATGTGACAAATTGCTTCAAAGAACCAAGAAGGGGAGGCACCACTGCTCTGTGGAGTTGTCCCCAAGGCAGCACAGAAGCGACGGGGGTCCGGCACCGCCCCTGGGAAGAACGTGAGGAAGGAGGGCTGAATCAACAGAGCTGGCATTCAGGAAGCTCTGCCAATGCTGAATGACCTCTGTAGCAGCTTGTACTCATCCGGCAATGCTCCAATGAACCGCACCCAGGAAGTGGAAGCAGCGTCACCAGTGAGAAGCAGCCCTTGTGTGGGGCGAAGTAGTTTTCCTCCTGACCTCTCCCGGCAGAGTGTTGGGAGTGAGTGGAGTCCCAGCGGGACCAAAGTAGAGCAGGAGGGGCGAGGAGGCAGTCCGGGACCAACGCAGCTGCACTGAAAGACAGCAGGCGTCCCCACAACCAGGAAGTACTGGCAGACCTCAGGGCGAGTGGGCTAATGTAATGGTTTCATATAGGGCAAAGTGGTTTATGTAATGTAATGACAAGTGCCTAGTGGCACAATAATATATGTCATGACACCTGCTCGAGGGACAGTGATTAATGTGATCTGTGGTCTAAATGTCTTACATGCAGTTTTGATGATAAGCTCCTAGTGGTGCAGTGATTATGTGATGTATTGTCTAATGTGTTTTTATGTACAATACAAAGGTTATTTTTTATATAACCTTGTGTGGAGACTCTATTTGTGGTGTGAATACAGTGTCACTGGGGTGTGTGACTATGTTGCGCAAACACTTTACGCATTGCCTCTGGAATAACCTTGACTGTTCTGCCAAGCTACCAAGGGGGTGAGCAGGGATTATCTTGGGTGTGTAACTCCATTACCATGACTAGAGTGGTGGAATCTGCCTGGCTTAGGTGTATACCCTAGCCAACCAGAGACCCCATTTCTTACACCCGTGGAATTCTGTGGAGCAAAACTCCACAAGTTCCACCCAGGCCCATTCAGTCCATTACATCTTAGAATTAAAGATTCAAATTCTCTGCTGCTAGTATAATATGCTCATAACGAGTCAGCCTAAAGTTTGTCATATGCTGAGTTCTTGTACTCATCAAAAGCATCTCAACTGAATGAGGGACATAGACAATTAAGGTATGGCCAATCACAATTCCTTCATTTTGTTCTATTGCCCGACAAACTGCTGCAAATAATTTCAAACAACCTAAAAGTGCACATCCATCTTTTTCACAACAGAACAAATTATACATCATATTGCAGCCAGGCATCCTAAGTGTGGCCACATGACATAAACTTTCTTTCTCAATTTTTGAATGCTTCGATTAAATCATTGTCAGTAGTACTGGATTTTAGATATTGTCACATGTCAATATCACCAAATGCCTTGCTACCAGGGAAAACTTTGAAATCAACTGAAGAAAATACCTCCATCTGGGTGGCATGTTGGCTCAATTTCAGAAGAGCAGAAATGCGTTCTTTTGAGACTTTTCCTACACCTTTTTCAACATGCTGTTCAAGATAAATGACTTATTTTTTACAATAATGAAATTTCATTGGGGAGACTTTATGCCGATTTTCAATTAAGTGGTTCAACACAGCGCTTGTATGATGCTTAACGTCTTCTTTAGTCCTAGATGAGACCAGTAGCTCATTAATATATTGCACCAGAAATGCAGGAATATTGAAGGACTTTCAGTATACTCTTGAATAGCCTACACCAAATGAGTACTATATTAAACAATTTAAATGTGAAGAGGAATTGTGACTATTAGTAAAGGGTATCTAGAAGAAAATCTGGCATATGTCAATGATTGTAAATCCTTTTGTTTCAGAAGGAATCTGAAATAGCATCACTGCAAAATTCAGTACCACTGGACGACAAGGACCAACAGTTCCAGTTACTTTCTGGAGATTTTATATGATTCACCATTTGGCATTTTAATTCCCATCACTGGAGAATTGCAAAGACTACCAAGCACGTCTCAAACAATTCCTGACTCGATATTTTTTTCAATCACTGGTTTCATTCCCTCTTCTGCCTCTTTTATAAGTCTGTATTGTCCAATTCTATGGAATATGGCATATGGTTGCATCTTTATTTAGACTAACTTTGCTCTTTTTAATCAATCCAGTTTCTTTAACAGTGTAATCCCATGCCTCTTCTCTGACAGTGTCTTAAATGTACAGATATGCCTTCTTTTGTCAACACATGATATAATTCAATTGCTGAATCCTCTGTACTGAGTTTAAAAACAGATTCCTCATCTTGCATTTGAATCGGAGCACTATCCTGCATGCAGTAAATTGCCCAATTCATCTTCAAATCTAATCCCATCCAAGAACATTCACAGGACTTGAATTACTCAATATGAACTGATGTTTATTATTTAACTGACCGATTTTAACTGGGATATCCACTGTAACACTCCTTTCATTCTATTTTATACAAAATTCGTATTTGAACCCATTTGATTCAGGTTCTCTTTTTCAAAAAGCTTAGTCTGAATGTTAGAAGCGGCTGTCTCTAGTTGGCAGAGGTATACACTTCTGACAAATAGGGACACACCTTTTCTAGTCAGGGCAAGGAGATCACACACTTAGATAACCCCTGCTCACCCCCTTGGTAGCTTGGCAAAGCAGACAGGCTTATCTCAGAGGCAGTGCGTTAAGCATTTATGACCACATACAGTAATAAAGTGAATACACTACAAATGGACACGACACAGTAGTATTATAAAAATAAGTATTTTTATATAAGGCTTAGCACAAGACCAAATAACGACAAAAATATACCACAGTCTTAATAAATACTCTTGGAAGGAAAAATAATAGTTCAAGCACGGTTTCTTCTTAGCACAAAGTCTTTAGTATCAAAAGCAACTCTTCTTCTCTAAAACACAGTTCTTGGCAACAATGTAACCCACACGGGAGTCACACGACGTCGAGGCAAAGTTAATCCAAAGGTTCGGCGTCGACCGCGAGGAGTGCTACGTCGAGCCCGGAGTCGCACAGACCCCAACAACACAGTACCTTGGAAAAGTGAAGCACTCGATGATCAGCGGCGTCGAGATGTCCGGCGTCGCGTCTTCGGCGTCGATCGGGCCTCGGAGTCGGGGCGATCTGCAGCGGCGTCGACCGAAGTCAGGCGGGAGCAGCGCTCACGGGATGAAGCAGGATACGACGTCGTCGATGTCGATGTTGCAAGAGTGAGCAGCGCTCACGGCGTCGAGAGGGCTCGAAGTCGATGCGATCAGCAGCGGTGCAGACACGAGGTCACTTGGAGCTGGAGCCGAACTCACTACTCACTGGCGTTGCTGCTGGCGTCGATCGGGCCCGGCGGCCGGCGTCGAGGAAGCGGGACACTGGAGCCGTTACTCACGATGTCGAGCTGGATTCGGCGGCGTCCGTCGGCGTCGAGATTGCTGGATTCTTTCAGAGGTGCTGGATTCACAAATTCCAGCAAATAGCACTTTAAGCAGATGAAGTCCTTTAGCCCTGTGACTTCAACAGGAGACTGGCACTCTTCCAGCCCTTGGAGATTTTCTTAGCAAAGAGTGAGAGTACACACACAGTTCCTCTCTCCTGGTTCCTTGGCAAAAATAAAGAAGCAATGCAGGATTCCCCCAACAAACAGCACTCTGGCAGAAGGGATAGGCAGTCCTTAGATCAGCAGGCTTCTTGTCCTTGGTTCAGGTTTCCTTGTCAGAAGTGATCTGATTTCTTGGTTCAGGGGTCCTTCTCTTATACCCCTTTTTGGCTTTGATCCCTTTGTCCATGCAGGGGAATTTCCCCCCCTCCTGGGTTTGTTGTGGGTGTTGCCAGGCCAGAGCACCTGGCCTATTCACTGGGCAGGGCAGAGTCCTCAGCCGCTCAGCAGGAGCGGAGCCAGCATTGTCACTGGCAGGGGCAGGGCCATCAGCTGCCCGGCAGGAGGCGGGCCAGGAAAGTCCCAGGCAAGTACAGAGTCATCAGTCGCCTGGCAGGGGGGCGGAGCCAACATTGTATCAGGCAGGGCAGGCTATCAAGAGCTACTCTCCCCTACTCTCAATGCAAATGCCCCACTCATCCCACACTGACTCATTCAGACTCTCTGGAGCCACCCAGCTCCTGTCACACACACACCAGAACCAGCAGAGACCGGTAGACAGTTAGACAAGAAAATAGCTACTTTCTAAAAGTGCTATTTTCAAACACAGAGTCCAAAAACCATCCACACAAACGGATGCGTTATTAAACCCTGAGTTCAGGGATACCAAACTCGACATTGCACCATGCTCCCCGAGCCCGCTAGGATTATAACCTTAATAATCCTGGCAGCCCATTCTAACTGATGGAGAGCAGGCTACCTTACAATAGTGAAAAACGACTATGGATGTAATTCACTATTAGGACATGCCAACCTTGTCAGGCTTGTCCTACCTTATGCTTACAATGCACCCTGCCCGTGGGCCTACCATAGGGGTGACTAACATGAAGTTAAGGGAAGGTTTAGGGACTGGCAAGTAGGTGTACTTGCGCAGTCCTCGTGCCAGTCAGACTGCACGTGGTCTGGCAATGGCAGACCTTCAGACATACTTTTACTAGGCCGCTCTTGTGGGTGGCACAACATGTGCTGCAGGCCCACTAGCAGCATTTGTATTTACAAGCCCTGGCACCCCTGGTGCACTCTACTAGGGACTGATAGTAAACCAAATAAGCCAAACATGGAAGTCAATCAATACAGCAATTTCACATAGGGAGCACTTGCACTGTGGCACTGATCAGCAGTGGCACAGTGCCCAAAGCATATACCAGCAAAAACATCGTAAACAGAAGAGGCAAACAGAAAAAATGGAGGAGAGACTCATGCCAATGATGCCAGGTCTAACACGTGTCCCCTCCAGCTGAAATGTGGGGAGAACTACCCTTACCCTAGGGAGTCCTCATCACTAAGGCGGAAAAATCTGGACAGACCATCAGCATTGGCGTGATCTGTGCCAGGGCGGTGTTCCACCGTGAAGTCCATCCCCTGTAGGGAAATGGACCACCTCAACAGCTTTGGATTCTCACCCCTCATCTGCATCAACCATCTGAGGGGCCTGTGGTCTGTCTGCACCCGGAAGTGAGTCCCAAACAGGTAGGGTCTCAGCTTTTTCAGTGCCCAGACCACAGCAAATGCTTCTCTTTCTATCGCACTCCACCTCTGTTCCCTGGGAAGTAACCTCCTGCTGATGAAGGCTACAGGTAAGTCTCGGCCCTCTTCATTCACCTGAGCTAGAACAGCCCCCACGCCATGCTCTGAAGCGTCCGTCTGAACAACAAATTCTTTCGAAAAGTCGGGTGCCTGGAGTATGGGTGCTGTGCACATTGCAGTTTTCAGGGTGTCAAAGGCCGTCTGACAGGCGTCAGTCCAGTTCACAAGTCTTGGCTGCTTCCTGGAAGTCAGCGAAGTCAAGGGGTGCACAATGTTACCATAATCCTTGACAAACCTCCTGTAGTAACCCGTGAGACCCAGGAAGGCTCTTACCTGAGTCTGGGTTTTGGGCGGTGCCCATGCCAGGATGGTATCAATCTTGGGTTGCAGGGGGGCCACCTTGCCGCTCCCTACTTGGTGCCCCAAGTACACCACTGAACCCTGCCCAATCTGGCACTTACTGGCCTTGATTGTGAGGCCTGCTCTGCGCAGGGCCAACAACACTTCCTGGAGGTGGCACAAGTGTTCTTCCCAGCTGGCGCTGAACACTGCGATGTCGTCCAGGTAGGCGGCACTGAATTCCTCCAGCCCAGCCAAGACCTGGTTGACCAACCTCTGGAAGGTGGCAGGGGCATTCTTCATCCCAAAGGGCATAACCCGGAACTGGTAGTGCCCATCTGGTGTGGAGAATGCTGACCTCTCTTTTGCCCCATCGGTCAAGGCGATCTGCCAGTACCCAGACGTTAGATCAAACGTACTAAGGTACCGGGCAGCCCCTAACCGATCGATGAGCTCATCAGCTCTGGGGATGGGGTGCGCGTCAGTCTTGGTGACTGAATTGAGTCCTCGGTAATCCACACAGAACCGAAGTTCCGGTGAAGCACCAGGCGCTGCAGCCTTTGGAACCAAGACCACGGGGCTGGCCCAAGGACTGCTAGAGGACTCAACCACCCCTAGGGCAAACATCTTGGAGACCTCCTCCTTGATGTATGCTCTGACCTTGTCAGTCACTCTGTAAGCCTTGTGCTTGACAGGAGTGCTGTCCCCGGTGTCTACATCATGGACACACCACTGAGTAACACCAGGAATCAAGGAGAACAGATCAGGGAATTGCCCCAACAAATGGCGACAATCCTGCTGCTGTTCAGGGGTCAGTGTGTCAGAGAGGACAACACCATCCACTGACCCATCTTGCTCTTTTGCATACAGGAGGTCAGGAAGAGGCTCACTCTCCTCCTCCATTCCAGCATCTGTAGCTAGGAGCATGCCCACTTCGGACCTTTCTAAGTGGGGCTTCAAACGGTTGACATGCAGGACCCGCAAGGGGTTCCTGGGAGACTTTAAATCCACCAGGTAGGTGACATCGCTCTTCTTCTCCACAACCTCGAATGGTCCAGTCCACCTGTCCTTGAGCGCACAAGGTTCCACAGGGGACATGACCCAAACTTTCTGTCCAGGCTGAAGCTCTACCAGAGTGGCCTTCTGGTCGTACCACCGCTTCATCTCCTCCTGGCTGGCCTCCAGATTTGCCTGAGCAAGATCCCTGAAGCGCCTAGTCTGGTTCCTAAAGGCCAGCATGTAACTGTATACATCCTGGGGAGGTTTCCTGGGAGATTGCTCCCAGCCTTCTTTGACCAGACTTAAAGGTCCTCTTACCGGGTGACCATACAAAAGCTCAAAGGGGCTGAACCCTAGAGACTTCTGTGGCACCTCACGGTAAGCAAACAACAGGCATGGCAAGAGGACGTCCCATTTACGCCTCATTGGTTCTTCAAGACCCATGATCATGCCTTTAAGGGTACGGTTGAATCTTTCAACCAACCCATTACCTTGAGGGTGGTAAGGAGTGGTGAACTTATAAGTTACCCCACACTCCTTCCACAGAGACTTCATATAGTTGGAAATGAAGTTGGTGCCCCGGTCGGACACCACCTCTCTGGGGAACCCCATTCGGGAGAAAACACCCATTAGTGCCCGTCCCACCACGGGGGCAGTCACTGTTCTGAGAGGGATGGCTTCCGGGTACCGTGTGGCATGGTCCACCAAGACCAGGATGAACCTGTTGCCCAGGGCTGTCTTGGGGTCCAGTGGCCCAACAATGTCAATCCCCACCCGGTCAAAGGGGGTACTGACCACGGGAAAAGGTTGGAGGGGAGCCTTCTGCTTCCGCCCGCTTTTCCCACTTGCCTGGCAAGTCTGACAGGTCTTGCACTGGATGTCCACATCCCTTCGCATCTGAGGCCAATAGAAATGGGTGACAAGCCTGTCATAGGTCTTGTCCTGCCCCAGATGTCCAGCTAACGGAACGTCATGAGCCAAACCCAGTAGGAAGGCTCTGAAGCGCTGGGGTACCACCAGCACACGGGCTGACCCAGGCTCAGCAGCCTTAGGCTCGCTATACAGGAGGTCGTTCTCCCAGTACACAAAATGTGACCCTGACTGATCACCTGAGGTTTGGGCTGAGGCCTGCTGCCTCATACCCACAAGAGAAGGGCACACTTTCTGTTCTGCACAGAATTCCTCCCTGGAGGGACCACCATCCTGCTGCCAATGGGTCAGCTCGGGCAGGTCTCCCAGTTCGGCAACTTGTTCACCTGTGGGTTCCAGGGCATCCCCCTCGAGGTCTGCCTCCTCCTGGACCACGGGAACTACGGGGGACGGTTTCCCGCGCCCCCTGCCTCTTCTCTTCACAGCTGGGTCCTGGGCCATACTTTCAGGCTCCAGAACCCCATCAACACCCTTACTTGCTGTCATGGATCGAGTGGTTGCACACACCCACTCTGGCACACCCAACATTTTCAAATGTGTCTCCCTCTCCACCTTAGCCCAAGGGGAGTCTTCTAAATCATTGCCCAGGAGACAATCAACAGGCATGGCGGGCCTCACAGCAACCTGAAGAGTACCCGAAACTCCCCCCCATTCAAAGGAAACTTGAGCTACCTCACACTCTTTCTGGGAGTTGTCAGCAGCTATCACAGGGTAGAATGCGTGGGGAACAACCTGCTCTCTGGACACCAAGTGACACTTGACAGCTGTCACACTCGCTCCGGTGTCTCTGAGAGCTTCCACTCTATGGCCATTAATGGTCACCCACTGCCTATATTTCTTAGTGTTACTAGGCAGAGGGGGTGGAGGGACCAATTCCATGTCTCCTAGAGAGACCAGGGACATCTCTGCGGGACCCTCCCCACCATGGGCAACCATCTCCTCCCCTCCCAGAGCTACACTAGCCAACTGACGGGGTGGTGCACTGGGTAGTGCACCAGACTTCTTCAAGGGACACTGAGGGTCATAAAAACGGTGTCCTACCTGCTTACAAACGAAGCAGGTCAGTGGGCCCCTATGACCAGGTTTACCTGGCGGGGCCTCTGATTTCTTCACAGGGGGAGGCTGGGAACCTTTCCCTTGGTTCCCTTGGGGATTACTTTGGGGCCCTTTCTGGGACTCCTTCTGTTTACCCCTGTCCCCCCCACTCTTCTGCTGGGGACCCTGCCCACCTTTGGCTGAGTCTCCCACTGGACCCTTGTGGACCCTGGTACTGACCCAGCGGTCCGCCTCTTCAGCAAGTTTTCTAGGGTTAGATATCTTGCTATCAATAAGGTGCTGGCGCAGCTCTGGAAAACAGTTATTAGACAAGTGCTCCCAAGCAAACAAATCATAAAGAGCATCATAACTTTCCACTTTGCTGCCCTTTACCCAACCATCCATGGCTCTGCAGAAATATGACACATACTCCACCCACGTGGTACCAGGCAACTTCTTACATTCTCTAAAGGCCTGTCTGTACTTTTCTGGGGTTAGGCCATACCTTAACATTAAAGCATCTTTCATATGAGCATAAGACGTCCTATTCTCAACAGGCATGTCTAACAGGGTATCTCTTCCCTCATTCACAAAGCGACCCCACAACCCCGCTCCCCAATCCTTCTCAGGGACCCGGTGGGCCAACAATGCTAACTCATATGCTTTAAACCACTGACCAATATCCTCATTCTTCTGAAAATCTTTGATCACATCTTTGGGAAAATAAAACCTACTTTCTGCAGGCACAGATGGGACGCTGCCACCAGAGGGATTCAATTCTAACTCCTTAGCTTTGAGCTCCATGTCCCTCACCATTTTCTCACGCTCAAAAGCTAACTTCTCTCTTTCAAACTCTAATCTTTTGATCTCCAAATCAGCTTCTCTCCTGCCTCTTGCATTCTCTATCTCCAACTGCCCATTTATCTTAAGTTTTGCCATTTCCACGTTGTAGGCTCGCTCCTTCGCCCTTTCTTCTCTTTCTTCAGGGGAAAGACCTTTGGAGGAAACACTGCTGCCAGGAGGGAAAACAGGCCCAGTCACGGGCACTTCCTCCTCCCCTTCCTCTGTCGGTACCACCGCCGGGGCAGAGGGATTCCTGGCCTCTAACCAGGCTTCCAATGCTTTGCGAAATTCTGGTTTGTTTTTGCAGCCTGTGGTAGGAACTTTAAACTGCTTGCAAAGGGATTTCAGCTCCCTTAAGGAATAATCACTTATCTTACTCCTATCAAATTCCTCCTCAACAACAACAAGGGGAGTGACTCCGGCGTCACTCATGGTCAAAACTGGCAGTTTCAAAAATCAAGCTTCAGGAAAAGCGGAGAACAAAAATAGAATATCCAACCAAAACAGATTGTGGCTGCGCTATGGTCTGCTTTCACTATGTAGCGCACACTAATCACTGCACATGGGTCATAAATGCAAAGTTCAAAATCCCACCGCTGACCCACCAATGTTAGAAGCGGCTGTCTCTAGTTGGCAGAGGTATACACTTCTGACAAATAGGGACACACCTTTTCTAGTCAGGGCAAGGAGATCACACACTTAGATAACCCCTGCTCACCCCCTTGGTAGCTTGGCAAAGCAGACAGGCTTATCTCAGAGGCAGTGCGTTAAGCATTTATGACCACATACAGTAATAAAGTGAATACACTACAAATGGACACGACACAGTAGTATTATAAAAATAAGTATTTTTATATAAGGCTTAGCACAAGACCAAATAACGACAAAAATATACCACAGTCTTAATAAATACTCTTGGAAGGAAAAATAATAGTTCAAGCACGGTTTCTTCTTAGCAAAAAGTCTTTAGTATCAAAAGCAACTCTTCTTCTCTAAAACACAGTTCTTGGCAACAATGTAACCCACACGGGAGTCACACGACGTCGAGGCAAAGTTAATCCAAAGGTTCGGCGTCGACCGCGAGGAGTGCTACGTCGAGCCCGGAGTCGCACAGACCCCAACAACACAGTACCTTGGAAAAGTGAAGCACTCGATGATCAGTGGCGTCGAGATGTCCGGCGTCGCGTCTTCGGCGTCGATCGGGCCTCGGAGTCGGGGCGATCTGCAGCGGCGTCGACCGAAGTCAGGCGGGAGCAGCGCTCACGGGATGAAGCAGGATACGACGTCGTCGATGTCGATGTTGCAAGAGTGAGCAGCGCTCACGGCGTCGAGAGGGCTCGAAGTCGATGCGATCAGCAGCGGTGCAGACACGAGGTCACTTGGAGCTGGAGCCGAACTCACTACTCACTGGCGTTGCTGCTGGCGTCGATCGGGCCCGGCGGCCGGCGTCGAGGAAGCGGGACACTGGAGCCGTTACTCACGATGTCGAGCTGGATTCGGCGGCGTCCGTCGGCGTCGAGATTGCTGGATTCTTTCAGAGGTGCTGGATTCACAAATTCCAGCAAATAGCACTTTAAGCAGATGAAGTCCTTTAGCCCTGTGACTTCAACAGGAGACTGGCACTCTTCCAGCCCTTGGAGATTTTCTTAGCAAAGAGTGAGAGTACACACACAGTTCCTCTCTCCTGGTTCCTTGGCAAAAATAAAGAAGCAATGCAGGATTCCCCCAACAAACAGCACTCTGGCAGAAGGGATAGGCAGTCCTTAGATCAGCAGGCTTCTTGTCCTTGGTTCAGGTTTCCTTGTCAGAAGTGATCTGATTTCTTGGTTCAGGGGTCCTTCTCTTATACCCCTTTTTGGCTTTGATCCCTTTGTCCATGCAGGGGAATTTCCCCCCCTCCTGGGTTTGTTGTGGGTGTTGCCAGGCCAGAGCACCTGGCCTATTCACTGGGCAGGGCAGAGTCCTCAGCCGCTCAGCAGGAGCGGAGCCAGCATTGTCACTGGCAGGGGCAGGGCCATCAGCTGCCCGGCAGGAGGCGGGCCAGGAAAGTCCCAGGCAAGTACAGAGTCATCAGTCGCCTGGCAGGGGGGCGGAGCCAACATTGTATCAGGCAGGGCAGGCTATCAAGAGCTACTCTCCCCTACTCTCAATGCAAATGCCCCACTCATCCCACACTGACTCATTCAGACTCTCTGGAGCCACCCAGCTCCTGTCACACACACACCAGAACCAGCAGAGACCGGTAGACAGTTAGACAAGAAAATAGCTACTTTCTAAAAGTGCTATTTTCAAACACAGAGTCCAAAAACCATCCACACAAACGGATGCGTTATTAAACCCTGAGTTCAGGGATACCAAACTCGACATTGCACCATGCTCCCCGAGCCCGCTAGGATTATAACCTTAATAATCCTGGCAGCCCATTCTAACTGATGGAGAGCAGGCTACCTTACAATAGTGAAAAACGACTATGGATGTAATTCACTATTAGGACATGCCAACCTTGTCAGGCTTGTCCTACCTTATGCTTACAATGCACCCTGCCCGTGGGCCTACCATAGGGGTGACTAACATGAAGTTAAGGGAAGGTTTAGGGACTGGCAAGTAGGTGTACTTGCGCAGTCCTCGTGCCAGTCAGACTGCACGTGGTCTGGCAATGGCAGACCTTCAGACATACTTTTACTAGGCCGCTCTTGTGGGTGGCACAACATGTGCTGCAGGCCCACTAGCAGCATTTGTATTTACAAGCCCTGGCACCCCTGGTGCACTCTACTAGGGACTGATAGTAAACCAAATAAGCCAAACATGGAAGTCAATCAATACAGCAATTTCACATAGGGAGCACTTGCACTGTGGCACTGATCAGCAGTGGCACAGTGCCCAAAGCATATACCAGCAAAAACATCGTAAACAGAAGAGGCAAACAGAAAAAATGGAGGAGAGACTCATGCCAATGATGCCAGGTCTAACACTGAACAATCATCAGCTTCTGTTTGAGTCACTTCTATTCTGTTTCAAAATAATCACTACTATTTTTTGCCAACATCAGGATCTCATCTTTGCTTTTTGTCTGGCAACACATTTCACTCTGTTGGACATGATTACTAATATCTGGCCTTAATCTGTTCATGAATATAGAAACAAATCCTCATGCACCATCTTTCTCTGGATTTTCAAATCTTCTTTTTTAAGCCTGCATCAATCTCTTACAGTAAGAATGCACTGACTCCTTCAACTCATGCGTAGTTCTCAAAATCTTGTGTCAATTCTCATCTTTATCAGGAATGCATTTCTTAATATTTTCAATTACAGCTTAAAAAGTTGTCTGCTATCTCTGCAGCTGCTGCATAATAAGAACCTAGCCTAGGGGTCGATTAGGATGGCGGACGGAAGGACGACCGCCTCCCTGGAGTATGCGGAAAAAGCCTTTTTTCCGTCCGCCTGCCGCGGACACTCCGTCCGCCATATTAGGATGGGAAACACTGTCAAATTTCCATACGCGGCGGGCGAGCACGCACCGCCGCGGAACTACACCCGACTCCTCGGCGGACGTGACCAATCCAGACACACCGCCGTACGGAATGACGTCTCCGACAGTCCTCCAAATCACGATGGCGGAAAACACACATAAATTCGCTGCGGAAAAACAACCTACCTGAACATGGCGGAATCACCACAGCGGAGATACACACCACAAGCAGATCGCCATCATGGACCCAGCGCTACACGCATTTCCGATACTCTTCGTGCTCCACCACCAGCAAGTCATGGACCATCATCGACGACGACGCAGGTACGCCAACCCACCAATTGCTGTCGGAAGGGGAGTACCTGCCAGGGCTGTGACGTAGGGAGGGGGAGTGTCATGTCAGAGGAAACACATTGACGATCGCACCAAAATATACACAATTGAAGTACACAACCAGGAATGACAACGACAAACAACAAAACATGATTTATTAGCTTTATTCAACATAATAAGTGTATAATATCAGATTATCCAAGAGCATGGGCACTGGGTACAACAGATCATGTACATCACTGGCAGCACGTGAGAGGGCAGAATGCAGTATCAGAACAGCAACAAGGCATTGTGGACAACAGAGCAGGTACATCAGAGGCAGCAAATGAGATGGGCAATGTGCATCAACAGTCCATTGCACTGAACAGGTACATCATTGGCAGCACATGAGAGGGCAGAATGCAGTATCACAACAGCAACAGGGCATTGAGGACAACAGAGCAGGTACATCAGAGGCAGTAAATGAGAGGGGCTAAGTTCATCAACAGTCCATTGCACTGAGCAGGTACATCATTGGCAGCACATGAGAGGGCAGAATGCAGTATCACAACAGCAACAGGGCATTGTGGACAACAGAGCAGGTACATCAGAGGCAGTAAATGAGAGGGGCTAAGTGCATCAACAGTCCATTGCACTGAACAGGTACATCATTGGCAGCACATGAGAGGGGCAATGTGCATCAACAGTCCATTGCACAGAACAGGTATATCATTGGCAGCACATGAGAGGGGCTAAGTGCATCAACAGTCCATTGCACAGAACAGGTATATCATTGGCAGCACATGAGAGGGGCTAAGTACATCAACAGTCTATTGCACTGAACAGGTACATCAGAGGCAGCACATGAAAGGGGCAATGCGCATCAACAGTCCATTGCACAGAACAGGTATATCATTGGCAGCACATGAGAGGGGCTAAGTGCATTAACAGTCCATTGCACTGAACAGGTACACCATGGCAGTAAATGAGAGGGGCTAAGTGCATCAACAGTCCATTGCACAGACAGCTACCTCATTGGCAGCACATGAGAGGGCAAAATGCAGTATCACAACAGCAACAGGGCATTGTGGACAACAGAGCAGGTACATCACTGGCTACCCAAGTCCATGTGTCAAGCGACCCGTGACAAGGACAATAATAATGTCTGGGTGGTAACATTCGTCAATCTACACACAAAGTAAAATGACATGTGAGTGATGGCAACTAAACCTCACACCACAGAATCTGGTGGACTGCTTGAACTACTCGCCTCAGACACACCGCCAGCAACAGGAGTGTGAGACACAGCCACCGATCTACTGACTGACACATGAGCCATAGACCCAGACACTCCGCCAGCACCAGAAACAGGAGTGTGAGACACAGCCACAGCTGTAGTGACTGATACATGGGCCCTAGACCCAGACACACCGCCAGCACCAGAAACAGGAGTGTGAGTCACAGCCACCGATCTACTGACTGACACATGAGCCATAGACCCAGACACAGTGCCAGGACATGTCCTTGTACACTGACCAACAAATACCATGCCTGCATCTGACACATGAGAGTGGCGGACAGACACAGTAGTGGCGGACAGACACAGTGCCTGTACCTGCAACAGGAGAGGGCACAACTGACACAGTGCTACTACATGATGCATGACAGCGTACAATAGACACAGTGCCACTATCTGACACATGAGAGTGAACTGCAGCTGACTCACTAGGACCACTGAAATGATGAGCCAAAGGGCTCTATGGGCCAGGAGGCAGTGTGGCCCTGGGAGCTGGGGAAAGCTGTACTGGAGCGACATCTGGGTGGTCATGTGTAACTGGTGTGTGCCTCCGTTTTATTGTGAAATGTTGGGGCACCCCGGACATGACAGGACTGGTAAGTGGAGTGGCATCATCAGACATCAAAGGTGTATCATGTGCTTGTGGTGGTCTGCTCTCTGGCGACGTGCTGGACCCTGCCTGCTGTTTGCTGTGGGCCTGCCTTCTGCCCTCTGCATCATGTGTAATGGGGGATGCAACAACAGTGTACTCCTTCCTCTGCTTCTGCGGGGCATGGATGGGAGTAGAGGTATGGGGGGACTCCACCGCTGACACATGTGTTGTACATTCCTTTAACATCATCCTCAGTGCAGCCAGGGGTGATATATGCCTGTCCTTGATGGTGATCGTGTCCATGGGAGAACCCTTGGCCATGGGGTGTGCCTTGGACGTAGGAGGTTTCTTGTCCCTGGAATGTCCCTGATCCCTTGCCGGTGCCCTGTCCCTGGGTGCAGACTTGTGCATTGTAGTGTCCCTCTCCTTGGAAGTGTCCATGCCCTTGGGAGTGTCCCTGCTCTTGGGAGGTGCCCTTTCCTTGGAAGTGTCCTTGTCCTTGGGAGTGTCCCTGCTCTTGGGAGGTGCCCTTTCCTTGGAAGTGACTTGTCCTTGGGAGTGTCCCTGCTCTTGGGAGGTGCCCTTTCCTTGGAAGTGTCCTTGTCCTTGGGAGTGTCCCTGCTCTTGGGAGGTGCCCTTTCCTTGGAAGTGTCCTTGTCCTTGGGAGTGTCCCTGCTCTTGGGAGGTGCCCTTTCCTTGGAAGTGTCCTTGTCCTTGGGAGTGTCCCTGCTCTTGGGAGGTGCCCTTTCCGTTGTAGTGTCCTTGTCCTTGGGAGTGTCCCTGGACTTGGGCTGTGCCCTTGCCTTGGGAGTTCCTTTTGTGGGGGATGCCTGTGTAGCATGTGAAGCCATTTCCCCCAACACCCCTTGATGATCCTGTGTGTCAACTCCAGTGTATCTCATGTCATCTTCGGAGAAAGCTATCCCAGTCCTAGGGGGTGTCTGTGCCCTCCGTGCCCTGCCTTACTGCCTGTGGCTGCTCCTAGTGAAATAACCTGAATAAGATGCCTGGTCTGATAAATCACTCTCCCCTGAAACATCAAGTGGTGTGGATGGTTGGTGGTACAGAAGTAGCACCCTGTCTATGCGACTGTACAATGGCTGAAGACACAGTGTTTGCCAATGACTGAACTGTTCTGTGGAGACCAGCAACATCGCCATGCATCCCCTCCATGAATGCCACCACCTGCCCCAACTTTCTATCGTGGTCTTGGAATGCATTGATTATGTTGGTCTGCCCTACACACAGCTTTCGCAGCAGATCAACAGCCTCAGCACAAAGTGCACTTTGTGTCACAGGGGTAGGCTCTGCGTTGCCAGCCCCGAAGGCAACTCTGCTCCCCCTCCTCTGGCGAGCACGAGCAGTACATGTTGCAGTGGGTGGCAGTGTGGGCCCTGTGTGCTGTGTCCCGACTGAAGGTGTCGATTGCCCACTCCCTGTCTGTGACAACAGTTCTAACTCACCAACACTGTCTGAGGATGATGACGATGGTGTCTCCACATGTGAGTCCTCAGGGACGGTTCTGTCCCCCTCTCCGTGGCTGCTCTCTTCAGTCTCAGTCTGCGTGTGTGTCATCTCGGATCCGGATGCATTTCCACCACTCATCTCCGTGGTCTGTGTCTCAGTGCCCTCGGCCAAAGCTGGAAGAGAGAGGAATGAGATGTTAACCTAAGTGACACACTCACGTACTGAAGGTTTCAAAGTCACACCGTTTCTTACAGTCGATTGACATGTAGCACCCATCCTGTACACGAACCACCCCTACCACACATCCTCACATCATAGATCCGTCGGTGTCTGTGAAACCTGTACATCATACAAACAGGGCAAGTGCATGCAGCCCATCACACATGTCATGCCATGGGACCCCAGACCTCAACGGCATGTCCTGGAAACCTCAAATACAAATCAACTGGTATGTCCACCTGGTGGACATGGGTGCTACCGCTCACTCCGCTAATGACACCAACATGCAATATATGTAAAAGATACGCACCACGGATGTCACCACTGTGTCTGAGCACGGATACATGCATTCACTCACAAGTTACAGACACATACAGTCTGCGTAACACTAGTTTGCTGTTGATCCCCTCTCAGCCGGGCGGACAGGTCAGGATGCGTCACAGCAATTATGCGGTGCATTAGAGGTGTCATGGTGCGTCGGGCAAGGCGGACTGTTCTCGGAATGACCCCAAGTGTCATCTCCGCAACGTTCTTGCTGAGCTTGGATATGTCGTCCCAGCGCTTGTGGCAGTGTGTGTGTCATCTATTGCACACCCCCACTGCCCGTACATCACGTGCTATGGTCCTCCACACGGCCTTACGAAGTTGCAGCTTCACCTACCAGGATGGGAGACAAGAGGGTAACGTCAGTGGACTGTTTCACAATATTATACATTGCAGAAACACGTATCTTCATGCAGCCATGCGCAGTACAACACATGTGAAGGTCCCGCAGCACACCGCCAAGCTTGCAGAAGCAAGGAGACAGTGACCACCTCATGCCCACCAACATGTTACCCACTTCACTTACCACCTGTCCGGGGGCACCGTAGAGCCGTTCATAGTGGCTGAGCACACCGTCCACAAGGACATCCAGCTCCGCTGCGGTGAAGGGACGAGACCGGATCTCTCGCACTCTTGACATGGCAAGGTCCAGGACTGTGGCACTACAGAAGCAGTTGTTGGATAGCTCAGGAGCAGCAGGTGGAGATGACGGTCGCAGCCAGCAGTTGTTGGATAGCTCAGGAGCAGCAGGTGGAGGTGACAGTCGCAGCCAGCAGTTGTTGGATAGCTCCGGAGCAGCAGGTGGAGGTGACGGTCGCAGGCAGCAGTGGCTGTAAACAGTGAATGTGTGCAGGAAATCTTCACACATATATAGGGCCCTGAGCTCATATCAGTGGCACACGTCTGCAGCAATTGGTTTTCCCTGGATGCTTCATTCAAAAAGAGCCAATAACTCACATTGTTGTAGCAGTGCACGTCTTCCGCAATTTTTGAATGCACTTATGCGCAACGCGTAACCTGTTCCCATTGGCTACATGTGCACGGACCGTCACATTCACACACCGGCTACCGCATGTGCGCGCTACCGCGACGGTGCATCATTTGAAAATATTCACTCACTGGCGCCGCTATGGTGGTGCACGCTTTCCGCGGCGGCGGTGCAGGCCAACACATACATTTGATGATGCAATCTGGAATGGCAGTTGAGCAACACCCTTACAGTGTTATTGCGGCACCCACCACCAGTCCAGGCCGGTCATGCACCGCCAGTCCAGCTCGGTCACCCACCGCCAGTCCAGGCCGGTCACGCACCGCCAGTCCAGGCAGGGCACCCTCCGCCAGGACTGGCGGTGGGTGACCGGGCTGGACTGGCGGTGCGTGACCGGCCTGGACTGGCGGTGGGTGACCGGCCTGGACTGGCGGTGCGTCACCGGCCTGGACTGGCGGTGGGTGACCGGCCTTAGCTGGCGGTGGGTGAGGCAATAACACTTTAAGGGGTTGTTTCAACTGCCATTTCAGATTGCATCATCAAATGTATGTGTTTGCCTGCACCGCCAACGCGAAAGGCGTGCACCGCCATAGCGGCGCCAGTGAGTGATTGATTTCAAATGATGCACCGTCGCGGTAGTGTGCACATGCATTTACACACACTGCATGTCTCCGCACACATGTAATCTTCTTAGTTGTACGTGTGTGTCAGGACATGTCCGGAATGCTGTAAGATTTTTGATGTGTAGTCTATGGACCATGTCCACGTGCGACATTCATGTCCTTTTGTTGCATGTGTGCTCAGACTGTAGACCATGCCAGTGGTTAACAAAGGCTAGTGTTGTGGGCCAAAGTAGCGTCAGATGTGCATTGCGAAGTGTTGACGTATTGGTCTTGTGGACACACGTGTTCATTTCTACACATCTACACAGTACCGCAAGGGTGTGTACCCACATTCATTAGCTGTTGTGAGTGTGTGGTTTGTGTGTGCAAGTAACAATGATGTGTGTGTACATGCATTCTGTGTATGCGTGTTTGATGTTGTGTGCCCATGCATGTCAGCTGAGGGGGCATTGTATGTGTGTGCACGGGTGCATGAACACAAGTAGGGTGTGTTCCAATTTCATGTTGTTTGTGCACATACATGTGTATCTGTGTGGACGCTTGTCCACATATGGGCCCTCAGTCATGTGTTGTTGCAAGATGTTTTAACATGTGTGCACGTTACATTGTACATGTTGCCCACAGGATGTTCTTTGTGGCTGTACATTGTGTGTGTAGTCAGCTCTATTGCCTTATATATTGTTCCGGTCACCCATATCATCACTGTCTGCAACATGTATTATTAGCATTGTGGTGCTCAAGATGTGATACTGTTGCACAGCTATGCGTTGTTGATCATTTGACATCTGCTGCCATCTACTCCCACACAGGAGGGCTCCAAATGTGCATCGACCATACACTGTGCTGGAGGACATGGTTGACGAGGAGGTGATCCACAAATACCGGCTTGACCGACTAAGATTGCAGGAGCTTGTCACACAATTGTCACCTCATCTACAGCCACGCAGGACATATCCTGGAGCTTTCACACCCACAGTAAAGGTGATGGCGGCACTTCATTTCTTTGCGACTGGCACTTTCCAGTACACAGTTGGTCATGCAGGAGGGATGTCACAATCCATGTTCAGCATGGTTCGGCGGGATGTCCTGAATGCCATGATGCTTTACAAGGATGATTACATCCATTTTCCACGTCAGGCACAGTTGGCAGCAGTCAAAGCGGACTTCTATGCCCTGGCCCAGTTACCAGACGTAGTGGGTTCAATTGATGGGACACATATTGGTCTCATACCACCCGGGGCACGTGAAGCTGTATATAGGAATCGGAAGCACTACCATTCGATCAATGTGCAAGTGGTGCGCCTGGCTGACAACATCATCTCGCATGTGTGTGCCAGATTTCCCGGTTCCGCCCATGACTCCCACATCATGCGGAGCAGCATTGTCCCCCAACTGATGTCTAATCTGCGTCCAGAAAGTGCGTGGCTTGTAGGTGAGTGTGCTGAAAGAACAAATGTGTTGTCAGTGTGTTGTGAGGACAATTGTGTTGTATGTGTGGCATGGTGTTTCCACAAATCCTGGTAATGAAATTTGTGTCTCTCATCACCCCACCTAGGCGACTCTGCGTACCCAAACAGGCCGTGGCTGCTGAGCCCCATCAGGAATCCTACTACCCCTGGTGAATTGCGTTATAATGATGCCCATGGGAGGACACGTCGAGTGATAGAACGTACTTTTGGACTGCTGAAGTCTAGGTTTCGCTGCCTTGACAAAACCGGAGGGGCCCTGCCATACTCACCAGGCAAAGTATGCAAAGTCGTGATTGCCTGCGGCATGCTCCACAACCTGGCCTTGCGCAATAACATTGAACTGATCATGGACCCTGAAGACCAACAGGTTGCTCGGCCTCCCATCCCACCCATGTCGACTGATGAGGATAGTGGTGAGGAAGAAGGTGTGGACCAGAGGCGTCAGCTCGTTGATCACTATTTCCCTTGAATGTGAGTAACTACCGCTTGTACAGCCAGACAATACGTGATGTATGTTTGGTGGTGGAGTGTGGATGTGGTGTGTCTATGCTGCCTGTTCTGGTATGTTCTGTTTGCAAATGTGTGTGTTAGATGGGGTACATGCTATGCTCCCTGATGTGTGTCCAGTGATCCACTTACTTGGTGATGAGTGTGGTTTGTGGGATGTTGCAGTACAGTGTGTTGTGATGGGTGTGAATCTCTTTCCTGACCTGTGTTTGTTGTTCTCTCATTATCCCTAGGCCACTCCCACAGAGGCATGATTCTCAACAACATTGATCCCTGCACCTGGTAACGTTACATTCTAAGACAATCATGTGATTAAAACATGGAGGCCACACATCATTGAGTGTTTACGTGATGTTTATTTACAGGTTGAGGATTGATGTTGGTGCATATTTACAAAGAAGTGTTGGTGGGGGAGTGAGAGTTGAAGGTCATGGCAGATGAAAACACCGTGGGGACACCACAATGTGTGATGTCCAGCTAGTCCAACAGACGGTTAGCAATGGTTGGCATTGTGGGACAGGATAGTTTTCAGGGTGAATGGCAGGCTCAGACAAGGGTGACGTCATTGGTGCCCCCTTTTAGAGCGCTTAGATGGAGCAACACCACTGCTCTCACCTGCATCCAGCCTCGGACGGCCCCTCCGTCTTAGAGCTGGAGCGGAGACAGCTGTGGAGGCAGGTTGGTCAGGGGCCACCTCCCTGTCCGTGGGCTCAGGTGTGGTTGGCGGTGGTGTTGGGGAGCGGTCCCGCTGGGCACTGGGGTGAGGGGGTGGTGGTGTGGCGTGGGATAGCCAGTCCCTCCACAGAGCAGTTTGCTGGCCCATGATGTCCACAATTTGGCCTATGCGGGCATCAATTGACCGCAACAGATGACTGCTCTCTTGTGAGTCCTGGTGGCCCTGATCAGACTGTTCCTGCGCCCGCTGATAGGAGGCATTGACTCTTCCGATGGCTTCCAGGGTTTCGGCGGCAGGATGGGGTGGGTGTCCTTCCCCAGCTCGACGGACAACTGCACTCCTGCTGTGTGCTGTGCCCTCACCTGTGTCCTCTCATGTCCACTCTCCCTGCTTGCCTGGGATGTTGATGGTCCATCATCGGCTGATGGATCAGGCAGGGTGGCACAGGCAGGAGTGGTGGTGGTGGTGGTGGTGGAGGTGGTGGTGGTAGTGGTGAATGCACAGCTCACTATGGCAGGTGATGGTGTGGTGACACAGGCCGAGGTGGTGGATGCAGTGTTGTCCTGGGAGCCTGATGGCCCTGGAAGTCTGCTTGGTCCCGCATCATCCTCTGCGTCTGAGCTGGCAATGGGCTCGTCCCCAGAGAGTCCGTGCTGTGAGGGGGGCGACTGGTGCTGGCGGTTGCTGATTTTGCCAGTCAAGTTGCGATCACCTGAGGGACAAGATTATCATGATCAATGCTGTGGACATGACATGTTTTTGGTAACAACATTACGAATCAATTACCTCTCTCACACAACCCAGGCACTCCCCCCCCACCCACCGCCCCCTCTCCCTGTAGACATGGGGGCCTGTTGGGAGTTGTAGTGCTGGTCTCTCTCATACCCCACACACCTCTCGCACTCCCCCCCACCCACCGCCATCCCTCCCTGTGGACATGGGGGCCTGTTGGGAGTTGTAGTCCTGGTCTCTCACACACCCCACCCACCACCACCCTCCCTGTAGACATGGGGGCCTGTTGGGAGTTGTAGTGCTGGTCTCTCACACACCCCACCCACCGCCATCCCTCCCTGTGGACATGGGGGCCTGTTGGGAGTTGTAGTGCTGGTCTCTCACACCCCCCATCCACCACCACCCTCCCTGTAGACATGGGGGCCTGTTGGGAGTTGTAGTGCTTGTCTCTCACACACCCCACACACCTCTCGCACTCCCCAGCACCCACCGCCATCCCTCCCTGTGGACATGGGGGCCTGTCGGGAGTTGTAGTGCTGGTCTCTCACACCCACCACCACCCTCCCTGTAGACATGGGGGCCTGTTGGGAGTTGTAGTGCTGGTCTGTCACACACCCCACCCCCCACCACCCTCCCTGTAGACATGGGGGCCTATTGGGAGTTATAGTGCTGGTCTCTCACACACCCCACCCACCGCCATCCCTCCCTGTGGACATGGGGGCCTGTTGGGAGTTGTAGTGCTGGTCTCTCACACCCCCCACCCACCACCACCCTCCCTGTAGACATGGGGGCCTGTTGGGAGTTGTAGTGCTGGTCTCTCACACCCCCCACCACCCTCCCTCTAGATATGGGGGCCTGTTGGGAGTTGTAGTGCTGGTCTCTCACACACCCCACCCACCACCACCCTCCCTGTAGACATGGGGGCCTGTTGGGAGTTGTAGTGCTGGTCTCTCACACACCCCACCCACCGCCATCCCTCCCTGTGGACATGGGGGCCTGTTGGGAGTTGTAGTGCTGGTCTCTAACACCCCCCACCCACCACCCTCCCTGTAGACATGGGGGCCTGTTGGGAGTTGTAGTGCTGGTCTCTCACACACCCCACACACCTCTCGCACTCCCCCCCACCCACCGCCATCCCTCCCTGTGGACATGGGGGCCTGTTGGGAGTTGTGGTACTGGCTGCTTTGACAACATGCAAGCCTGGGAACGTAGGAGGCAACATTTGTGTTTGGTCATGGTGGGTGCATTTGTGGCCAGGAATTCACATTTGGATGACTGTGTGGTCCACATGCATGGATTGGGGCCAGGGAGATGTGTGTTGGCAGTTGTGCATGGCAGACCACGGCAGTGTGATCGTGGTCATTTGTTTGTACTTACCAGCCTCTTCTCCCTTCTCGATTCCTTCCAGGCTCTCAGGGTGCAGTATGCCCAGCACCTTCTCCTCCCATTCAGCAAATGTTAAGGGCTCCGGGGGAGTGCCGCTGCCAGTGTGGTGTTCCCGCAGGTGGTTCTTCGCCCTGATGCCTTTCACCCTTGCCTTGAGGTCGTGCCACCGCCTCTGGATGTCGTGTTTGGTGCGTGGCACGGTCCCTGACGCATTCACTCTGGTCACTATCCTGTCCCACATGTGGTTTTTGGTTGCCAAGGTTGTCTGCTGGACTAGGTTGCCGAAGAGCTGTGGTTCGACACGGATGATTTCATCCACCATGACCTTCAACTCAGTGTCAGTGAATTTTGGATTTTTCTTTGGTGCCATGGTGTGTGATGTGCAAGGTGTTGGTGTGGTGGGGTGGGATGTGCAGGTGTGTGGTGTGTAGGGATGGTGTTGTGTTGGTTTGTGTGGTGTGTGTGTTTGTGAGCAGGTTGTATGTGTGTTTGTGTGTGTCTGCTGTTCGTGGTAATGTGGCTCTTGCTTGCAGCTATGCTGTGATGCAAAGGACTGTGGTAGTGGGAGGGATTCATTTTATACTCTGTGTGGTGGTGGTGGTGTCCCAATGGTTGTTGGCAATCAGGTGTTCTGTGGGTGTGGTGATTTAGGTGCATTTTTCGGAGCTTGGGGGGTGTCATTGGGGCGTGTAGTTGCTGGTGGTGGGTGTTTCAGGTGGTTGGGTGTTCTGTTTAATGTATTTTCTATTTACTTCCGTCTGCCAATTTGTAATCGGTTTGACGGCAGGGATGGTGTTTGTGTGGTCCTTCTGCAGTCATGGTCCGTTTTCGGAGGTATTGTTTCCGCGGCGGTGGAGGACGGCGGTGGGTTCCGTCGGAATGCCGGCATTATCCTAATCGCGCGGACGGACCCTCCGCAGGTATGGCGGCGGTTGGGCCTGTTCCCGCGGTCATGTCCGTCCGCGGCGGTGGGTGTTCTTTTGGTTCCGTCCGCCGCGGACGGTCTTAGATGTGTTCCATCCGCCGCGGACGGTGTTTGATGTGATCCATCCGCTGCGTTCGGAGTTTTTTGACATGAATATCCTAATCGTAACCGCGGATTCTCCGCGGTGCGGGCGGGAGTGATTTTGCCGCGACCATGGCGTACGGTACCCGTTTCCGTCCGCCATCCTAATAAGCCCCTTAGTTAGGTTCTTGTGTTGGCTAGCAAACTACAAGCTTACATTCCAGCCACAAGGCTCCAAGAACCATATTCCCAAATAACGAATTTAAATCAGTCCATAACATTGGATAAATATGCGTCAACTTATGTATCTCATCATACCACTTCGCTGGATGTTCATTCAATCTCAGAAAATTATGCAAGAATGCATACAAATAAGCCCTTGTCCACTGCAAATTTTCCACCACGAACTGCTCTCCAAGGGAACTCTAATACTGATCCTGTTCCTACTTCAGTATCGCCAGCAACATTCCAAACATTTCCCTCATCCCCCGTACCTTACTGTACCTTTCTTCTACCAATCTCGATATTTCTTCAAATCACTCCAGTCTCTCGTATTCTCTATTTAATATGTAATGTGTGCTCTGAAGAAAATCAAGCCAATTCTTTAATTTCATCACATGTCAAAACCATAGTATAATCTCACTTCACATTTGTTATTTTGCTTATGTCAATTTCCAATTCATCAGCTAATTCTTCCACTTTATTATGGGTTTAATTGGAACATCTAGAAGCCCCATTTATCAAATATCTAATATCATCAGCCTTATAAGTCAAAAATCTGTCAAAAGTCTGTCCAATTCCATATTGCCCTGCAGCATTTTTCCAAATTCAGTTTTGAAAATGGCAGTACTAATTTCTTCAGGTGGTGGCTCAATAATGTTCACTAGACTTCCATGTGTATTTTGTGTCTGCATCTCTGTTTGTACTTCCCTACTCATACTAAGAATTACTGGTGTCACTACCACCTCTGTAGGTGCACTTGGTAGTGCTCAAGTAGGTGTCTGAACTAAAGTACCTTGTCCCTCAGCTCCTGTTTAACAGCCAGTAGCTGAATATGTTGTCTCTGTTGGCCTGTCTATGTATGGCGCTGGTCTGGAATTCAAAAGCTAACATGCAGTTTTGATATTGTCTCTCTCCTCAGCCTTCTCATTGTTTTGCTTCTTTTTGTTTTCACTTTGCTCTCCTTCAATTTTATTTGTTCTCAAGACATTGTCCTTTGCAGCTTTACCCCTCTCCTTTTCAGTTGTCATACAATCCCACTTGTTCAACTTCACAAGGTGTTGGACCTGCCATTGGTTTCATATTATACATAATTTGCCTCCAAAACATAAATTCCTATTTAAATGTAATTAAAAGGTAATTGTGAAAACTCATCATGAGTCATGCTTTTCTTTCCAGTTACAGATATACATGCATGTGTAATACTAGTAGTGTCTTGCGATATTTTAGGATGGATCACTTTCGGCTTTTGGTAGAGCTCTTGCATAGGTGTGAGAGCCCAATGCATGAAAGTTTTTTTTCAGAATGTTCAGTTTGCAGTTACACGCAGCAGAATAAAGACCTATAATACTAAGTTCTCTGTGTGGTACAGTCATTGGTGGGTACCCAGGCTGGGAAGATGGTTGAAATGCAAACAAGATAGGGGATAAGTAACTTGAAGAACGACCGGTCCCCCTCAGACAGTTTGCCATGGTCCAAGCAAATCACGTGTGTCAATTGTGTCTCTGTTGAAAAACTGAATCAACGCTTTATGCACATGGAGTCAAAGTGCAACTCGGGACGCTATAAGGCAGGTGAAGACAACAGAAGAATTGCAAAGAATCTACATGTTGATGGTTGAGAACCTGCTGCTCAAGCCATAAATAAAGCTACAGTGCTGCCACCCAACATAAAATTGTACATTATACAGAGTGTTAACAATGAAAGTGCATTAAACCTGGTTTATGAAGCGCTGCCACTGATAACCATAATTTGTAAGTTAACGTGTGAACAGGAGTGCTGCAAGGTGGAGATCAACCAGGTGTTAGAAAATGTAAATTGACATTTAGAAGAAAAGAAATAAATGAGTTTATGAATATACTAGAAAGTCATCGTACCTTGGCACTCGGTGAAGTTGGCTCAAGTGTTCATTCACAATGTTGCTGAGTACAGAGTGGGGCTCAGAACAACTTCACAGGTCTATGGAAAATAATGACTCAAGAAAGACTCTCAGAATAGTGACATTTCAGATGGCAGCAAAAAAAGTCACATTTCTAGCTATCACTAAAAATGAGCCAGAGCAGAGGCCAGGACGTTGCAAGGTTGTGCAGATGAGTTGCATACCACAAGTCACAAGAATTCACTCATGGTGTCATTAAGTTCCATATTGGTCTACATCACTGCTGCATTCCTGAAACCACCACCACCTTTCGACGCCAGCATAAAGCAAAATAATGGTGCAAGATGAACTGCATTGGTAGAGGTATTTGATGATTTCATTAAGGCACTTGAAGAAACTGGTAACACAAAGATTATTAAATATCTCAGAAATCTTTCTGATGATGATGTGAAAGCAATCATAAAGAAAATGCAGTGAACTAGTAAAATAAATGTCATATTGTCAGAATAAAGAAACGCTGAATCCCAGGTTTAATCGAGTACCAAACGTTACTTAGGAATGATACATTTTCAGACAAGAACTCCAAACTGTTGGTGAAACCAGTAATGAATTTGTACAGAGACTTGAAATGGCCATCAAACACTGTAAGTTTAATGAATTTAATGATGGGGAAGCTATGCAACTTAGAGTTATTGATGGATGTTTGTCAGATTAATTCAGACAACGAATGCTGAGAGAAACTTTTAGTCTGAAGCAAGTGTTGTTGGTTGCCAAAGCTGAGGAGCATGCTGGAAGACAAGTCACTGAAATGGAGGCTAGTGGTGCCCAGAGTGAATCAGCCATGAGTATAAAAAGAAGTAAGCAAAAGACTGAAGGACACAAAGCAATGTCTACATGTAAAAAGTTCTGTTTTAGATGTTTCATTTCCACATGAAGGCAAATATCCCGCCAATGGACTGATAAGTAAAGGCTGTGGGAAGGAGAACCATTTTGTGATTGTTATAAAGCAAAGCAAAAAGTAAATGCATCACAGTGTGAAGAGTAATGGCCGCCAGAAGCAGAAATCGATGCACCTCAATAGGGCCAAGTGGCGGCAGCAGTTGACGTAAATCAACACTAAACAAAGTTGCTTGTCATCTAAATCATCAGCAAACAGCTTCTCCTCCTCAATATCAAGTGAAAGTGAGCAAGACTGTTGTCCCATGCCAGTGTTTACCTTAGAGAAATGTGCGCATGTTGGACTGGCTGCATGTGAGAAAAATGTCAGTCAAAAGTCGATATGCAAAAGCACAAGCATCATATAAACATTGTCCCAAAATTACATTGAAAATAAATGATTGCTGAATATCTTAGTCATTTTATTTTCATTTTATAGAGGTCGACGTATGCCTGAAGGTGTCTTAGATCTAACGTCTTTAACCAGGGAAAAACAACGACATTTATTGAATAGCATCTACATGGAGAGATGAAAAGGCCACGTTTTGAGCTGTTTCCTAAATATCATCGGGTTCGCCTGGCTTCTTATGTGCCAGGGGTGCAGGTCCAAGACTTGCACGTTAAATGTACAAAACCTCTGCCACCCCATAAAGATGTTAGGATTCTTTGTAACCTGACATTTTTGGCAGTTCCTCAGAAAAGGCGTCTTCCCAGAACATACCTTAAAAACTTGTTTTTAAGGTATTCTGGCCCCGAAGCCATGAAGTGCTTTATGTGCTGCGCACAGTGCCTTAAACGTCTCTATCTGCTTTATAGGGAGCCAATGCAGCTCCTCCAGGGCTTTAGCACCTGGGTCAAGTTTTGATATTTTTGAGCAGTGAAGCAGCTGCATTCTGAACTCTCTGCAATTCCTTGAGAGAGCCTTGCTGCATTCTCTAATTCAGGGTATTGCTGTAGTATAGTCTTGATAGGACCATATAAATTACCACATTCTTTTGTAAATCTTTAGGGGTGAAGGGCAGGATTTTTAATTGGTGAAAACAGATATATGAACATTTATTTGATTGTTCCATAAACAAGAGTTTAGTATCAAAAAGATATTCTGAGATTTCTCACTTTAGGAACTGGAATTGGGAGAGGTTTCAGCATCTGAGGCCACCAAGTATCACACCAAAAGAAGGTATCTCTCCCAAAGAGAAGTACTTTATTTTTTTTCAAAATTTAGCTTGAGACGGTGGTTGCTCATCTATCTAATCACTACTTGCATACAACTATTTAACCATTGTGCCACTTCCTCAATGTTGCACGTGATGGACACCACAATTTATGTGCCAGCAGCAGAAGGTGGTTGAAAAGCTGAAAGATCTAATGAGCTTGGCAAGGGGGCCACATAGATATTAAATAAGGTGGGACCAAGTGATGACCCTTGTGATATGCTTCATGGCAAGGAGAAAGCAGTGGAAACAAAACCTCCTAACATGACTGCTCACATTTTCAAAGGAAAGAGTGCAGGAGATCATGGGTTGAACCGGTATTTCCTATCTCTGTTAGCCTTTGCATCAGTATGGAATGGCTCACAGTGCCAAAAGCAGGGGAAAGGTCCAATAAAACCACAGACGTTTTGCCTCTCTTGTCCATGATATCCCTGATTACTTCTATGACCACTATGAGTGCCGATTCAGTACTGTTCGCCTTTCTGAAGTAAAATTGAGCTCCATCCAAAATCCTGTTTTGGGTGTGACATTTGGATTGAGTGATACTGGTGTGTTTTTCTAATATTTTTGAATGGGAGGGGAAGATGTGATGTGGGGCAATAGTTCTTTTCCTCTTGAGGATCCAAAGAAGGTTTTGTAAAAAGAGGCAAGAAGGATGCTTTATTCCACTCAGTTGGAAAAAAGCTTGTGTGGAAAATAGTGCAGTGAGATGAAGGGACACCACACTTGCAATCTCTGGGAATATTTTGGGAGGGCAGGGGTCAGATGAGGCACCAGATTTAGTTTGTTTGACCAGGTCCAGTACTCTGTCAGTCGAAAGAGAAAGCTTAGGGTGATTAAATTCCTCTGACATATTTATATTACAAGGGGTCCAAGTATTTGTGATAGTATTAAGGTCCCTATGAGCAGTCTCAACTTTGTTTTTGAGAAATTCGTTATGGAAGACGTTTTGGCTCAATACTCAATAACATATTACTAGGTGATGCGCAGGCAGATTCTTGAACCATTTTAAATAGCTCTTGGCTTGTGTTCTTTACTCTGTTAATCCATTTCCAATCCCATATTGCTGTGTGAAAACCAGGGTGCAGTTGGGTGTGTCCTAAAACTTTTATTAGATTTGGCTGGAGCCAGATTATTAGCTGCAAGATGAATCCATTCATTGTAACCTGCAGCAGTCACATCAGAGTCACCATTAAGCAATGGTTGTGAGGAGTTTAAAATATTAATCATATCTTCCTTGTTGAATTTATTCCATGTGCGCACTGTCTTGGCCTGGCCTACATTTTTAGTGGTAAGTTTCTCAGAGCTTGGATAGATGCTGAACCCAATTGTCATATGGTCTGACCATGTGAGGGTCAAATAAAGTTCATGGACAGTGGTGCATCAATAAACATAATGCTTGAAGAGAAATACAAATTATCTCCATTGCCACAACATACAACCTCAAAACCAAACTGTACATCTGGGCTTCATTGATGCCCATAACAAGTCAAGGCTAATTTATTGCAACACTGAAACAAAAGAAAACAAAGGTGCTAGCACCAATCTATGTAATTTCAGTACAGCAGTAAGTGCCTGTCTGCTAAGTTTCAGTACTGTTGTTGATATGGGACTCATTTCTGTGAATTACAATATGAATGCTCACCATGAAATAGTAAGTCAATTTCCTTAATTGTTTCATGGTTTGTGGGAAAGCTTCATACTATGAAAGTAAAGTTACATATTAATGATCATGTTCATCTAGTTGCTCAGAGACATCGACGAGTTGCTTTTAATTTACAACATACTGTTGAAAAAGAAGTTGAATCTTTACTTAAGCATGACATTATTGAGAGTTCAACTAGTCCGATGCCATGGGTTTCTCCCATAGTGGTGGGCCCAAAAAGGACAATCAAGGAATTGTATGCATATGCGTCGATATGCGCCAAGCAAACAAGGCATTTGAATGAGAACGACATACAGGTCCACACATTGCTGACATGATAACACAATTAAATGGTGCAAAGGTCTTCTCTCACCTTGATTTAAATAAAGGGCGATAATCAGTTGAAACTCGAAAAAGATTGAAGGTATATTGCAACCTTTTCCACACATGCTGGTCTGTTTCGATATAAGCGACTCAGTTTTGTTGTGTCATCGGTTGCAGAACGTCATTCAATGTAGCAAACAGCCAGTTGTGAATTAATTCAATTGTAACAATGACATATTGAGTTTTGGAGCAACATGGAAAGAGCATGATAAAACTCTCACCCAAGTATGTTGTTTACTGACTGATGCAGGCCTGACTTTAAATGCAGACAATTGAGAGTTCCACAAAACAAAGTTAAAATTATTTAGCTGTATATTTTCGGATGGAGGTATGACATGGAATCCTGCCAAAGTATAAGCTGAGTCAAAGGCTAACAAGATGTTTCTATCATACATTCATTTCTTGGCATGGCCAGATACTGTTTAACATACATACAAGATTTTCCTACAGTAAGTGCTCCCTTACGAGAGTTCACAAAGAAAAATGTTTCATTCAAGTGGTCACATAAATTTGTGACAAGTTTCAAGAAAATAAAGCAAGTCAATGAAACATCTATTGAAAAGGCCTATTTCAATGTAAAGCTTCATACAGAGGTTATTGTTGACACTACCTTAATCGGGTTAGGTGTTATTCTGGCACAGTACAGTGAACACTCCCATGCTCGAAGGCATTTTATGGCACATGCCAGTAGAAGTTTGTCCCAGACAGAACACACTAACTCACAACCTGAGAAAGAAAGCTTGGCGATGGTATGGACTTGTGAACATTTCTATGCATTCATGCATGGAATGCCTTTTACACTGATAACTGATCATCAAGCATTATTCACTGTTTTTCCAATCCATAAGCTAAGGTGCCTCCTCGCATTGAACGGTGGGGATTATGATTACAAGAGTATGAATATAGCATTGTGCATCATCCAGGGAAGGATCAAAACCCTGCTGACTACTTTTCCAGAGTGCCTGTACAAGATCAAGGTACTCCCTCCAAAACGGTTAAAGCCTACATTTATTTCATTCTAAAGTCAAATATACAAGCTGTCATGTTGTTAGCCCAGATCATCACTGCCACGGGCCATGATAGTGACATGCTGAAGTTGAAAGATATAATTACACATCACTAGAGAAATCTCACTAGTGATGGTGACTACCAAAAGTACAAAAAAGTTAAAGATGAACTGCCTAGAATTCAGGAAGGAGGTATTTTTGCCACCAAGAGAGCTCTCAGAGATATAGTTTGGTTCCCATATAGTGATCAGAGGGTTGAAAATGAACTCAAGGCCTATCATCTATGTAGCTGCCTTTCTACAGCCATTATTCAAAATACACTTACCATGTCAGAACTCCCTAAGGATGCATGGGAGAGATTAGCCATTCATTTCTTTGGTCCACTCAATAATGGACATCGTCTGATCGTGTTTGTAGATGAGAACTCCCGTTTTCCATTAATAGAGGATCTCCCATGCACAACTCGTGAGTGAGTCATTGAGAGACTCAATGGAATCTTTGCAACATGGGGCATTCCAACCATTTTGAAATCTGATAATGTCCTGCTGTCCAACAGATGAGAATTTAAGGATTTCCTGGAGCATCTGAGCATAAAGCATAAAGCATTAGAAGTGTACATCTTTGTGGTTGCAGGCCTTCGGACTCATTGAGTGTTTTATGAGTTTGCTAAAGAAAGCCTTCAAACTCATTGAGTGTTTTATGAGTTGGCTAAAGAAAGCAATACTGCGTGCAACTCTTGAGAGGCTCAGTTCAGTTCAAAGCAAAGTTTATTTGGACTAGTCAAATTCGAATTCAAATATTTCTTTAATCAACATTAAAAAAATACCATAAAAGTACATAAAAACTGTTAAAAAAGCCTTAAAATACAATTCATTAGCCAAGGGTCAATCAGTTAACGAGCAATACAATCAGCTCCTCCCTCTCGAGTCCCTTATCCTGACCACCATTTTAATAAAATTCACAATACAGAATAGAGTATAATCATCATTAGCCTTTTGCAGGAACAATAAAGGTACCTTGGCGTGTTTAAACTATGCTCTTTTCAAGATTTCCACCAGGAACTTACGCCTAGGTAGTGTATATAATGAACATAACAAAACAAAATGAAGGGTATCCTGCGGAGACCTATTGTCGCAGCCGCAGGTTCCCTTCTGCTCAACCGTTAAGGTAAAACCTGAGGGGACAGTCAGTATATGATGTAAAAGGTTGAGCCTAAAACGGGTCATAAAAAATCTGTCCTGTGCGTTATGTGTGATTTCCTGGAGCATCTGAACATAAAGCATGAAGCATTAGAAGTGTACATCTTTGTGGTTGCAGGCCTTCGGACTCATTGAGTGTTTTATGAGTTTGCTAATGAAAGCAATACTGTGTGCAACTCTTGAGTTATCAGTTCAGTTCAAAGCTAGTCAGTCCTTAAACATATAAAATCCTCATAAATACAGTTCTCAAAAATCACAAATTTTACATTAAAAACGTTCTCATAAAATTCATGTTTAAAATTCTTGCTCATTTCTTCAATCCATATAACATATCTCATATCCTAAGATAAAGCAAGCATTTCATTACTAGACCCATTTTTTTTTTTTTATAAATGTTTTTTTATTATTTTACATTTACAACATATAACAAGTAACATATATTCCTCATCGCATTTGTACATACAGGGATTCACAGCCCAGTGGCATAGCTGCTGATTGTAAAGTATATTCGCAGGGCACATAGGCTTGATAGTACCTACCTTTTTATAGTCCCATGTATAACAAGTCAAGTCAAGTCAAGTCAAAAAATTTGTATAGCGCACTACATACCCAGAGGGTTTCAAGGCGCTTAGGAAGGGGAGGAGGATTATTTGTCAAATATCCACGTTTTAAGCTGCTTTCTGAACGCTAGGTGGTTCTGGGTGAGGCGAAGGTAAGCGGGGAGTGAGTTCCATGTTTTAGCAGCCAGGTATGAAAAGGATCTGCCTCCCATGGTGGTCTTGTTGATGCGAGGTACAGTGGCGAAGGCTTGGCTGGAAGAGCGTAGTTGTCGGGAGGGGGTGTAGAAGGACAGTCGAGAGTTGAGGCAATCTGGTCCGATGTCGTAGAGTGATTTGTGTGCGTGGGTAAGCAGTCGGAAAGTGATCCTCTTATTGACGGGTAGCCAGTGGAGGTCTTTAAGGTGACCGGAGATGTGTTCGTTGCGTGGGATGTCTAATATGAGCCTGGCTGAGGCGTTTTGGATTCGTTGGAGTTTCTTCTGGAGTTTAGCGGTGGTACCTGCGTAGAGGGTGTTTCCGTAGTCCAATCGGCTCGTGACCAGAGCGTGGGTGACTGTTTTCCTTGTTTCGGAGGGGATCCAGCGAAAAGTTTTTCTGAGCATGCGAAGAATGTTGAAGCAGGAAGAGGATACGGCGTTGACTTGTCTGTTCATTGAGAGTGAAGAGTCCAGGATGACGCCAAGGTTCCGTGCGTGGTCTGTCGGAATGGGTGCTTTTCCGAGGGTTTCCGGCCACCAGGAGTCGTCCCAAGCAGAGGGGGATGTGCCTAAGATGAGGACTTCTGTTTTATCTGAGTTCAGTTTCAGACGGCTTTGTTTCATCCATTCAGCGACTTCTTTCATTCCTTCGTGTAGGTTCGTTTTGGCGGTGCTAGGGTCCTTGGTGAGAGAAAGGATCAGTTGAGTGTCGTCCGCGTAAGAGATGATGTTGAGGTTGTGTTGGCGGGCGATGGCCGCGAGGGGGCTCATGTATACGTTGAAGAGGGTGGGGCTGAGTGATGATCCTTGGGGCACGCCGCAGATGACTTCAGAGGCCTCGGACTTGAATGGAGGAAGGCGGACTCTCTGGGTTCTTCCGGTGAGGAATGAGGTGATCCATTCAAGTGCTTTTCCTTGGATTCCGATGTTATTGAGGCGTTGTAGAAGGGTGCTGTGGCAGACTGTGTCGAATGCTGCAGAGAGGTCGAGGAGGATGAGGGCGACTGTGTCTCCATTGTCCAGTAGAGTTCGAATGTCGTCTGTTGCTGCGATGAGGGCGGTTTCAGTGCTGTGTTTAGCTCGGAAGCCAGATTGTGAGGGGTCGAGTGATTTGTTGGCTTCGAGGAAGGCGGCGAGCTGGTTGTTGACGGCTTTCTCGATGACTTTGGCCGGGAATGGGAGAAGCGAGATGGGGCGGTAATTTTTGAGTTCGGTGGGGTCCGCTGTGGGTTTTTTCAGAAGGGCGGTGAGTTCAGCGTGTTTCCAGTCTTCTGGGAAGGTCGCGGATATCAAGGAGCAGTTGATGACGTCTCGGAGGTGCGGTGCTATGATGGAGTCTGCTTTGTTGAAGATGTGGTGAGGGCATGGGTCTGTGGGGGATCCAGAGTGAATGGAATTCATCAGGCGGATGGTTTCCTCGGTGGAGATTGGGTTCCAGGCGTTAAGGGTGTTTACGGGGGGAAGATGGTCAACAGATGGTGGGGTGGGTTGGTTTCCGGGTTGGTTGTCAAAGCTGTTGTGGATGTCAGCGATCTTGTTGTGGAAGAAGGAGGCTAGGGAGTCGCAGAGGGTTTGAGAGGGGGTGATGTCGTTGGAGTTGGCCGATGGGTTTGAAAATTCCTTGACGATGTTGAAAAGTTCCTTGCTGTTGTGGGCGTTGTTGTCAAGTCGATCCTTGAATGCTGTTTTCTTGGCTTTTCGGATCAGTTGGTGGTGAGTGCGGGTGGCGCTTTTGAAGGCGTCCTTGGTGCTGGTGGATGGGTCTTTTTTCCAGGCTTTTTCAAGGGAGCGGCAGAGTTTCTTGGATTTCTTAAGATCATCGTTGAACCATGAGGCCTTCTTGCTGCCAGGTTTGCTTTGACGTTTTTTCAGTGGTGCTAAGGTGTCAGCGGTGTTGGATAGCCATAGGGTGAGGTTGGCTGCGGCTTCGTTGGCGTTAGAAGAGAGGGCTGGGGAGTTTCGAAGGAGCGATGCGGAGATTTGGTCCGTGGTGATTTTCTTCCAGTTTCTTTGCAGGGTAGGTTGGGGGTGGTTGATGGGTTTCGGCTTGTTGTAGGTGAAGTGAACGCAGCTGTGGTCGGTCCATAGGAGGTCCGTAGTGTGGCTGAAGGAGACATGATTGCTGGAAGTGAAGATGGGGTCGAGTGTGTGACCTGCGATGTGGGTTGGGGAAGTGACTAGTTGTTTAAGTCCAAGGTTGGCGAGGTTGTCCACGAGGGTGGCGGTGTTGTGGTCGTTTATCTTTTCAAGATGAAAGTTGAAGTCTCCTAGAAGAATATAGTCTTTGGAGGGGAGCGCGTGTGGAGAGATGAAGTCCGTGATGTCTTCACTGAATTTTGCGCGGGGTCCTGGTGGTCTGTAGAGGAGAGTGCCTCTGAGAGTGGTTTTGGGGTCGATGTGGATCTGGAAGTGAAGGTGTTCGGAGTTGGCGAGGTTGGTGTCAGAGCTGGTTGAGATGCAGATAGATTTCTTATGGACGATAGCGATTCCTCCTCCTGTGTGGCTGGTACGGTCTTTGTGAGTGATCTTATAGTCTTCAGGGATGGCAATGGTGATGTCTGGTGCGGAGGAAGCGTTCATCCATGTTTCCGTTAGGAAGGCGACGTCTGGAGAGAAGGTGTCTAGAAGGTTCCATAGGTCAATGGCGTGTCTGTGGACCGAGCGGGTGTTGAGAAGGATGCATTGTAGGTGGTTGGGGTTGGGAATCTGTGGTGTGGTCGTATCGGAGATGTTGTCGGTGCCGCTGAATTTGCAGGAGTAGCAGGAGAAAGGTCCATGGGTGTGTCCAGGAGCGGCTTGGACGCAGTTGGGGGCGCGACCGGGGTTAAGGGCTAGGAGGGAGGCGGCATCATAGGTAACGCGGGGGGGCTGGGCTGCGCGAGGGGCAGGGGGTCTGGCGCTGGGCGCGGTCCAGGCGCGGACGGGCGTAGACGGGCTTACCTTTGGCGCACCTTCGGCGAGACCGCTGCGCGAGATCGCTGCGCTAGAGTACATCTATCATATGCGGATATTGGAGGGGAGGGGCGAGGGAGGAGCAGCAGGGAGGCGGGTGCGTGGTGGAGGGGGCGGGCTATAGGCAAAAACAACAACAACACGGATAATGGCGGCTGAAAACGCGAGTTCAGACCGGGTTGGCAGAGAGAGATTCTGTCAGTTTCAGTTATTAGACCAACGAAGCAGCAATGCGGGCTAGGCAGCACAGGCACACTGAATAAATGAGCAGATGCAGGCACAATCGAGCTAGCAGGTAGGCACGCCGAAAATAATGAAAGTACAGTTAATGGATACAATAGGGTAATGCTACAGGCACTTTCGAGCGCTAAAAGGGTCAGCAGCGCGTTAATGAGATCCACACTTAACATAAAACATGTATTCATTGGCGCTTTGTGCTAGGGGTAACCAACAGTAACCGTTAGCCTGGTCGTAGTGAAACCAAATATATGCATGTCCGGTCCCCTGTCCAGCAGTCTACTCTGAAAGAAGGAGATAGAGGGGGGGGGAAGAGAGAAGAGTTTCGGGGGGGTGTCATTAAGCATGGGCGTAAAATCCGTTCCGCTCGCGGATTTTGCGGATTTTCGGTAAAAAAAATCTGGCGAACTTACCGAAAATTCGTAAATCCGTGCGAAGCGGATTTTTTTGCTTGGTCGCACTTGCCAACTGGAATACTATACAATTTCGTGGAAGTAAACACTTGCGAAAACGTAGATGCGGCGGGCAGCGACAATCTCGCAATTGCGAGATTGCAAAATTTGCAATTTCGCACAAGAAATCCACCAGCAGGCAGCATAAACCTTGAAAATTATGATTTTTATCAGAATAACTCCTCAGGTTGACATTTGCCTGCACTTTGTTTTTGCAAGGAGTCCATTTTGGGGGGGGTGGGAGGAAGGAAGTGCCCCACAGTCTCCAACTTCCTGTTCCTGTCCAGCAGGCTCCTCTCAGTGCTTTCTTCATGTGCTGGTCACTTTGATTTGGATCTTGACCTGGAAGCACTCAGCAGGTGCAAAAGTTCAATCTTATCATTAGTAACCATTCCCTGTAGTGCCTGGAAGGATTACTTTTTGTGGATGCTGCTGGATATTTGGATTTTTGCAGGTGCAAACGTTCAATCTTATCATTAGTAACCATTCCCTGTAGTGCTTCCTGAGGGGCCCCTTCAGAGTTCAGTTGCCTACTTGCAACTATTCTATGACCCTGCTCTGACCCTCACAGCAGGCTCAGAGAAAGCAATTACAGATAAGGAAGCAGGTTCCAGCCAGGAAGTTCAAATTCAGTAACACATTAATCAGCCCCTAATTCATTTATGTCAGTTGAGGCAGGGCAGGTGTGCTTTTCCACCCATAATCTACAGTGATGAACTAGAGGGTGGCATGGGTGAGCCAGAGGGTGGCATGGGTGAGCCAGAGGGTGGCAGTGGTGAAACAGAGGGTGGCAGTGGTGAAAAAGAGGGTGCTGTGATGAACCAGATGTAGAAACAACATGTTCGCAACCGTTGCTACCCGAAAAGTAAGTTCGCGTTTGCGAACTGGTACAAAATCCTCGCGAACTGGCGGAAATCCTTGCGAACACAAAAAAAAAAAATCCGCAAATTCGCGAGAGTTCGCGGATTTTGCGGATTGCGAATCCGTAAATACGCAATTTCGCGGATTGCCAATTCGCAAAATCCGCCCATGCTTAGGTGTCATGCTCTAGTGGTTGATGTGGAGATTGGTCCTTTGTAAGCATGGGCGTAAAATCCGTTACGCTCGCGGATTTTTCGTATTTTCGGAGAATCCGCAATCCGCGAACTCTCGCGGATGTGGCGAGAATACGCAAATCCGCGTGAAGCGGATTTTTTGCTTGTGTTCGCACTGCTCGCGGTCCGCGCCGCGGGCAGCAACAATCTCGCACTCGCGAAAGTACAAAAATTACAAGGGGAGGGGTAAAGGAAGTGGCCCAGTCTCCAACTTCCTGTTCCTGTCCAGCAAGCTCCTCCCATAGGGGTGGGGTGAAGGAAGTGCCCCAGTCTCCAACTTCCTGTTCCTGTCCAGCAAGCTCCTCCCATTGATTAGTCCATTTCCTGGCCACTTTGATTTCGATCTTGACTGGGAAGGATTACTTTTTGTGGTTGCTGCTGGATATTTGGATTTGAGGCCTTTTGGATTACTTTTGGATTCGAAATTTGATTTCACAAAGAAGTAAGTTGATGTTGTTTGTTTGTGGTGATTTTTGTGTGTGTTGCTTTTTTTTCGACTTTTTTGGGGGGAAAATCTGCAAGTTCGCGAGCTGAGGATGTTTTTGCTTGTGTTCGCACTGCTCGTGTCCCGCGCAGCAACAATCTCGCACTCGCGAAATTGTAAAAATTACAATTCTGCACATGAATTGAAAACCACCAGGCTTAGTTATGGGTGCATGCATGATAGAACTGTTTTGTTGAATTTTTTTTTAACATGATTCTGGCCAGGGCATGGATGGCATTGGATTGTGGTGATTTTTGTGTGTTTTACGACTTTTTGGGGTGGTGTTGGGGGCTTGCTATGTGGGTGGGGGCCATTTTATTGCCTGGTCCCGTGTGGGTGGGGGTCTAGGGGCCATTTTTAAGCCAGTTTGTGTGCTTTGTGCCATAGGCCTGCACCCAGTGTGCTCTGATGTCATCCATTATGCCCAGGGGGCCCAGAATCGGCCGCGGATTTTGCTGGTTTTTCGCCACGTTCGCGCTGTGAAGCAACAATCTCGCACTCGCGAAATTGTAAAAATTGCAATTTTGCACCGGAAAACCACCAGCAGGCAGCATAAGCCTTCTGAAACTTGGCATTGGATTGTGGTGATTTGATTTGTGTTGTGTTTTTTGACTTTTTGGAGTAGGGGTTGGGGGCTGGCTATGTTGGTGGTGGCCATTTTGAGGCATGGTCCTGGCCATGTGGATGGGGGTCAAGCGGCCATTTTGAAGGCAGGCAGTGAGCTTTGAGACATAGGCCTGCACCCATTGTGCCTTGCTTTCACCCATTGTGCCCAGGCGGAGTCAGGGGTACATGAAAGTACAACCCTCTCTGTGTGTGCTCTCTTGGATCAATGTTAAATTCCTGTTTCCCAAAAATTTAGCAAATCTTAATTTTGAAATTTCCATATTGTGTGGTGTGCACGTGTGTATTCATAAATGCCTACTTGCAAACTGTTTATTGAAGCGCTACATATGCAACATATATTTACTGATGTTCCTCTGTCTTCGTTTGCTTTTAGGTGCACAAAACTCCGCATCATCGTTGAGCATCAGTGCCAGGAAGAAGTCCTGCTGCGGCCTGTTGTTCCGACATCTGAAGAAGATGGCTCCAAAAAGAGGTGCCCGTAGGTCCTCTTGCAAGAAAGATGTCTCTACTAAGGAGAAGAAGAAGCAAGTGGCACAACTTACCAAGGAGACTGGTGGCTCAACCAATAAATTTTTTGGGGAAAAACAACAAAAAAAACAAAGGCCCACCATGAGTGCTGCACAGGTAGCCTGTTTAGTTGTTGAATCACCAACGACCAGTGATGTTGGTTCATCGCAAGAAAGTAGCAGCACACCATCAACACAGGTTGTAACTCATCTCACAAGTACTATTCAACAACCAAAGCCGCAACAACAACTGCATGGGCTACTAGTACAAGCAGAAGTACATGCGCAAGGAGCTGTCCGAGAAGGAGCTGTTCGAGAAGGAGCTGTCCGAGAAGGAGCTGGCTGTGAAGGAGCTGGCTGTGAAGGAGCTGGCCGAGAAGGAGCTGGCCGAGAAGGAGAAGGCCGAGAAGGAGAAGGCCGAGAAGGAGAAGGCCGAGAAGGAGAAGGAGAAGGCCGAGAAGGAGAAGGAGAAGGCCGAGAAGGAGAAGGCCGAGAAGGAGAAGGCCGAGAAGGAGAAGGCCGAGAAGGAGAAGGCCGAGAAGGAGAAGACCGAGAAGGAGAGGTCCATGGAGACTTGCAAGTAGAGGTCAGTGAAGATACCCATGTAGCGGCGCATGGAGCGGTGCAAGTGCCCACAATGGTTGTTCTTCCAGAAGTAGGGGCACAGGAGGAAATTGACTTTGGAGCCGGGGTATCATGTCAGGAAGACGAAGCCACTCCTCCTGATGATTCATTTTCTCCCAGCTCCCCAGCAAGGAAAAGATCAAGGAGGGTGTGTAGAAGTTCCTCTTCAAGCCCCGCTCCATCAGATGATGATCTGGATCTAGATTGGCAACCATCTCCGAAGTCTGAGAGGGAGGCACACCATGAGCTGCGAAAGGTATCAAATGTTAAAAGGAAGGGCCCCGGAAAGCTCATACTTATGGATCCGAACGTCGGACTTGATGAAGTGGTGCATTCTGATGTTGTTGAACAGGATGGCAGCAATGACCTAGTCATCACACATGTCATTCCAGCCACACCGGCCATGCAGCAGACAGACATTTATACCCTATCCCGACGTCATGCTGAGCGTGACCCTGGCGACGTGCCACTGGTAGCACCACCAACGCAGTCAAGTAGTACAACAAGTTCAACAAAACCTACAGCTCCCATATTTTCACCCCAGAGGGGGACTCCATCCAGCTCGACTCCCTCAAGTAGGGTTGCTGCAATAATTGCACAACCCAGTAGATGTCTGCAAGGCTCATCCACCACTGCTTCATCTGGCATTGGCAGCAGTATCACCTCGTGCGGCAAAACCAGAAGTTTCCAGTCCCCAGTTTGGAACTTTTTTAGTGTCCATGAAAAGTATGATAACATAGCCGTTTGTTGCATTTGTAAGACTAGAGTTAGCCGTGGTAAGACTGGTACCAACTATGGAACCGGAGGCCCGATAGGTCATCTTGAAAGAAAGCACGCTGTCGAATGGTTTCCGCACCTAGCAAACGTCAAGGGAAAGCGATCCCAAAGGGCAAGTGGCCAAAATATACCCATACTAGGTGTTTCATCTGAAGATGACGGGGAGGTAGAAGAAGCGTCAGACATGTGTCCGGTTGCACCCAGTACCCCTGGCAGCACCACACCCTCCGGAACACATAGGAGGCACACTGAGAGTCTGGGAGACACACCAATGCGGAAAATGTCAACATTGATCAGAAGTGGGTCGAAGAAGGCATCAGCATCATCCCGTAAATTTGTCCAGCGCACCATTTCAGCCATGTTCTCCTCAGATGTGCAATTTCAACGCAACCACCCAACTGTACGCCTGTATAACACTAAGCTGGCTAAAATGCTAGCAGTGGACCTTCTCCCTTTTTCGTTTGTCGAAGGTGTGGGTTTCCTTGAACTCGTGGCAACACTGGCCCCTAAATGGAAGGTTCCTAGCCGGTTCTATTTTGCCAGGGTTGCTGTTCCAGCACTACATAAAGAGGTGCTTGAGTTGGTGGGGGCAGCTTTGCAGAAGAGTGCTGTTCACACTATACACCTGACAACAGACATGTGGACCAGTTGCCAAGCTCTTGATTACATGTGCATCACTGCACACTGGGTCTCTTTTTCAGGGGTTATAAAACAGATAAATGCAGGTGGTGACTTGGTCGAGATTTTTAAGGGTGCTCGTAAACATGCAAAATTAGCCATGTTTGGCATGGAGAAAAGTCATACTGCAGTCAACATTTTGGCTGACTTTAACAAAAAGGTCTCGCAATGGCTGCCCCCAAGAAATTGCAAGGTTGGTTATGTTTCTACAGATAATGGCAGCAATGTAGTTAGGGCCATGGAGGACGGTTTCTATTTCAGAGTGCTGTGTTTGGCGCACTGTATCAACCTTGTTGTGCAAAATTTTTTGAAAAAAGAACTTGCAGTCGACAAAACACTGACCATCTGCAGAAGAATATGCACACATTTCAACCATTCTTTTAAGGCCCGGAAGGAGCTGAGGCGCAAGCAAAATGAACGTAGAATGCCAGTGAAAGCACTTATCCAGGAGGTGGCAACACGTTGGAACTCAACCTTCTACATGCTTGAGCGTCTGCATGAGCTGTTTCCAGTAGTCAATGAGTATTTCTACAACCTGGGTGGTGATACGACAGAAATGATGCTAGCGGTGGAGCAATGGCAGCTAGTTAAAAGCCTGACAGACATGCTTCGTCCTTTTGAGATCTTCACGTGTGACGTCAGCAGGGAGGACTGTTCTTTGAGCAAAGCTATCCCATTGTTGCTGAAGCTCGAGCACCAAGTCAAGGTGGTGTCTTCACAATTAAAGGACGTTGGAAAGAACGAAGCACATGAGTTGGCGCAGAGATTATTACAACGCCTAGTTAGCAATGAACGGCTTGTAAAAATCAAGAAACAACAGCACTACATTTGTGCTACTATTCTGGATCCACGTTACAAAAAGCCATTGTTTGGCAAAGTAATAATTCCTTTTGAAACATCGGATGTTACAGAGTACAAAGGTTGGCTAGCTCAGTCAGCCATTCGTTTTGAAAGAGAGCGGAAGGAAACTGTAGGAGAAGACAGTACTACTAGTGAATCAGCAGGCCATCAGGCGTCCCAAAAAAGCACTTCTGCATCTGTGCCTGTGGCAGAAGTGAGTGTCTTTTCCTCTGAGCCGTTAACCACACCAGCAACCGTATCATCTGCACCAGGCCCAGGCGATATGTCTGAAGCGGGTTGGCTAACTCAGCTAGGGTTTCCTTGTCCTAGAAAGGACACAGAAGTGCAAAGTACAGGAATCCGGGAGGACATTCTTTCAATGGTGCAGGCCTATCTGGATGACTCAACAGAGGTCAATATTACTGAGGACCCATTGGCGTATTGGCATGGGAAAAGAAAAATATGGCGAGAGCTCACCAACCTGGCTATCAATTACTTGTCTTGCCTACTCGCAAGCGTGTCCTCAGAACGTGTTTTTAGTTCTGCTGGTGGCATTGTGACTTCCAAAAGGTCCCGCCTCTTGCCCGCAAATGTGGAGCGGCTCACCTTGATAAAGATGAACCAGCACTTCATACCACCAGATTACAGAGTACGAGAATCCACGCAGGAAGAAGAGGACACCGACCTACCTGAGGAAAGTTCTCCTCAGTTACCAGAAGTAACCCCGACTGATGATTTAGCAGAGTATGAGGACGAGTTCTGCTTCCCTGACAGCAAGTTCTGAAAATGAGTCAATCATTCATTAATTGTAAATTTAGTCCTCCTTATTCACTTTTATTCCTGTGTGTCTGTCTTTCTTTAGCAAGTGCTTCATCACATTCCCAACAAAACTGTAATCAACCAATAAAACAACAAGCCCATCAACAGAACTGTCTTGATTTTGATGCCGCAGCATTCCTCAGGTTCACAACAGTTAGTTGACAAGAACTCAGTCCTGGTCGTCTATCCTGAGTCCTCCTCCTCCAGACTCACCCTATCCATTACCCATAATGCTGATGCCTGGATTCTGCACAATGAAGAAACTTACGTTGACGAGTCCCCTAACGCCTTAGGACACTATGAATTCCAGGTGGAGCCAGCCCTCAAACACAAATTACAGGTAAGGTAAGCGTTTGGATGGGAGGTAGTATAATGGAGTATTCGGAGAGGCGAGAGAGTGACAGTGGTACTAGCAGTAAAGTCCTAGGGCTCTTGAATTAACAAACTCTGTGACAGGCATTTACTTTGGAAAACATTTGGCCTATTACACGTGAACGTTTAGGCGTTATTATTGCTGTCTGTGGGGCTTCTAGGTTTTTGGGTTGTGTGAGCACCGCTGCCACATTTCTAACGTTGATTGCTTTTGTTTTGCAAAAAATCCACGCCGGGAAACTCCAGTTGGGGCCCTGCTGCAGAACGCCTTAGGACACTGTGAATTCCAGGTGGAGCCAGCCCTCAAACACAGATTACAGGTAAGATAAGCGTTTGGATGGGAGGTAGTATAATGGAGTATTCGGAGAGGCGAGAGAGTGACAGTGGTACTAGCAGTAAAGTCCTAGGGCTCTTGAATTAACAAACTCTGTGACAGGCATTTACTTTGGAAAACATTTGGCCTATTACACGTGAACGTTTAGGCGTTATTATTGCTCGCTTGCCTGTCTCAGGGGTGCTGTCTGTGGGGCTTCTAGGTTTTTGGGTTGTGTGAGCACCGCTGCCACATTTCTAATGTTGATTGCTTTTGTTTTGCAGAAAATCCACGCCGGGAAACTCCAGTTGGGGCCCTGCTGCAGAACGCCTTAGGACACTGTGAATTCCAGGTGGAGCCAGCCCTCAAACACAAATTACAGGTAAGATAAGCGTTTGGATGGGAGGTAGTATAATGGAGTATTCGGAGAGGCGAGAGAGTGACAGTGGTACTAGCAGTAAAGTCCTAGTGCTCTTGAATTAACAAACTCTGTGACAGGCATTTACTTTGGAAAACATTTGGCCTATTACACGTGAACCAACACGATGACAGTGTTCAGTAAAACGAACTTACTGCAAAACCACCACCCACCAGGCTCAAAAGTAGTAAAAAACAGGTATGCTCAGATAAAGTTTGAAAAAGTATATTTATATCCCTAACAAAATAATCTCCCGCAAGACCCTCCCTAACCCCAAATAAATAGTCCATCAAAAGTCCCCAAAAAACCCAACTCCCAATTCCCACCCCCCAAAAGTCTCTAAAAAAGGGGCAAGGGACACTCTACGGATGCAGGTTGTTCACTTTGGCCTCCAGGGCATCATGCCTTAGGGCCAGGGCATCGTACTCCTCCCGGAGCATGGCGTGATCTAAGCGGAGGCCCTCCATCACCTTTTTGTACTCTTCCCATTTCTTGACCTCCGCCTCCAGGTTGGACACTCTGCGGAGTGCACGGCGCAAGCGAGCCTTTACAGTACTGTGAGGAGGTGCAGCCTTTGCTGCTCGGCGGTGGCGTCTTCCAGCACGGCTCTGGTTGGCTGGAGCACTGCGCTTACCGGCAGAACGTGGGGTCATGGAGGAGGATGCAGAAGATGTAACATTTGATGCACTTGAGTGCGTGTCGTCCCCCTCCATTTCCACCAGCCGGCGATATTGCGCAACAGTGGCATCCAGCCTCCGTTGCCGGGCCAGTACAGCCAGCATACTCCTGCTCGGTTTTGCAGTTTTAGTATTACCAACTATATGAAGAAAGAAAGACATAATCTGTAACGAATGCTCTTTAAAAATATGATTAACACAAAATGATTGAGCAGGAAGTTGTGTCACAGTACAACTAGCAACTAGCCAGCGCAGTACAAATCTATTCAGGCCAGTATCATGGGCGTCTGCGTGGAGGGGCAAGGTGGGGCGCTTATGGTTTGGTGCTCTTTCATATGAAAGAGATCTGGCAGAAGTGAGTGACTTTTCCTCTGAGCCGTTAACCACACCAGCAACCGTATCATCTGCACCAGGCCCAGGCGATATGTCTGTTTCCCTCTCTCTCTCGCTCTCTCTGTCTCCCTCTTTCTGTCTCCCTGTGTCTCCCTCTACCTCGCTGTCTCTCTCTCTCTGTCTCCCTCCCTCACCCTCCCTCTGGCTCCCTCCCTCTCTCTCTCTCTGCCTCTATCTGTCTGTCGGTCCCAGCCTGCTGTAATTACCATATTGTAATTTGTCACTGGGCCAGCACTGGATACACATCATATGCTATCTAAGAGTCAGATAGTACCATGATCCAGCTTACCTGTACTCGCCACCACCACTGCCTGCTTCCTCACAGTCTGATTGTCCTCTGGCGCCGCATCCTCCACAGAGTAGTCCTCAGACTCGGAGTCGATCACGATCACGTCCGAGCTGGCCCCGCCACCAGAAGTTCCACCTAAAAAATATATTTAAGACTGTTAGATTACACCACTCACTAGTATTTGGTTTAGGAATGAAGAAATTTGAAAACAACAGAAAAAATAATTGACTGTCTACTCTAGTCTAAAGTAAAAATGTCCCTCCTTCCAGGGAAGGCTGTTGTCTTGCTGCTTTTTTTTGTCACAATTGATGAATGCTTGCTTAATTTTAACCCACATCATTTTTCTCTGAACAGACAGACGCTGGACTTCTACGGACAAGAGCAACATCAACTAAACCAGGTGAAAGCTCGGCTCGACCACAAGAAATGTGTTCCATTACTCATCAACTCAGCACCAAGCACTTTTCCTTTTCCAGCTAACTTTATTTTAATATATGTGTTTACTTTTACTTTTAATAAAGCTTTTAAACTTGAATAGACTCTGTGGTTTTTGGTCCTCCAGACTAGAGTGACTGAGCGAAAGGTTTTGTAATTTTTGCAAGGAGGAGTCCGTGCCGCTGACACTACCAGGTTTATACAGTGTGCCAAACACACCACTCTGAAATATTATGACTCTGGTCTTTGGTGTCCATAGTTTGGTTTGTGGAGAATTGTCCCTGCAACAGTAGTATTATTGATTTCGCTCCTATCTAAACACTGTTTCGAAAAAATTAAATTAGGAACGCTTGGACAACAATAGGTCCTTTATATTTAAATGAAAACTTACTGGGGCCAGCAAATGAGCACTCGCCGCCCTGGCCTGCATCCTCCTCCTTTATAGCCACTGCATCCACTGTTTCTGTCCGCTTGCCCCTGGGCGGACCTGACGTACAACATGAAAGAAAGAACAGAAAAAATTGATGATTGCTGCTTGTCGATGTCCTTGTCAACCAAATCAAACATTTAGAAAGAACAAGAACCAACTATTTCAGCCAAAAAGAGGGCTACAAAGGAAGGACTGCACCTGAGCCTCTACTCTAGGGGCAGATTTACAAGCCCCTTGCAGCTCTTTTGCTCCGTTCTTGCGTCACTTTTGTGACGCAGCGCCACAACAAGAGAGGCGCCATGGTGTGGCGTATATTAACAACGTGACGCATATGGGAGATGCATCCCATTCTAAAGCCCTGCGCCATAAGGGAGCGTTCCAGCGCAAGGGAGGGCGTTCCTGCGCAGGAACGCATGCTAAAAGTGGCTATGGGGAATAGATAAAATTTCAATCAGTCATTTAGGACAATGATGCGTCACTGAAACCCTGCGCCTCAACCCTTACGGCTTGACGCAGCATTGCTGGAGCTGCGCCATCGTTGCAACGCAACTCCATCAATGAGCCGCCTTTACGGCACCGATGCGTAACGCTTCGGTGACGTTTTGGCACCATGGCGTGCCGCATTGAAAATACGGCGCACCATGGGTGGTGCTGGCGTGCCTCACACTTTGCAGGGATGCGCAGGTAATTGCTAATCTGACACTTAGGGGCATACTTACGAGTTCTGAGCTGGACACCTCCAGATGTGCACCAGAACAAATGCGTAACGCAAAACTAACCTTGCGTCACGGCAGATGCGCCGCAATTACAATGCGGCAAACCCTGGCGCAAGGGTAGGCAGATGCGTGACGCATCTCGTGACGAAAGAGGGGTGCATCTCTAGAGTCGCGTCGCAGGCGCGATGCAACTCTAGCAATGCTCAGGGCTGCCCAATACTCAACATACCGCATCAGTCCTTACGCCTGCTTCAAGCAAGCAGGCATAAAGAATTGACGTAGCAGCGTCGCGGAAGTGCCTGCGTTAAATCTTGTAGATTTCACGCATGCACTTTTGCGAGGCGCACATCTGCCTGACCGCCATCCCCCCCCCCCCCTGCGTGGGAACGCTCCCATTGTGGCGCAGGCCCAGGTCTTAACTTGGCGCATCTCCCTAGATGCATCACGTTGTACATGACTCGCAGGGATGCGCCACGTTTACGTCGCTGTGCGTCAGGTAAGGCAGCGTAAATGTGGCGCAAGGGGCTTGTAAATCTGCCCCTTTGTGTCTAGCATTACGCAGTTCTGTAAAGTACACTCATACATTACTCAGCCCAAATAAATGAACACAAAATAGAAAACAAATAAGTAGTGGCACCGCCACAGAGAAGGAGAGCAGTGCACCTGAAATGCACAGAAGATTTTGAAATATTAATTTACCTCTCCTATCAATGTAATCAGCAGCATTATTGCTCTTTGTAAAAAAGTTAAAGCAAACATTTGCAATATTATATAACACACAGAGCAGGAGAAAAAACAGAGTAGTGACGAGTGATGAAAAAATTGCTACTACTACTCACCAAGCCCGGGGACCTCCACTCCCAGCAGGTCGAGCAGGTCGTGCTCCCGGTCCAGGATATCGGTCCAGCGGTGGGTCACCTGATTATAGGTGCGCTGGACCCCCGTGATGTTAAAAAGGGCCCGGCACACCTGCCCCCACCGCTTCCGTCGCTCCTGGCTGTTGGTGTAACCGGCAGCGATCCTGCCGCCTGCCGCGATGGTCCTGGGGAGACGGCGCTGCAGATAATAAACCAGTGAGCCCACCTCCTCAGGGCTGAAGATCTCCCGGGCACCACCATTTCCGCCCTCAAGCGGCCACACGGGAGCCGGGCACGGGCTGCGGTGCCCGTCTTGGGCAGCTTGACTGCTGTCTTCACCATGTTCTGGGCAGGTAAGGAGATAAAATGAAAAAGAATAAGAGTAGAGAAGAAGGAAATAAAAGTTTAAAAAAGTAGTTGAAAAGTAAACAAAAGTAGACTAAAACACAAAAATATAGACCTAGAAAACAAGAGGGATAGAAAAAAAGTTTAATAGATAAAAAAAAAAAAAACAAGCAAAGGATGGCAGAGATATACAGAGGATAGAAACACCATGCCCAGACACATAGGAATGAATGAAAAACAAGATGGCCGCCCGAACACGTGCGTGTAAGTAAGTTTGCACGCGATTTCTCTCGCGAACTCGTGCGAACTTGTATTCGCAAGGCGCTCATCGCGCGAGATTACACATAGCGGGCGGAAACGGAAATACGTCACGCAAACAAAATGGCGGCGCCCATACTCAACCTTGGGGTAACTCGCACGAGTTCGCGGCTTCCACGGTCGATTTCGCACGACGCCGCGCCTCGCGAATAGGGCGAAATTACCGAAAAACGAGTTTTGCAAAAGCAAAACCAACGAGCAGGTGCAAAAGTTCGAGCTCATCATTTGTAACCATTTACCTGTAGTGCTTCCTGAAGGGGCCCTCCAGAATCCGGTTGCCTACTTGCAACTATTGTGTGACCCTGCTCTGACAGTCACAGAATAGTTACAAGTATGCCATTGTATCCTGTTAAAATTTTTTTACATTGCAACAAAAAGGAAAGGGAGCAGACAAGCAGGTGCCAGCCTTCATTAATGTCAGTTGGGGCAGGGCAGGTGTTGTTGTTTGCAAAACTTAAAGCACTTAGCAGGTGTGCTTTGCTTTGCCTCAATAATGTACACTCACTGGTCAATCAGAGGGTGTTGTGATGACACCGAGGGTGGCATGGGTGTGCCAGCCAGAGGGTGGCATGGGTGAACCAGAGTGCCAGTGTTGACAGAGGATGGCAGTGCTTTGCTTTGCCCCAATAATGTACACTGGTGAACCAGAGGGTGCTGTGATGACACAGAGGGTGACATGGGTGAGCCAGAGGGTGGCATGGGTGACCAAAGAGAGTGCCAGTGGTGACAGAGGGTGGCAGTGATGAAGAAAGCCTTGCAAACAGGCTGGGCACGTAGAAACAACAAGTTCGCAAAACTGGCGACCCGACAAGTAAGTTCGCAATTTGCGAAATTGTACAAAACCCTCGCGAACTTGCAGAAACCCGTGCGAACACCCCCCCCCAAAAAAATACGCAAATCCGCGAGAATTCGCGGATTTTGCGGATTTTCGCAATCCGCAAATACGCAAATCCGCAAATTCACGGATTGCGAATCCGCAAAATCCGCCCATGCTTAGTCCTTTGGTTGTTTCTGGCTAGCTCTTTCATGGGGGCTCGTAAGGTACTAAGAATGTGTCCAGGGACACCCAAATGTCCCTGTTGGAGCTTCTCCATGGTGTGTTTCATAAGGCTGTGATGTCGGCTCCTCTCAAGTGTGTCACCCAGTTGAGCCACCCCGTGAAGGTGGCTTTGGAGGTGTCTTTCCACTTGGTGAGTACTATCTTGACTGCTGCCATTAGCAGGAAGTCTAGGAGGTTTCTGTCCTGTTGTTTGTCAATATCCGATGTTATAAATGCGGTGGTGAGTGAGGCAAACTCTTCTTTGAGTGTGCAACCTAATGCTTTATTTATGAAGGCAAATATCTTTTTGCAAAATGTTTTGACCTTTGTGCAATGGAATATGAGGTGAGCCAGATCCCCCTGTTCTCTGTCACAATTCCAGCATCGGTCATTTTCCCTCAGCCCTATGGCGCCGCTAAACGTGCTGGTGTCCAGTATGTTGTGTGCAGAAGCCAGAATTTTGCCTGAGCTAATACCGGGGAGATCATGTTTTTCGATGGGGACAACCAGAGGTGGTGCATGCAATACAACTTTATTCTGGAGTCATGCACCTCCAAAAATAAAATCATTAGAGTGCAAATAAGTCAGAGCCCGGCAGGCTGACAGGAGTACCGACGGAGAGAGCGGTGCTTCAGATTCCTGAGCTGTTTGCCAGGTGAGGCGAGGCATTTCCCCTCACAAATTGAGGAGGAAAACTAGAAGTGAACAGGTGACATTTAGCATTACTGTTCACTAATGTCCTATTGTTAATTGTCTTATAATTTTTTTCACATACAAGCAGTAGCAATTAAGTCTATGGGTCCTGAGGAAGCGGCAGGTACACATTTTGGCCATTATAAGTCCGCAGAAACATGTCGACCAGATTACCCAGTCAGAAGTTATTTGTTTGAACTATCTGACTTTTTTGCACTCTAATGATTTTATTTTTGGAGGTGCATGACTCCAGAATAAAGTTGTATTGCATGCACCATCCAATTTTATTATGAACACATTCACCTTTTTTCACTAATCACTTATGCACTGCTTTCAGTTACAAGTACAATAACAATCTACCATTCATCCGTCTCCTCTCCCTATTCATGGAGATAAACAATGGACTACCTACTGTGAAGTAGACCAAATGATGTGCTGGGCGGTACGAATCGTGTAACTGATGGACATTTTTCAAAGTGGGTATTTGTCCAATAGTTTGTCTTCAAAGTAATTTCTGAAGCAGACACATAGCCAGCCTTATACACACATAGTTTTGATTAAGACCCACAGTTATTCGTTGTTTTTTCATAAGCTAACTAGGGGGATATTTACTGTGCATTGGTCGTTAATCTGCCCCTTGAACCCTCCCTCAATTGTATATATGTTTATGGTCTGAAATCTGCCAGGTTTATGCCTCCTAGCTTCTTCTCTAGTTTTAGTTTTTTCAGGCTTATGCTGGGTTATTTGTCTTGCTAGAGCAACTTGTTTATCATTTTGGCCATTTTACGGTGGAATTTGTCTGTGAGTGTGAGGGGCAGCATTCCCGTCAGATAGTTGACCACTGGCATGATCATCATCTTTATTGTGTCTATCCTCCCCCACCAAGTAATGAATTTGGGCAACCAGGATTCCAGGAGACTTTATATCTTTTCTAAGGTTAGTTTCTTGTTCTGGTCTAGTGTGGTCTTGAGATTTTTGCCAAATTGGATCCTTAGATATTTGATGAACCCGGGTTGCCATACGAATCCTGAGTTGCCTATTACTTCTCTGGTGGTGTGGACGTTAAGTGGCATGCATTCAGATTTGTCTCTGTTTAGTTTGTAGCCGGAATGGGCTGAGTATTTACCTATGGTGTTCATGAGGGCAGTGATAGAGGAATGGAGGTTTTCTGTGATTATGAGTATGTCATCTGCATAAGCTGCAAGTTTGGCTGTGGACTCATTGATGGTGATTCCCCGCATATCACTATTGTCTATAATATCTCTGATCAGGGGTTCCAATGCCAATAAAAACAGCGTGGGGGATAGGGGGCACCCTTGTCTTGTCCCACGTTGAAGGTTGAATTGGTTTGAGACTGCCCCATTGATAGCTATCTGCGCACTGGTGTTAGCGTACAGTGCCATTACCTTCCTCACATACTTATCTCCCAGGTTGTAAGTCCGCATGTACTGTTCTAAGAAGTGCCAGGAAACTCTGTCGAACGCTTTCTCTGCATCACGCGTGATTGCCACCGCCGGTTTATCTGACTTGGAGGACTGTTCGAGAACATGGGACAGGAGTCTTGTGTTATCATGAGACATACGTGTATTCAGGAAGTCTACTTGTGAGGTGCTTATCAGTTGCGGGAGTACCGTGTTGAGCCTAACGGCTAGGATTTTGGCATATATTTTGCAGTCTGTGTTGATGAGTGAGATGGGCCTGTAGTTTTGGGGCTGTTGCGCGTCCTTGCCTTCCTTGGGGATGACTATTATGTTTGCTTCCCTTATGGACTTTGTCACCACTCCCTCCCCCTCGCAGTGGTTAAAGATGTTTTTCATAGTTGGGAGTAGGTGTGTTCGAAAGCTTTTATAGAAGGAGACCGTGTATCCATCTGTAGTATACTTGTAAAGCGCACAGCTGCCCCAGCAACGGGGCGTCCCGGCGCTGTATAACTCTGGGGAACCCGTCCTGGCTTTCCCTGTGGGATGGTCCCTTGCTGGGAGTCCCCAAGGTGGAGCCAGGCATCCCCGTAATTGGTGGGGCCGTTGTGGAGATTAGGCAAGCTAATGCCCAGAGTTGCAGAGTGGAAACCCTGATTAGAGTAAGCACCGAAGCGAGAATTATCGAGTCCGCTGACCAAGGTCCACGACCCTGCCGCGTCGGGAATTGAACCCTGGTCCCGGGCTGACTTCTGCTCTCAGGCCTGCCACCTCTAACCAGTGAGCCACACTACTCCACTGGACCCGGCGCCTTATTAACTTTCAGAGACTTAATCTTCATCTCAATTTCGGCTGTGCTTATCTCCTTTCCTAGTATCAGTGCCTCTTTGTTTGTTATTTTGGGAAGGTTCAGGCTGTCCATGTAATCGCTGCACCCATCCTGGTCTAGTGTTTCGTCCTTTTTGTAGAGCTCCTGGTAGAACTCACCGAACGTACGTATGATGTCCTTGTGTTGTGTGTGTGTGTTGTGTTGTGTGAGTCAGTGATGGATGAGATGGTGTGTTGCCTTTGTTTGTGCTTCAGATATAACGTTAAGATTTTCCCTGCCTTGTTTCCCTCGCATAGGTTAATCTGTTTGTATTTGTTTATCCACAGACCAGCCCTTTCCCTCAGGATTTTGTTGTATTCGCATTTTTTTTCCATTAATTCTTTTAAGGCGTTGAAATTCCTGGTGTTTTTGATGTGGTATGTTTCTAGACTATTGATGTCTTTTTCTAGTTGATCTAGACTTGTCTTAGCTACCTTATTCCGTTTAGCTTTGATGTCTAATAGTGTCCCCCTAACTGTCACATTAAGCGCATCCCACAGAGTCTTGGGGTCAATGCCTGGCATGTCATTGTCTCTAATGTAGTCTTTAATGGCTTGCTCTGTTCTGGTCTTGTCATCTTAGTTTGCCATGACTTCATTGTTAAACCTCCACCTGCGGGTGAGGTTCTCGTTGTGTCGCCCGCCAGTTGTAGGCTGATGCATGAGTGATCAGAGATTTGTTCTAGCCGCTATTTTCAACTGCTCTATTAAGTGGATGTGTGAGCTCAAGATTAGGATGTAGTCTATTCTGCTATAGGAGTTGTGTGAGTTGGAGTAAAAGGTGTAGTCTCTGGTGTCGGGATGTTGTAGTCGCCATGGGTCCTTCATGTTAAATCTATTGCATATGTTCTTTAGAACGCTGTGTGAGGCTGAGGGGATGGCGTGGGCTCGCAACTGTCTGTCCAGGGTGTAGTCTAGTGCTAGGTTAAAGTCCCCTGCCAGCACTAACATGTCGTTTTGGGTGTTTGCTTCCAGTCTCCTTGAGACTCACTCCCAGTATGCGATGTTGTCTGTATTTGGGGTGTATGTGTTCACTACCAGGATGGTTTCACTCCCTCTTTTCAGTTGTGTTATTAGTAGTCTTTCTGCTGTTGATCTTCAATGGTTATCTTTGAGTTTTTATTTATCAGCGTGATTACTCCTCGCTTCTTCCCTATTGCCGGGAAGCAGGCTACCTGCCCTATCCATCTTCCCTGACTCTTGCTGAGTCCTCCAGGGAGAGCTTGGTTTTTGTAACAGTATAATGTCCCCTTTGGTCTTAGCTAGGTAGTCTAGGATCTCTTTCCTCTTGACCGGGTGGTTGAGGCCCTTTATGTTGAGAGAGAATATCTTCAGGTTTGCTAGCAGGGAGGAGCTGTTGTTCTGTGTCATGGCTTATGGTGTGTGAGTTTTGCTTTTCTTCTCCCTCTTCCTCCTATGGGGGGTTTTGCACATGACATTTTTTTCCTCTAGTGATTCTTGTGGCAGCCATGGGCTCTCCCTAGGGTTCCTCGCACTGGTTTCGGGCCTTCAACCCTTATACCTTTTCCTCGTGGGCCTGTTTTTATGTGTGGCTGTAGCGACTAGGGTATAGATAGGTTTGGAGATAGTGGGATGTGTCAGAGTAGATAAGAGCGACAGACGGTTCATACAAGGTGAACTAGACGTACAAGACAGACGATCCCAGAGACAGACAATACAGTTCAGATATAAAAAAAGACCCCCCCTCCTGACCATCCCTCCGTTCCCATTCTCCCTGAACGAAACCATCGTATTTTAGACGTGCAATGGCAAGATACCCCCTCCGCCCTTCCTGGGATACATTGGTTCGTTATGGTGGTTCTACTTTTACTTATAGTTATACTTATAGTTATACTTATTCATTGTATCACTTCCCCCCTTGATAGACCCTCCATTGTGTCACCAGAAAGGATATATATTAGTCTTTTAATCTCTCTTGGTTCACATCAATTTTCTTTATACAACGTCTTTTTGTTTTCGGTGTCTCTCCTCTGGTGAACTTGAGGTATAGTTCTGATCTGCCCTTCTTCTCCTGTAGGGATGACTCCAGATTGTGGTAGGCTCGTTAGGCATCTATAGTCTCTGTTATAGATTTTCACTTCTCGATTGGCCGGCCAGGAAGCCAATGTGTGGATATTTTCGTTAATTCTTTTTAGGTGGCCTTGAGGCCTGAGGCGTATTGTTGTCGCAGCTGTGAGGTAGATGCTGTTTATAGTCCCTGAGTGCACAGGCTTTGACCTTGTTGCACCCAATCATTCCACTCTTAGGTCAGGTGAGGCTCTCCTTTTGCTCGTACCTGCTTGTGAGGTCTCCATCTCTTGATGCGCTGGGCCTTGTAGGTATCTGGATAATTCAGATGGGTCGTCAAAGAAGTGCATTTTTCCTTGTCATTAATTCTGAATCTCGTGGGGCCCAAAAAAGAGAAGCCACCCCAAAAATGGCATCTGTGTGCTGCAACCGTAGTGGCTTGCAAATTATAGGGCGTGGCCCACCCTATTCGTGGCTTTAAAGGCTGGGACTCTTTAAGCTTTGTCGAGTTTGAATGGTTGGTCGAATTTAAGGTTAGTAATCTTAGGGATCATGTCTTCGATGATGGCAATACAAGATCCTATTTTGTCTTCATCACCCTCCGGGACCCCTAGGATTCCTGTATTTTCCCTTCTATTGCGGTCGTCCATCTCAGCCGTTTGCCTTTGGAGTGCGTCCGTCCTTTTAGTTAGAGCCATAAGAACCTTGTTTGTCTTTTGGTCCCCATCTTCTATGTCATTCACTCTCTGCTCGACCTCTGACAGCCTGTTGTTTTCTGCATGAATGTCCGCCCTGACTGCAGCCAGTTCTAGCTGTATAGCGTCTGTAGTTTGCTCAGTAGTTTTGGATAGATCATGGACCTCTGCCAGTTTTTTCAGGATCATCTCTAGAGTACTATTGATAGCTGTTTTTTTCCTTGGTAGGAGAGTCACTTGGTGTGTCGCCTCTATTCTTTTTTGGTTGCTGCTTGATTTTGCCATCATTCCCTGCCATAATGGAGAGTCCGCTTTCCGTTTGCTGGATCTCGAATCGCCTCCCCCTTTTCTGCGCATTGGGTTGCAACCTCTGTCACTGAGTGCTTTTACTAAGGGGTCTTTTTGTTCTCTCCATTGGTAGGAGTTGCTGTGGAGCTTGCCCCAGCAGACTTGCGGATTTTCCTTGAGCTCCTCTCTTTAGGGGTGAGTGTGCCTTAGTGATGTTTTTATCATTTGGATGCTCCTGTTGTACCCTCAGTGATCTCCTTAAGGGCTTTGGGTGTTGCCCATAGTTAGCAATAGCTCATCCACAGCCTGAACCGTCCTTATGTTATGCATGCTGTTTTTATACATTACTCTTAGAGTTGCTGGAAAAATTAATTGAGCAACTGCGCCGTAGTTTCTAAACGCCTCAAGCCTCCTCCCGAACTCCCACTGCTTGTCGAGTGTGACCCTAGACAGGTCAGATCTGATCTGAAAGTTAATTCCCTTACCACTCACAGATTTCTGCTTTAGGGCCAAGTTCAGAATGGTCTCTTTAAGTGAGTAGGTATGAAAGTTGACCAATATTTTTCGCGGTTTAGTCCTTTGGGGATTTTTCTTGAAAGGCTCTCTATGGATACGTTGGATATCCAAGGCTAATTCTTCAACAGACTGATCCAAACGTAACGCATCTTTCAGCAATGAGGTGACATATTGTTTGATGTCCGAGCCTTCCTTGTCCTCCGGAATATTCAGGATACGAAGATTATTTCGTCTGGCATTATTCTCAAGAATCTCCATCCTCTCTGCCATAGCTTGATCATCTTTCCTGAGTGATGTAATGTCTACTTTTGCTTGCTCTAAATGTATGGACAGACCCGTTACCCTATCCTCTACTGATTCTGTTCTTAGAGTGAGGTCACTTAGTTTTTTATCCAGGGACTCACAAAAACATCTGATATCAGCCTGATTGGCAGCAGAGGTCTCAAATCCCTTTTTAATGTCAGCAGATATAGTGGCAAACATACCCTGTATAGAGGACTGAAGGGAGGCGGTCGTAGATGCATTATCACAATTAACTAAGAGAGTGCTATCCGTCAAAGAAGAAACCGGTGCGCTGACTTGTGTGCCACCTTGTGTACTGTAACCTTGTGGTTGACCAACTGAGGGGCCTACAACCAGACATGAGGGAGCCAACAAAGGTGGCGGGGCCAATGGTGGGGCCAGGACCAAAGCTAGGGGTGAAGGCTGACCGGATGTACCCAAGGGGCCCAAGGCATTTCTCACAGGGGCCAGGATCTCAGGATCTACAATAGGAGTAAGAGTAAGAGTGTCTACTTGCACCATCTCTCTGCCTCCATCTAAATCTTCTGCAACATCAGCTATCATGTTAACTTCTAAAAGTTCTGTCGCCATGGCAGTTGAGTTGCTGTTATTACGCGTTGCTCCAATATTCGCTGTCCCTTCCGGGCCCTCAGCCTCTAAGAGAGTTCCTACTGAGCAAGACGGAGAAGAGGATTTAGCTGGTAAAAATAGGACTTGAGGAATTGCCTTAAAGTATGATCTGAGTGATGGGGTGATCCTAGTGTGCAAGCAGGTGGGGCTAGTGGATTTACGCTTTGTGCTTGTTTTACATGTATATGCACGTTTAGCCTTAACCTGTCCTGTTAAGTAGGAGGAAAGTTTCTTTTTTGCGCTATCTGCGTTGTCTCCCCCAGCAGAAACTAAGGCAGGAGTTTAAATAAAGCAACTAGATAAGGGGTGGTGTTTTTTGGGGTTTTTTGGGTTTGTATCCCTTTATTATTCTTTTTCCCTTTTTTTGAGTGGCTTTTTCCCCCCTTTTGTTTGCCTTTCTTCAAATGGGATACCCCCCCTGCATCCAGCCTTGATAAATCACCAACTGGACCCCCGGCCAGCAATATTGCAATGGACTCACCTTGAGAAGTGCCCCCCCCAACCGGCACTAAGCTCTCACCACCTGTAGCGGATTCCCCTGAATCAGCAGGTAGTTCTCCCTCCTCTAGAATCTCCTCTCCCACCTCAGCTGTTGAGCCTAAATCGGCAGCGGGACCTCCAGCAGCCCCCCGTCTCCCCTGGAGTAAAAACCGGATCTTGCGACCCCCGTCGCAGCTCCAGGGCGGCGAGACTCCAGATCGACCAACCAAACCTCGGTAAAGTCGAAGGGTCAGGTGTGCTTTCACTCCGTCTCTGCCTGCAAGCCTTCTGCCTCGACACCGAGCCAACGCCCAGAAGAGCAGGGAGCGCCGGCGAGGAACGCGTTGGAGGAGACGCCCCCTCGAAACACATGGGGACAGTCAGCAAAGGATGGACGTCAAAAAATGCCGAAAATCACTTCTTCAGTAAGTTTTTAAGTTTTGATGGGCAGCGCGACGTTATTACAGCACCGCATTTTAAAAAGTTTAGGAGATAAAGCAGCGCACGGGCGGGATCAGGAACCCAGGAACAGAGCGCCGCCGCAGCTCAGCCGGCTGCCGCCATGATAAAGGAGCATCTGGTTAAAAAAAAATGCTAGTTAGTCTGCTAGGTCGGTGATTCTAGTTAGGAAATTTTTTCTTATTAATTTACTATTTCAGTGATCTCATGGGTCCTGAAGATAATGTTAGTTTAAAATTTGAAAAAAAAAAAACACACATAAGCACAAATACAAATAAAAAAAACAAGGGTGAAAAAGCAAATGTGGCACACAAAACATCACCTTCAGAGCAGCTATAGTGCATATAGTTTAGGTATAGTGTCTTGGTTTTATATATTCACGGGAACGGTGGGGACCCAGGTTGGGGTGCTATCTTCTGGTTCATCCAGATAGATAGAGCAAGGGTTCCTCAGGAGAGGTGGGGGGTTCGGGGCACAGGGGGGGGGGGGTTCTAGGGAAAAAATTAAAAAATATCCTTATTTTCGCTCTAATCCAGTTTTTTGCATCTGGGTGCGCTATGAAGAATATATGACTGTCTTTCTCTTTCCCTGGTGGTATGTAACTAATGATCCTTGTTGTCTAATTATGTTGTCTTTGTTGGTAAAAGGCTGGGAGTGGTTCTTTCGTTACAATGAGTAAATTACCTATCCTATCCTGGAATACCAACGGATTACGTGTAAGTCCCAGAAAAAACAACATTATGCAGTATCTTCGAGACGCTGATGCACAGATTATAGTACTCCAGGAAACTCATCTTGATGAACCTGAAATGGCACAGTTGGTTAAAAAGAATAGGTGGATTGATTTATGTGTAACGACCTCACAATCTGTTCATATTAGAGGTGTGGCTATAATTTTTTAAAAATCAGTAAAAGCTAGGTTGGTTTCTAAACTGGTTGACCCTGGTGGAAGGTGGGTAATTGCATCAGTGATCATAGCAGGGTCCCCAATTACCATCATAGGATACTATGGTCCAAATCAAGATGACCCATCAGCTTTGAAGACCCTTTTCTCCCACCTGTATTCATTTCCTGAGCCGGTTATTCTGGCAGGAGATTTTAATATAGTTCTAGATCCCATATTGGATAAGTCCCCATCTAACCGTGGCAGATCTTTATCTAAAACCAGGTCTTTACTGAAGGATACCATGAAGCAACTAAGATACAATGACATCTGGAGATCCTTGCATGGACAACAACAAGGTGTTACTTTTCGTAATTATAGATACTACCATCGGTCAAGAATCGATTTTATTTTGATTAGTCAGTCCTTGGTTAATTTAGTGACATCAGTTTCTCATCTCCCTTTTCATCTATCAGACCATGCGGCTATTTATTTAGAACTGGGTGGGTTCCCTAAGAGGCATATGAGACACTGGTCATTTGACCGCTCATTGCTTTTCTCGTCGGATGTTAATAGTGTCCTTAATGTGGAGGTGCAGCATTTCCTGAGGGATAATGTTGGAACAGCTTCTTTTGGTAATGTATGGGATTCATTAAAGGCCTTTTTAAGGGGCCTAATAACAAATAAAGCTGCACATAAAAATAAAACTACAGAGAAGCTGTGACTTCTTTAGAAATGGAAATGGTTAAATTACAGACAGAAATTGCTATGCACCCGGAGGCCCCCTTGACCAAAATACTGGAGTTGCAAAATAAAGTAGTTATTCTAAAGGGGGAATTGCGCTCAGTTCTGAATGCACATGTTCAAGGGAGATGGGAGGCAAGCAAATTGGCTCATTTTGAGTATAGTGAGGGGGAGGGAAAGTTGCTAGCCTGGAAAATAAAGACGGAGCAGGTCAGAAACAACATCTATTCAATTATTTCCAATGGAGTAACATACTCCACTGATGAAGAAATTAGGGAGGTTTTCCGGGAATTTTTTAGTGAAATATACCGAGAGGACAAAAACATTGTAACTGAACAAGTTGCGGATTGGTTGACGGGAGTTTCTCTTCCCGTACTTTCATTAGAACAACGGGCTGTTTTGGATGATCCGATTTCCCAGGAAGAAGTCAGATTAGCAATTATTAATTGTAAAATTATTAATTGTAAAAAGGGAAGGGCATCTGGCCCAGATGGCTTGCCATCAGAAATTTATAAGGCCCTGAATTCAACAATCCTCCCTTTTCTGACTGAACTGTTTAATAACATCCTCCAAGATGGTATGCTCCCTCCCACTTCTTGGAATAGTGCTTCAATAACACTAATATTAAAACCAGGAAAACCGGCAACTTGTAGTGGGTCATATAGACCAATTTCCATCCTGAACTCGGATTACAAAATCTTTGCGTCAGTATTAGCAAATAGATTGGGGGCAGTCGCTCCGGGTATCCTGCACTCAGATCAAAAGGGATTTGTAAAGGGACGCCAGCTTTATGAATTGACCTATGATCTCATAGGAGCAATTGATATGGCTTGTTTAAAATCTCTCCCACTGGCTGTTCTTACCCTTGATGCCACCAAGGCTTCCGATAGGGTCAATTGGATATACCTATCGGAAGTCTTAGGAAAATTTAACAGTGCAGTTAGACTTTTGTACCAAAATCCATCTGCCTCTCTGTTAGTCAATGGTGAATTGACTAACCCATTCAACATCACGAGGGGCACCCGTCAGGGCTGCCCTCTTTCTCCCCTCCTATTTGATCTATATATTGAGCCATTTACTCAACGGCTACGTGATGACTCCAACATCAAGCCATTTACTTTTGAGGGATGGGAGAAGAAGGTATCTTGGTACGCAGATGACGTACTTGTTTTTACTTCTGAACTCCGTTCGGCTTTCCCAGCTATAATTGCTCTGGCCCAGGAATACGGTAACGTGTCTGGGTACAAAATTAATGCTTCGAAGACTGATATCATGGTCTGGAACGACCCGGAGCCTGTGGCAGGGGCTCAGCTAAGCCCGGTTTTACGGTACTTGGGCTTGAATATATATAACGATATAAACGAAATAGTTCCATCAAATTGTTCGCTTATTACTAAAGAGTGCCGTAGATTGATGAAATCATGGTCTTCGCTTCCTTTGTCGCTATTGGGTAGAGCCAACCTAGTTAAGATGACTATTCTTCCTAAAGTTACTTTCTTGTTTAATACTATCCCTCTTCTTTTTGAACCCTCTATGATTGCCAAACTCCAAAGTGATATAAGTTCTTTTATTTGGAATGATCACATCCCTAGAATATCTTGGAAGAAATTAAGGCGCCGTAGGGAAAAAGGTGGTTTGGCAGCCCCCGACATCCAGTTATATGCATGGGCTTTTCAATTCTCGCATGCTAGGATGTTGTTAAAATTACCCACTAATTCAGCCTGTGGGCATATGTTTACAGCACTGCTTAGAGGGGAAAAAATAGCTGAACATGCATTTTTGTTTGAATTTGGCGACCCCAAGTTTTAAAAAAAAATAAAAATGAAGATATTGCGAGATATATCTAAAACATGGTTGAAACTTAGGCGTTCCATACAACTAGATTATTTTTCTGGTAGATCTCCACTTTGGAATTCACCTGGGTCCCTGAGCTGTCTCTTGGACGGTCTTGCAGCACCTTTGAGAGAGGCAGGATTGGAGGAGTGGGGTGATCTTTTTGTGGAGGGCAGCTTACTCCCATGGGATGTGTTACTTTCTAGGATAGGGCCAGGGCTCTCCAAGTTTAAATACCTCCAAATACGAAGCTGGGCACTCTCACAGATTTCTGTTAAGGGCCGATTTCAGCTAGGGGGGAATAACAATATGGTCTCCCTCTTAATTGACAAGCCTCCAGCAGAAAAAGAGGTCTCATTCTGGTACAACTTACTATTGGAGGAGGTCGATGGCGAGTTCCATCTGCCTGATACATTGTGGGCCGCACACATCACGAATCAAAATGTGGAGAATCTATGGTTTGAGTCCTTTAAGATCTTGTGGAACATAGTAAAACCATCATGGCTACGTCGAAACCATCTTTTTACTCTACCTAGGGCATACTATTCGCCTGAGAGACTTTTGAAGTTCCCAAACAGTCCAGTGGTGGCATGCCCTAAATGCGGTCTGTGAGCAGCTTCAGATCTTCATATGTTTTATGACTGCCCTCTGCTACGTTCGTTCTGGGATGCGGTCTGTCTTACACTCACTACTGCATTAGGTTCCCAAGTCCGGCCATGTTACTCTCTTATTATTTTTGGGGTTGCATCAGAATTCCAGGGTTCAGCAAAGAACTTACTCTTCTTCGGTATCTTGTTAGCCAGATGGGAAATTTGTAAGAAGTGGAAAGACCCGCTACCCCCCTCCCTGCAGGACTGGCGTTCGTCGGTGCTACAAACATCAAAAATGGACCTACAAAGATCAGGCAATCCAGATAAGGGAAACTTTTGGTCTTTATTACATTGGTCATAATTGAGCATGTAATCGGGGGTTTTTTTTTTTCCCCGAAGTCCAATGATTACGCTGTTTGGCTATCTTCTTTTTGCATATTTGTATACCCAATAGGGCGATTTGACACACGATTGGGTATTTGACTGCAGCAAACCACCCCGAGGGTTATCTTGATGTGGTGCCATATGAGCATAGTGTAATACTGTGGGGCGACCAACCTCGTAACATCTAATGCCCTCACCAGTTTAACTGTGACAGTACTCCTATCTCTACGCACCACGACTTAGATACCAAGGGCGGGAATGAGGACAAAAAAAAAAAAAGGGCTTTGGGTGTTGGGTCTTCCTTCCGCACTCCCCTGAGGTCGCACCGCAACCCTCTATACTTTTGCTGTACACGGCATGAAACTGTCAAAGTTCTGAGTAAGTCCGATCCCTGATGTTAGGGGGTCTCCTTCCCTGCTCCACTCACAGCAAAGGGTTTATGCCAGTCTGTTGTTTCTTTGTCCTGTCCCTGTTTGCACCTCGTTATGTGTTGCCCCTTCCTCAGGATTCACGTTTCTCTGCTTATTGGTCCTCTCATCCAAGCTACACTATGGGCTACTAAGATGGTGGCTCCCAGTTATCTGATATCAGTTTCGGTTTTGAATTGAGAGGGGATGCGCACTTGTGGCCAGACTGGTACTTAATTATATCCACCTTTCTCACCCCTGGTGAAGCGTTTCTCTTTTGCCCTAATATAAGCCCTCTGTTCACTTCCTGTTAGCGATATTGTTGCATTAGCTGGCCGCCTGAAGTAGATGCGTTGTTTACCCTTTCCTCTCCCTTTAAAATGGCGGCTTCCACTTGTCCGTTCCAGTTTTTTTTTGCTTGTTCTCTGCGCGTGTAGGGTTGCGGAGGGGTCTCGCCACCTGAGGCTTTCGCGCTGACCTCGTTTAGCGGTGGTTGCTGGCTCCGTCTATCCTCCTTTATCTCACCGCAAGATCATTCCGGCGGGTGAATCCTCAGCTACTGTAAGCCATCTTGGGGATTGCAGGATCTTCGGAGCCCTCCGTGTCTGCTTTTCTTCGGTTTTCCCCCTTATTGTGCGCCGCCTGTGCTTTCTGATCAGCACATCCTTCTGTCGCTTCATTCTGATTTCTTATGGGGTGATTCTTTTTATCCTTCGTATGGTGGTTGCTCACTTGTACCCAGGGTGTAGCGCATGCTATAAATACATTATCATACAATTCTAGAATAAAACCATTAAATATTCCTTCAAACCATATATCATAACTCATATGTTGCGAACAGGCAGACATTTTGGTGCTAATCATTTTTCAAATTTCCTTTGGCTTTTTGAATAAACCTCCCCAGAGCACAAGCTATATCCAATTTACTCATTTCAATTACAAGTTCTGCTACCAGTGCCCTATTATTTATGCTATACTTTTTAACAATTGGGCGTAAAATCTCTTGCAGTAAATCTAAAACCATTTGACAATCCAATAAAATATGTAAAATGTTGCACTTTGTCCCCAGGGTAAAATAACATTTCCCATTGCCATCAATCATTGCTCTTTTTACCCCATTGTTCGAGTAGCAAGGGTTGACACCTATTTTCAGGCATAGTATTTCTCTTCTCAGCCATTGGCATGGTAATCTATCAATGTAGGGGAAATGATAGTCATTTTGCCACGAAGTAGCCATAAAACATACCGTTTTTTTCCCCAAGAGGTACTCATGGTCCAGGGCTCGAGATATTTCTTTTCCCGGGTATCTAAGTTCCCCCTCCCAACCTCAATTTGTAATGTCAAGGGGCTACTCTTAAGCCTCATCATTCTACAAGTTTTAATAAGACTTTCTCCCACCCCTTTTGCCGATGTTAGATCACTCTTCAGTATCTCGTTTCTGCACCATTGCGAAACTTTATAATCATCACCTGATCCCTGGTGGTGCCAAAATCTTACTAGGGCCACGCATACTATTATACTCCATGAGGTGATACCTGTTTCTAGCCTCACTGCCTGCACCATTGTGGACTTAGGCAGTGATAATCGATTTTTCAGGGCTTTTCCTCCTCAGTGTCCCATCCGTTTTTTCTGACTCATTGAGTGTTTTTTTTAGTTTGCTAAAGAAAGCAATACTGTGTGCAACTCTTGAGATGCTCAGTTTAAAAACTGTTTTCAATTACACCCAATGAGCCTATCGTTCAACACCGCACTCAGCCAGAGGCGAAAGCCCTGCAACGTTGATGTTCAACAGAGCAATGACATCCAAGTTACCTCAGTGGACCAACAAAAAAGAAGGAAATGAGAATACAACTCAGATAAAGGAATTGGTTAATAAGGAAAAGATGAAAGCTGTTGATGATAAGAGGCGACACGCAAAGAGCATTGAGTTTAAGACAAGAGATTTAGTGAACGCCCCATAACTGCGAAGTAAAAAATCTGATGTTCCATGTGATGCTGCTCCTTCCCAAGTTGTGTCCACCAAGGGACATATGGTGACTGCCCAGCATCCTGGGAAGTCTGTTACAAGCGACTTTTCTCACTTTCGATATTTGATTCATCGGTCTTCTGATCAAGATGGTGAAAGAAAGACTGACTCTCTATTTCAGGTTTAGTCAACTTGACCATTGTTACAATTGCTAAAGCTTTTGCAATTCACTTTTACCTCTTTTCATTACAATAAACTTTATATGAAGCAATGTTTAAATCTTATTCAACTGTTTTATTCATACAAATATACCACGTAAAAGAACACTTTCTGTTGATCCAAAATAACATAATTCACATATCCAATACTTTCTTCCAAAGAAAATTATTTTACATATATTTATTGGATTTTGAAGTTTGCCCAATGCATTTCGGGCGATGAGCCCTTCATCAGGGGATTCAATCTGCAAACATAACATAATATTTCCTAATGGAATGCCAAAACACTTTTTCATACACCAGAAGTTTCCAAATACTTTGACTTTGGTATCACAAAGCAATCCGTTTAATTTTTCTTCTCAGTTTTACATGACCACGCATTGATAATGTATTTGCGGTGTCAGAAACCCAAAAGAAACGAAAATAAAAAAACGAAAAGATGTGGTGATGATATTGATAAAACAATCTACGCCACCTTACACTTGCTCAAATATATCATTTCTAAAATCATATAGATACTCACTTGTCAAACAGCGTCACAGTAGAAACACTGTAAATAAAGGCAAATGCATGAATACCATTACCTAACCATCAAAGACGAATTCTCCATAAACTATTAACACGATTGCAAGAATGTTTCAACACACCTTGAAACTTTTTTCGATGAGCTGGTCTCTATGTATGAGTATCCAACTTCTCGAATTCTCTCCAACCGGCCCTAAAAGTTTAATGTACACCGATGATTTAACATAAAACCAACTGTACTGTCCACATTCTACATTCCGATGACTCTATGCACCATGCCAGCTTACCTCCTTTTCAATTCTCAGTTCGAACCCCAAACAAATTCCACTGTGTCAATTGTCTGTTTCGTGTTACTGTCACAAAAACAAAGTAACGCTACAGTCATTACAACATTCCCATGTTGAGACTCCTAAAAGCAACTCTCCACATGGCATTCCACTCACCACTTTTACTGTTATGCGTCTCTAATGTGGTCTCAACCTCCAAGTGATATCAGCGTTTTTGCCTCTGAATGCACCACCAAGTAGAACGCGCCTTTATTCAATATTATGTTATGTTTGCAGATTGAAGCCCCCGATGAAGGGCTCGGCGCCCGAAATGCTTTGGGCAAACATCGAAATCCAAGAAATATATGTAAAATAATTTTCTTTGGAAGAAGATATTGGATATGTGAATTATGTTATTTTGGATCACCAGAAAATGTTCTTTTACGTAGTATATTTGTATGAATAAAACAGTTGAATGAGATGTAAACATTGTTTCATATAAAGTTTATTGTTGTAATGAAAAGAGGTAAAAGTGAATCGCAAAAGATTTAGCAATTGTGCACAATGGTCAAGTTGACTAAACTTGAGATAGAGTGTCTTTAGCTAGACGTGTATAGGCAGCAAGCATCCCATTGTTGCACGCCACAAAAATGTACTTCATAGTTAAAAAAGAGAGCAAATAAGAATTGGAATAGAGTAGGTGCGCTTTACTGAATAAATAGTGAAAGAAAGACTGAAACAGAAAACTCAGTGATAGTTAGTACAACTAACTATAACAGGGGAATTTCAATGGTTTTATATGAGTGAAATGTGTAGCTAACTATAACACCCCTTAAACCTATGGTTTTTACAGTGAATTTCTAAGGTTTTTTAAATGCTAATTCCTATTTCTAACTTGTCTGAAACCTATGTTTTTTTCAGTGAATTCCAAAGGTTTTTTAAATGCTAATTGCTAACTATAACGTAACGTGAATTTCAAACGTTTTTTTAAATGATAATTTTTAAATATATATATATTTTTGAATATTTTCTAACTACATTTTTAAAATCTTTTTATTTTTAGATGTTATTTTTTAAAGTACATTACACATTTTTTTATTATTTTTTTACATAAAATATATTTTTCATTATTTTATATTGTTTATAATATACTTAAATTATTTTCATCATTTTTTCTTTTTTTTTTTAGTCGAGCAGCCTACGAACACCCTGCTCGTTTACTGTGTGACAAGTTGCGCAGCCTACGAACACCCTGCTCATTTACTGCGTGAATTGTGTCCGCCATTTCAGGGTCGCTGTCTAGGCTCTGCGTATGGTGTGAGATGGGTACGACTTTTCCAACGGGGTTGCTATGCAACTTGTGCGTGACGCCTGGCACATACGCTAGATGTACGTATAAAGCGGCGTGACGGATGCACGGTAGCGCGTGACGTCCTACGCATATCGGACGCGGTGGTTGTGCAACTTCCGCAATTTTTTTAATGTTGAAAAACTCATTTATATATATTTAGTATAAATATTAAGACAAGTGATTATCTGAGGTTATTATAAAAATAATTTTCTTTAGTTTCTTAAAAAGTACATCACTTTTTTATGTAATTTCGCGAAGTCACGCTGGGCGCAAGCCCAGTGTGAGCAGTGTGCATCCTACACGCATCCTACGTGCATCCCATGTGACTTCAAAAACAGAGATTTGATTGGTTTATTAAACTTCCTATTGAATCTATTGAAGGACCCCACCCATTTCAATCACTCTTCTTAGAACTTTTCTTAGAGAAAGACGTCCTGAGAAGATCTACTGCTCTTTCTTTTCTGGAGACGAGTTTCATTTAAACATACCATGGCTGCTAATCTACCATCATCCTCTGATTCAGAGAACTCATTAGAGCAAGAATTTTTTCCTGAACCTGCACCAAAGGAAAAATATACCAGCATTGTCTGGAAATGTTTCACCTTTCCACCAGGCCTAAAAAAGGTGAATGCAACAAAAGTTACTTGCCGCATATGCAAGGAAGTGCTTTCAAGGGGAGACCCCAACAAAAAGTACTCCTGGGGAACTGCAGGCATGCGTAAGCACTTGCAATCTAAGTACCTGGTCAACTTTGCAAGGGAGGAGTTAAGGAGATTGAGAGAGGCTCTATCTGTTTCATCAGAAGGTCTGAGTACGAGTGGAGCAAAACTATAAACCTCTACAGTACACCCTGATATTCATCCCCAATTCGGGAAATTTAGAATGAGCTGTGTAAAATGTGGACAGCTGATAGCATATGGAGAGCAGTCGGTGGATCTGGTGTGTCGAGCTGTTGACCACCACCGTTGGATTTCTTTTCTCCTCTCCTCCCAGTTTTTAGTACTCTTTTCCCAGTTCTCATGTTTTCCCGTTTAAAAATATATATATATATATTAAAAAAAAAATACAAGTCAGAACTAACTACTCTGGTTAACGAAAGATCTAAACTAGTATGCTAGTGTGTGAAAGTTGAGATGCATGTATGTGTAGTGCATACTTGACTGTAAAAATACATTTTTGATGTGTGGTGAATGCATAAGTGCAGAATTATAAGGAAGTGCTGCAGCATGACACTGTAAACTGTTTAACTACAGCATTCTGTGGTACTTCTAAAGCCCAGGGATGTAACATATGTACATAAATATGTTGCAACTCTGTGCTTCCCTCTGCACAGCTGCAGAAACTGCAAGCATGTGGTGACACAGGTACCCTTGCACCATGGAGCAAGGATGTCCGTGTGGAGATTGTTTGTTTGCAAGAAGGAACACCTTCCTTCACAAAAACAATCAGTGAAGGCATTTTTCTCCTTCAATATATGCTGTGCATTGCAGCATACATTGAAAGTGAAAAAATGAGAAGTGAAAACAATTTTCCTCGTTTTGCTTTGCTATACCAATAGAAGGATGGTGTAGCATTCACAAATATGTCCAGATTTATGATTTCTGATAAATCTCGAAATGTGTCTTGTTCTATAAGTGTTCTGTGCAAACACGCAGAGCAAAACCTGTAGAATACCTTTTCAACGCAAAGTACTGTGTATAATGAGATTATATATATATGGAAAAGAGAAGGTATACAGAATGCCTTTTCCTCACCTTATAAATAAGAGTTAATGGCTAGGCCAATTGTTATTATAGGAGTACATTTCTGTACTGATAACAGAGAACAAGATACATTTACAACTACTTACATTTTATGGCACTGATAGGACATGTTTATATATTACTGAAGGGAAGGGATGCAACCTAATATGACATTTGCAAAAACACTGACTGATGTGGTTCAAATTAAACAGTTTCATTTCTTTCTATTCTGAAATTATCAAGACCTGCAAAAGAACCATATTAGTCTATTCTGTACTATACCATATATCTTGCAGACGGGTGTTCTAAAGCTTTCCCCTATTTTATACCTTTTTGCATTGCAATTTTCTGACAGAAATCTAGTCCATTCATTTTCCTTTTCTTCAACTGTGTGAAAACATAGTTCATTCTGCATTTTAAGACTTGCTAAAACTTACCTCAACAGTAATACAAGTAAAAAACAGTACACATTTTATTCACTTGTTTTTTATAATCTGAATGGTGGTAAATTTGATATCTTAAAATTAAAATCTGTAAGAAAAAAGAAAAAATAGTTATAACATAAAATAATACATTTTTAACAGCACAGCATCATTTTAATATTTTACTAAGTAATTTCTGTGCCTTTTTCGCTGTTCTTAGAATATATTGAATTTCACTGGAAATTGTGATTTCAATTGTACTCATCATATAACAGTGGAAAAAAAAACCAATCAATTAGATTGTTTAAAAAAAACAATAATCCATGTATAGTAAAATACTAGATAATACAAATCGTACATATATAAAATGATTACTGCTAAGAAAATGTTATACCTTAAATTTATAAACACTTTGAATAATGCCAGTTAAAATTATACACCGAGGCCATGTGCAACAAAAAGTCCATAATTCAAAGAAATACATTTCCTTGAGGCCAAATTGTATTTTTGCAGTAATTTTTATGTGAATTGCCCAATGATAATCCTATGAAATGATAACAATAAATTCCTCAGAGGCTGAATTTTTTTCCTAAAACTTTGGTTTTAAAAATAATAGGTAGGAATTTGGTCATTCGAAAGGCAAACGTTGTTTGAAAACCAACTCAGCATCATTACAAAGACTCCAGCCTTTGTCACTTTTGAGATATGCGGTGTAATGTCCATATGTTCTTGAAGGACCATTGTGGAAAAGTAATGCTACTGCTACAAAAGTCCTTCCAGATATTGATAGTTGTGTAGCTACAAAATGTTTTATTAAAGTGTCCAATTTTCTTCCTTCAGCTGTACAACGTTGCATCATTAAAATGATATATTTTCCATATCTTTGGATAAATAATGTTGATAACATTTCTGATTTGCTTTGCCTACACTCCATGTTTTGGTTTGCAGCTTTAACTAATTTACTGAAAGACACTGATTGACAGTCCGGTAATGTCAAATATAAAAATCGTTCAGTGTCGACTTTAGTGCTACATGTATACATACAATTTTCACATTGATGTACCCATTTATAACAAAGGCCAAAAATATTATCTATGTCTACACCTTCATTTTCCAATTCTGTAAGCATATACATTAGAAACTCCTGACCATCTTGTTGGATATGTTGTGTAAATTGTGTAGAACCAGAACATACATCCAAAAGATTACGAACATCAGAAACGCTTTGTATTTAACTTTTATCTGTTCTCAATTTTTCATAAAGAGAATGTAACACGGAACAAAATCTTTTTTCATGATTCTCCATAATTTGCTGTTGCAAACCTTGAAGAAAAAAACCATTAACCACTACATTAGCACAGCAGTTGACACCAGACCTATTTTCAAACTGAAAACCAACAATCTCTTCAACAGTGTCCTTTTTCTTTTTGCTTGCAATCACAACATATTCTTGTTTTTTTCCCTTCTCTACACCTTCAGTACACATTTTCTCATACCTTCTTTTTTGAGAAACCACATGCTTTACAAATACAGGATATTGACCTAAATTAGGACCATATGTTCTTCTTAACCTATTATACTCTTTAACACAGTTTGCATCTGCAGTAACCTTTGTATCATCAAAATCAATTAAAAACAAACCAGATAAAGTTCTAACTCGCGACAAAGCAACATATGCCATACCCTCTTTAAACACAGTATTTCCAATGTTCACCAAAGCACTGTCAACACTTAAACCTTGAGATTTATAAATAGTCACTGCATATGCCAGAGAAAATGGAAACTGTTTTCTACGGACATATAAATCTTGAACAAGCAAAAAACAAACAGAACAACAACCAATTTGTTTCACTTCTTCAATCTGATCAAATGTAATCTTTAAGAATTCAATACCATCTTAATTTTGATAATTAACAAAATCCACAACTTTGCCCATTGCTCCATTAACTAAACCTTTTTCTACATCCAAATTACACCTTAAAATTATCCAACAGTTCCTACATATAGATTCTTTTCTAAACCCGCAGTTTTCGATATTGATTTTTCCAAAGAATCCAATTTTGTCTTCCTTCTCTACACCTTCAGTACACATTTTCTCATACCTTCTTTTTTGAGAAACCACATGCTTTACAAATACAGGATATTGACCTAAATTAGGACCATATGTTCTTCTTAACCTATTATACTCTTTAACACAGTTTGCATCTGCAGTAACCTTTGTATCATCAAAATCAATCAAAAACAAACCAGATAAAGTTCTAACTCGCGACAAAGCAACATATGCCATACCCTCTTTAAACACAGTATTTCCAATGTTCACCAAAGCACTGTCAACACTTAAACCTTGAGATTTATAAATAGTCACTGCATATGCCAGAGAAAATGGAAACTGTTTTCTACGGACATATAAATCTTGAACAAGCAAAAAACAAACAGAACAACAACCAATTTGTTTCACTTCTTCAATCTGATCAAATGTAATCTTTAAGAATTCAATACCATCTTTATTTTGATAATTAACAAAATCCACAACTTTGCCCATTGCTCCATTAACTAAACCTTTTTCTACATCCAAATTACACCTTAAAATTATCCAACAGTTCCTACATATAGATTCTTTTCTAAACCCGCAGTTTTCGATATTGATTTTTCCAAAGAATCCAATTTTGTCTTCAATTTTTTGGTCAAAATAAAAGTGATTCCTTCATGTTCTATTTTATCGATGGCTTCCATTTTTATTATTTCTTCATTTTCCAGTTTCAAAAGTTGTTCATTGAATATAGAACACTCACACAGTGTTGGCATTAAGCAGATTACAGATTTCTTATCTGCAATTTCCATGTATAGTTTCTCAGGAACTACGTTTTCATTTGGAAACAAATTGGAAAGTAATCGAGTCTGTAAGGCTTGTTTGCCATGCTCTGTCAGTAGTCCAATTCTTATATCTTGGAGAATAGTTCCATAATCAACATCATTTGCCTGTCGCATATTTGTAATGAGTTCTTTGTATTCAAAATATGACCAAATGTTCACATTTACAACACTAACCAGAGAATTTCTGGGGTCTTCATGCGCAAGTGTTTTAAATACTGGTTGTCCTTTTATAGGAGTCAGTTGCAGTAGATCTCCAAAAACTATGACGTGTTTTCCTCCAAATAACACGTCATACTCTGTTTTAAGAATTTGCTGCATTCTTAAATGCACAAAGGCAAGCATTAAGTTTGATACCATGCTTACCTCATGAATAATGAGAAGTTTCATTTTCTTCAAGATTCTTGAAACTTCACAACAAGCTTCTCCAGATAGCTTGCGATATTCCAAATTGTTTTCCATGCTCTACTGGTAACATTAGTAAACGATGTAAAGTAATTCCTTTAATGTTGTGTGCTGCAACCCAGTTGGAGCAGTGACAACACAAGACAAATGTGACTCTGTAGATAACTTGTAGTTACTTTAATTAAAAAAACTTTTTCCTGTTCCAGCTTGTCCACTCATGTACATTTGGGTAGGTTGAAATGACGTACATGAGCACTCTTTCTTTTCATGAAGTAATCCATGGTCAATCTGTTGTCTCACTTGCTCATATATTTCTTTCTGTTCAACATTTAGTTGTTCTTCCAAGTTTAGTAAGTTTGTTACATCTTCTTGCGCTTGATACATTGCTGTTTTCACCTTATTCATGGCGATTGCTGCTTCATTTTCAACAATTTGTTGTCCTAGTGGAGCTTGACTCAGTGCAGCAGAACTTTGACTGTCTTGAGAACTGTCTCTAGCAATCTCAGCTGCAATTGTAGCTTCTTGATCATTTTCATCGTTAAACATTTTCACATAATTTGCAAAACCAAAAGCACTGCATTGTATGCTATCTTTACAAGCATTAAAGGAAACTTCATAGCACTGGAAATCTCCAAAGTAATTCCAGTTCTGAAGGCCATGGTTTGAATAGTTATAAAAGAGCTAAATAGTAAAATTTACTTTTATCGGCAGTGTCACAACTCAGCTTCCTGTGATTAATCAAATTTCCTTTTGTTTGTTTCACCAAACATCCTTCCGAACCAATGACTCCATATTTTCCATCATTGATGTTCTCTGTAGTATTCCGTTTAAAAGTGTAATTTTGCAGCACTTCATAGAGACACACGTTCTCAACACTACCTTAAAGCCTAAAACGCTATCCCTTGCATGATTTCCTATGGTACATAAATACCACTGCTCTATGCTAGAACACTACCCCAGTATGACTCCTTATACAACCTAATCACCATTTCACTACTCTAAAGCTTAGGTGGTAGTGTTTTAGGGTAGTGCAATAGTGTTTTGGTAGTGTAGAGGGTCATGCTGGTGTATATTTAATGTTTAGAGTAGTGCAATGGTGTTTGGGTACTGTAGTCGGCCGTGCTGTTATAATGTTTTAGAGTTTAGGGTAGTGCATTGGTAAATAGGTAGTGTAGTAGGTCATGCTGGGGTAGTGTTGAAGGGTAGTGCTTTGGTGTTTATATACTGTACAGGGTCATGGTAGGGATAGTGTTTTTCGGTTTAAGGTAGTGCAGTGGTGTTTGTGTAGTGTAGGGGATCTTGGTTGGGTAGTGTTCTAGGAAATAAACTGGTATTTGGGTAGTGTAGGAGGTTTTGCAGGGGTAGATTTAAGCATTAGAGTAAATGTAGAATGTAGCCATACTTGTAAAGCGCACTGATACTCCTGAGTGTCCTGGCGCTGTACTCATACCGCTAGGGAACCCTTCCTGGTTTTTCCCCGTGAAATGTCCACTCCTGGGCATCCCCAGGGTGCAATGAGGCATCCCTAGCGCTGTAGGCGGCCGTTGTGGAGACTAAGCAAGCTATTGCCCAGAGTTGCAGCGTGGGACCCATGCTTAGAGTAGGCACCGAGGCGAGAAATCAGGTCCGAGGAATTATGAGCCCAAGATCCGCCGAGACCAGCCAAGGCAGGAATTGAACCCTGGTCTCGTACCAGACCTCTGCATCAGGGTCTGCCGCTCTAACCATTGAGCCACACTTCTTTAATGGTGATTAGGTAGTATAGGGAGTCATGCTGGGGTAGTGTTCTAGCATAGTGCAGTGGTGTTTATGTACCATAGGAGATCATGCTAGGAATAGTTTTTCAGGCCTTAAGTAGTGCAGTGGTGTGTGTGTAGTATAGTGGGTCGTGGTAGGGGACTGTTCTAGGAAATAATGCTGTTTGGGTAGTGTAGAGGTTCTTCTAGGGTAGATTTAAGGTTTAGGGTAATACAGTGGTGAGTAGGTACAGTAGGTACTCATGCTGGAGTAAGATTAAGTGTTTACAGTAGCGAGTGGTTTTTGGGTAGTGTAGGAAATCATACTGGGGTAGTGTCACTGCAAGACTACATGTACTTATTTGTCTGCAAAAACATCAAGCATGCATTCCATATATTTCAGAACTGCATTTTACTTTTAAAAACTAAACTCATTTTGGAAACACATAACCAATTACTATTGACTAATTCTACAAGAATGTGAGAACACAATACATTTTTTACCAATTACATGTCGGGAAACACATGAACTACCAAAATGCTTCTCTCAGAGTGATTCATAAATGCACAGACTCACTGTGTGATTCTAAACAAACAACACTAGCCCTTCTATTTTACCAAAACACATTTCATAGTGTAGAATGTGTACTGCATTTTAATGTAGAAACTTCACTCATTTTGCAAATACATAGAAAATAACTGGTTCCTAATTCTACCAAAACATTAGAACAGCATATTTATCTGTGTGCAAACACATAAAATAAACAAATGCTTATCTCAGAATACTTTCTAAATGCACACACACTCACAATAAAATTGTAGAGAAAAAAAGTATTCCCTGCACTTTACCAGGACAAACTTATTACTCTGATTAAAAACAAACTGCACCACATACACTCCCTCACAAATTAATAACTCACCTTTCCAATTGTTTTGTAGAATAAGAAGTATGTCAGTCACACAACAGATTTTCTTATTCAGAATCTTCGTTTTCAACACCTCTCACCAGAACCATAGAATGGCAAAGTTTCCCTCTCATTTTCAACACATATACACCTTCACATCAAATCACATTGCTTCCCACATTAATTCAAAACCAAACACACATTTCTATTGTTAGACATTTCAATCCTTTCGAAACGACATATATTTGAACCCTACCCCCATTCTGCCTTCAACCTGTTAGCACAGAAACACTTCATGAAACAATTAACTGAGCACACAGGTCAAAAGTTCATCATTCAATGTTGCTAATGAAAACAGCAAGTGTGCTTGCCTTCTCAATATGCCAGCTTATACTACGTAATGTTCTTTTCAAACACTTCCGGATAACCAATAAGAAACATGCTTTTAAAAAACACAAACATGCACCCTAGTTTTCAGAGTTGAATGTTGTCAAACAACCAATCATTTCTTTTCTTTTTTCAACAGAGCATCTTATCCACCATTTTAAAACAATCTTAGTTTTCAAACTGCCACTTCATTTACAGAGACCATCTTTGTGCATCCAGACCTCAATTCAACATGTTTACAGTGCGGATTGTGGGACACAGCTTTATTTTCTGGAGCCAAAGGTACGCAGAACAGAAAGGAATTCACAAAGAGCTAGGTTTACCAAACGTAGACATTAAATGGATTGGGCAGAGAGGACTAAAGTGGCACCAACTGATGCCAATGGTAAAATCCTTTTTATATCTCAAACACCCTGACCTCATAATTATGCACGGAGTGGCAAAGACCTAGGCACTCTGACTGGAGTAGATCGGGAAATGCTTATGAAGGACACCTTTGGAGAACTGATGTCACTTTTCCCCCAAACTGACTTTGTCTATTCTAACATATGCCAAAGGCAGAAATAGAACTGGTCCAATCAATTTTGTCCACAAATTGAGAAAGCTAGGAAACGTGAATAAATCTGTTTCTCTGAGACTATAGAATGGGGTCCATATAACACAACAATCTGCGTTTCAATATGCATGGCGTCTATAGGAGAGATGGTGTGCATTTTACAGATGAAGGGAACAGGGTCTTCCTCATAAACTTTAGATTCTGCATCGGTACTTACTTGTAGGTACTAAAATCTCTCGATAAACACAAGGGCTCTTTTTAGAGCCACCCAAGATCTAAACTCATAAGCTTGATATATATCTAAAAAATACATGAATTTTTTTCGACTGCGAAATGTGAGGATCCTACGCGCATCCAGTGACTTAAAAAAATAAATAAATGATTTTGTATACTTTTTTTACCCTACGGGTCCTTATGGGACCCCCTGAGCAGGCCTTGGGGGTCGGGGTGTGTCTACCCTGCCCCTGTTCACGTTATGCACACATATTTCACAGACTTCTTCACCCTCGCTTCTACCGAGGCACAAAATGCCTGCCACAGTTCCTAGTTTCGAATGTTTACATGCGCTTGACAACCAATGAGAATTGAGCGCGTGATCGGGACGGTGCACTTATGCTACGATGCCAATCCTCACATAATCCACGGATCTGCCGCGCCCATAGTTATATAAATGACTTTAACCCTAATTTTCTCAGAAACTACTGTACAGATTGACACCATATAAGCAAAAGGCAAAAGTCGGAACTGAGAACTACCTCTCTGCCAAATTTGGTGTAATTACGTTCAGCCATTTGGGCTGTAGCAGTGTCTAAAGGTCCTATGGGAAATTGCATGAGAAAAAAATTTGTTTTTGGGCCCCCTTTTTTCTCGGCCTCGCTTGACCATTCACCTACATCTAACCACATCTAAACACTTACCTATAGATTCACTCATACATGCTAACAAAGAGTAATAGAACACTATTAAATATACTTATACACCTACATAGCCATTACACACCAGCACACATCCTATTCACGTATGCAGTCATCCTACTCACTTATGCAAACAATTGATCATACTCACATTTACTAAGCTACACACTTATACAAACACCACTTTATTTATTCATATATATAGTAACTTATAAAATCACTATTACAAGTATACAATTTTCGATACAGTTACTCATACATTCACTGAGTCTTTTGTATTCTTATTTATATACAACTGTCACATACACTGCCTTTTATATTTCTACGTTGTTGGACCTGTATCATTGAGAAATATATTTACTCATCACCACACCCGTAAAGACATTCACTCACCCAAACAACTGTTTCCACATACAGTCTTAACCTCATATACCTACTAAATGAACTATTTACACATCTTTGGACAGTCACACACCTCCCACCCAACCACGCACACATTCACTATCCAATACAAATACTCACTTAACTAATAAATAACTAATATAGACTTTCAAATAGCTATTACCTACTTATGTTGTAGTTTACACAACAAGAGATAGAGTGATACAGGTATTCACACACTTTAATCACTATCCCATATATTTAATGAGATACTTTAAATTAGTCACTTAGACAGTCAATCACAGTGTGACTAAATCCTCCATCCAGACACTTGTACATCCACTCAGTCTTCAAAGCAGATTGCTATATATATATATGATCATCAGTGATGTCATTTGAGATGTCATCAGTGATGTCATCAGAGATGTCACTGACCGTCTCATGAATGATGTAATATGTGACATCATCAGCAGTGGATTGAGGGTGCGCGAGTTATAGTTAGCAGAACTAACTATAACGGAGGAATTTCAATGGTTTTGTACGAGTGAAATGTCCAGCTAACTATCGCACCCCTAAAACCTATGTTATTTTTCAGTGAATATATATATATGTATATATATATGTATATATATATATATATCCAAACGCCTTCCAAAAAGAAGAGTCTAAGGCCACTTGGGGGGAAATACAGTGGAGAAACTTTATTGCAGCAAAAGCACAGTGGCGCGGGCGGGCGTATGCATTTCGGCCGTGTGGCCTCCTCAGCGCCCAGCATGTAATGAGGAAGATGAAAGCGCCTCCCAGCAGTTCTGCCCCACCATGCTCAGGTGAATACTCAGGTTAGCTCCTCCCCCTAGCCGTAATCAGTGTCACCTGCTCGGGTACTTCCATGTGGATAGGAACTACTGGTCCCAGCATGCAATGTTCTGCCAGGAACGTCATGTGTCAGTGGGGATGACAGGACTGTAAGGCAGCAAAACTCCTCGTGTCCCGCACTGCCTGCCACAGCCAAAGACCTCTTTGCGCCCCCCGTTACCGCACAACCATCACATCCAGGTACGTTAATCCACGGGGACCCGTGCAGCAGTGCGCCGAGTCCAGAGCAGAGTTCAGTGACTCTACCACCGCGTCTCTTCCTCCTGTGTGCAGTGGTGGGCTTGATGCTGTCCGAAGCCTCGGAAAAAAGAGAAAAGATGCGCCGGAGCACATCACAGCCAGTACGATCAAGCCAGCAAATGTGCAGGAGCCCCAGTAGCACTACACTGGCAAGGTAGTGCAAATTGAATCCAAACGCCTTCCAAAAAGAAGAGTCTGAGGCCACTTGGGGGGAAATACAGTGGAGAAAACTTATTGCAGCAAAAGCACAGTGGCGCGGGCGGGCGTATACATTTCGGCCGTGTGGCCTCCTCAGCGCCCAGCATGTAATGAGGAAGATGAAAGCGCCTCCCAACAGTTCTGCCCCACCATGCTCAGGTGAATACTCAGGTTAGCTCCTCCCCCTAGCCGTAATCAGTGTCACCTGCTCGGGTACTTCCGTGTGAATAGGAACTACTGGTCCCAGCATGCAATGTTCTGCCAGGAACGTCATGTGTCAGTGGGGATGACAGGACTGTAAGGCAGCAAAACTCCTTGTGTCCCGCACTGCCTGCCACAGCCAAAGACCTCCTTCCGCCCCCCGTTACCGCACAACCATCACATCCAGGTACGTTAATCCACGGGGACCCGTGCGGCAGTGCGCCGAGTCCAGAGCAGAGTTCAGTGACTCTACCACCGCGTCTCTTCCTCCTGTGTGCAGTGGTGGGCTTGATGCTGTCTGAAGCCTCGGAAAAAAGAGAAAAGATGCGCCGGAGCACATCACAGCCAGTACGATCAAGCCAGCAAATGTGCAAGAGCCCCAGTAGCACTACACTGGCAAGGTAGTGCAAATTGAATCCAAACGCCTTCCAAAAAGAAGAGTCTGAGGCCACTTGGGGGGAAATACAGTGGAGAAACTTTATTGCAGCAAAAGCACAGTGGCGCGGGCGGGCGTATGCATTTCGGCCGTGTGGCCTCCTCAGCGCCCAGCATGTAATGAGGAAGATGAAAGCGCCTCCCAACAGTTCGCCCCACCATGCTCAGGTGAATACTCAGGTTAGCTCCTCCCCCTAGCCGTAATCAGTGTCACCTGCTCGGGTACTTCCATGAGGATAGGAACTACTGGTCCCAGCATGCAATGTTCTGCCAGGAACGTCATGCGTCAGTGGGGATGACAGGACTGTAAGGCAGCAAAACTCCTCGTGTCCCGCACTGCCTGCCACAGCCAAAGACCTCCTTGCGCCCCCCGTTACCGCACAACCATCACATCCAGGTACGTTAATCCACGGGGACCCGTGCGGCAGTGCGCCGAGTCCTGAGCAGAGTTCAGTGACTCTACCACCGCGTCTCTTCCTCCTGTGTGCAGTGGTGGGCTTGATGCTGTCCGAAGCCTCGGAAAAAAGAGAAAAGATGCGCCGGAGCACATCACAGCCAGTACGATCAAGCCAGCAAATGTGCAGGAGCCCCAGTAGCACTACACTGGCAAGGTAGTGCAAATTGAATCCAAACGCCTTCCAAAAAGAAGAGTCTGAGGCCACTTGGGGGGAAATACAGTGGAGAAACTTTATTGCAGCAAAAGCACAGTGACGTGGGCGGGCATATGCATTTCGGCCGTGTGGCCTCCTCAGCGCCCAGCATGTAATGAGGAAGATGAAAGCGCCTCCCAACAGTTCGCCCCACCATGCTCAGGTGAATACTCAGGTTAGCTCCTCTCCCTAGCCGTAATCAGTGTCACCTGCTCGGGTACTTCCATGTGGATAGGAACTACTGGTCCCAGCATGCAATGTTCTGCCAGGAACGTCATGTGTCAGTGGGGATGACAAGACTGTAAGGCAGCAAAACTCCTCGTGTCCCGCACTGCCTGCCACAGCCAAAGACCTCCTTGCGCCCCCCGTTACCGCACAACCATCACATCCAGGTACGTTAATCCACGGGGACCCATGCGGCAGTGCGCCGAGTCCAGAGCAGAGTTCAGTGACTCTACCACCGCGTCTCTTCCTCCTGTGTGCAGTGGTGGGCTTGATGCTGTCCGAAGCCTCGGAAAAAAGAGAAAAGATGTGCCGGATCACATCACAGCCAGTACGATCAAGCCAGCAAATGTGCAGGAGCCCCAGTAGCACTACACTGGCAAGGTAGTGCAAATTGAATCCAAACGCCTTCCAAAAAGAAGAGTCTGAGGCCACTTGGGGGGAAATACAGTGGAGAAACTTTATTGCAGCAAAAGCACAGTGGCGCGGGCGGGCGTATGCATTTCGGCTGTGTGGCCTCCTCAGCGCCCAGCATGTAATGAGGAAGATGAAAGCACCTCCCAACAGTTCTGCCCCACCATGCTCAGGTGAATAGTCAGGTTAGCTCCTCTCCCTAGCCGTAATCAGTGTCACCTGCTCGGGTACTTCCATGTGGATAGGAACTACTGGTCCCAGCATGCAATGTTCTGCCAGAACGTCATGTGTCAGTGGGGATGACAAGACTGTAAGGCAGCAAAACTCCTCGTGTCCCGCACTGCCTGCCACAGCCAAAGACCTCCTTCCGCCCCCCGTTACCGCACAACCATCACATCCAGGTACGTTAATCCACGGGGACCCGTGCGGCAGTGCGCCGAGTCCAGAGCAGAGTTCAGTGACTCTACCACCGCGTCTCTTCCTCCTGTGTGCAGTGGTGGGCTTGATGCTGTCTGAAGCCTCGGAAAAAAGAGAAAAGATGCGCCGGAGCACATCACAGCCAGTACGATCAAGCCAGCAAATGTGCAAGAGCCCCAGTAGCACTACACTGGCAAGGTAGTGCAAATTGAATCCAAACGCCTTCCAAAAAGAAGAGTCTGAGGCCACTTGGGGGGAAATACAGTGGAGAAACTTTATTGCAGCAAAAGCACAGTGGCGCGGGCGGGCGTATGCATTTCGGCCGTGTGGCCTCCTCAGCGCCCAGCATGTAATGAGGAAGATGAAAGCGCCTCCCAACAGTTCGCCCCACCATGCTCAGGTGAATACTCAGGTTAGCTCCTCCCCCTAGCCGTAATCAGTGTCACCTGCTCGGGTACTTCCATGAGGATAGGAACTACTGGTCCCAGCATGCAATGTTCTGCCAGGAACGTCATGCGTCAGTGGGGATGACAGGACTGTAAGGCAGCAAAACTCCTCGTGTCCCGCACTGCCTGCCACAGCCAAAGACCTCCTTGCGCCCCCCGTTACCGCACAACCATCACATCCAGGTACGTTAATCCACGGGGACCCGTGCGGCAGTGCGCCGAGTCCTGAGCAGAGTTCAGTGACTCTACCACCGCGTCTCTTCCTCCTGTGTGCAGTGGTGGGCTTGATGCTGTCCGAAGCCTCGGAAAAAAGAGAAAAGATGCGCCGGAGCACATCACAGCCAGTACGATCAAGCCAGCAAATGTGCAGGAGCCCCAGTAGCACTACACTGGCAAGGTAGTGCAAATTGAATCCAAACGCCTTCCAAAAAGAAGAGTCTGAGGCCACTTGGGGGGAAATACAGTGGAGAAACTTTATTGCAGCAAAAGCACAGTGACGTGGGCGGGCATATGCATTTCGGCCGTGTGGCCTCCTCAGCGCCCAGCATGTAATGAGGAAGATGAAAGCGCCTCCCAACAGTTCGCCCCACCATGCTCAGGTGAATACTCAGGTTAGCTCCTCTCCCTAGCCGTAATCAGTGTCACCTGCTCGGGTACTTCCATGTGGATAGGAACTACTGGTCCCAGCATGCAATGTTCTGCCAGGAACGTCATGTGTCAGTGGGGATGACAAGACTGTAAGGCAGCAAAACTCCTCGTGTCCCGCACTGCCTGCCACAGCCAAAGACCTCCTTGCGCCCCCCGTTACCGCACAACCATCACATCCAGGTACGTTAATCCACGGGGACCCATGCGGCAGTGCGCCGAGTCCAGAGCAGAGTTCAGTGACTCTACCACCGCGTCTCTTCCTCCTGTGTGCAGTGGTGGGCTTGATGCTGTCCGAAGCCTCGGAAAAAAGAGAAAAGATGTGCCGGATCACATCACAGCCAGTACGATCAAGCCAGCAAATGTGCAGGAGCCCCAGTAGCACTACACTGGCAAGGTAGTGCAAATTGAATCCAAACGCCTTCCAAAAAGAAGAGTCTGAGGCCACTTGGGGGGAAATACAGTGGAGAAACTTTATTGCAGCAAAAGCACAGTGGCGCGGGCGGGCGTATGCATTTCGGCTGTGTGGCCTCCTCAGCGCCCAGCATGTAATGAGGAAGATGAAAGCACCTCCCAACAGTTCTGCCCCACCATGCTCAGGTGAATAGTCAGGTTAGCTCCTCTCCCTAGCCGTAATCAGTGTCACCTGCTCGGGTACTTCCATGTGGATAGGAACTACTGGTCCCAGCATGCAATGTTCTGCCAGAACGTCATGTGTCAGTGGGGATGACAAGACTGTAAGGCAGCAAAACTCCTCGTGTCCCGCACTGCCTGCCACAGCCAAAGACCTCCTTGCGCCCCCAGTTACCGCACAACCATCACATCCAGGTACGTTAATCCACGGGGACCTGTGCGGCAGTGCGCCGAGTCCAGAGCAGAGTTCACTGACTCTACCACCGCGTCTCTTCCTCCTGTGTGCAGTGGTGGGCTTGATGCTGTCCGAAGCCTCGGAAAAAAGAGAAAAGATGTGCCGGATCACATCACAGCCAGTACGATCAAGCCAGCAAATGTGCAGGAGCCCCAGTAGCACTACACTGGCAAGGTAGTGCAAATTGAATCCAAACACCTTCCAAAAAGAAGAGTCTGAGGTCACTTGGGGGGAAATACAGTGGAGAAACTTTATTGCAGCAAAAGCACAGTGGCGCGGGCGGGCGTATGCATTTCGGCCGTGTGGCCTCCTCAGCGCCCAGCATGTAATGAGGAAGATGAAAGCGCCTCCCAACAGTTCGCCCCACCATGCTCAGGTGAATATTCAGGTTAGCTCCTCCCCCTAGCCGTAATCAGTGTCACCTGCTCGGGTACTTCCATGAGGATAGGAACTACTGGTCCCAGCATGCAATGTTCTGCCAGGAACGTCATGTGTCAGTGGGGATGACAGGACTGTAAGGCAGCAAAACTCCTCGTGTCCCGCACTGCCTGCCACAGCCAAAGACCTCCTTGCGCCCCCCGTTACCGCACAACCATCACATCCAGGTACGTTAATCCACGGGGACCCGTGCGGCAGTGCGCCGAGTCCAGAGCAGAGTTCAGTGACTCTACCACCGCGTCTCTTCCTCCTGTGTGCAGTGGTGGGCTTGATGCTGTCCGAAGCCTCGGAAAAAAGAGAAAAGATTCGCCGGAGCACATCACAGCCAGTACGATCAAGCCAGCAAATGTGCAGGAGCCCCAGTAGCACTACACTGGCAAGGTAGTGCAAATTGAATCCAAAAGCCTTCCAAAAAGAAGAGTCTGAGGCCACTTGGGGGGAAATACAGTGGAGAAACTTTATTGCAGCAAAAGCACAGTGGCGCGGGCAGGCGTATGCATTTCGGCCGTGTGGCCTCCTCAGCGCCCAGCATGTAATGAGGAAGATGAAAGCGCCTCCCAACAGTTCGCCCCACCATGCTCAGGTGAATACTCAGGTTAGCTCCTCCCCCTAGCCGTAATCAGTGTCACCTGCTCGGGTACTTCCATGAGGATAGGAACTACTGGTCCCAGCATGCAATGTTCTGCCAGGAACGTCATGTGTCAGTGGGGATGACAGGACTGTCAGGCAGCAAAACTCCTCGTGTCCCGCACTGCCTGCCACAGCCAAAGACCTCCTTGCGCCCCCCGTTACCGCACAACCATCACATCCAGGTACGTTAATCCACGGGGACCCGTGCGGCAGTGCGCCGAGTCCAGAGCAGAGTTCAGTGACTCTACCACCGCGTCTCTTCCTCCTGTGTGCAGTGGTGGGCTTGATGCTGTCCGAAGCCTCGGAAAAAAGAGAAAAGATGCGCCGGAGCACATCACAGCCAGTACGATCAAGCCAGCAAATGTGCAGGAGCCCCAGTAGCACTACACTGGCAAGGTAGTGCAAATTGAATCCAAATGCCTTCCAAAAAGAAGAGTCTGAGGCCACTTGGGGGGAAATACAGTGGAGAAACTTTATTGCAGCAAAAGCACAGTGGCGCGGGCGGGCGTATGCATTTCGGCCGTGTGGCCTCCTCAGCGCCCAGCATGTAATGAGGAAGATGAAAGCGCCTCCCAACAGTTCTGCCCCACCATGCTCAGGTGAATACTCAGGTTAGCTCCTCTCCCTAGCCGTAATCAGTGTCACCTGCTCGGGTACTTCCATGTGGATAGGAACTACTGGTCCCAGCATGCAATGTTCTGCCAGGAACGTCATGTGTCAGTGGGGATGACAAGACTGTAAGGCAGCAAAACTCCTCGTGTCCCGCACTGCCTGCCACAGCCAAAGACCTCCTTGCGCCCCCCGTTACCGCACAACCATCACATCCAGGTACGTTAATCCACGGGGACCCGTGCGGCAGTGCGCCGAGTCCAGAGCAGAGTTCAGTGACTCTACCACCGCGTCTCTTCCTCCTGTGTGCAGTGGTGGGCTTGATGCTGTCCGAAGCCTCGGAAAAAAGAGAAAAGATGTGCCGGATCACATCACAGCCAGTACGATCAAGCCAGCAAATGTGCAGGAGCCCCAGTAGCACTACACTGGCAAGGTAGTGCAAATTGAATCCAAACGCCTTCCAAAAAGAAGAGTCTGAGGCCACTTGGGGGGAAATACAGTGGAGAAACTTTATTGCAGCAAAAGCACAGTGGCGCGGGCGGGCGTATGCATTTCGGCCGTGTGGCCTCCTCAGCGCCCAGCATGTAATGAGGAAGATGAAAGCGCCTCCCAACAGTTCTGCCCCACCATGCTCAGGTGAATACTCAGGTTAGCTCCTCTCCCTAGCCGTAATCAGTGTCACCTGCTCGGGTACTTCCATGTGGATAGGAACTACTGGTCCCAGCATGCAATGTTCTGCCAGGAACGTCATGTGTCAGTGGGGATGACAAGACTGTAAGGCAGCAAAACTCCTCGTGTCCCGCACTGCCTGCCACAGCCAAAGACCTCCTTGCGCCCCCCGTTACCGCACAACCATCACATCCAGGTACGTTAATCCACGGGGACCCGTGCGGCAGTGCGCCGAGTCCAGAGCAGAGTTCAGTGACTCTACCACCGCGTCTCTTCCTCCTGTGTGCAGTGGTGGGCTTGATGCTGTCCGAAGCCTCGGAAAAAAGAGAAAAGATGTGCCGGATCACATCACAGCCAATACGATCAAGCCAGCAAATGTGCAGGAGCCCCAGTAGCACTACACTGGCAAGGTAGTGCAAATTGAATCCAAACGCCTTCCAAAAAGAAGAGTCTGAGGCCACTTGGGGGGAAATACAGTGGAGAAACTTTATTGCAGCAAAAGCACAGTGGCGCGGGCGGGCGTATGCATTTCGGCCGTGTGGCCTCCTCAGCGCCCAGCATGTAATGAGGAAGATGAAAGCGCCTCCCAACAGTTCTGCCCCACCATGCTCAGGTGAATACTCAGGTTAGCTCCTCTCCCTAGCCGTAATCAGTGTCACCTGCTCGGGTACTTCCATGTGGATAGGAACTACTGGTCCCAGCATGCAATGTTCTGCCAGAACGTCATGTGTCAGTGGGGATGACAAGACTGTAAGGCAGCAAAACTCCTCGTGTCCCGCACTGCCTGCCACAGCCAAAGACCTCCTTGCGCCCCCAGTTACCGCACAACCATCACATCCAGGTACGTTAATCCACGGGGACCTGTGCGGCAGTGCGCCGAGTCCAGAGCAGAGTTCACTGACTCTACCACCGCGTCTCTTCCTCCTGTGTGCAGTGGTGGGCTTGATGCTGTCCGAAGCCTCGGAAAAAAGAGAAAAGATGTGCCGGATCACATCACAGCCAGTACGATCAAGCCAGCAAATGTGCAGGAGCCCCAGTAGCACTACACTGGCAAGGTAGTGCAAATTGAATCCAAACACCTTCCAAAAAGAAGAGTCTGAGGTCACTTGGGGGGAAATACAGTGGAGAAACTTTATTGCAGCAAAAGCACAGTGGCGCGGGCGGGCGTATGCATTTCGGCCGTGTGGCCTCCTCAGCGCCCAGCATGTACTGAGGAAGATGAAAGCGCCTCCCAACAGTTCGCCCCACCATGCTCAGGTGAATACTCAGGTTAGCTCCTCCCCCTAGCCGTAATCAGTGTCACCTGCTCGGGTACTTCCATGAGGATAGGAACTACTGGTCCCAGCATGCAATGTTCTGCCAGGAACGTCATGTGTTAGTGGGGATGACAGGACTGTAAGGCAGCAAAACTCCTCGTGTCCCGCACTGCCTGCCACAGCCAAAGACCTCTTTGCGCCCCCCGTTACCGCACAACCATCACATCCAGGTACGTTAATCCACGGGGACCCGTGCAGCAGTGCGCCGAGTCCAGAGCAGAGTTCAGTGACTCTACCACCGCGTCTCTTCCTCCTGTGTGCAGTGGTGGGCTTGATGCTGTCCGAAGCCTCGGAAAAAAGAGAAAAGATGCGCCGGAGCACATCACAGCCAGTACGATCAAGCCAGCAAATGTGCAGGAGCCCCAGTAGCACTACACTGGCAAGGTAGTGCAAATTGAATCCAAACGCCTTCCAAAAAGAAGAGTCTGAGGCCACTTGGGGGGAAATACAGTGGAGAAAACTTATTGCAGCAAAAGCACAGTGGCGCGGGCGGGCGTATGCATTTCGGCCGTGTGGCCTCCTCAGCGCCCAGCATGTAATGAGGAAGATGAAAGCGCCTCCCAACAGTTCTGCCCCACCATGCTCAGGTGAATACTCAGGTTAGCTCCTCCCCCTAGCCGTAATCAGTGTCACCTGCTCGGGTACTTCCGTGTGAATAGGAACTACTGATCCCAGCATGCAATGTTCTGCCAGGAACGTCATGTGTCAGTGGGGATGACAGGACTGTAAGGCAGCAAAACTCCTTGTGTCCCGCACTGCCTGCCACAGCCAAAGACCTCCTTCCGCCCCCCGTTACCGCACAACCATCACATCCAGGTACGTTAATCCACGGGGACCCGTGCGGCAGTGCGCCGAGTCCAGAGCAGAGTTCAGTGACTCTACCACCGCGTCTCTTCCTCCTGTGTGCAGTGGTGGGCTTGATGCTGTCTGAAGCCTCGGAAAAAAGAGAAAAGATGCGCCGGAGCACATCACAGCCAGTACGATCAAGCCAGCAAATGTGCAAGAGCCCCAGTAGCACTACACTGGCAAGGTAGTGCAAATTGAATCCAAACGCCTTCCAAAAAGAAGAGTCTGAGGCCACTTGGGGGGAAATACAGTGGAGAAACTTTATTGCAGCAAAAGCACAGTGGCGCGGGCGGGCGTATGCATTTCGGCCGTGTGGCCTCCTCAGCGCCCAGCATGTAATGAGGAAGATGAAAGCGCCTCCCAACAGTTCGCCCCACCATGCTCAGGTGAATACTCAGGTTAGCTCCTCCCCCTAGCCGTAATCAGTGTCACCTGCTCGGGTACTTCCATGAGGATAGGAACTACTGGTCCCAGCATGCAATGTTCTGCCAGGAACGTCATGCGTCAGTGGGGATGACAGGACTGTAAGGCAGCAAAACTCCTCGTGTCCCGCACTGCCTGCCACAGCCAAAGACCTCCTTGCGCCCCCCGTTACCGCACAACCATCACATCCAGGTACGTTAATCCACGGGGACCCGTGCGGCAGTGCGCCGAGTCCTGAGCAGAGTTCAGTGACTCTACCACCGCGTCTCTTCCTCCTGTGTGCAGTGGTGGGCTTGATGCTGTCCGAAGCCTCGGAAAAAAGAGAAAAGATGCGCCGGAGCACATCACAGCCAGTACGATCAAGCCAGCAAATGTGCAGGAGCCCCAGTAGCACTACACTGGCAAGGTAGTGCAAATTGAATCCAAACGCCTTCCAAAAAGAAGAGTCTGAGGCCACTTGGGGGGAAATACAGTGGAGAAACTTTATTGCAGCAAAAGCACAGTGACGTGGGCGGGCATATGCATTTCGGCCGTGTGGCCTCCTCAGCGCCCAGCATGTAATGAGGAAGATGAAAGCGCCTCCCAACAGTTCGCCCCACCATGCTCAGGTGAATACTCAGGTTAGCTCCTCTCCCTAGCCGTAATCAGTGTCACCTGCTCGGGTACTTCCATGTGGATAGGAACTACTGGTCCCAGCATGCAATGTTCTGCCAGGAACGTCATGTGTCAGTGGGGATGACAAGACTGTAAGGCAGCAAAACTCCTCGTGTCCCGCACTGCCTGCCACAGCCAAAGACCTCCTTGCGCCCCCCGTTACCGCACAACCATCACATCCAGGTACGTTAATCCACGGGGACCCATGCGGCAGTGCGCCGAGTCCAGAGCAGAGTTCAGTGACTCTACCACCGCGTCTCTTCCTCCTGTGTGCAGTGGTGGGCTTGATGCTGTCCGAAGCCTCGGAAAAAAGAGAAAAGATGTGCCGGATCACATCACAGCCAGTACGATCAAGCCAGCAAATGTGCAGGAGCCCCAGTAGCACTACACTGGCAAGGTAGTGCAAATTGAATCCAAACGCCTTCCAAAAAGAAGAGTCTGAGGCCACTTGGGGGGAAATACAGTGGAGAAACTTTATTGCAGCAAAAGCACAGTGGCGCGGGCGGGCGTATGCATTTCGGCTGTGTGGCCTCCTCAGCGCCCAGCATGTAATGAGGAAGATGAAAGCGCCTCCCAACAGTTCTGCCCCACCATGCTCAGGTGAATAGTCAGGTTAGCTCCTCTCCCTAGCCGTAATCAGTGTCACCTGCTCGGGTACTTCCATGTGGATAGGAACTACTGGTCCCAGCATGCAATGTTCTGCCAGAACGTCATGTGTCAGTGGGGATGACAAGACTGTAAGGCAGCAAAACTCCTCGTGTCCCGCACTGCCTGCCACAGCCAAAGACCTCCTTGCGCCCCCAGTTACCGCACAACCATCACATCCAGGTACGTTAATCCACGGGGACCTGTGCGGCAGTGCGCCGAGTCCAGAGCAGAGTTCACTGACTCTACCACCGCGTCTCTTCCTCCTGTGTGCAGTGGTGGGCTTGATGCTGTCCGAAGCCTCGGAAAAAAGAGAAAAGATGTGCCGGATCACATCACAGCCAGTACGATCAAGCCAGCAAATGTGCAGGAGCCCCAGTAGCACTACACTGGCAAGGTAGTGCAAATTGAATCCAAACACCTTCCAAAAAGAAGAGTCTGAGGTCACTTGGGGGGAAATACAGTGGAGAAACTTTATTGCAGCAAAAGCACAGTGGCGCGGGCGGGCGTATGCATTTCGGCCGTGTGGCCTCCTCAGCGCCCAGCATGTAATGAGGAAGATGAAAGCGCCTCCCAACAGTTCGCCCCACCATGCTCAGGTGAATACTCAGGTTAGCTCCTCCCCCTAGCCGTAATCAGTGTCACCTGCTCGGGTACTTCCATGAGGATAGGAACTACTGGTCCCAGCATGCAATGTTCTGCCAGGAACGTCATGTGTCAGTGGGGATGACAGGACTGTAAGGCAGCAAAACTCCTCGTGTCCCGCACTGCCTGCCACAGCCAAAGACCTCCTTGCGCCCCCCGTTACCGCACAACCATCACATCCAGGTACGTTAATCCACGGGGACCCGTGCGGCAGTGCGCCGAGTCCAGAGCAGAGTTCAGTGACTCTACCACCGCGTCTCTTCCTCCTGTGTGCAGTGGTGGGCTTGATGCTGTCCGAAGCCTCGGAAAAAAGAGAAAAGATTCGCCGGAGCACATCACAGCCAGTACGATCAAGCCAGCAAATGTGCAGGAGCCCCAGTAGCACTACACTGGCAAGGTAGTGCAAATTGAATCCAAAAGCCTTCCAAAAAGAAGAGTCTGAGGCCACTTGGGGGGAAATACAGTGGAGAAACTTTATTGCAGCAAAAGCACAGTGGCGCGGGCAGGCGTATGCATTTCGGCCGTGTGGCCTCCTCAGCGCCCAGCATGTAATGAGGAAGATGAAAGCGCCTCCCAACAGTTCGCCCCACCATGCTCAGGTGAATACTCAGGTTAGCTCCTCCCCCTAGCCGTAATCAGTGTCACCTGCTCGGGTACTTCCATGAGGATAGGAACTACTGGTCCCAGCATGCAATGTTCTGCCAGGAACGTCATGTGTCAGTGGGGATGACAGGACTGTCAGGCAGCAAAACTCCTCGTGTCCCGCACTGCCTGCCACAGCCAAAGACCTCCTTGCGCCCCCCGTTACCGCACAACCATCACATCCAGGTACGTTAATCCACGGGGACCCGTGCGGCAGTGCGCCGAGTCCAGAGCAGAGTTCAGTGACTCTACCACCGCGTCTCTTCCTCCTGTGTGCAGTGGTGGGCTTGATGCTGTCCGAAGCCTCGGAAAAAAGAGAAAAGATGCGCCGGAGCACATCACAGCCAGTACGATCAAGCCAGCAAATGTGCAGGAGCCCCAGTAGCACTACACTGGCAAGGTAGTGCAAATTGAATCCAAATGCCTTCCAAAAAGAAGAGTCTGAGGCCACTTGGGGGGAAATACAGTGGAGAAACTTTATTGCAGCAAAAGCACAGTGGCGCGGGCGGGCGTATGCATTTCGGCCGTGTGGCCTCCTCAGCGCCCAGCATGTAATGAGGAAGATGAAAGCGCCTCCCAACAGTTCTGCCCCACCATGCTCAGGTGAATACTCAGGTTAGCTCCTCTCCCTAGCCGTAATCAGTGTCACCTGCTCGGGTACTTCCATGTGGATAGGAACTACTGGTCCCAGCATGCAATGTTCTGCCAGGAACGTCATGTGTCAGTGGGGATGACAAGACTGTAAGGCAGCAAAACTCCTCGTGTCCCGCACTGCCTGCCACAGCCAAAGACCTCCTTGCGCCCCCCGTTACCGCACAACCATCACATCCAGGTACGTTAATCCACGGGGACCCGTGCGGCAGTGCGCCGAGTCCAGAGCAGAGTTCAGTGACTCTACCACCGCGTCTCTTCCTCCTGTGTGCAGTGGTGGGCTTGATGCTGTCCGAAGCCTCGGAAAAAAGAGAAAAGATGTGCCGGATCACATCACAGCCAGTACGATCAAGCCAGCAAATGTGCAGGAGCCCCAGTAGCACTACACTGGCAAGGTAGTGCAAATTGAATCCAAACGCCTTCCAAAAAGAAGAGTCTGAGGCCACTTGGGGGGAAATACAGTGGAGAAACTTTATTGCAGCAAAAGCACAGTGGCGCGGGCGGGCGTATGCATTTCGGCCGTGTGGCCTCCTCAGCGCCCAGCATGTAATGAGGAAGATGAAAGCGCCTCCCAACAGTTCTGCCCCACCATGCTCAGGTGAATACTCAGGTTAGCTCCTCTCCCTAGCCGTAATCAGTGTCACCTGCTCGGGTACTTCCATGTGGATAGGAACTACTGGTCCCAGCATGCAATGTTCTGCCAGGAACGTCATGTGTCAGTGGGGATGACAAGACTGTAAGGCAGCAAAACTCCTCGTGTCCCGCACTGCCTGCCACAGCCAAAGACCTCCTTGCGCCCCCCGTTACCGCACAACCATCACATCCAGGTACGTTAATCCACGGGGACCCGTGCGGCAGTGCGCCGAGTCCAGAGCAGAGTTCAGTGACTCTACCACCGCGTCTCTTCCTCCTGTGTGCAGTGGTGGGCTTGATGCTGTCCGAAGCCTCGGAAAAAAGAGAAAAGATGTGCCGGATCACATCACAGCCAATACGATCAAGCCAGCAAATGTGCAGGAGCCCCAGTAGCACTACACTGGCAAGGTAGTGCAAATTGAATCCAAACGCCTTCCAAAAAGAAGAGTCTGAGGCCACTTGGGGGGAAATACAGTGGAGAAACTTTATTGCAGCAAAAGCACAGTGGCGCGGGCGGGCGTATGCATTTCGGCCGTGTGGCCTCCTCAGCGCCCAGCATGTAATGAGGAAGATGAAAGCGCCTCCCAACAGTTCGCCCCACCATGCTCAGGTGAATACTCAGGTTAGCTCCTCCCCCTAGCCGTAATCAGTGTCACCTGCTCGGGTACTTCCATGAGGATAGGAACTACTGGTCCCAGCATGCAATGTTCTGCCAGGAACGTCATGTGTTAGTGGGGATGACAGGACTGTAAGGCAGCAAAACTCCTTGTGTCCCGCACTGCCTGCCACAGCCAAAGACCTCCTTGCGCCCCCCGTTACCGCACAACCATCACATCCAGGTACGTTAATCCACGGGGACCCGTGCGGCAGTGCGCCGAGTCCAGAGCAGAGTTCAGTGACTCTACCACCGCGTCTCTTCCTCCTGTGTGCAGTGGTGGGCTTGATGCTGTCCGAAGCCTCGGAAAAAAGAGAAAAGATTCGCCGGAGCACATCACAGCCAGTACGATCAAGCCAGCAAATGTGCAGGAGCCCCAGTAGCACTACACTGGCAAGGTAGTGCAAATTGAATCCAAAAGCCTTCCAAAAAGAAGAGTCTGAGGCCACTTGGGGGGAAATACAGTGGAGAAACTTTATTGCAGCAAAAGCACAGTGGCGCGGGCAGGCGTATGCATTTCGGCCGTGTGGCCTCCTCAGCGCCCAGCATGTAATGAGGAAGATGAAAGCGCCTCCCAACAGTTCGCCCCACCATGCTCAGGTGAATACTCAGGTTAGCTCCTCCCCCTAGCCGTAATCAGTGTCACCTGCTCGGGTACTTCCATGAGGATAGGAACTACTGGTCCCAGCATGCAATATTCTGCCAGGAACGTCATGTGTCAGTGGGGATGACAGGACTGTCAGGCAGCAAAACTCCTCGTGTCCCGCACTGCCTGCCACAGCCAAAGACCTCCTTGCGCCCCCCGTTACCGCACAACCATCACATCCAGGTACGTTAATCCACGGGGACCCGTGCGGCAGTGCGCCGAGTCCAGAGCAGAGTTCAGTGACTCTACCACCGCGTCTCTTCCTCCTGTGTGCAGTGGTGGGCTTGATGCTGTCCAAAGCCTCGGAAAAAAGAGAAAAGATGCGCCGGAGCACATCACAGCCAGTACGATCAAGCCAGCAAATGTGCAGGAGCCCCAGTAGCACTACACTGGCAAGGTAGTGCAAATTGAATCCAAATGCCTTCCAAAAAGAAGAGTCTGAGGCCACTTGGGGGGAAATACAGTGGAGAAACTTTATTGCAGCAAAAGCACAGTGGCGCGGGCGGGCGTATGCATTTCGGCCGTGTGGCCTCCTCAGCGCCCAGCATGTAATGAGGAAGATGAAAGCGCCTCCCAACAGTTCGCCCCACCATGCTCAGGTGAATACTCAGGTTAGCTCCTCTCCCTAGCCGTAATCAGTGTCACCTGCTCGGGTACTTCCATGAGGATAGGAACTACTGGCCCCAGCATGCAATGTTCTGCCAGGAACGTCATGTGTCAGTGGGGATGACAAGACTGTAAGGCAGCAAAACTCCTCATGTCCCGCACTGCCTGCCACAGCCAAAGACCTCCTTGCGCCCCCCGTTACCGCACAACCATCACATCCAGGTACGTTAATCCACGGGGACCCGTGCGGCAGTGCGCCGAGTCCAGAGCAGAGTTCAGTGACTCTACCACCGCGTCTCTTCCTCCTGTGTGCAGTGGTGGGCTTGATGCTGTCCGAAGCCTCGGAAAAAAGAGAAAAGATTCGCCGGAGCACATCACAGCCAGTACGATCAAGCCAGCAAATGTGCAGGAGCCCCAGTAGCACTACACTGGCAAGGTAGTGCAAATTGAATCCAAACGCCTTCCAAAAAGAAGAGTCTGAGGCCACTTGGGGGGAAATAAAGTGGAGAAACTTTATTGCAGCAAAAGCACAGTGGCGCGGGCGGGCGTATGCATTTCGGCCGTGTGGCCTCCTCAGCGCCCAGCATGTAATGAGGAAGATGAAAGCGCCTCCCAACAGTTCGCCCCACCATGCTCAGGTGAATACTCAGGTTAGCTCCTCCCCCTAGCCGTAATCAGTGTCACCTGCTCGGGTACTTCCATGAGGATAGGAACTACTGGTCCCAGCATGCAATGTTCTGCCAGGAACGTCATGTGTCAGTGGGGATGACAGGACTGTCAGGCAGCAAAACTCCTCGTGTCCCGCACTGCCTGCCACAGCCAAAGACCTCCTTGCGCCCCCCGTTACCGCACAACCATCACATCCAGGTACGTTAATCCACAGGGACCCGTGCGGCAGTGCGCCGAGTCCAGAGCAGAGTTCAGTGACTCCACCACCGCGTCTCTTCCTCCTGTGTGCAGTGGTGGGCTTGATGCTGTCCGAAGCCTCGGAAAAAAGAGAAAAGATGCGCCGGAGCACATCACAGCCAGTACGATCAAGCCAGCAAATGTGCAGGAGCCCCAGTAGCACTACACTGGCAAGGTAGTGCAAATTGAATCCAAATGCCTTCCAAAAAGAAGAGTCTGAGGCCACTTGGGGGGAAATATAGTGGAGAAACTTTATTGCAGCAAAAGCACAGTGGCGCGGGCGGGCGTATGCATTTCGGCCGTGTGGCCTCCTCAGCGCCCAGCATGTAATGAGGAAGATGAAAGCGCCTCCCAACAGTTCTGCCCCACCATGCTCAGGTGAATACTCAGGTTAGCTCCTCTCCCTAGCCGTAATCAGTGTCACCTGCTCGGGTACTTCCATGTGGATAGGAACTACTGGTCCCAGCATGCAATGTTCTGCCAGGAACGTCATGTGTCAGTGGGGATGACAAGACTGTAAGGCAGCAAAACTCCTCGTGTCCCGCACTGCCTGCCACAGCCAAAGACCTCCTTGCGCCCCCCGTTACCGCACAACCATCACATCCAGGTACGTTAATCCACGGGGACCCGTGCGGCAGTGCGCCGAGTCCAGAGCAGAGTTCAGTGACTCTATCACCGCGTCTCTTCCTCCTGTGTGCAGTGGTGGGCTTGATGCTGTCCGAAGCCTCGGAAAAAAGAGAAAAGATGTGCCGGATCACATCACAGCCAGTACGATCAAGCCAGCAAATGTGCAGGAGCCCCAGTAGCACTACACTGGCACGGTAGTGCAAATTGAATCCAAACGCCTTCCAAAAAGAAGAGTCTGAGGCCACTTGGGGGGAAATACAGTGGAGAAACTTTATTGCAGCAAAAGCACAGTGGCGCGGGCGGGCGTATGCATTTCGGCCGTGTGGCCTCCTCAGCGCCCAGCATGTAATGAGGAAGATGAAAGCGCCTCCCAACAGTTCGCCCCACCATGCTCAGGTGAATACTCAGGTTAGCTCCTCCCCCTAGCCGTAATCAGTGTCACCTGCTCGGGTACTTCCATGAGGATAGGAACTACTGGTCCCAGCATGCAATGTTCTGCCAGGAACGTCATGTGTCAGTGGGGATGACAGGACTGTAAGGCAGCAAAACTCCTCGTGTCCCGCACTGCCTGCCACAGCCAAAGACCTCCTTGCGCCCCCCGTTACCGCACAACCATCACATCCAGGTACGTTAATCCACGGGGACCCGTGCGGCAGTGCGCCAAGTCCAGAGCAGAGTTCAGTGACTCTACCACCGCGTCTCTTCCTCCTGTGTGCAGTGGTGGGCTTGATGCTGTCCGAAGCCTCGGAAAAAAGAGAAAAGATGCGCCGGAGCACATCACAGCCAGTACGATCAAGCCAGCAAATGTGCAGGAGCCCCAGTAGCACTACAGTGGCAAGGTAGTGCAAATTGAATCCAAACGCCTTCCAAAAAGAAGAGTCTGAGGCCACTTGGGGGGAAATACAGTGGAGAAACTTTATTGCAGCAAAAGCACAGTGGCGCGGGCGGGCGTATGCATTTCGGCCGTGTGGCCTCCTCAGCGCCCAGCATGTAATGAGGAAGATGAAAGCGCCTCCCAACAGTTCGCCCCACCATGCTCAGGTGAATACTCAGGTTAGCTCCTCCCCCTAGCCGTAATCAGTGTCACCTGCTCGGGTACTTCCATGAGGATAGGAACTACTGGTCCCAGCATGCAATGTTCTGCCAGGGACGTCATAAGTCAGTGGGGATGACAGGACTGTAAGGCAGCAAAACTCCTCGTGTCCCGCACTGCCTGCCACAGCCAAAGACCTCCTTGCGCCCCCCGTTACCGCACAACCATCACATCCAGGTACGTTAATCCACGGGGACCCGTGCGGCAGTGCGCCGAGTCCAGAGCAGAGTTCAGTGACTCTACCACCGCGTCTCTTCCTCCTGTGTGCAGTGGTGGGCTTGATGCTGTCCGAAGCCTCGGAAAAAAGAGAAAAGATGCGCCGGAGCACATCACAGCCAGTACGATCAAGCCAGCAAATGTGCAGGAGCCCCAGTAGCACTACACTGGCAAGGTAGTGCAAATTGAATCCAAACGCCTTCCAAAAAGAAGAGTCTGAGGCCACTTGGGGGGAAATACAGTGGAGAAACTTTATTGCAGCAAAAGCACAGTGGCGCGGGCGGGCGTATGCATTTCGGCCGTGTGGCCTCCTCAGCGCCCAGCATGTAATGAGGAAGATGAAAGCGCCTCCCAACAGTTCTGCCCCACCATGCTCAGGTGAATACTCAGGTTAGCTCCTCCCCCTAGCCGTAATCAGTGTCACCTGCTCGGGCACTTCCATGTGGATAGGAACTACTGGTCCCAGCATGCACACATATATTAATATATGAAATATTGCAAGAAACTAAAATTATTCTTTTTACAATATATATATAAGGATCACTTGTCCTGCATAACATTGGGTATGCGGGAACGGTTCTTTCAAGTCCCAATAAAAAACCCTCATGCACGTGTTGGATGTTGGTAACGTTGAGCGGTATATCTTTGTTCTCCGCTTTCCCTCACACGTGTTTGCATAATCATAGGGTTTAGTGGTTATGCAACCTCCACCAGGAGGAAATACCCTTTGTTAAAACAGTAGTGACCAGTAATGGTGCTCGTGATATAGTGGAGGTGTATTAAAAGTCTCTAGGTTCCAGACACTGTTATTTATTCATTCTGGTTTCAAGAGGCAATAAAATTGATGTAGGTGACTTGGAGTTATTATGACTCATTCACACTAAAAAAATGGTGTAGGTCAACATGTTTCAGCCCTCAGTCGCCGGATGATCAGCTGGGCTTTCTTCAGGACCGGGGGGTGAAGTGTATAAAAACGTGAGATATACTCCTAAGAAATGCTTAGTGTATCTGTGTTGAGGAACATCGTTTAATGCGGTTCCTAAAGGTCCTAAGGTACCTGTAGCAGGAGACACAACGCCGACAAAACCGTAACGTGTGAGGGACAGCGGAGAACAAAGATATACCGCTCAACGTTACCAACATCCAACACGTGCATGAGGGTTTTTTATTGGGACTTGAAAGAACCGTTCCCGCATACCCAATGCTATGCAGGACAAGTGATCCTTCTCTTTTGATTAGACAATATATGAGTATAGGGAACTGAACGGATCACGGATTCCTTCCCTCCCCCACATTGATTTGGTATATATATATATATATATATATATATATATATATATATATATATATATATATATATATATATATATATATATTCAACAATTCTCCTCCTCGAAAGGAAAAAATGGGCCGCACTCCCGAAGTGGAGTTTTGCACTTTTTGTTGTTACATGAATTTCATTATGAAAAGGGCTGATAGCGTGTTTGATCGACGCGTTTAACAACATCTTGGTCACGATAGAGTGCGGGAATATATATATATATATATATATATATATATATATATATATATATATATATATATATATGGGTCATGTTAACAAGAATCGGACGAATCGAAATTTTATGGCGTCATATTGAAAATAAATTCATTTGCACTTACTTGCTGTTCCATGTCTGCTTATTGTGAGGCAAATAATAATTTCATTTTCTTGCAATATTTTATGATGGGACCTTTTTGCCTCCTAATGAACTTCATAGAGCCGTGACGTAGCTGTCAAAAAGCAATGCTATGAAAGCTTGTTTCAGAGTATTGAGTTCACAGTTACATCTAGCAGAATTAAGAAGGGCAATATTAAGCTCCCTGTTAAATATGGGCACAAAATCCATTCCGCTCTCGGAATTTGCGGATTTTCGGCAATTTCGCGATCCGCGAATCTCTCGAAATTGCAGAAAAATCCTCAAATCCGCTCGCGGGCGGATTTACATTCTGGCAGGATGCTCCTGACACCAAAATTAAACTTCCACAGGAAGCACTTAAGTTGCTTACTTGTTGCAACTATTCTCTGACCCTGTCCTGACCCTAAACAGCCGGGTGCCCAAGGCAGGGTCAGAGAATAGTTACAAATGGTGCCGGCAAGCTGCCAGAGTTGAAGTTGCTTACTTGCAACTATTCTCTGACCCTGTCCTGACCCTAAACAGCCGGGTGCCCGAGGCATGGTCAGAGAATAGTTACAACTAAGTCATGCATGCCCGAGTTGAAGCTCAAATTCAGTCACGCATTATAATCAGCCCAAACAACTAGTGAGCACGGTCTAGGCTAGGCAGGTGTGCTTCCTTCCCATATCTACCACCTACAATTAGATGTAATCCTTGATGGAGGTCTTTGCATCCACGAGTTTCTCGAACGCAATCCCCGTGTACTTCCTGTGACCAGGAGGCTGCTTCCTTCTCATCTGCTGCTCTGATCTGTCCCTGACCCTTTATAAACAAGAAGCATGTGAACTCGCATAGAAGCCCTGCCCGTTTGGCCCCGCCCCACACACACTAGGGTATGCAACGTCTTCCTGCCCTTTCCTAACTATGATGGACAGCTCACTCGAGGGAACTCGGCGCAGTGGCAAAATTACAGACACATGTGGTCACTGGAGACAAATCTTCTGGTCCATAACGCAGCTGTATTGTAGCAAAAGCACTATACATTTACCCAACGAGGTAGCACTTACTGATTAGCCAGTAGAAAGTACTCCAGTTGAGTAGAGGTATGGCACAACATGGTGGCTTCTTCGTGGATAAATATGCAGGCAGGATTCATTCTGGCACGATGCTCCTGTCACAAAAATTAAATCTCAATAGGAAGCACTAACAGATATAAAGCAGGTGCCCGAGTTGAAGCTCAAATTCAGTAACGCATTATAATTAGCCCAAACAACTAGTGAGCACGGTCTAGGCTAGGCAGGTGTGCTTCCTCCCTATATCTACCACCTACAATTAGATGTAATCCTTGATGGAGGTCTTTGCATTCACGAGTTTCTCGAGCGCAAGCCCCGTGTACTTCCTGTGACCAGGAGGCTGCTTTCTTCTCATCTGCTGCTCTGATCGGTCTCTGACCCTTTATAAACAAGAGGCATGTGAACTCGCATGGAAGCCCCACTCGTTTGGCCCCGTCCCACACCCACTAGGGAATGCAACATCTTCACGCCCTTTCCTCACTATGATGGACAGCTCACTCGAGGGACCTCGGCGCCTTTCGGCGCGGTGGCAAAGTTACAGACACACGTGAACACATATTTGTGCAAATGGCAAAAAAATCTGCGAACTCGCATTTTTTTGCCATTTTGCGCGAATTCACAGACCGCTAATCTGCAAAATTCGCCCATACTTACTCCCTGTGTGGCATAGCCATTGGCGGATACCCTGGCTGGGAAGAAGCCACAATACCTAACCTTTTTTATCATTTTATAAGCTGGTGCGCTTTTGCTAGATATTATCTGACTCTCTCCTGGTAGGTCATCCGTAGATTTTGTCTTTTTTGATACATTACCCAAGTTTTACTCCTAAACATACTCAAAAGAACCTCAAAATCACAATAGATCACAATAAATAAACTTAACAAACAATGGCCAATAGCAGGACATCTCTGTCAGAGGTCAACCAATCACACTGCAGCTATGCCAGCAATCAACCAATCAGAGCACAGCTTAGTGATGACATCCTACCAATCTCAGGGTACCTGCCTAGCAGGGCAACAATCAAAGTGCAACCTCTTTTTGAAATGGAAAATAATTACACAACCACATTAAACCACTTTAAGTCAAAAAATCCATTGTCTAATCAACCTACAAAGAAAAAGTTGTCAATATTAAGCAAAATAACTCATTCTCAAACCATAGAAGGCCATCTGCAAGTAGGAGGAAAAAATCAATAATAAAAATGAATAAAGGAATACAATCAAACAACCTAAAAAAACACTCATACATGGCAAACTCTGACCATCACAATGTTCCCTAAGCAATTGCACTCTACCCCGTCCACTCAGAGAAAGTACAATAACTCAAGTTAAGCTTGTTAGTTCAGGAACCCTTTCAATGTGTGAGCAGCACCTCACTCCATACACTACAACGACAAGTAATCAATATATCTTAAGATCTTGGGGCCTTATTTATGGAGGCCTTGCGCCGCCGGTGCGTCACTTTTTCCCATTTTAAAAGTGACGCACCGGTGGCGCAAGGCCTTCATAAGTAAGGCCCTTGGATTCTGACGAACCTGATAAACAACTCAACTCAAACCAATTACTGAAAGATTTTTAAATAATCACTTCAAACACATTCACAAATATGAATACTATATAAGCACAACAGTAATTTATCCACTAATTGATCCTAAAACATCATACCATATCCAAACAACTCAATGAAGAAAGAACAATCCATTGCCACACTTTCACACAAGCTATACTCACTTTCAACTCCATCTCTCTCCCTGTTCATTCTTACACTGCAAATTTGTTCAGGAATAAACACTTAATACAGCTGGCCACTTCGCTGGAAGATCCAGCATCAGAAGGGTTAGCAAATCTCCAAAACTACTTTTCGTCCTTGGAATGGACATTAAGGATTCAAACTGCTAAGCATCTTTTGGGGAACTCTTTAAAGATGAGGTGCTCTAATGCTAACCATACTGAGCTATCAAAACTTTACTGCGCCAAACCCCAATATTCTTATGAACATCACAAATATAGTCATCAGAATTTTAACTCCGTTTTTCGGCTCCACTGCTCCATTGATCTAGTGGCTAGAAACACTACTCTCTTCCCTCAAGCTTGTCAAATTAGCAGAGTATAAATCAACCTAGCCAAATAGTAATAGGGACCACTCAAAAACTGAGTTATAGAACTAGAGATTACGTTTTAAAGACTTATTACTGGAAAATTCAGTAAAATCATTACTTAGGTACATAATACAGAAATGAGAATCAGAACTGCAATAATTCCTATTTAGGCATTCAAACATTCAGTATTTGACCCATTAAGAGCCCTAGAAGCATTTTAGAGTAAGGAAATACGTCTCAATCAAATTGGACAGAGTATAGAGAGGAAAATGAGAAGCCACCGGATCCCTCAAAACCAGTTGTATATATACAATGTATTCATGCCTATTAATTATGAAGAAAGCTCAACAGGGGATGATCATGGTTAGTTTATTTCTGACAAATCAGAACACATACTGTCAAGGAAATCTTCCATTTGCTTCCTCAGCAACTACAGTCTGAAGATGCAGAATAGAATGTGAAACATTCTAAACAAAACTCAATGGAGCATGTTCTACTGCAAAACCTCAACATTCTAGCAGAAGTCCTATAAAATTATAAATTAGGAACAGGGTGAAAGTTTCACTCACAATACACACTTTCTAACATGGTTTATAATTGACGTCATACACACTGAGTACCACTGAAACTGTGAAGAGAAAAAACTTACAGCGGGTCACTGATTTGGAGGGGAAATGATCAGGGGCAGGATAAAGCACATCAGAAACTGCATCCATTTTAATAAAATGTTGTCTCACTTGAAAATGTGTTCTAACTACATTCCTCTTTAAACACTCGTATGAACTATATGTCTTATTTGTTAGCAGAGAAAAGAGGTAGGGAGGTAGGGAGAGAAATGTGAGATACAGAGAGAGATAAGATAGCTAAGGTAGACAGTGGTGAGGTAGAAAGAGGTAGACAGTTGAAGCAGTGGCAGTGGGAAAGATGAGGTTGAGAGAGAAGTGAAGAGAGGGAGGAGACATACAGTGAAGCGAAGAGGGAGTGGTGAAGCAGGGAGTGAATTGATGTACAGTGAAATGGTATATAGGTAGAGATGTATGGGTAAGCAAAGAGTAGCAAAGTCATTAGAGAGATAACGAGGTGGGAAGAGAGAGTTGTACTGAGAGGGCTGATGAAGAAGAGGTAAAATGAAAGAAGATGAGTAAGACAGTTTTTTAAAAGTGCATTTGCCACCATGTATCACACTGTTTGAGGCTATGTCCGGCATGCTTATCATGAACACTAAGGTTCTGTTAAGTGACCGTGCCCTGTTGTCAATTTTAAAAATACTGTAATTTTTATACACACTTGTGTAACAGTGTGACTTATGACTCTCCCAATCACTTTATCAGTAGGCCCTTGAAATATGGGGAAGTAGTAGGCTGAATGGGTTGCTTCATATCTGTGGGTTGTAAACTGTTGGTTGAACTTGAAGGGGCGATTATCTTGCTGGACTCAGGGTTGTGGAATGATATGGCTTCTCGGAAATAATCATGTTTTTAAATGTCTTCTGAAATTTGTATTTTCCTTGCTCCTTCACATAATGACTACTAGTGAGTTACAGAGCTTATTGGCTGGTACTGAGAAATCAGTGACTCCTACAAGTTTCTACCTGCTTGACCCAAGACATATTTACAAACATTGGTAGACAGGGCATTTTGACAAAAAATAACACATCTTTAAAGCAGGGGTTATCAAGAAGAAATATTTTATTTCTCAAAACTGTGCGAAAAGTTACAAAGTTTGTCTAGGTGTAACATTTCGTACAGAGACACTACAGTAACAAAGGGTTGATAAATCTTCCATCATATCTATGAAATGATTCCTAATCATTTGGGCAAAACTCATATGTGATATTGAAGTTGAAGAGTAAAAATAATAATATATCAAAATACAAAAGAATGTTGCCGGACTTCCCTGCACAAGGTTTGTCACCTGAAGCAGAAGTACTGAAGGATAGTACTCTTTTTCAAGCTTGGACTGAAGATGTAGATACACTGAGCATCTCAGCCTTCCTCGAGTCCCTTGAATACTAGAAAAGGAAGAGTAAAATGCAGAAAGGGGAGAGAAGACACAAGAGTGCTTGCTGGAGTGCTGCATTCCCAGGACTAGGTGGAACTGCTTTGCATCTGGTAGCAGGCTGCTCTGCAGCTGTGACCTCAGGTAGTAGATGGAGGCAACTCTGAATAAATTGGGTCTGAGCCATAAGGTCAGCGCACAGGAATGTTCTAATAGGAGCTGTGGCACAGAAAATAGACTCACAATTGAAGAGAGATATAAGAGAGACTTAATGGATGAGAAAGGTTCAAGAGAATGAATCATTTTATTACTATAGAGCTGGAGCTAACAAATTATTGTGCCCCCTTGAACCAGCTCCACCAAAAATTGAATTTCCCTAGACACAATATACTGTTAACCCTCTTAACATCAGCTTCACTCTTGATCAAATAATATTTAAAAGAAATGTATACTTATATTGGTAAGTGAGACTGGCCATTATTTTCACTGTGTATCCTGCTGTGGTTAAATTACTAATTTTAGCCATTCAAAAAAACAGATTTCAAACCGAGAACCACTGTGCAGTAAGGCTTCCGGGCCCAAACTTATTTGAATTGGCTACATGCTATATGTAGTACTGTTGCATGGATGAGGTAATGCACTTATTTTATGCCCTGAGGGGGACAGAAAAGTGTAGAGAAAGTGTTTTCTTTGGCATGCATGGGTAAATACTTGGGAAAAATAAGGTACAATCTATACTTGTTTTGGGGAGACTTTATTGCTTATCGTCTCACCAGCATCTTGTGCATGAGCTTGCAGTACAAAGAGGACGTTAGGTCATGTCTGCAATCTTTTTCATTCATATTTGAATGACTTTAGACATTTTGCAATTAGTCTGTTTGACCAGGTAGCTCGTTAAGGTGGGCTTCCCCTAAATCTTATACTTTCGTATCTCCTGTTTGCTGGAATTCGTTTTCGTTGGAATTAGCACGCTGTGCATCTTACCACTGCTAACTACTGCTAAAGTGCTTATGCTTACTCTTCTAAACATGGTAGAATTGGCTTACATCCAATTGTCATATTTAATTTACATATAAGTCCTTAGTAAAGTTGTGCCTGGGCAGGGATGAAGGTAATTCCAGAACCATCTATAAGAGGGAAACTCTACCTGGACCTAATTTTCAGTTCACTCATAGACCTGCGGAGGATCCTCAGTAGAACTGCTTTGTTCTTCCGAGGACTGCCCTCCTCCTACCAGAGAACTGACCTGTTTCTTGAAGCATGCCAATTAAGCTTGCTTGAGGTCTGTCTTGCTGCTTGATTCCAGGACTACCAGAGTGACTCCAAGGGATAGTTTGCTGTCCTCCTGTACTGAGCTACAAGGACATAAATAGCTCCAAAAACCTTGAACTCACACCTCACCCTGTCTCAAGTGAGTCCTGTCCTTCAAGTAGTATCCACCCAGTCATAGACACCAGGAAGTGGTGCTAAGATGCCCAAAATCCCAACAACAAAACATAGGGGATTGTCCATCAAAAAGTGCTCTGAGAAGCTGCAAGAAACCAGACCTACCTGCTCGCTGATCCATCCAAGGTGCTCTCACTATGATCTTCTATGCACCAGCATATCCTGTTCAGAAGACCATCTTTGGAAGGGTATCCAGCCTTGTGGAGCCCTTGTCAGTTACAGCCTGCAGCTTTGTCCTGCTGGAGATTTTCGACTTACAAAAGAGAGACTAGGGGCCCGATTATGATGTTGGTCAGAGTTGACTCCGACCAACACCGTTGCGGTCTTGGTACCAACTGACCTCTGGCGACGGTCCTGACACCGCAATTACATTGTGACCGCACATGGTGAGGTTGCATACTCCCAATGCTCTATGGGAGCTTGTGTTGCAGTCATAACCCGTCCGTAGGACAAGCTCCCATAGAGAAATAGGAGACTCTGTTAACCCCTGTAAAGCATGGTAGGCACCTCATGGTGTCCGCCACATGGTGTAGGGATTAACAGGGGGGGTCCCCAAACTCGATTGCTGACAGACTTTCCATGTCAGAAAGCCCGGCATGGAAAGCCTGTCATAAACTGCGCATCATAATCCCATAGACGAAAATGCCGTCCATAAGGATTATGGTCGGTCTTCGACTGGCCGACAGGCTACTTGAGCCCATGGGAATCCAGACGGAATGACTTGCCAGTTTCAATTCCAACCGTGTAGATTGTAATTAGGTGGTCGGAATTGAAACCACAGTGAGGCTTGGAAAGGCCTCATCATAGTAAGGCCTCTCGTCTGTAGGAAGGAATCTTCGCAGTGATTTCTTCCACTGGCTCCCCGACCCCAACTACTTCTCCTCGGACACCGCCAGCTGCATTAGCCCCATTGAACTCTTCTGAGACATTTTCTTTCAAAATTCTCCCAAGTTCAAAGGTAAGTGAAGAACGTGCCCAATCCACCTCCTGTATCTGAACTGCGCTCATACGCAGTTGGTCGTAACTATCAACTTTGCCCTGATCTTGTGTGACTAATTTGCATGACTAATTGCTTGCGGTTTGCACTTTGGCCTTAAAGGTGCTAGTAGTCACTAAAAATGTTTTAAAACGCATTACTCCATTTCTAATGATTGGATTTTTGTTGTTCTGGTGTCAAATTATTTATTAAGATTTTCTCAATTATTCTAAATTGGTTTAGGGATTTTTTTCTGTTGTATTTTCACTTTATTACTGTTTGAGTGCGGCATAAAAAACAAAACATAATTTCTCTAAGTTAAACCTGGCTGCTTTTCTGCCAAGCTACCAGAGGGTTGAGAACAGGATAATTTAGTGACTTTTGTGGTTCACTCTGACAGGGATAGCGGTTGTTACTTGGGAAAGGTCTTCACCCCCCTCAACCAAAAATGAAATTCCCTATATCCTCACTGTGTTCTGAGATTTCTACCTGATTTATGGAACTAGCAGGTCCTCTCTTTTTATTTGTTTACATTTAGTTTTAGCCTCAATCAGTACATGCTCGGGTAAACACTTTAATGAAATCTTCCTGTCATTTAAGCCTATACCTTCTCCAAGGTAACATTGGTATGACCTGTAAGTAGCTGTCCATTAAGAATTCTCCACTTCAGGTATGATGCATGGTTCCTCTTAATATGTAGTAAGATGTTGTCTGCAGTAGGGTTAAGATACAAATGTTTCTCTAGATGCCCCTAAGATGTTGTTATTGTCAAATCCCAAAAATTGACCCCACATTTAATACTACAACTGTAAATTCAAATCATTCTGGTTCAATTCTCTGCCTGAGCTTCTATCACATTTCTAAATCAGAAATAAATCCTCTATGCACCTAAACAATAATACAATATTATAATAAATGTAATAAAACAGCTCGATGTTATCTTATGGGGCAGGTAGGACACACAGTAGTGAAAAATCAATTTTGGAGTGTTTCACTACCAGGACATGTAAAACATTAAAATAGATGTCCAACCTTTCAATTAAAGTGCACCTGCTCTATGGGCTACCTAGGGCCTACCTTAGCAATGATATGTAATAAAAAGGGAAGTGTAAGGCTTGGTAAGAGAATTATATTGTCAAGTCAAACTGACAGTCTCAAGATGCATTCAGGCTGCAATGGCAGCCCTGGGACATGTTTGAAGGGGCTGCTTAAGTTGGTGGCACAATAAGTGCCGTAGGCCCACTAGTAGCATTTCATTTACAGGCCTTCGGTATGTGATTGCCCACTCTACAAGGAATTGATAAGTAAATTAAATATGCCAATCAGGTGTAAGCCGAAATTACCATGTTTAGGGGAGTGAGCTTGAACACTTTAAAACTGGTTAGCAGTGGTAAAGTACACAGAGTCCTATGGTCAACAAAACAAATTCCAGCAAAAATGGAGTGAAAAAAGGCAATATGTTTGGAGGAAGACCCCCCTAAGACTGATGGGTCTAACAACTTGCCACTTTCTATATAGCGCTGTCTAATATACGTTATTTATGTTTTTGATCTGGTGTTATAAGGGTTAGCCATCTTGAAGATTTGGAATAATATAGTGGATGCACTTCTAAAATATTCATTTAAAAGATTTCATCTTGAAAAAGCAGATAAATACATGCATGGTCATGCACTGTGGTGTCTTTATCACGGATGTGTAGATATTTTCATACAGAAGAGTCATCTTCTATAAACGTAGTCAACTGAGTTAATGATACCTTGTGGGAGTATGATCCAAATTCATTTCATTGAGTCTATAATCAGTGGTTGCTCAGTGGAATGTGCTTGACATGGTCCATTTCCAGAGTCACAATTTCAAGTTAAGCAACCTTGGCGTCTGAAAAAGTTTCTCAGCAGGAAATATTTTTAGCAGCCAATATAATGACACTTCAAACTGTCATAATATGTTATCACTGTATGGCTTAAATTCTTGCACTCTTTACAGCTGGAAGTAATTTAGCACCACTTGGTGATCTCGAATTTACTGAAGGAAAGCACTGATACATTTGATTATAACATTCCTTCTTGGTACTGTGCTGAGCAAATGCTTTTAGATCGGAAAGGTCAAGCACAATTCGTGTTGTTGCACTATAATATGGCATAGCAAAGGTTCAGGACATGGGAGTTAGCATTTGAGAAATTTTTGAAAACTTGCATCTAGAAATGAAAACAACTAATATGTACACAGAGGCCAAGAAAACACAATTTTAAAATAATATGTCTCCTAACATTCAAAAGGTAATTTATAGTCTTGTGTTTGTTGGTTTCAAGGTAAATTGCACTGGCTTAACAAAAGATCTTCATATAATGACATTTCAGAAAGGGTTATTTTGCTCGAAATAGAAATAACACATTTAGGTCCTAATATAGGTTGTGATGAAATGCGAGTGTTGGGCGCCAAAACTGCTTGCACCTGAAATCATTATTCTGAAATAGCAGCAGTTCCACACTCTTACAGATTCTACCTCCGCCAACAAATTCCTAAAGGTATTATCTGGAGGACGTTGCACTGGGAAAAGAGATCAGAACAAGGAAAAATCGGCAGAAATCGGGCGTGATAAACAGGTTCCCACTCACTCTCATGCATCTGAATTGAGTGATAATTTTGTCTCGGGACAAAAAGCACAAAATGTGGTACTGTATAAATCACAGGAAAACATCACTACAATGAGTTACATTTAAGATGTAGTAAGAGTTATTTGGCACAGTTTCTCTCCATAAAACAGTGAAAACTGTGACAGTACATTAAAACTAAAAATTGATTATGGACAAAAGAGAGAAACGTCTCAAAACTGGTATAGCATGTACAATAATGGATCAACTCCTTGAGCAGGAGGGCAAAGCAATCCGTCATAGTAGTCTTCCAATATAAAATTATTATTTAGAAATGCAGGTTTATATAGCTCATGAAAAAACAGCACATTGCAGGTTAGTTACCCAAACTAGTATGATTCTTTAGAAAAAATAATATTAGTTGTTTTTGCAGCACAATTAATACTATAGCTTTATCAATCCAGGTTCAGTAAATGATACGAGTTATTATCACCCAACATAATGGTACTAAATTTATGAACCTGAGAAAGCAGCAAACTCCTGAGTTGCCGTTAAAAGATTCCAGTTAGTGAACTGCAGATGCCACCAAATAGCAATAGCAAATAATGTAGAATGGTTGCTCATGAGGAAATAAAATGAAACACAAATTGATGACAAAAAAACGAATATTCTGAAGGAGTACATTAGCTATAGATACTGGGCTGAAACTCTGTCACACTTTTCCAGAGGTTTAAGGATATAAGTAAGCCTGCCCAAACTGCACTTTCCACATGTGTATTGATAACAATAGATATGTAGAAATAAATTGTTGCTGTTTGAGCTCAGTATGTTATCAATCAGAATTTTTAGAGTGCAGCACTGTGGCCCCTGTGGATACCTGGGGGCTGGGGTGCGAGGTCTCAATCGAAAAGCCGGGTCTTGATGAAACGGCGGGAAGAGGGAAGAAACAAGCACAAAAAACAAAACAGAGGGCAGAAAAATGAGCAAGTAGAAAATGGAATACAAAGGGCAGAAAAATTAGCAGAAAGGCAGAAAAGGGAGCAGAAAGGCAGATCAAAACAGAAGAGGGCAAAAAAGGCAAACAGAAGGCTGAAAAACGAGCAGGAAAGGCACAACAGAGGGCAGAAATCTAGCAGCAAGAGGCAAATCTGAGGGCAGAAAAAGGATAAGAAAATGCAAAACAGAGCTAGAAACGAGCAGAGGAGGCAAAAACAGAGGGCAGCAGTTAGTCAGTTAGCAGCGGATAGAGGACTGCAGGTAAGCTGGACAGGAAAACTGATGCAGGGGGAGCTGGTACGGGGACCTGCTCAATATTACTGATTGAAGACAGAATATTATTTTCATTGTTTTTTGTATTTCTTTTAATTGGTGTAGCTTATCATATCAGCATGATCGATCTTTCTATGATGGTGCATGTGATTCTCTGGATTTGTAGTTTAATGATTCAAGAGCTTCATGTTGAAGTTGGTTGCAGTGGTAAATTGGTTACACCAGTTCTCACAATCCTTAATGTTAGATTACTTTTACAAACCTTTCGTCACTTTGTTCAATTGAAACTTATCCTTGGAATAAGCGATTGTATATTATCAATTCTTGCATTCCCTACCGGCATGCTCATAAAAGTTGCTCCTCTGCCATGCTAAGTTGTTTGGAAAAATATTTTTTAAGACACTATTTTTTTGTAAATTCAATACATGTAGGCTACTCTCATACATCATGCATGCATTGATTGTATTGCATACGTGTGGGGAAAGGCATGTTTTATGTGTTCCTCCATTGTTTTTGCTATACAACTCTGGTGTTTTAAACCTGGGCAGTGGCTGAAGAATTACTAACCAGGGGGCATATTATCAAGCCTGTGCGATAAAATTATCGCCGCTTTATCGGCCGAAAACGGCCGATAAAGCGGCGATAATGGGCTTGATAATATGCTCTATGGTATTCCAATCGAAGCCCATGTTAGATGTGAAGACATCTAACATGGGCTTCGATTGGAATTTCTTAGAGCATATGATCAAGCCCATTATCGCCGCTTTATCGGCCGTTTTCGGCCGATAAAGCGGCGATAGTTTTATCGCACAGGCTTGATAATATGCCCCCAAGTCTTAGCCTCATGCACTCTTTTTAGGTGGAGACATGCTTTGATTGTAAATAGCAATAACGTATTTCAAATCAACCCAACAGTACAGCATGTTAATGTAGAAGTCAAGAAATATTTTTCCCTTCTGCACCTAAAACACAACGTGATTTTAGAAGTACATTTCTTTCTGCAGACAAGCTGCAGAACATATTCCTAATGTGTAGCATTAAATACAACCTTAACAAACTTATTACCACCATAACTTAGTATAAATTGGGGCTACCAAAGCCGACATCACAGGGTCTGAGCCTGAAAAGATCATTAGTGAGAACAATTTTTCCTATTTTGTATTAATGTCAGAATATTAAATGCAGTCTGCCTAAGGCATCCACATTTTTGTATGGTGCTCTCATACCTGAAACATAGTTCCTGATTATGAATGGGTGGTTACGTTTAAATCCTTGGCTAAACCACTGATTTCTCAAGGATTGGCAATAACCCCAAATGGTCAATTATTACCTGTGAATTTCAGCTGGCCAGACCGGCCAATATTTACCTTTTAAAAAACATGCAATATTTTTGGATACTTGCAGAGGTTATGTGCAGAAAATGAGAAGTTCCACACACATATCCACATTTATCCAGAGGAAAGCTCAGAATAGGGGCTGTTAGTATTTAGCAGGTATGGTAAATACACTAGCTATTCCAGCCTTCTCAAATCAGCATCAAGTTTGTAACTTTGCTCAGCCAGGGCCACTAAGTAGCCGTACAAAAGAAAGCCACAAAAATCTCTGATAAAGGTAAGATTAGCTCCAGTTCCTTCTGGTTCACATCTGCCTCTGAAGAGGACTGCTAGTGCTTCACTTATCTGATATTTTAGGGCAGAGAAATATTTTCCTGCTAGAACTGGGCAGTCCATGGGTGGGGCTGGTAGTAAGGGAGAGCTCAGCACAGTTCTACAAAGAAGGCCCTCTTTAATTCTACTACTTGGTTCATGGTTGTCTCGATTCCTGTTTGCCTCAGAACATTTCACAGAGAAATGAACTAGAAGTAATTGTTTATTGTACAATATTATCGTATTTCGACAACTTTTTTTTTTGTTTGTACCTGTTTTATCTGGTTCTGAAAAATAAAATGTTTTAAAAAAAAGAGAAATGAACTAGATCACAGTTAGTTAGACCCTGGACATTTGTGTGTCATTCATTGATGGGTCATCACCACTATCTATCTGTTTTTACTCTTTAAAATACTCTTTTCAATGTGAGAACTATCTTGTAGTTAATTAAAGTTAATTAGGAACTAGTAACAAAACTAGGTGCTAAAGGTGGCTAAAATAATTTCTAAAAAGCGCATAATGGTAAATGACTTGCCTTGAAAGATCACTCTCTAAGGTCAATAAACATGCATCTGGTCCTAGTTATTCTACAACAGCACTAGGGAGGTGCAATGTCCACTCACCTGTCCATAATTTTCTTTAATTGAGTATTACAGATGTTCCAACATCCCTAGAGTCCTGCTGAGATCCTTGTAATAAGGGTCACAGCATCTTTGACAGCATAAAGCAACAAACGATACAGTATTGAGATTCAAAGGATGAAAGGAAATACAGAAGATGTTTGTTAGAAACACACAAAGTCTTGATCACCTTTCTTTTTTATGATGTCTTGCTTTGGTTCTTTCTTCACTTGGGACAGAGTGCACACTCATTAGGTTGTTGTGCAACAATTATGCTTTATTGATTTCATTGAAGAATATAATGACAAAGGAACAATTGTGATGGCTATTTATATTGTGTTATTTCAGTATTACCTGCTTATTGTGATTTCACTGTTCATTGTTTGACAGGTATATGAATGATACCAATGAGTACTATTATTTTTGAAGAATCATTATATACCCAGGCTCACACAGATTTAGAGTCACTCCTGTGGCACAAATATTAGGACTACAAATAAGGCATAGAAATTCAACAAAAAAAAATCAATATGACATAAAAATATGCCATGCATACAAATGTGCAATCTATGAAACTCAACTGAACGACTGATCAGAAACGCTGAATACAGAAGACCTGCAGCTAAATGTCACTCAAGCATTTAAGGCATTTTGAGGAAAGACAAAGGGCACAGTGAGAAACGTAATCAGATAAGGCACGGTTGCTATTTTGTGCTACAATGCATTCCATAATTAGATGAGCATTTTGTAACTAAAAAAACAACTGTATCGCAGCACAATGAAAAAAGAGGCAAACTCATGAAATAGAAGTCTGGTTCTGTTGTCAGAATATGCTAGGACATGGATCATTCTGGAGAACACAGGAACTAAACATAGGTTTGATGAATGCATGGGGTTACTAGAAGTGTGAGACATTATAGAAGGTCACTACAGAAACAGAGGTTGGAGCCAAATATGCAAGTGTAAATTACTACAGCCAAAAAAAGGGCTAGTAAGAACAGCCCCACATATGGCCAGCCACTGATACAGCAACCTAGTCCCCCATATAAATCAATTGAGATAGGGGCTTAAAATAAAACCCTATATGAAATAATTTTAAATTGATTATAATTAGTACAACTTTTTAAAAATATATATAAATGCAATTTAATGTTAAAAAGTCTAAAAATAAAAAGTATATATTTTTAAAATGTTTAGGATTGTAGTAACATTTTTCACTTTGAACATTGTAGTAACATTCTTTTTTATTGGAATATAATTACTTTATTTTTTATTAATTCTATACATCCCTTTTGATAATTATTAATGTAACTTAAAATATATGTTTTACTTTAGGCAGGAATTTTGTTTTAGTTTACACCAGAAAAAGTATGTTTATTTAATTTAATATATTTAAACTAATTACACATTTAATTCAAAATTAATTAATATTGATGTAACATTTGTTTATTTTTTCTAGTTTTAAAGTACATTCATAAAATTATTTTGTTTCAAGATTTAACATAAACATATTTACATTTGTTATTTTAAAAGTTCAATAAACATTTAAAATGTTCTGTAGACTTAACCATACAAAGATCTCTGTTTCCTATGGGTTATTATTTTAAGTCCCTACCTCCATTGATTTCCATGGGAGGGTGTAGCAATACCAGTGGCTGTCTATGTCTGGTACAGGACTGTCTCAAGCTTTTGGCTGGAGTACATTTACTATAGTTGTGGATCCTTTTCGGCTGTAGTAACTTTAGATGTGCAGTTTGTAAAACACAATTACGTTATTCTTTTGTGGGTGGGTGCATGTCCCTCTCTAAACCACTCCCTAACTCCTATAAACCCCATCCTACCCCTCTCTAAACCCCTTCCATTTTTTGGAAGTATTGCCCATTTTTCAGCTATTGTTCTCTGTCACTCCCATATTTAATACAAAAACGTATTTATACATGTGAGGAGGCTCAACAGTCATTGCGGAGATTACAGGAGTGAAAAAGATAGCAGAGGTGGAGGCGCAACCTCCACATGTAGTACTTTTCCTGGTTGTAAGTAGTACCGCTGTAATACTAGAAAAGTATTACAAAATGAAGTTCGTGATTAGGCCCCTAAATCTCTTTGAATATTTTGTGGCAGCCTATCATATACTGTTTTTATTGAATTTTAAACTACCAGCTTGCATAGTCACAGTGCCTTCTGAGACGGAGGCTGGGGCCTAATAGCACTATAAATACATAAGTCAGTTTTCACCACTGCACAAACCATGATTCAGTTCTGTTTCTCTCTGAGTACACGCACACACACATGGGGGACTATTCTCAAAGGTAGTTACACATGCGTAAATGTACTTGTGTAAATGTACTCTTAAACTTTGTAGTAAATTCACTACATTTGACTATTCACCATTTCAGAGTGCAAATATACTACAAAGTGTAGATTTATATGTCTCAGGGGATGGAGTAAAATGTATGAGTGTGAAGTTACTACAGCCAAAAAACACTAGCACTAAGTCCACACATGGCCAACCACTGGTAGTGCGCCATCCTCCCATAGAAAATAATTGAAGCAAGGATTTAAAATAAAAACCCATACCAAATAATGTTCAAATAAATTGATATATTTGGGACTTTAAAAAGATATACATTTATGGATAAAATTTATATCAATAAAAAATATTATTTTATGATCAAATATTTTAATAACATCTTTAATTTATAATAAATGTAATGGTAATAAAAAAATTAAGTTAATTCTATAAGTACATTTTTCTAAACATTTCTTAGAGAATTTTTAAAGAAAAAACTCCACCTAAAACAACATTTTAATCTTTACTTATTATGTATTAAGAAGGGCAAAAGTGATGTATAGAATTATTTTACATGAATGTAGATATTTGAAAATATAATGTTACAGTTATTTGTAAATTTCAAAAGTTAATTAAATATGTTATCACAAAAGAATATTAAAAACATATATATAACATTAAATTAAATGTACATATACATAGTCAAAACAAATACACATATTTTAACATTATTTCCTATGGGGCTTTATTTTAAGTTCCTGGCTCCATGTTTTTCTATAGGAGTTTTTTGCTGTACCAGTGGTTGGGCATGAGTGGTGCTGGACTTACTCCAGGTCTGAGATGGAGTACATGTACTACTATTTTGGGTCCTATTTGGTTGTAGTACCTTTAGAAGTGCAGTTTGTGAATATCAAAGGGCTTACTCCATTAGGGGTGGGCTTCTGCCCCTTGCCAAACCATTTTGCCTTCTCTCAATCCCTTATGATTCTTCCCTTCCTGCCTATTCTTTGGTCCCCCTACATTTACCAATAAATAGTAAACTTACATATGTGAGAGTCTCCCTGTAGAAAAAATAGGAGAGTTGGAAGTGGAGAATTATACTGGAATACTTGTGCATTGCACTTTGTAGCAATTAAAGTAGTACTATCACTGTACTACTTCATATGCTACAATATGCAGTTTATGACTCGGGCCCAAAGACATCTGCAGTGAATGCTTTAAACAAAGGAGGCTTTGTTATGTAAATGAGTGCATTTCTCACAGGTTACAGTTATCTTTCATATAAGGTGTGCACATTATTTGGTATTCTGTTTCCTGAAGGGGAAATACCAACAAAATAGTTAGACAATTTGTTGTCCTTTTTAATCACATGTTTGACCCTAAAACCACACTTTGACACCACCACCACCATTGTAGTCAGATGACTTAAGCCAGCGATAGAGTGCTGATTGTAGGATGAGGCGTGCAGGCAGCCCAGATGGTGACTGTCCTGATAATTCTCTGAGGCAGCAGTGTACAGCAAGCCGAAAAGTGCTTTCTGCTTATAATTATATCCCACAGTATCTCATTGCACATTGTAAAATATGTGAATAATGCATTTTAATGCAGTGATGCAGACACCAGCACTAAAATGTTTTAGTCTAACCCTTTATGCATAGTATTTTGATGGGCTTCTGTGCATGCAGCTGCTATGATTGTCAGCACCCTGTGCTTCCTTCATACAGCCTGGGGTAGAAACAAATAAGTGAAATGCAAGAGAGACTAATGAGGTCTCTACAATGAATAGTCTAGTGGCCAACTTACAGTATTGAGCAGGCGCCCCCGTGCCTAGAGGAGGGGCACCATTGGTAGCGCCATGGGACCCAGCATCCCCAGGGGCTGGAAAATAGGGGCTGGTTGAGGAGGGGCGCTGGTGATGACACAGGACTGGGATGTGCAGAAGAGAGAAACATAGCCTAATCCTAATTGGTGAGTATTTAAGGCTGCGCCTTAAGGGTCTGGTCCTCTCTGTCCTCTTGGACCCTGTTAAAGCTGCAAGAGCGTCAGAAACCAGGAGTTCCGGTCAGCGGCATGAGGAAAGTAGCACAGTGGGTTCGGGGGGGGTGCGTTGTGGTGGCAGTTTCAATTGGCTGGACAACGCCTGCACTTTGGGTGGCAGGGTTGATTTGATTGGAGACATGCTATTGCCTTAGGGGGCCCAGGGTCGCAGTGGTGATTTCCACAGATCTGGAGGCCCCGCAATATGCGGGTAGCTGCCAGACCATAGGCAGAGCGTGCCTATTCGGTTTTGTGCAAAACCGTAACTGATTTTTCAGTGTTTCACTGAAAATACTTGTGTTTACTCTAACAGCAGAAGTCAGATTCCTAACGTATTGCTTTTCCGTAGTACAGCATTGTATTGACTATTGCTGTCTGTCATTTTGTTGAATTTGAGTTAGTTACCTGCATGTGTCTATGGATGGTCCAGCATCGGCGTGAGACAGCGCAAGAGTGGGGCTGAGCTCGGTCCTGGGCCCAGGGTTCAGATTTGGATGGGACTCAATGGCCCAGTTGCAGTCCCAATCTAATAATTATATTAAAGGTAATTCTTTGTGAAAGATGTGTATAGCTGCATTTGGGTGAGGTGGCGCAATGCTTGTAAGGCGGCATTTAGGTAAAATATCTTCCGTGTGGGAGCGAGGCCGCACACAAGTGTTGTGGGGGAGAGGCCCGTTGGGCAGGGCGTTCGTTTTTAGTTCCAGGGAACACAGGTTGGAGCCTCAGGGTGGTGCAACGTGGAAGTCACTGCATTTATTTTCATGGTATTCATTCTTAAAATACCATAATATATTCCTAATGTATATCAACGTCATTTTTAAATTTATTGGGGGTCACTGTCAATGATCATTGCATTATTGTTATGGCTGCGTGGCGGTCATCTTTAATCTGGAGGGTCCGGGGGTTCCACCTCCAGAGGGGGTCTTGGGGGGGGCAGCCGACCGCAGGAAGGTCCCCCCCCAGGCAATTTGGGAGGGGCCGTGGGGGGGGGTTAGAGGCAGGAGCATCGGCCATTTTAGGGTTTGGGCTTTTTCTAGTTTGTAGCCCAAAAGGAGCCCAAGCATAAATGCTTTGGGCTCCTGCTCCCAGCCACCATTTTAGGTTTGGTGACCTGGTGGCTGGGAGCTTAGGCAGGAATTTTTTGTGTTGTGGTAACGGTTTTCGCGATATTTTACATTTACAGTAGCGTAAATATTCGGGTGTGGACTTACTTTTGTTGATGGAGGATTATCGTGTGGTGGAAGCGCTTCGTCTGCTCTCTGATGCAGGAAGACTGGACCTGGTTATCAGCGGGGGCCGGCGCGCACCGCGCCAGGCCTCTGCCGGCGTCACGGCTGCTGTGGCAGCTTGGTCATCCTCTCGGAAGCGCAGGGCGACTCCGGTAAGTGAAAGGGGCCAGTCCCGTACTCGGAAAACGGCCCCTTCAGCTGCAGCGCGTGTTGGGGGCGTGGAGGCTCCTGGCCCGTTGCGTGACCCTCCGCGTGTGGTAGCGGAGGTCGCGTTGTTGTCCCCGGCAACAGTGCGCGTTGGTGAAGAGGCCCGCTTGGCGGAGCGTGTGACCGAGTTGGAGGCCTCCCTGAATGCTGGTGGCAAGCGCGGGGGCCGGAAAGTGAGCAAGAAGCCCTCCGCTTCGCTCTCTGCATTGGAGCGTCGTCCGGAGCCGTGAGCGGTTGCTCCTTCCTGTTTGGCGCGAAGGGGCTCTGAGCATTTGGGGGAGGGGCGGGGCAACTGGGAAGTGGGCGGGGAGCCTATCATTGTTTTTTCAACGCCTCGGGGCATGTTATGGTGAGCGATCAGGTTGGGGGCAATGCAGGCAGAGAAATGGTGGAGCTAGGGAGAATTGGTGAGGCAGTGTCTTCGAATGTACAAAGTGGACAGTTTGGTTGTTCCTGAGCTGGGGGAGGGGCGGGGATTTGTGGAGGAGGGAGGAGAACTTGGAAATAATTTTCTCGCAGCCCCTGTTGTCAGTGGTTCTAGTTTGTTGGATAATTTGACAGGGAATGCATATATTGGCACGGGAGAGGGGGGGTTTAATATGGTATTTTCCCCCCCTGGTGATTATATAGACGTTGAGCAGCATTTTGAGGTGGAGGATGGTGGAATTTGGTTGTTGTAGGGCGCATGGGCAGTCCCTTGCTCTTCTTAACACTGGCTTCTTTGAGGGGAGGAGTGCACTCAGTGGGGGGAAGCTCCAGGGGATATGGTGAAGGGGCTCAAGTGGAGGGGGGAGGATTTTTTCAGGTGGGGTTTTTTCTGATGTTGTTGCAGGGCAGGTTGAAGGGAGTTTTTCTTGTGATGGGCCAGTCAGGAGGCAGCAAGGGGAGAGTGTTATTGCTTGTGTGGGCATGAGTTTCGGTCAGGAGTCAGCGGCATTGGGATCTTGGTTGGTTCGGACTGATGTTAATGAAGGGGGATCATATCTACCTGTGGCGTGTACGGACAGGACGGTGCAGTCAGGGCGTATAAGAAGGCGGTCAGTGGGCCCGGTGGTGTCTAGTTGGTAGGGGCTGGTTTCAGTTTTTTCTACTAGGGGTCCCAGCACATCAGTCCAAACTTTTTCGTTTCAGGATTCAGATCAGCGCGGTGCAGCAGACTCAGTAGGGCACGGTTCGGCCCAGCTGCGCCGAGGTGAAGGGAGGACAGAGCCTTGCGCTGCACTTTCCGTAGCGCCGAGGGACCCTGTCGCGGTCAGCGTACGAAGGTCCGGCGCGACCTCGCTGACCCCAACGAATAGCAGGTATAGGTGGTCTACCTTACTGTCGGCTATGGAGCTTCGGAGTCAACGCTTGGGGGAGTACCAGCGGGTACAGTCGGCTCCCTCGCCAAAAGAACGCCAAATGTACATGAAGGACAGCATTGTTGATGCGGGCTTTGGTAGCACCCGTGAGGTTGCATTTGATAATGAGGGGCTTCAGGTGGTGGAGCCGAGTTTGCTTGTTTATGATGAAGACAGCCCCGAGGAGAGGGATTTGCAGGTTATGGAGGGGGGAGGGCCCTCTCACGCTTCTCATAGTGTTTTACAGGTTTCAGGAGTGGCACAGCAGCCAAGGAACAGACGAGAGCACGGCCCCTTGGTGAGGGTTCCTCGGACAAGGGGAAGAGTGGAATTATCGGCACGGCGGTCGGAGTCGGCTAGACCAGCCTCTTTAGAGCCAGGTGAGAGAACTCATACACAGGCCAAACCAAAAATGGTGTCTGTGGGGACTGGGGAAGAAGGGGTCGGGGGGAAGTTGGAGGGTAGGCTGCTCAAGGGTAAATATGTCATAGACACGGGAGTGGGCACTGAGGATGGAAATGTGGCCTTGGACAATAAGGTGGAGAGCGAGACTAATACGGATAAAGCAAAGAGGCTTAAAGAGCCACTTGATGGTAAAGAAGTAAAAATTTAAAAGCTACCTTACATGGGGGTAGCTAAGCCGTTGGGTGCTCATTTAAGGTTGGCAACAAAAGAGCGCATTTGAAAGGGTGAGTATGTTGAGATATTGAAACTCCTTCACAGGGAGGTCAGGTCAAAAGAAGGTTCTAAGGAGGAAGAGTATGAATTGGCTAAGCGCCCTAAAGTGCCATTGACTAATGAGACCTGGACAGCAGCGTTTCTACTATATGCAAGCGTATATTGTGAGAAATTTCCGGACCCCAAGGTGTCTATTTTTAGATATGTGGATGTGATTCGGAAAGCCCAGCCTACGGGGGGTGGTTATGTATGGGCCCAATACGATGAGGAGTTTCGGGCTCATAGGGCATGGGATCCAGAAGCAAAGTGGGGGAGTTAGATATAGATTTATGGCAGCATACCAGGGGGGCGGCTGGAGGCGGCAACACAATTTGTACAGTTAGTGGTTTGCCGTTAATTTATCGGCCCTTTCAGGGGAAGCCCACCCGGGGTGGGGTGGGAAGCGGATCGGGTACACAGGCTGGAACTGGAGCATGCTGGGACTTCAACAAAGGGCTATGCACTAGGGAGTATTGCAAGTACAGACACAAATGCTCCAACTGTGGTAAGCGTCATCCCCTTGTTAAATGTTGGGGGTCAAAACCACCAGGTAGTCGGCAAGGGAATCAGTCAGGGGCAGATACATCTGGCACCACACAGCAGTTGCAAAGGGGGTCGGGGAGGTAGAGGGGTGCAGGGCTCTGGGACAAAGGGCTCCTATGCCAGTTGGGCTTTCAAAGCTAGAACAGGCACTTCAGGGTTATGAGGATGTAGGAGTGTAATAGAAGCTTTTGGAAAGTTTTCAATATGGTTGGGATATCTGGGACCAAGGCAGAGAAGGTGGGCTGATAAATTGAAGTCAGGGTATGAACATAGAGGGGTGGTGTGGGGGAAAAAACTGAGCAAAGAAGGCATGAAGGAAGGATGGCAGGCCTTTTTGATGACTGGCCGATCCAGAACTTGATAATATCACCTATTGGAGTGGTGCCTAAAAAAGAGCGAGGGCAATACAGGCTACTTCAGCATTTGTCATGGCCTGAGGAGTTTTCGGTGAATGATTTCATTGATGATGAGAGTGCCTCAGTTACATATTCCTCAGTTGACGTGGCCATGTCACTAGTGGTGACCGCGGGCGCAACTGCAGAGATGGAAAAATGGGATATTAAGTCTGCTTTTCAGTTGCTTCCAGTCCATCCAGATGATTGGGATCTTCTGAGTATCCATTTCAAGGATAAATGGTACGTGGACGGAGCATTACTGATGGGTTGCTCCATGTCATGTGCTCTATTTGAATGTTTTAGCACCTTTTCCAGTGGCATTTCACGCTCCACTCAGGTCATATGTTGGTAACACCTATTTGGATGATCTTTTATTTGTTGGTTCCCCGGGCTCCGCGGAGTGCCAGACAGCTCTGGACACTTTCCATGAGCTCATGGAGGATATGGGTTTTCCCTTGGCTCCTAAAATAAACAAAATAAAATAATAAAAAAAAAAAACCAAACAATGGGACCTGCTACAGTTGTATCCTTTTTTGGGTATTGAAAACGATTCGGTGGCAATGCGGGCTCGCTTGCCGTTTGATAAAAATTGGAATTGCTAGAATTGCTGGGCGGGATGCTGTCAAAACAAAGGTGAAGGTGAAGGAGATTCAGGTGTTGCTGGTATATCCTAACTTCGCTTGCAGGGTGGTCAGGGCTGGGAGGTGTTTCTGTAGGAGATTGAACAGAGCTTTGGCTGGTCAGCATTTGCCTCACTACCGTGTCTGCTTGCAGCAGGAGTGGAAGAGGATTTGCGTATGTGGTCCTTTTTTCTTACTTCATTTAATGGTGTGCCCTTGGTCAGGGAGGACGATGTGCAGTGGGTTGGGCAAATGTTTTCGGATGCAGCGGGCAGTGACGATTTTGGCCTTTATTGGCGAGGCAGGTGGTGTGCAGAAAAGTGGGGAGATTCCGTGGGCTGGCCAAGGAGGCGGACAGGACAGGGACCCCAATGCAGGGACACTTGTGGTATGTAGGCAACGTGGGGTATTACAACTGGTGGTAGGTTCTTTGTTTATGTCTACGCGAGATGCATATTCTTTGGCATGGAAGGACTTTTGAGCACCCGGGGCATGTAGGCGAGTTGTAGCCTGGCATCGTTTTGAAAATGTAGTACAGTTCATTTTGGATCTGATAGAGAGAGGCCTGTCTCGAGTGACCATTTCAGGGAAGCTAACAGGTGTTTCTTTTATGGGGACACTCTTTTGGGCCTTTTTTCCTTCCGCTGGCGAGGTCGGGAAGAGAATGCTTGACGGTTGGGCCAGGGAGCGTGGAGGTTTTCAGTTGTCTCGTTCTCCCCTCTCACGGCAGAATTTGACTCGTTTGTTAGACAAACGTTTTACTCTTGGTTTGCAAGGGTGACTGTGAAGCTTGTTTGTTTGCTGCTCTGATGGCATCTTTTCGAGTCTCGGAGTTATTAGGTATCCAAGCAAATAGGGGATTTCGTGGCTAGAAGTGTTTTTCTCAGAAAGAGGTGTGCACATTTGGCTTTCTAGTTCTAAAACTGATCGGAAAAGGATGAGGAAAGGGGTTTGGTTAGAAGCAAGGACCCCCAGGTTACGTGTCCATTGCGTTTGGCTCGTCCTGGAAGCCATTGTCGGAGGGGTCCGTCGGTGATCCGGTTTTTCAGTACATTAATGGGGCGCCAATAATACCATACCAACTACGCATGGTATTGCGAAAGGCTCTGCAGAAGTTTGGGTTGGGAGCGGTGTAATATGGAACTCATTCTTTTAGGTTTGGAGCAGCGACTGCAGCGCATAATAGGGGTTAGTTTTAAGGGGAAATCATGCGGTTAGGGCGTGGGACGTCAAATTGTTTTCAGCGTTACGTGCGGGGCAACGCGGGGAGGCGCATGCGTCATCCTCTTTGCTTTGAGATTCATTATCTTTTTCTCGTTACAGGTTCTGTGGCTGGGCTCCAGTCTAAGAAGTGTTGGTTTGGATAATGGGGCATACGTTCATCAATTGGGCACAGGTTCAGGCAACCCAAAGTTCTGTTCGAAAAATTTTGGGTTTTAATGACCAAATGTTTACTATTGTGTGGAAGGGAAAAGGGGGTTATGCTTTGGAAGGAACTCATTCCATGTTGAGTAAGTCGTTGGTGATGGGCATATGTCCGGTTATTTTATTGACACACGTGGGTGAGAACGATCTTTGTGGTGTTATAGGTGGGGTCCTTCTGCAGTCTATGGAGAGGGACTTGACTTTACTTCAGGAACAATCGTCTGGTTGCCATTGCTATGGACTGAATTAGTGCCTTGCAGGGTAGGGGGCGGGGCGGTGAACCCCACAGAGATTGACAGGGCTCGGAAGGAGGTGCACTTAGAGATTTCTAGGTTTTTTCCGTTAGTTGGTTTTCGGGAGAATGCCACACAGGGATATCCGTTTTGACTCAGTTTCATTCTTCCGGGTTGATGGTGTGCATTTATTCAGGCTTGGAGTGGTTCTTTACTGGCTGGAGTTCAAGGAGTTTGGTTCAGATGCCTGCATGTTCAGCAGTGAGGTGTTTTGGAATATTTCCTACTGGGGGGGCAGAAAGGGGGGTAGTTTCCTCCCCCGCCTTTCTGGGTGGTGGGGTCTAGTTGTTTTTGGGCAGTTTTGGCAGAGGTTTGTTGATTAATGGGCAAGTTGTGTTATCGACAGGGAAAGGATAGGTTGGTCGTTTTTAGTTTGGATTACACGTTTTGGGGGATTGACAGATGTGATGGGGCAGGCATGGGAGTTGGTTAACAGAGGGCTTGTATTTATAGGTTATAATGGTTGATATGGTGATGTAATGTTTTTGTAATTATGAAATGTATTGTATGGGTGGGGGAGGGGTCATGAACTTTTAGGGGCGGGGGCGGGGTTAGGGATGTTACGTATTTAGTGAGGTTTAGTTTCGGAAGGCTTTTTGCCAAGGTTGATTTTATATGTGATGCGCACCTGTTCCAATAAATCGGCCTTTTCCACATATTCCTTGTCGTGGTCTGCTTCACCCCCCCTCACCACTCCCTCCCAAGCGGGGCTTGGGGGGGGCAGCCGACCGCAGGGAGGGCCCCCCCTGGGCAATTTGGGAGGGGCCGTGGGGGGGGGTTAGAGGCAGGAGCATCGGCCATTTTAGGGTTTGGGCTTTTTCTAGTTTGTAGCCCAAAAGGAGCCCAAGCATAAATGCTTTGGGCTCCTGCTCCCAGACACCATTTTAGGTTTGGTCACCTGGTGGCTGGGAGCTTAGGCAGGAATTTTTTCCCTCCCATTTACTGTTACATTTTTTCCTTCCTCTTTCAGTTTATGGGCCTTCTTTCTTTACTTTTTGTAAATTTTTTGTACGTTATTATCTTGGTTGGTTTCGTTGGAACAGGGGAGCAAGGGTTGTTTACTGTATTCTGTCGCTTGGAGCAGGTGCCGTGCGGGGTCTAGTTGTTTTTGGGCAGTTTTGGCAGAGGTTTGTTGATTAATGGGCAAGTTGTGTTATCGACAGGGAAAGGATAGGTTGGTCGTTTTTAGTTCGGATTACACGTTTTGGGGGATTGACAGATGTGAAGGGGCAGGCATGGGAGTTGGTTAACAGAGGGCTTGTATTTATAGGTTATAATGGTTGATATGGTGATGTAATGTTTTTGTAATTATGAAATGTATTGTATGGGTGGGGGAGGGGTCATGAACTTTTAGGGGCGGGGGCGGGGTTAGGGATTTTACGTATTTAGTGAGGTTTAGTTTTGGAAGGCTTTTTGCCAAGGTTGATTTTATATGTGATGCGCACCTGTTCCAATAAAGCGGCCTTTTCCACATATTTCTTGTCGTGGTCTGCTTCACCCCCCCTCACCCCTCCCTCCCAAGAGGTGCTAGTGTGAATCGGCCGCATCAATTTCTTGGGTTATGGCATTGTGGAAGTCGAAGTCCACACGGGAGCAATGAGTTATCCAGTGGTGTAATAGGGGCGTGGTCCAGTGGGTAGGATAGTCGACGTGGATCCCGGAGTTCAGGGTTCGAGCCTCATGGTAGACGAAATTGCAATATGCTGTGTGGCTTCAGGAACGCATGCAGCTTTATTTATGTTGATTTGGCACAGCATGTAATACCGGTGCGGTGCTGAAGAGGCTTTCCACGTGGGTGTGTGGAAAGATTGCGGTGCATATTTAAAATGTATTGCTTTTGGCTCCTGTGACAGAAGTGTAATGGTGTTGCAAAGCAATTAAATGCTTTATTGCTTTCTTTCTTAAAGGCAAAGAGTTAGTTTATGCCAAGCTCTGGTTACAGCTGTAAATTAAACAAAAAAGTGTTAATGCAGCAAAAAAAAGAAACAAAAGCCCTCACAGGGGAGAGTAGGTGTCATTATGGCCAGAGCTGCCTACCTTTGAGCTGGGGAACAGGCTCGGGACTTGGTGCTGGCTCACCATCCTGTAATTCTGAGCACTTCACTTAATATCCCTGTGCCGACAATAAAAACATGTTCCTAGTGCTCTGGCAAAACAGCACTTTTGATTTGGTTGGCAATTAATGCATCACACAACTTTGGGCATAGGTTAAGTCGGGACAGGGTGGATGACTGGGGTGGTGATCATTCGGTGGGTAGGTGGTATAAGAGGCAGAGTTTGTAAAGTATTGGGAGACTAGGTGTTTAACTTGATGTATTTTGTTACTGGCTACAGGGGCCTGTACTTAACATGAGTGTGGGCGCAATGGGCAGAGCATTATCGCAATTCCACGACAACGGCATCGGTGGGGGCACCACAGGTAGGGGAGCGCCAGTAGTGACACAAGCGGCAGGTAGGGCTGCGGCCCACCAGCCCCCGGGGAGTATGATGGGGGTCATGGTGCCACCATCACACAGGCCAGGCGTGCTGTCAGGAGCACAAGGAGGGTTGCAAGCGGCAGGGAGTGCTGCTGCCCACCATGCCCGCAGTAGTCTTGGGGGGGCGCCAGTTCCACCACCACCTGTTACGGTGACAGGAGCACAAGGGGGGGTGGCGGGGCAAGTGTGGGCACAGACTGGTGGGACACCGGTGACAATGGAGCTGGGAGTAGCGCAGCCTTCTATCACAATGGCAACGGTTGGGGCGAGCTCAGTCCAATCACCTCCAGTGGTGACCCCATTGATATTTGGGTCTACCTCCTTGGTGCTGGCCCCTCCTTCAGCAATTACTTGGCACGTTCCGTCGGACAGGATTCGCATCGGGGCATTTGCAAGCGTTTTTTACTTGATCAATGCGAGGGTGGTCCCAAGTAGGCTCAGAACAGCAAAAGACAGAGCGTTGAAGACAAAAACGGTGTGGGTTGAGTGGTCTTTGAGGAACTGGGTAACAGGGTTTCCATTTACACAGCGATTCTGACTGAGAAAATATCATCACTGGTCCCACGGTTATTTGGGTACATGTCCCTCATACACAGGGCAGCATCCGAGTTCCAAGGGTCTGCGTGGATGCAGTACGACTCCAAGTTTAGGCAGATGAAAGCGGTCAGGCCTGAGATAGCATGGGACCAGAGGGAGATCAATATTTGGCATGCGGAGTTCAATATGTCTCATGAAACTGAGAGGGCATCTCAGTCCTTTCGATTTAACAATAGTTTGGGAGACAAGAAACTGGCCTGCTGGCAGTTCAACAAAAAGGCACACATTTGCTCTTTCTGCAGGGGACAAGGACATCTAAAGCTTAAGTGTTTTAAGAAGCAGGGCAACCAGGGAGAGCAGACAACCTTTAAGAGTCTATTGCTCAAGGAATAAGGTGAACGCACTTCCCCAATTCACATGCACGTTCTCACGCACCTGCTCACTAAATACAATAACAACAGGGATGCTCACATGCTGTACCACGGATTCAAGGAGGGGTTCTGCATTTCTTCCCGCGCACCCCCTTCATCAATCCCACCAAAGAATCAACAGGTTTGCAACAACAGAATTTGTTCCGGGACAAGATTATGAGGGCGGTGCATGCGGGGAGGGTGGTGGGTCCTTTTAGTTCTCCACCATGTACATCATTGGTGTGTTCGCCCCTGGGGTTGATTGCCAAAAAAAGAGCCAGGCAAATGTTGTTTGATTCACAACCTATCTTACCCCACAGGGTTATCAGTAAATGATGGATTGGACCAGGCACTATGCACAGTGCGATACACCACCTTTGATGAAGCCATTAAAAAATTACAGAGATTAGGCAAGGGGGCTCTTATGGCCAAGTCATAAGTCAAAATCTGCTTTCTGTCTTCTACCCATCCACCCAGAGGATACTCGCTTGGTGGGTTTAATTTTTGAGGGTCAGTACTTCCTTGACTTATGTATGCCCATGGGGTGTTACATAGCTTGCTCAGTATTTGAGACATTCAGCAGATTCCTGGAGTGGGCAGTGAAGGACTTGGTGTCATTGGACGATGTGGTGTGTTACCTAGACGACTTCCTGTTCATCGGTCCCCCGGGTGACCAATCATGCAGGAAGGCACTGCAAGGTTTCCAACAGCTTGCTCAGGCATTGGGGGTTCCATTAGCTGAAGAAAAGACAGAAAGCCCTACAACCTGTTTGTGTTTCCTGGGTATTGAGATAGACTTGGTGGCAGGGGAGTGTAGGTTGCCACAGCAGAAGGTGAGGGCATTCAAGGATGCAGTTAATGCTTGCATAACTGTTAGGAAGGTTACCCTACATCAGCTGCAGGTCTAGGTTGGCCAACTGAACTTCACCTTGAGAGTGATTCCCAGAGTTTTTTCAAAGAACTTAGCGAGAGCAATGTCCGGCCTACAGGCAAAGCACCACCACACAAGGCTATCTACAGAGGTCAGAGAGGACTTGGAGACATCGAAGGGGTTCTTAGATAATTTCAATGGAACACTATTGTGGCAGCAGCCAGCGCGGAGCAACAGGGAGTTAGCCCTCTACCGGATGCAGCGGGCAGCATTGGTTTTGGAGCACTGTTGGGCTCTAGGAGGTGCATGAAACATGGGCCAAGGGAATAGGTTGCGTCTGGGCTCACACGCAACATTACCTTTCTAGAATTGTTTCCCATCATTGTCGCCCTACACATTTGGGGGGCATCTTTAGTAAACACCAGAGTAATATTTTGGTCAGATAGCATGTCCGCGGTCATGGCCATCAATAATCAGAGCGCCAAATGCCTTTTAGTTCTACGACTGCTGAAGACTCTTATTCGCCTATGTCTCTTACATAACATGCATTTTTCTGCCAAACATGTACCTGGTGTCGATAATACAGTGGCTGATGCTTTGTCTTGGTCTAAGTTTGCAGAGTTCAGGGCACAGTGGCCGCAAGCGGACAAACAGGAGTTCCCAGGGGGGTTGTGGAAATTGCAGCGGCGCTGGCACCCCAGACAAAACATATGTACGAGAGGGCTTGGAGGGTGTACAGTACAACGTTCAGTTCAGGCGCGGAGCAAGACAGAGTCACACTGGAAGGAGTACTCGGTTTTCTCGTGGGGCAGAGAGACCAGGGAAAATTGCTGTCGCTAGTGCAGAGGCAATCGTCTGCCATTGCCTCCTTTGCTGAGTTGCAAGGAGTCAGGGATCCCACCAAGGACTTTAGGGTATGTAAGGCCATCAGGCATTGGGATTGCTTAGTACCAGGAGTGTAGGACATTAGGCGACCTATAAATGTGGAGTGGCTGGGAAGGTTATTGGGGGCCTTACAGCAAATGTTCCAGTCAAAGTATGAGGTACAGCTATTCAGCCTTGCATACATGCTTGCTTTTTTTGGGGCTTTCCGCATCTCCGAATTGGTGGCCTCACCCAAGAAGGGAGAAGGGGGTTAGGCCTGTCTGATGTCCTTCTGGAAGTAGGGGCGATCCATCTTAGGATCCGGCGGTCAAAAATAGACTCACTGGGGAAGGGCACATGGGTGAAATTGCATGTGGCGTACCATACTGCATACTGTCCAGTGGCAATGGTGAGAGAGTACCTTAAGGGATGCGGACGTGGTGGCCTTAACTAGGTTTTAGTGCACAAGTATGGGATGCCAATGAGGTAATACCAGTTCACTCAGGTGTGTAGGTGGGCTTTGGCCTACCTGAGCAAGGATTTGATGCAATTTAGCTCCCATTCCTTCTGCTTAGGGGCAGCCACCACAATAGCGGCAATGGGCCTACCAACTGACACAATTAAAAGGGTGAGTCATTGGCAGTCAGCATGTTTTCAACACTACATCCATCCAAGTCTCGTGTAGGGCGAGGAATGATGCCCATGGAGCCCACAAGTCATGGTCTTAACAGCAATTCTCTCTCTCTTTCAGTTGATTCCCACAAACCAGTGCATGTATGTTGGTGTGGGCATTCCTTGATTCACAAAGTGGAGCAGCAGTTCCAGGATCCAGTCTGGAGGAAGCACAGGGTGCCGCTGGGTTTGTGCACCATTGCATTGGGGTGTGGGGTATAAAATTGCAGGATCTGTTTAGTCTGCTTGAACAAGCGATAGAGTCTAAAGCAGTGCCTCGCTCGGTCATTTTAGTTATTCAAGCTGGCCGGAATTAAATGATGCCACTTGGCTGGCGAGGGATAACAGAGGTCTTGTTTTCAGTCATGTCTAGGATTAGACAATACTTACCGACAGCGTTAATATTGTGGTCGGAGGTGATACTGAGGGCGGTATGGGCCGGCGGGGCTCCGTTGAAGGCCATGAAATGATCTGAACAGAAGCTGAACCATTCGATACAAAGAATCTTACGTGTTTCGACAATGGGTACTATTCTGCACAAGTTGCTCCATCCCAGGAGAACAGAGTTGTTCCATCAGGAAGGGTTACATCTGTTGACAAAAGGGATAGATATCTTTATTCACACTATACTAGGAGCTATTCTAGTGAACCGTCAGCGCCAAGAGGGGGAGGGCATATGTGCCAGGGAGCTTCTCATCCTGTGGCAGAGCGTTCACAGTTAACAACACAAAGGGGCATGACCAGCAAGAGAGGGTAGGATTGAAGTGTGCAGACGGTAGGCGGGGAGGGAGGACTGACCTGCTGATGGTCCTCGACTCTACTGCCCTAACCCGCAACTTATGGACTGTGATGAATCTTGGGGAGGCTGCCTGTGTTCAGGTACCCCAGTGGGCCGTTGCACTATGCGGTGCCCTGGATTTCAAGTAGTGCAAATGTTTGCTGTAGGGCGTTGGGGCCTGTTGGCACATTGTGCGCAACAGAGTGTACAAGAGTATGGCCTAGTGAAAGCTTAACTGTAATGTCAATTTTAATTTTTTGCTTCCTTTCATTTGTGGATGTTGCTAGAGTGTGATGCTATGAATAATGATATATATCCAAGTAGGATACTTTTACTCTTGTTGTGGTTTGTGGTGAATTACCTGATTTGATGTGAATAAAATCTACACCTTGGACAATATAACATGATTCTGAGAGTTCATGGGCACTGCACGGGGCGGAGAAGGATGATGGAAGCGGATGGTGAGAGCGTCATGTTGTGCACGCACAAAGAATCGGGCCTCAAAAACACTTATAAATAATGAATATTTGAAGTTAAGGACCTGATTTACACTTAGCAAGAGTGCACATCACAATTATGCACCAACAGCTTGTTTTACAATTACCAAGGATGTGCTGCATGAAGAGATGGCAGGTGTAATCACTGGATACTTAAACAGTAGAAAGGTGGTGGGGGAGAGCTGTTACAAAACACTCATTGGCCAGGATGTAGTATCACACTGGCTGGCTGCTTTTCTGTCAGAAAGGAGGGGTGAAAGTGGTGAATGGGGCAATCGCCATATGCCTTTCAACGATTTTATGAAGGGGCCTTATGAAAGTTGTCACTAGTATCCATATGATCTTTCTTGCCACCTCCCATCAGTGTTGCAACCTTTTGTTGTTTATATGTTGTTTGTGCTACTGTTACTGTTGATCAGGCAACTTAAGCTGCTGTGCTGGAGTTGCCTGATCTTTGGCATTGTGGGGATAAGTGCTGGTATCCTGTTTTACGTTTAGTCGCACTACCACCAAGTCTGCTCACAATCAGGGTAAGCCACTCTCTCCAACGGTGGGCCTCTATTCCCTGCATCAACTCCTAAATGGCAATTCTTGAAAAGTAACTTTCAGGTGTATACATCACTTATTAAAACTCCGTCTGCCACTTGAGATCACAGCCACACATCAGACTGCTACCAGATACCAGTCCACCTCGAGTATTCCTGGCAATGTGACTCTCCAGCAAGAGCTCTTCACTTCATTTTTCCTGTTTTCCCCTTCTTTGTCTGGTATTCAAGCTCTCGAAACCTTCGTAGAAATGTAAGGAAGAATGAGATGCTCAATGGATCTCCCTTCTTAGCTCGGGTTTAACAACAAGTAGCGAGGAAAAACGCAGTCTGACATAGTAAACACCAATGGCATATCGATTGGGCGTGACCCAAATTTGAGTCATAGTACCAACATAGTGAAATGCTGAAGGGAATTGAACCTTTTACCCTTCATACGTATGCTGGTCTGTCAAACATGTGAATGACACACCTTCTGACCAATGACTGAGGTGGGCTGACCAGAATTCCATTTTCGATAAGTATCATTATGTATGCATTATTTGTCAGAACATAGGAGGGTGGTGAGATGGCAACAAATGTCTCAAGGATAGAACTAAAAATTAAAAAGTGCAATGCTGACAATTGATACTTATTTACCCATGATGTCTGCTAACTTTAGCCTTGACATACAAATTAAAAACTGCATTGTCCCCAATTGATATGCATTTACCCTTGGAATCCCCTTTCTGCTTCCATGTCAGTCGATGATCAAATATCATTAATAAGTATCTATATTCAACAGTAGACAACCTAATTTAACCAAGTTCCCTTATATCTGGAACTGCCAAAAGTCAACACTTGCTTTTTCATAATAATAATGGTCTTTAGCTTAAACTCTGCACTTTATTCTAAAAACTTGCAGATATTTGAAATACCCGTTGTCCTAGAATTCACTGTCTGTGTTTTCACTTGTCACTTCCGGTCGTGCTAAACTTTGCTCCAATTGGTTGGGGGTAACCAATCGGGAAGCAGGGGGCAGAGTCAGTCAGAACTCCAAGCACTTCAAATGCTGCCTGCATCATCGATGTGCCAAAGGCAACCCTGCCTGTGCCTATCCATGGCTGACCAGGTCCAGGGGCCAGCCAATATGCCTAAAACTGGTGAGATCTCTTCTCACAAAGTCACCAAACAGGCACATCTCTCTTGCCAAAATGTAGTCATTTAGGCATTCTAAATCAGACACTGTCCGATACTACACTACTGAAATGGGCTTTAGTAACCAATACCTCCTCTGACACCAATTCGACTTCTGGCCCAATTAAACGAGATACTAATCACCACACAATCACTTAACTTAAGACTTGTTCACTGGTCAAGCACCAACTCGAGATATTTCATCTACCTAATTCGGAATACACAGATATATTACTCATGACTTAAACTTGGTTAACGGACAAATCTATGCTAGATATTCTAGCAACTCTCCTCAGAAACTATATTTACTCAACACTAACAGACCGATACGTAAAAAAGGAGGCGGAGTTGCAGCAGCTGTAAATATACAACTTATTTTAGCTAAACTTACCTCCAAATCGATCCCGACGGTTGACAGCATTTGGATCAAATTAGACTCACCAGCCTCCCCCTTGATGTGCGCCCTCATATACAGACCAACAGACCACATGCAACAATTCCCCCAACTTTTGGCTCACTCCATCTCCTCATTGGCCATTGACATGCAAAAATCCTACTCATTGGAGATTTTAATTATTGGATGAACGAGGATACCTGTGGCCAAACTTCCATAGATCCGACTGACCTACTAAGTAGTCTTAACTGCAATCAACATGTGCTTGTACCCTCAAATATCACATATCAAAGGTATCAAATATCAAAGGTTGGTGAACAAGCCTGCTGGACAGGCGAAACGTGTCCTACCAGTCGACTTCAATAAAGATTTTGTTGACCAGAACACGGAGTAGTTCCCTCTACCTTGTTCACGGTGAACAAGGTAGAGGGCACTACCGAAACGCGTGGGTCAAGCCTGTGCGAGCAACAAATGGATTTAAGAATACATTAACCGAAAGATATAATTGCTGGAGTTGCGGCTTTATTGTCTTCTTGAAGACGGTTTTGTTTGATTGTTAGCAGCGTGGTTCAGCCGCGAAAGCCACGCACCTTCCAAGTAGCGCCGTGGAACGGGGAGAAAAGGAACCATCCAGTTTAAATATATATACATATTACCTACTGGCGGTTGCCAGTAGGTAGTTATAGTTAGGACCTAGCTACCATAGGAAATCCGCAACATTCTATTGGGAATAACTCTGGCACCGGTTGAGGAATTTGTGTGTAATTATCCAAAATGTTGGCCAGCTCCGCTCCGCTCCTTCCCTGGAAGTTTCGGGGGGATTCGTGAAGTGGGGGCTGAGAAAAAAGGGGGTTCCCAAAACATGTTTTCCCTTATGTTAATTTCCATAGGACGGTCTGACAAGTCTACAGCCCGAACCGCTGAATGGAATTACGCCAAACTTGGCAAAATTGTAGGGACTGGTACGCAGATGTGCCTTTGCTATATTTGGTGAAAATTGCTCTAGTGGTTTTTTTGAAAATTAACTTCAAAAACACATATATATCTATAGGCGCGCTCCGAGCGCGCGCCGGTACGCGTACCGGGGAGCGCACCCGGCACGCTACGGGAGTGTGCGAGCGGAAAGCTGATTGGCTCTCGGGTGTCTGTCAACATTCTAAACAGTCTGGAGAGTCCGCCATCTTGTGTCTCGGTAGAATCGAGACACAAGAGGTGAAAAAGAAAGGGGGAAATAATTAAAAGGGGGCAGAGTAGACACCCCCTGACCCGCTAGGTTTTCTGAGGGGGGCCTAGAAGGACCCTGAAGGGCAAAAAAAAATTTGTATTTTTTTGGGAAATTTTCGTGGGGTAAGCGCTCGGTGCGTTCTCAGGTGCGCTCTCCGGTACGCGCACCCTGAGCGCACCAAGGGGAAAACAGTGAAAGAAAATAAATAGTTTTAAAAAAGAATTGGGGTGAGGGGCACTCTACCCTGCTCTCTTTTCAAGTTTTGAAGTATTACATTTCACTCTTTTCTGAAACTACACAAAATGGCGGCGATAGGGTGTATCAGAGACAGATAGTGAGAGAAAGGAGGCAGGAGATGAAGAAGAGATATCAAATATACATTGGTAAAAATACAGTGGGAGAAGGTCAGTAAATATGAGTAAACTTACTATGTAACATAAAAATTGTGCACTCTATACTATAAGTATTTCATTATACTACAATCACTTCGCTTTTACCTCATAAATTAGAAATAAAAATAAATAATATGTCAACTAATTTTTAATTTGTAATTAATAATTTATTGTTCAGATTTCTCATAATTTAATAGAACTTGTAGCATGTCCTCATCTGGTATTTCATCTTCATTCATATATTTAATCTCCTCATGAAAATTGTTCATTGATGTTTGTTGGCATTCTATTTCATGCAAACATTCAATTAATTCTTCATCTATGGATTGATTCAAAAAATCTTTTAAGTCATCTTCTCTTTGTGATGAATTGGTGCTTTCAATATCCATGCCATTTTCATTTTCAAGATGTGTTGTTGTAATTTCAAAAGAAATTTCCTTGCTGTCCTCCATTTTAATTTCACATTTCTTGCTGTAAATTGCAGAAAAAAGTAATCACTTTCAATTATTGTTTTTAGTAATACATAACATAAAAGTAGCTTAATCAAGTATTTAGTTCTTTAAAATTAATTGGGCAGTGTATAGTATCAGACAGGAACTAGAAATATAAAGCACTGCATGTGATGAAGCCAATATTAAACAATAATTATAACAGAAGGACTGTAAATAACTAATGGAAAACATTTTCCAAATTATCTTAAAGTGTACAACATAGTTCCCCTTACAAATTAACAACTCACCTTTTTTAAAATAGAAGAGTTAGTACTGTGTTATTCTAAGTCCAGCAATTGAGCACCCAAATTTTCTCTCAAAAGTACCTCAGACTGGGGTATTACAAATTGGCCATGTTTTCCTCTCATTTAAGATATATACATAACCAATCAAACTTCATCAAACACAAATTCCACACTAAAGTAATATTTTGATTGGTACTAAATTTCAATACTTTCAAATGTGTTTTCCCCATGCAATTTTCCATAGGACATTTAGACACGCCTACAGCCTGAACGGATGAATAGAATTACACCAAAGTTGGCAAAATGATAGGTACTGGTATGTAGTAGGGTCTTTTCTATATTTCTTTGAAATTTCTCCTGTGGTTTTTATGAAAGGCAACTTCAAAAAAACATATATATCAATAGGCGCGCTCCGAGTGCTCACCGGTAAGCGTACCGGGGAGCGCACCCGGCAGGCTGCGGGAGTGCGTGAGCGGAAAGCTGATTGGCTGCATGATGTCTGTCAACATTCTAAACAGTCCGGAGAGTCCGTCATCTTGTGTCTCGGGAAAATCGAGACACCTGAGGTAAAAAAAGAAGGGGGAAATGATTTAAAGGGCGCAGGATAGAAACCCCCTGACCCCTAGGTTTTCTGAGGGGGGCCTGGAAGGACCCTGAAGGGCCCAAAAACTATTTTTTTTAAAATTTCGCGGGGTAACCGCTGGGTGCGTTCCCGGGTACGCTCTCCGTTACGCACACCCTGAGCGCACCACGGGGAAAGTGTTTAGAGGTAATATAGCTCTGAAAAGAGCAGTTGTGTTATGTGGGTGTTTTTTGTACCTACAAGTAGGTACCAATGCAGAGTCTTATATTCAAGAGGAAAACACTATTCCCCTCATCTGTAAAATGCACACCATCTCTCCTATACATGCCTTGCATGTTGTAACGCAAGTTGTTGTGGTAAATGGAACCCATACCATAGTCTCTGAGGAAAGCAGAAACAGATTTATTCACATGTTTCCTTGCTTTTTCAATCTGTGGACAAAATTGGTTGGACCAGTTCCATTTTTGCCTTTGGCAAATATTAGAAAATACCAAGGCAGTTTTTGGAAAAAGTGACATCAATTGCCCAAAGATGTTCTTTAAAAGCATTTCCAGACCTACCCCAGTCAAAGTGCCTAGGTCATTTCCACCACAGTGCACAATTATAAGGTCAGGGTGTGGTAAATGCATAAAGGATTTTACCAATGGTATCAATTGGTGACTTCTCAATCCTCTCTGTCCAATCCATACAATATCCACATTTGGTAAATCAAGGTTGTAAATACCTCTGTAAGCTGCGTATTTTTGACTCCAGTGGACATAGCTATGACCCACAAACCAGACTTTTGGCATCTTAAAAGGTAGATATGCTTCTAGTCAGATGAGTTGTGGAAATGAAATGGCAGTTTGATTATGAAAAAAGTGGTTGAGAATCAGTGCAGTTGAAAAACCAGAAATGATTGGGGCTTTCTTAAAAATCTCCACTGAAAATTAGGGTGCATGCTTTTTTTTTGTAAAAAGTCATTTCAATGGTTGAGAAAAAGTCATTTAAACAAACATTGCAGTTGATTAGCTAGTAGATTGAGAGGTCAAACACCCTTGATGGAATCTTTTGCAACATAGTATGATGAACTTGTGAACTGTGTGCTGGGTTAGGAGGGAGTTACCATGGTTACAGGGTGAATGAGCACTGGGGGGATGAGTGAATGTTATGTGAATTTCAAAGTCTTGAAATGTACAACCAATTAAAATGTGCAGTTTGGTGTTGAATTTGGGGGGGAATAATTTTGATTGGTTAGGTACAAGAATATGGGTCTGAAATGAGAAAGAATCTGTGCCATTATTCTCAGGCTCAAGTGAAAGAAGCATTATTCAGAGATTCTGCCTAAGAATATCTGTTGAGTGTGACTGACACTGTTTTATATCTTCCAAAGAATTTTTAAAGGTGAGTAACGATTCTTTTAAAAAAGATAGAGAGCTTAAAGATTTTTTGACAAGTATCACAGTGAGTGTCTGTGTGAATTAAGGAATTATATTTTTACCTTTTTCCATAATGTTAGCTGTGTGTGCTTACAGTTTGTAATTTTTAGTTTATAAGGTAGACTTCTTTTTAAATTGTTTTTATGCTTGGATTCAATGCTGGTATAGAGATAGTGTAATGGTTTCATTGGACTTGTAAATATGCTCCTTTTTTAAAAGCGCCTTGTGCAACCTTTTACATGGGTGGAAGCAGTGAATGTATGGAGAGGGATAGGAATAGCAGATAGAAAACCATATGAAATGGTGTGGGAGATGCATAAAGTATTTCAGTAATGGCATCAATTGAGATGGAATATAAGATAAAGAGGGACATATATACAAGCCCTTTGCGCAAGGTTTGACATGGGTGCAAGCAGAAAATGCATGCAAAGTAATAAAATTGGCACCCAGACAAGAATATAAAATGCCGTGAGAGATGCTTAAAGGGTTTTTCTAATGGCATAAATTGAGATAGAATATACAAAAAAAGAGAGGCATATTTACAAGCCCCTTGTTTGACATTAATGCTGGTATAGAGATAGTGTAATGGTTTCCGCTGCCTTGACAATCTGTCTGCTTTCCGCAAGGCTATAAAAACCCACCTGTTCCCACTGCCTTAAGCCTTCAGCCGCCCCCCCCCCCCTGTACCCAGTAGGTTATGCTATGGTTTTCAGTGCCAGGACACCCCGTTGCTGGGGCAGCTGTCGCGCTTCAACAAACTCTTAACATAACATAACATAACATTGGCATATTTACAAACCCCTTGCACAATGTTTGACATTAATGCTGGTATAGAGATAGTGTAATGGTTTCATTGGCATATTTACAAGCCCCTTGCGCAATGTTTGACATTAATGCTGGTATAGAGATAGTGTAATGGTTCCATTGCCATATTTACAAGCCCCTTGTGCAATGTTTGACATTAATGCTGGTATAGAGATAGTGTAATGGTTTCATTGGCATATTTACAAGCCCCTTGCACAATATTTGACATTAATGCTGGTATAGAGATAGTGTAATGGTTTCATTGGCATATTTACAAGCCCCTTGCGCAATGTTTGACATTAATGCTGGTATAGAGATAGTGTAATGGTTTCATTGGCATATTTACAAGCCCCTTGCACAATGTTTGACATTAATGCTGGTATAGAGATAGTGTAATGGTTTCATTGGCTTATTTTCAAGCCCCTTACGTAATGGTTTCATTGGCATATTTACAAGCCCCTTGCGCAATGTTTGACATTAATGCTGGTATAGAGATAGTGTAATGGTTTCATTGGCATATTTACAAGCCCCTTGCGCAATGTTTGACATTAATGCTGGTATAGAGATAGTGTAATGGTTTCATTGGCTTATTTACAAGCCCCTTGCGCAATGTTTGACATTAATGCTGGTATAGAGATAGTGTAATGGTGTCATTGGCATATTTACAAGCCCCTTGCGCAATGTTTGACAGTAATGCTGGTATAGAGATAGTGTAATGGTTTCATTGGCATATTTACAAGCCCCTTGCGCAATGTTTGACATTAATGCTGGTATAGAGATAGTGTAATGGTTCCATTGGCATATTTACAAGCCCCTTGCGCAATGTTTGATATTAATGCTGGTATAGAGATAGTGTAATGGTTTCATTGGCATATTTACAAGCCCCTTGCGCAATGTTTGACATTAATGCTGCTGTAGAGATAGTGTAATGGTTTCATTGGCTTATTTTCAAGCCCCTTGCGTGCGCAATGTTTGACATTAATGCTGGTATAGAGATAGTGTAATGGTTTCATTGGCATATTTACAAGCCCCTGCGCAATGTTTGACATTAATGCTGGTATAGAGATAGTGTAATGGTTTCATTGGCATTTTTACAAACCCCTTGCGCAATGTTTAACATTAATGCTGGTATAGAGATAGTGTAATGGTTTCATTGGCATATTTACAAGCCCCTTGCGTAATGTATGTGTGACTCTGTCTAAGATCACAGTGATGGGTGAATCAAGCTTCAGTCACAGTGTGATCTTAGGCACATGATCAGAATGTTACATATAATGTACCATGTCTGTCTCTGCCAACAGTATGTGTGACTCTGTCTAAGACCACAGTGATGGGTGAATCAAGCTTCAGTCACAGTGTGATCTTAGGCACATGATCATAATGTTAGATATAATGTACCATGTCTGTTTCTTCCAACAGTATGTGTGACTCTGCCTAAGATCAGAGTGATGGGTGGATCAAGCTTCAGTCACAGTGTGATCTTAGGCACATCATCAGAATGTTAGGTATAATGTACCCTGTCTGTCTCTGCCAACAGTATGTGTGACTCTGCCTAAGATCACAGTGATGGGTGAATCAAGCTTCAGTCACAGTGTGATCTTAGGCACATGATCAGAATGTTACATATAATGTACCATGTCTGTCTCTGCCAACAGTATGTGTGACTCTGCCTAAGATCACTGTGATGGGTGAATCAAGCTTCAGTCACAGTGTGATCTTAGGCACATGATCAGAATTTTACATATAATGTACCATGTCTGTCTCTGCCAACAGTATGTGTGACTCTGCCTAAGATCACACTGATGGGTGAATCAAGCTTCAGTCACAGTGTGATCTTAGGCACATGATCAGAATGTTAGATATAATGTACCATGTCTGTCTCTGCCAACAGTATGTGTGACTCTGCCTAAGATCACAGTGATGGGTGAATCAAGCTTCAGTCACAGTGTGATCTTAGGCACATGATCAGAATGTTACATATAATGTACCATGTCTGTCTCTGCCAACAGTATGTGGGTCTCTGCTCATATTATTTCACTGTCTCTACAGACCAAAAACAGGCCACCTATATATAAGCAACACATAACATTAATTTCTCATTACATGTAACATCCTGCTAATCAGTCTAAGATCACACTGTGAGTGAAGCTTAATTCACCCATCAGTGTGATCTTAGGCACATGTCCACAATATTATATGTAATCTACCATCTCTGTGTCTGCAAGCAGTATGTGTGTCTCTGCTCATATTATTTCACTGTATCTACAGGCCAAAACAGGCCTCCTATATATAAGCAAGACATAACATTAATTAGTAAATCGTTTTTGACACAAAGCAAAGCAGATGTAATGTAAATCAGCCTTTTGTTGTATACTAGTGTTTATATTGTTTACTTATTGTAATTGCTATGTAATATGTTTGTAGTGGTCTATAATATGTTATTTTTTGTTTGTTTAGCACAGAACATAATCATCTATACAAACAAAGAAAAAAATGCCTTCACAAAAAAGACGTGAAAAAGTTTATAAAAGAAAATTAAGGTCTAAGGAAAAAGAAAATCAAGAACCAACCAAATTAAAATCTTCATAGAAAAAAATGCTCCGGGTAAGCAAACTAAACATTTTCTCAGGAACTTATTGAAATGTCAAGAAAAAAACGTTTTTTTGCAAACAAGAATGAAACACCTGTAATTAGAAAGAAAACAGGATGTCCTTCTAAAAATGTTAGACCTGTACAAGGAGATGATATTTTGTATAACAAATGAAGGAGCAACCAATTTACTGAAATTCGTAGACGAATGTTTTACAACAGAACAGTATCAAATTTATTAAAAAATGTAAAGAGGTATCAAAAAAAGACCGCTTTTTACAAGAAAAAAAAACATAGTTAAGATTGTGGATGAAGCATTTAAAGTGAAAAATAAACAGTTTAGTTTAGTAATGAATAGAATTCGTACACTTGATAAGGTAATCAATGTGTTCAAATCAAAAGGTAAGTGGAGGAGAGTAATTAATCGGACTAATTTCTGTGATGTTTTTTCTGGAGAATGGAAGCATAGTTCAAGTTGTGAGCCATTTTTTAATGAAGAAAGTTACTTTCAGGATAATGATTTGGTGCATGCAGTTGACACCAGTGGTCGAGCATATGAGGTGAAGGACGGTTGTCCGGTTGAAAAAGAAGAGATTGTGCCTAGAAATACAGAAGAGGTGTTAGCTGATGAAGTTTTAGGGAGATGTCCTAAGGCTCCAGTGTATACATGGAATTGTAGTAGTATTTGTAGTGTCCAACAGTAATCAATTGATTTGTTTTGCACTTTCTTACGGACATATACTAAGAAAAGTGTGAAACAAAAAATGAAAAATTTACAAGAGTTAGATCCTTGTAGAGTGAGAGAAAAAACAGGTTTGCAAGGGCATTCACTGGCTTGTCTTTTAAGAAAAGTATGTCAGAGTGTTTTTCACATTTTTTAGGATGTTAGCAGTGCATCATAATAAAGTGAGGAAATTAGTGAGAAGGTTGTATTATGCAAAAAGTCCAGCACTTAAACTAAAACAGTTAAACAGTGCTCTTTTGCATGGAACTGAATTAGATGTCAAAAACATTTGTGATGAAATTGAGTTTTGTTACTTTGGCGAAAAAGAGTGCAGTGCAGAAATTGATACAGTAATAGAAGGTAATGTAGAAGAGAATGTAGAGATTTTAAGTACAGAAAATTTTGAAAATGAAATTACAAAGTTTAAGGTCAATTCAAGTAAAAGGCCTAATTTTTTTTGTTTGTTGTCGACGAACTCATTATAAGCATCAGACTAGATTAGTTGATTTATATGTAAAAAGCGAAAAGATAAATAATAATGAGTGGAAGGATTTTGCAACTTATTTGTTGGTTGAAATTTTTTTGATTTGGGCTCTGATCAACGTATTTGTAAATATTGCTATAATAAATTAAATGAAAACAGAATGCCTGCTAGAGCTGTTCATAATAATCTGGAGTTGGTAGACATTCCTTCTGAATTGATGGATTTAAATACCTATGAATCTATTCTGATTCAATGTGTATATCCTTTTCAGGCTATTGTTCGCAGGGAGCCTAAGACAGGGAAATTGCCTCCCTCAGATTTACAGAGAGGATTAAAGGGAAGAGTTGTTTATTTGCCTCTAGATTTTAAGAAAAATATTGATACAATTGGTGTCGAAAAAGTTGAAGAGGAACCTCTGGTTATTCTAGTTAATGGTGTTCCGACAAAAAGTAAGAAAATCTGGCAAGAATTAGTGGATGTTAGGAAAGTCAAAAAGGCAACGTTGTATTTGGTAAAAAATAATCAGTACTATAGAAATGTGTATGTGGGAGAAGAAGAAACAACTGTAGAAGAGGACACTGATGTCTCTTCTGGGCCAATAGAACAAGTTGATGTCTCTAGAAGTGAAGAAATTTATGAACATTATAGTGTTCATCCATTGCATTCCAAAGAAGTAATGGGGAATGCTATTGACTTGATTCAGATGAAAAAAGCCGAAGGAAGTCCCATTAGTGTATGGGAAGAAAGTTTGGAAGCTCGTTGTTTTCCACAGTTATTTCCAACAGGTGAAGGTGGATGATATGACGACCGACCTGTTCAAATTCCTGCATCAGAATACCAGACTTCAAGATTATATGCAGAAGATCCAAGGTTTTGTCAATGCATTCCATATTTGTTCCATCTAATGTTTGAGAGTGACTTGTCTGGACTTTCCTATGCAGTAAACCATATACTGAAAAGTGGAACACATCTGCAAAATGTTTCGGCAAGGGATTTTATGGATAAAGTGAAACTGCAAGACAGTGTTTTGGAATCTCAGCTAATTAATCGCATGGCATGTCAGCGTGGTACTAACGAGTATTGGTACCGTCGTCATGGGGAATTTAAATGTATGCTAAGAAACTTAGGAACTCCTACATGGTTCCTCACTCTTAGCTGTGCTGAGTATGCTTGGGAAGACTTACTTGAATTTCTACGAGAGGCAAATAAAACATTGAAAATATTGAATACAAGACACCTGGAGAACTGTGCTCTTTGGATCCAGTTAATGTATGCAGGTATTTCAATCATAGGTTTGAAGCTATGATGTCTTTTATTACAAACAAAAAAATGTTGGATTTCTTTTGGAGAAAGGAGTATCAAGCAAGAGGTGCTCCTCATATACATATGCTGCTATGGATAAAAGATGCACCAAAATTTGGAGCAGATTCAGATGAGAAAGTGACGAGTTTCATTGAGCAGTATTCTACATGTGCTGTTCCGAAAAGTACAGAAGAAAACAATTTAAGAAAACAAGTTTTACGCTTTCAAAGCCATCGTTGTGGGAAATACTGTCGTCGAAAATACAAATCCAAGGACAAGTTCTACGCGAAATGTTGTTTTGCATTTCCACGTCCAGTAACATCGAAAGGAAGAGTCAACAATTTTATGTCTTCTCTGCGACATACTGTGACAAGAAAATCACCCAAAAATACATACAACCTAAGAAGAAATGAGGAATCCAAATTCATAAATGACAACAACACAGTCATTTTGTCCATGTGGAATGCTAACATAGATATTCAATATGTGGCTGACAACTCTATTGCTGTGGCTCGATATGTGACATCTTACATCACAAAATCAGAAAAGACGGAACTAAAGGAAATGTGGGAGGAAATTTCACATGAAAAGAGTCTAAGCAAGAAATTATACAGTTACAGTCTGAAGATGTTGTCGCATCTAGAAATTGGAGCATATGAATGTTCTGATCGGTTGTCATCAGCAAGTCTATATGCCACATCTAGAACCATCATTTGGGTGAGTCTAGGTCTTTCTGCAACACGAAACCGAGTTTTGAAATTTGTACAAGAAATTGAGTATTTGGCGGAGAAAGAACCAGACAGTACAGATAGACAAACATGTTGGATACATACTATCCAAATAGAAGTACTCACCTTGAGAATGTTTGTCTCTATGAAGTTCTGCAAACCTATATTTTTAAAAAGGACGTCACAGAAGACATCTTAAAGGTGTATATGCTGTAATTGGTTGTGAAGGCTGTCTAGTGAAACAAAGAAAAGTCCATTTGATTAATCATCGAAAAATGAGTTGTGATTCTCCAGACAAAAGGGAATTTTATTACTTAGCTCTTTTGCAACTCTTTAAGCCTTGGCGTACAGAAGAGGAACTACTTGGAGATTTTCTTACTTATGAAGATTCATTCAATACAACCAAGGATACGATAGAATGTCCTGAATACATCAAGAAGCTACAATTGCAGCAGAGATTGCTAGAGACAGTTCTCAAGATAGTCAGAGTTCTGCTTCATTGAGTCAGGATCCACTAGGAGGATCAATTATACAAAATGAAGCTGCTACTGCCATGGATGAAGTTGAAAGAGCCATGGAATAAGCTCAGGAGGATGGAGTTGACTTAGAAGATTTGGAAAAAGAACTAAACGTTGAGCAGAGACAAATATATGACGAAATCACAGAACACATTGAGCATGGTTTATCTCATGAGAAAAAAGAGTGCTCATGTAAATCATTTGTACCTGTCCGACTATATTTGAGTGGAGAAGCAGGAACTGGGAAAAGTTTCCTGATTAAAGCGATTGCAACATATTTGCAGAAAACAACGGAGCCATTCCTCTCTTGTTTTGTTACTGCTCCAACTGGGTTGGCAGCACACAACATTAAAGGGATTACTTTACATCGCTTATTGATGCTGCCAGTGGAGCATGATAGCAAATTACAATACCACAAGCTATCTGGAGAAGCTTGTTGTGAAGTTTCAAGAGTCCTAAAGAAAATGAAACTTCTTATCATTGATGAAGTAAGCATGGTATCAAATGTAATGCTTGCTTTTGTGCATTTAAGAATGCAAGAAATTCTTAAAACAGAGGGGCATATTACCAACGTTAAGCGATATTTATCGCTAACGATGCTTAGCAACGAATTTTTTAACGCTAAGCATCGTCAGAAATTATCGCAGATAAACCTTGCTATTATCAAGGTTTATCGCAAATGCGATAAAAAACGGCCGCAATGCATGAATATCGCTGAAAAGTCAGCGATATTCATGCATTACCGAGCTAATGCTCTTAGCCATGTTATCCACCTCCCATTGGATAACATGGCTAAGAACTGCTCAGGGCAGGTGTTAGTTTTTGGAGATATTCGCGCTTAGCGCGAATATCTCCAAAAGTTGGTAATAGGAGATAGCGATGTTAGCGACTGTTTCCAGTCGCTAACATCTTGGCACGCCCACTTTGCATGTCATTAGTGATAAATATCACTGACATGCAAAGTGGGGCCCAAGATGGTCGCTATCTCCTACTAGCTGTCGCTAACTGGTGTTAGCGACAGCTAGGTAATAGGGAGATAATTTTATCTCCACTTTCTTGGCTTTTAAAGCCAAAAAAGCAGAGATAAACCCCCTTGATAATATGCCCCAGAGTATGATGTGTTATTTGGAGGCAAACACATCATTGTTTTTGAAGATTTACTGCAACTAACTCCAGTGAAAGGACAGCCAGTGTTTAAAATGCTTACGCATGAAGATACCAGGAAGTGCTTAGGAAGCATTGGAAATGTGAATATCTAGATATATTTTAAATATGCAGAACTGCTTCAAAATATGCGACAGGCAAAGGATGAAGATTATAAAAATATTCTACAAGATGTAAGAATTGGAAAACTAACTGAGCATGGCAAAGAAGTTTTAAATGGACAATTAATTACAAAGTTGTTTCCAAATGAAAATATTCTCCCAGAGGATATTTTTAAGAAAATTCCTGGAAACAAATCTGTCATATGCTTGATGCCAACTCTGCAAGAATGTTCAATCTTCAACAACAAAATATTAAAGTTGGAAAATCAAGAGATTGTGAAACTGGAAGCTATTGATAAAATTGAACATGAAGGAGCAACTATTATTTTGTCAGTAAAGTTGAAATCAAAATTGGATTCTTTAGAGAAGACAATATCTAAAACTGCTGGTATGGAAAAGACTCCGTATACATCTTTAAATTGTCGTATAATTTTACGACGTAATTTACATGTGGAAAGAGGTTTAGTAAATGGAGCAATGGGTCATGTTGTGGATTTTGTTAATTACCAAAATAGAGATGTAATTGAAATTATAAAAATTAAATTTGATGGTATTGAAGAAGTTCAACAAATCAGTTGTTGTTCTGCCCGTTTTTTGCTAGTGAAAGATTTATATGTTCGCAGAAAACAGTTTCCTGTTTCTTTGGCATATGCAGTGACTATTCATAAATCTCAATGTTTAAGTGTTGATAGTGCTTTGGTGAACATTGGAAATTCTGTGTTCAAGGAGGGTATGGCATATGTTGTTTTATCTCGAGTCAGAACTTTATCAGGATTGTACTTGATTGATTTTGATGAGACAAAGATTAATGCAGATCTAAATTGTGTAAAAGAATATAATAGGTTAAGAAAAGAGTATGCTCCAAATTTACCTCAATATCCTCTATTTGAAAAGCGTGTGGTAGGCCGTAAAAGAAAAAAATGACAAAAAATTGTAGTGAAGTTGTAGCAAACAGAAAAAATGTAGATGGACCAGTAATTGTAAGCAGAAACAAAATGGATTCAGTTAAAGATGTTGTTGAATTTCAGTTTGAAAATAGTTCTGGTGTCAACTGCTATGCTAATGTAGTGGTTAATGTTGTTTTCATTCTCCAAACTGTACAAGAACAAATTACTGAAAATCGTGATCAAACATTTTGTTGTTTATTAAATTCTGTATTTGAGAAATGTAGCAGTGATAGAACAAAAATACAAAGTGTTTCTGAAATACGAAATGTTTGAGACATATGTTCTGGTTTAAATCTATTTTCACAGAATATTCAGCGAGATTGTCAGGAATTTCTAATGTATATGCTTGTTGTATTGCAAGATGAAGGTGTAGATGTAGAAAATCTTTTTGGCCTTTCTTATCAATGGCAACATGACTGCGACAATTGCTCCTTTTCAAGTAGTACTACATTAGACACTGAAAGATTTATATATTTGACTTTACCAGACTGCAAATCAGTGTCTTTTAATAATCTAGTTAGAGAAGCAAATCAAAACATGGTCTGTACTCAATGTAAATCTGCAATGCTATCAACTTTATTTTTACGAAGATATGGACAGTATGTTATTTTAATGTTCCAACGATGTAGACCTGTGGAACTAAATTGACAACATTAATAAAAAAAATTGCGGCTTCTCAATTATCAATTTCAGGAAGAACCTTTACAACTGCAGCAATTATTTACCATGATGGTCCTTCAACAACATCAGGACATTACACATGTTATTTAAAATGTCAAAAAGGCTGGAAACACTGTAATGATACTCAATTGACTTTCAAACAACGTTTGCCTTCTGACATACTACATTCTTACCTAGTGTTGTTACAACCGAAATTTTAGGGAAGGTAATTGGCCTATGAAGATTGCAGCAGTTAATATAACTTAGTTTGCTGTTCAAAATTACTTTCTAAATGAGAGTGATGAAGATAATAAAAAACATGTAGTTGTCCGCTCAGCCCTCCACAGGGCTTGGTCGCTCCACTCACTGCTGCCACTCCTGCCTGCCTTGCCACCTCCTGACTCCTGCCTGTAGATCCCCGCTCGCTATCCGCTGCTCCTTTCCCGCTGACCCCGCTGACCGCCGCTGGATTTCCCGCCGCTGCCTCCCTGCGGCCCCGCCCCCCGTGATTCCATTTGCTGCCCCGCTCCCGCCACCCAGCTGCTCCTCCCTCCCGGCTCCTTACTTATGACGCCCCATGAGCGACCGCGCAGCGGACACGCGCAGCGGACGCGCGCAGCGGGAGCACCCACGGAGCGCCGAAGGTGTGCCAAAGGTAAGCCCGTCTGCGCCCGTCCGTGCCTGGACCGTGCCCAGTGCCAGGAGCCCTGACCCCCACCGATGCAAGACGACCCGACAGACCTACGACGCCGCTGCCCTCAACGCACTCAATGCCGGCCGGAACCGCACCTGCTGCCGGGCCGCCCCGAAACGCATTCACGGACCCTTCACCTGCAGAGCCTGCAAGTTCACCTGCCTCCGAACCTGCACCGCGCCCGCCTAGCCAAATTCCAGCAACAACCTCAAGTGCATCCTGCTCAACACCCGCTCCATCCACAGACACGCCGTGGAACTCTGGAACCTCCTCGACACAACATCACCTGACGTCGCCTTCCTCACGGAAACCTGGATGACCGCCACATCAGCCCCCGACATCGCCATCCCGGACGGGTACAAGATCATCAGGAGGGACCGCGTCAACCAGACCGGAGGAGGCATCGCCATCATCCACAAGAACACCATCCGCATCACGACCGACTCCAACGACACCCTCGCCACCGCCGAGCACCCCCACTTCCAGATCCACACCGACCCAAAGACGACCCTCAGAGGCACCCTCATCTACAGACCCCCGGGACCACGCACACATTTCAGCGAAGACATCATGGACTTCATCAGCCCGCACGCCCTCCGCTCCACTGACTACATCCTCCTAGGGGACCTCAACTTCCACCTGGAGAACAACAAGGATCGCAACACCGTCTCCCTGCTGGACAACCTCGCCAACATCGGACTCAAGCAACTGGTCAACACCCCCACCCACTACGCCGGCCACACGCTTGATCCCGTCTTCTCATCCAGCAAGCATATCACCTTCAGCCACTCCACCGGACTCCACTGGACCGACCACAGCTGCGTCCACTTCAGCTTCAGAAAAACCACAACCCACCACCACCTGCAACAGGTTCCTCACAGGAGCTGGAGAAAGATCACCGCCAACCAGCTCACCACCTCCCTCAGCCAGAACCCACCTGCCAGCACAACGGACCCCAACGAAGCAGCCCGCAACCTCACGAAGTGGCTGACCGCCTGCGCCGACCACCTCGCACCACTGAAGAACCCTCCCAGCAAACCCAGAAGCAAGAAGGTCCCCTGGTTCACCGACGAACTCAAGGACTTCAAGAAGACCTGCCGCACCCTCGAGAAAGCCTGGCGCCTTGACCAGACCACTGACAACATGACCGCCCTCAAACACGCCACCCGCAAGCACCACCAGCTCATCCGCACCACCAAGAAGAAATCACTGAAGGAGCGACTGGACAACAACGCCCACGACAGCAAGGAACTCTTCAGCATCGTTGAGGAGTTCTCCAACCCCAGCACCGGCAACAACGACATCACTCCTTCACAAGATCTCTGCGACTCCCTCGCCTCGTTCTTCCACCGCAAGATTGCCGACATCCACAACAGTTTCGGCACACCATCCACGCACCCTACCGTTGAACCAACGCACTCCACCGCCACCCTTCGCACCTGGACCACGGTGACCACCGAAGACAGAGCCAGCACAATGAACACCATCCACTCCGGATCTCCAACCGACCCTTGCCCCCACCACGTCTTCAACAAGGCCGACTCCACCATCGCACCCCAACTCCGGAACATCATCAATGCCTCCTTCAACACCGCCACCTTCCCGGAGAGCTGGAAGCATGCCGAGCTCAGCGCCCTACTGAAGAAACCAACAGCGGACCCCACCGACCTCAAGAACTTCCGCCCCATCTCGCTCCTCCCTTTTCCTGCCAAAGTCATCGAGAAGATCGTCAACAGACAGCTTGCCGCCTTCCTCGAGACGAACGGATCCCTCGACCCCTCGCAATCCGGGTTCAGAGCCAACCACAGCACCGAGACCGCCCTCATCGCAGCCACCGACGACATCGGAGCCCTACTCGACAACGGGGAAACAGCGGCACTCATCCTCCTGGACCTCTCTGCAGCGTTCGACACTGTCTGCCACCGCACCCTAGTCTAACGCCTCAGCAACACCGGCATCCAAGACAAGGCACTGGAGTGGATCATCTCGTTCCTCGCCGGAAGAACACAGAGAGTCCGCCTCCCCCATTTCGCTCCGAGGCCACCGAAGTCATCTGCGGCGTCCCGCACGGATCTTCACTCAGCCCCACCCTCTTCAACCTCTACATGAGACCCCTTGCTGCCATCGCACGCCAACACAACCTCAACATCATCTCCTACGCCGACGACACCCAGCTGATCCTCTCCCTCACCAGAGACCCCGACACCGCCAGAACCAGCCTACACGAAGGGATGAAAGACGTCGCCGAGTGGATGAAGAACAGCCGCCTGAAACTGAACTCAGACAAAACGGAAGTCCTCATCCTGGGACCATCACCCTCCGCCTGGGACGACTCCTGGTGGCCCCCAGCCCTGGGCACCGCTCCCAAGCCAACAGACCACGCACGCAACCTGGGCTTCATCCTGGACTCCTCCCTATCGATGACCAGACAAGTCAACGCCGTCTCCTCATCATGCTTCCACACCCTCCGCATGCGTCGCGAGATCTTCCGATGGATCCCGACCGAAACCAGGAAGACGGTCACCCAGGCCCTCGTCACCAGCCGACTGGACTACGGAAACACCCTCTACGCCGGAACCACAGCCAAGCTACAGAAAAGACTCCAACGCATCCAGAACGCCTCCGCACGACTCATCCTGGACATCCCCCGACGCAGCCACATCTCCGGCCACCTGAGGGACCTGCACTGGCTCCCCGTCAACAAGAGGATCACGTTCAGGCTCCTCACCCACGCACACAAGTCTCTCCACGACCTGGGCCCCAAGTACCTCAACGACCGCCTGACCTTCTACACGCCCACCCGCCAGCTATGGTCTACCAGCCTCGCCCTCGCCGACGTGCCACGCATCCGAAGAGCCACCGCCGGAGGCAGATCCTTCTCCTACCTGGCGGCCAAGACATGGAACTCCCTCCCCATCCACCTTCGGCTGACCCAGGACCACCTCGCCTTCAGGAGACAACTCAAGACCTGGCTGTTCAAGCAGTAGCGGACCCCTTCCCCCAAGCGCCTTGAGACCCTTCCGGGTGAGTAGTGCGCTATACAAATATTATGATTGATTGATTGATTGATTGGTCATAGAGATAGTATATGTAGATCATATAGTGTGTGCAGTGAGTATTATACAAATTATTTATAAAAAGTAACCTAGGGGTGGAAATAAAACTCTTGTTTCATAATGTAAAAGATGTTGAAGCTTTTCTTTCAGAAAGTCGGGCAAATGAGAAATTAAGAATACTCTGGACTAATTTCCAAAGAAAAGGACTTTCCATATACTATTTGGCCTCGTGGAAAAGTGGATGGATCAAAGTTGAGTTTAGATATGTTTTTTCAAAATTTTACATCATTTAAGAAAAGATTTTATGGGTTTTTTAAACACAATCATTTTGATTGTGTTTTTTTCCCCACTGTTATATGATGAGTACTAATTAAATATATATTATTTTCCCATTGTCTTATGCTCACTTACCTATTTCCACCCTCTATCACTCCTCTTAACTCACCTTCACTGGCCTTTTTTCACTCTCCCTCACTTCCCTTCCCTTACTCCACTTTCCTAACTTATTCTCATTAACCACTCCTTCATGGTCCTTTCCCTCTCTCCCTAACACTACTTTCCAGCTGTCAGTCACTCTACTTCACTCCCCTTTCCCTTGTTTCCTTTCTTTGTTCCCTCAATAATTCCCCTTCTCTCACTCACCTTATTACACTTCACTCACTCCTTCTCACACGTCCTCTGTCCTCTCACATCCTCACTCCCTTTCCCTCACTCCCTGTCTCTTATCTTCAGTCTCTCGATCCTCTCACTCTCTCACTCCTCTTCCGTCATGCTTACTCCCTAAAACTCATCCACACTCCCTTACTTACCTTTGTTTTCACTTTTACTCAGTTCCTTAATGCCACTCTTTCCTACACTACCTCTATGTTCTCACTCCTTCACTTCCTTTGTCTCAAGCTCACTTGCTTTTATCCTCTCTCTATCTTCCCTTTTTCCTTAAGCTCACTGCCCTTCACTCACCCTACCTCACCCTTGTTCCCTTACTCCAGTTCCCTCAGTTATCCTCATTCATCATCCTTAAGTCGCCTTCCTCTTTCTCTCCTCACGCACTCACCTTTTCTCAGTCCCTTTGCTTTACTTCTCTTCCCTTTCTTTCCTTCCTTTGCTCGCTCAGTCATTCTCCTTCCCTTACTCACCTTACTGCTATTTACTCACTCTTTCTCTCACTCCCTCTGTTCTCTCATATTCTCACTTGTCTTTCCTCATTCCCTCTCTGTTACCTTCACTCCCATTGTCTCCTCACTGTCTTACGACCCTACATTCACCCTCACTCACCTTCCATGCCTCATTGTCATTAATCCACCGTTATTCACTCCTGCTTCTCTGTCACTCACTCCCCTTTCTTTACTCCCCTTTCTTCCTTTAGTTTTCCTAATGCACATTCCTTTAGTATCTTACTCACCTTCACTTTATTTCTATCTCCTGCTCTTCTTCTCTGTCTCTGAATGTATTCATGTAATTATCCTTTTAGTAAATTGCTCTCCCTCTATTTATTTTTAACTCTGTCTGACCTTCACCATTCCTTTGTTTTCCTTTCTGAGTCCTTCACTCCTACTTCATCTCTTACTAACCTTTTATGACTTTTAATCTCCTACTTTGTCTCTTGTATTGTGAAATATATATTATAAACATTATAACTTACTTTTTTTCTCTTTCACAGATATTAAATTTACTGAAAATATGTAATTAAGTTTACATTACTTATAAGGTAAGTTTGATGTACAAAATTTACTTTCTCAACTCTCTTTTCCTTAACCTCTCTACTCTTCTCTCATGCTTCCAAACCTCTGTTCCCTTATTGCGGTTGTCTCACTTATTCTCAATCCCCACGTTTACTCCCCTTTTCCTCACTCCTCTCTCACACTCACCTTCTTTCAGACCTTCTCCTTTACTTTCTTTCCTCTCTCTATTCCCTTCTTTCGCTCCTTCACTCTTTTCTCTTCCCTTACTCTTCTTACTCCACTTGATTAACTCCTTCTGTTTCTTCCTCTGTCCTCTTTGTTCTACAGTCCCCTTCCCTCAATCTCTCTCTGTTAGCCTCATTATCTCCGTCCCCTTAGTCTCTCACTCCTCTTTTGTCACGCTCACTTCCTATAACTCAGCCATACTCCCACACTCATCTTCTATCAAACCTTCTCCTTTACTTTCCTTCCTCTCTCTTCCCTTCCTTTGCTCCTTCACTCTTTTCCCTTCCCTTACTCTGCTTACTCCACTTCATTAACTACTTCTCTTACTCCCTCTGTCCTGTTACTTCTATACTCCCCTTCCCTCATTCTCTCTCTGTTAGCCTCATTCTCTCTATCCTCTTAATCTCTCACTCCTCTTCTATCACGCTCACTCAGTTTAACTCAGCCATACTCCCACACTCACCTTCTTTCTAACCTTCTTCTTTACTTTCCTTCCTCTCTCTTCCCTTACTTCATTCCTTTACTCTTTTCATTTACACTAGTCTCCTTAGTCCACTTCACTAACTCCTTCTTTAACTACCTCTGTCCTCTTACTTCTACACTCCACTTCTCTCATTCTCTCTCTGTTAGCCTCATTCTCTCCATTCCCTTAGTCTCTCACTTCTCTTCTATCACGCTCACTCCTTATAACTCAGCCATACTCCCACACTCACCTTCTTTCAAACCTTCTCCTTTACTTTTCTAGTACTCTCTTCCCTTCTTTTACTCCTGAACTCTTTTCTCTTCCCCTACTCTACTTACTCCACTTCAGTAACTCCTTCTCTTACTTTGTCTGTCCTCTTAGTTCTACACTCTCCTTCCCTCATTCGCTCTCTGTTAACCTTATTGTCTCCGTCTCCTTAGTCTGTCACTCCTCTTCTGTCACGCTCACTCACTGCAACTCAGCCACACTCCCACACTCACCTTCTTTCAGACTTTCTCCTTTAGTTTCCTTCCTCTCTCTTCACTTACTTCATTCCTTTATTCTTTTCCCTTCACTTACTCTCCTTACTCCACTTCACTAACTCCTTCCCTCTCTCCTCTTACTTCTACACTCCCCTTCCCTCATTCTCTCTCTGTTAGCCTCATTCTCTCCGTCCCCTTAGTCTTTCACACCTCTTCTGTTATGCTTACTCCCTATAACTCAGCCATACTCCCACACTCACCTTCTTTAAGACTTTCTCCCTTAGTTTCCTTCCTCTCTCTTCACTTACTTCATTCCTTTACTCTTTTCCCTTCACTTACTCTCCTTACTCTACTTCACTAACTCCTTCCCTCTCTCCTCTTACTTCTACACTCCCCTTCCCTCATTCTCTTTCTGTTAGCCTCATTCTCTCCGTCCCCTTAGTATCTCACTCCTCTTCTGTCACGCTCACTCCCTATAACTCAGCCATACTCCCACACTCACCTTCTTTCAGACCTTAACCTTTACTTTCCTTCCTGTCTCTTTCCTTCTTTTGCTCCTTCACTCTTTTCCCTTCTCTTACGTTCCTTACTCCACTTCACTAATTCCTCCTCTTACTCCCTCTGTCCTCTTACTTCTACACTCCCCTTACCTCATTCTGTCTCTGTTAGCCTCATTCTCTCCGTCCCTTTAGTCTCTCGCTTCTGTTCTGTCACGCTCACTCTCTATAACTCAGCCATACTCCCACAGTCACCTTCTTTCAGACCTTCTCCTTTACTTTCCTTCCTCTCTCTTCCCTTCCTTCACTCCTTCACTGTTTTCCCTTCCCTTACTCTCCTTACTTCACTTCACTAATTCCTTCTCTTACTCCCTCTGTCCACTTACTTCTACACTCCCCTTACCTCATTCTCTCTCTGTTAGCCTCATTCTCTCCGTCCCTTTAGTCTCTCACTCCTCTTCTGTCACGCTCACTCTCTATAACTCAGCCATACTCCCACACTCACCTTCTTTCAAACCTTCTCCTTTACTTTTCTAGTACTCTCTTCCCTTATTTTACTCCTGAACTCTTTTCTCTTCCCCTACTCTACTTACTCCACTTCAGTAACTCCTTCTCTTACTCTGTCTGTCCTCTTAGTTCTACACTCTCCTTCCCTCATTCGCTCTCTGTTAACCGTATTGTCTCCGTCTCCTTAGTCTGTCACTCCTCTTCTGTCACGCTCACTCACTGCAACTCAGCCACACTCCCACACTCACCTTCTTTCAGACTTTCTCCTTTAGTTTCCTTCCTCTCTCTTCACTTACTTCATTCCTTTATTCTTTTCCCTTCACTTACTCTCCTTACTCCACTTCACTAACTCCTTCCCTCTCTCCTCTTACTTCTACACCCCCCTCCCTCATTCTCTCTCTGTTAGCCTCATTCTCTCCGTCCCCTTAGTCTTTCACACCTCTTCTGTTATGCTTACTCCCTATAACTCAGCCATACTCCCACACTCACCTTCTTTAAGACTTTCTCCCTTAGTTTCCTTCCTCTCTCTTCACTTACTTCATTCCTTTACTCTTTTCCCTTCACTTACTCTCCTTACTCTACTTCACTAACTCCTTCCCTCTCTCCTCTTACTTCTACACTCCCCTTCCCTCATTCTCTTTCTGTTAGCATCATTCTCTCCGTCCCCTTAGTATCTCACTCCTCTTCTGTCACGCTCACTCCCTATAACTCAGCCATACTCCCACACTCACCTTCTTTCAGACCTTAACCTTTACTTTCCTTCCTGTCTCTTTCCTTCTTTTGCTCCTTCACTCTTTTCCCTTCTCTTACTTTCCTTACTCCACTTCACTAATTCCTCCTCTTACTCCCTCTGTCCTCTTACTTCTACACTCCCCTTACCTCATTCTGTCTCTGTTAGCCTCATTCTCTCCGTCCCTTTAGTCTCTCACTTCTGTTCTGTCACGCTCACTCTCTATAACTCAGCCATACTCCCACGGTCACCTTCTTTCAGACCTTCTCCTTTACTTTCCTTCCTCTCTCTTCCCTTCCTTCACTCCTTCACTGTTTTCCCTTCCCTTACTCTCCTTACTTCACTTCACTAATTCCTTCTCTTACTCCCTCTGTCCACTTACTTCTACACTCCCATTACCTCATTCTCTCTCTGTTAGCCTCATTCTCTCCGTCCCTTTAGTCTCTCACTCCTCTTCTGTCACGCTCACTCTCTATAACTCAGCCATACTCCCACAGTCACCTTCTTCGAAACTTTCTCCTTTACTTCCCTTTCTCTCTCTTCCCATCCTTCGCTCCTTCACTCTTTTCCCTTCCCTTACTCCCCTTACTCCACTTCAGTAACTCCTTCGCTCAATCCCTCTGTCCTCTAACTTACTCACTGCCCTTTTCTCACTCTCTCTCTGTTACCCATATTCTCTCCATCCTCTTAGTCTCTCACTCCTTTTCTATCACGCTCACTCCCTATAACTGAGGCATACTCCCACACTCACGTTCTTTCAGACCTTCTCTTTTAATTTCCTTCCTCTCTCTTCCCATCCTTCGCTCCTTCATTCTTTTCCCTTCCCTTACTCACCTTACTCCACCTCAGTAACTCCTTCTGTCAATCCCTCTGTCCTCTAACTTACTCACTCCCCTTTCCTCACTCGCTCTCTGTTACCCCCATTCTCTCCGTCCTCTTAGTCTCTCACTCTTCTTCTATCATGCTCACTCCCTATAACTGAGCCATACTCCCACACTCACCATGTTTCAGACCTTCTCCTTTACTTTCCTTCCTCTCTCTTCCCTTCCTTCACTCCTTCACTGTTTTCCTTTCCCTTACTCTACTTACTCCACTTCACTAATTCCTTCTCTTACTCCCTCTGTCCTCTTACTTCTACACTCCCCTTACCTCATTCTCTCTCTGTTAGCCTCATTCTCTACGTCCCTTTAATCTCTCCCTCCTCTTCTGTCACGCTCACTCCCTATAACTGAGCCATACTCCCACACTCACATTCTTTCAGACCTTCTCCTTTACTTTCCTTCCTCTCTCTTCCCTTCCTTCACTCCTTCACTGTTTTCCCTTCCCTTACTCTCTTTACTCCACTTCACTAATTACTTCTCTTACTCCCTCTGTCCACTTACTTCTACACTCCCCTTCCCTCATTCTCTCTCTGTTAGCCTCATTCTCTCCGTCCCTTTAGTCTCTAACTCCACACTCCCTATAACTCAGCCATACTCCCACACTCACCTTCTTTCAGACCTTAACCTTTACTTTCCTTCCTCTCTCTTCCCTTCCTTCACTCCTTCACTCTTTTCCCTTCCCTTACTCCCCTTACTCCACTTCAGTAACTCCTTCTCTTACTCCCTCTGTCCTCTTACTTCTATACTCCCCTTCTCTCATTCTCTCTCTGTTAGCCTCATTCTCTCTGACCCCTTAGTCTGTCACTCCTCTACTATCACGCTCACTCCCTATAACACAGCCACACTCCTTCACTTATGTTTCTTTCCTCCCTCACTCAGTCCTCTACTCTCACTTTTTCTTTTACTTTCTCTATCTCTTCACTCCCTTATTCACCTTGTCTCACACTCACTTGCCTTTATCCAGTCTGTATCTCCACTCTTTACTCAACATCACTGCTCTTTTCTTACCCTTCCACACCCCCGTTCCTTTACTACATTTTCTTCTTCTATCCTCATTCCCCATGTTCACTCTTCTGCTCCTCACTCATCTCCCACACTCACCTTCTTTCAGTCCCCCTACTTCACTTCCCTTCCCCTCTCGTCCCTTTCTTTGCTTTCTCACTCATCTTTCAACCAATATCTCTATAGTTTTGCAGCTGTATAATATATTTGTTGTATATATTTGAAGTGAATTATATGTATATTATAATTAGATGTTAAGGTACCCGTCAAAGTAAAACAGTAACCCCACTCCTTCAGTGTTAATTGAGGGCCCAGTGAAGCATTCCATTTCTCGAATGCTTTAATAGATTTCTGTTGTCTGTCTTTTAGGGCCATTGCATATAGTTTTGTGACCAAGTGACATTGTGTGGGGCTAGTAAGCAGTGTCGCTAGAACGTATAGTGTAGAGGGTTCGTCTGGGAACAAAGGATATAATACCTGTATTGCAGCTCTGAGTCAATAGTATATGAATGTGAAGAGTGGCGTTTTATTTTGTATATATATTGCAGGTCATCTAGTGTTAGAAATTTGCCTATTGTGTATATCTCACTCATTGTCTCCAGTCCTGCCAGTTTCAATGCCACCAGTGTACCAGACTCCTGCGCAACTGACAATGCCAGGTGATGGCCTATAGGAAGTGCTGGAACATACAGCAGTACTTTATTTACACACCAAAGGCCTACCACGCCATAGTTGTGGAATGAATAGTGTTTATTTTGGAGCATGGTAGGCCTGAGCACTTGTGTGGTAGTATATATCGGAGAGGGGTGGGTTAATCGTCTCCCTCCTCCACCGCCAGATGGGGTATGTAAATGTGTGGATGGTACTAGTAGTGCACAAATTGCGCCTGTGCACATAAATATTATAAATACAATTCTGGTGTACCAAAGTCTCCCTGTTTATATGACATAGTCATTATATCCCAACTTATAAGGGCTGTTTTCTGGCCCACGCTAATTTAAGTAGATTTGTGCATAAGGTGCGAAATAGGGTTAAGGTGTCTGACAGGGAGAGCAGCTTCGCAACCCACCTTGACACTAGTTTCTCTTTTTTGTCTACTGCCCTGCCATAATTATCGCTGATTACTAATTCTGGCTCTCTGTGTATCCACACCCCCAGATATATCACCAGTTCCATGGTCCATTCCAAGGGGTATTGCTACACATGTGGTGTTGTACATAGTGTCAATGGGATTATCACCGATTTTATCCAGTTAATACTAAGTCCTGAGTATTGTTCGAATTGAACATATTCCTAGAGTATTGGCGGGAGATGTTCCTCTGGACCACAAATGAAAAGAACCATGTCGTCTGCAAATAGTGAGATGTTTATTGGTCTTTTATAGAATTGCAGTGCCGAACCCCCATGATTGGGGATAGGCCTAGTAACTCTATGTATGGATAGCGGTTCTGACATGTGCCCATTTATGTACACTCTAGCCAGTGAATCTGTATATAATAGTCTTATCCATCCCTGGAAGTGTTCAGGAATCCCCATTCAGTGTAATATGCTGAACATATACCTCCGTTCTATTGAGTGAAATGCTTTGATGGCATCTAATAGTACTGCCGCCGCTTCACGGTCCTTTATTTAATTGTTGTAATAGCACAAAAATTGTGCGTAGATTTGCCTAGTGGATCTAGTTGTTGTAAATCCGGACTGATCCAGAAGAATCATAGTTGTCAGTAGGGGTGGCAGTTGTGTGGCTAAAATTCTCGCTAATATCTTTGCATCTATGTTAATGAGGGACTGGGGCCGGAATGGCCTGCTGTTTGAGGTTGTGTATCAGGTTTTAGTAAGGCAATGATGAGGGCCTCACATGGTGTTGGGGGTAGGGTTCCCTTGGTGTATGCCTCTGCATGCATCTCTAGAAGATGGGGCGTCAGTAAGTCTGTCTATTCCTTATAAAATGTGCTTGTTAGTCCATCTTGCCCAGGTGTGTTACCAATTTGGCATGGGGCATATAGCCTCTCGTATCTCTTCCTACTCTATCGGTTGTGTAATTCCCTCTGTCCTTTAGATAGCCACTGAAGCGCTGTTTCGGAAAGGAATATATATCTAACCCATGTTCTGCAGTAAGTCAAGAGACACATATAATTTTGCATAACATTGTGAAAAGGACGCTAGGATCACTAAGGGACTATAATGTTCTGTCCCGTCTTCGTTTGTTGTTTGTCGCTCGCTTGGTGACCGTATAGTGGCTAGCACAGGTCCTGGTCTCCAACCCTCTCCATAAGCTCTGGCTTTACATCTTTTGGGTAAGTAGCGCACTTCCCTCTGAGCCATATCATTGTATTCTGTGACCTTTGCCCCTATATCAGCTAGAGTGTTTTGCAGGGTTTGATCTCATAGCCCCTCTCTTTCTTTGAGTATGTCAGCACTCATGCTAAGACATATGCCTCGTTTTGTAGTCTTAAAGGCTTCCCATTGGGTAACGACCTCACTGACTGAGCCCTTATTTAACTCAAATTAGACTACAATAGCCTGCTGTATGTTGTTATTGTATACCATACCAAATAGTGCCGCAGTTCTAAACCACCATGTGAATTGCCTTGGTATATGTGTTGACCCCATGATATCCAATGCTATTGGTTTGTGGTCAGATAGCGTTCTCGCCATGTGCTTCACATCTATTGTCCAGGCGTGCACTCCTACAGTGGTCAGCCAATAGTATAACTGAGACCAGGAGGTATTGACAGATGACATATAAGTGCCTACATGTCTCTCTGAGTTTCTCACTCTCTAGAGAGCTACCACATTAAACTCCTCCATTCTGTCTTGTATGATATATGCTGCGTGTCTGCACTGTCCTCCAGTCTGTGCTGATCTGCCTTTTAGCGGGTCTGGATGTGTGTTCAAATCCCCCACACCATATTATTTCACACTTTGACAAAGTGCGCAGTGAGTTCCTGATGTTAATGTAACATTCAGGGTTGTCTGTATTTGGCCCTATATGATCCCCCAAGGATACAAACAGGTTACCTTGCAGGATGGCGTATCTTTACTGATCGTCCGTAGCCAAATGGGTGGCAGTAAATGGCACTCCTTTTTTATTAAAGTTAGCATCCCTCTAGAACATGTCGAATAGAATGAGGCCAATCTAATCTCTGCCCATAGCTTCACCAAGTAGCCTCCTGTCCACTTTATCAAATGCATCTCCTGAAGCAGCGCGATCTGGATAGGCCATAACCTGTTGTGTTTTGCGAGGGTCATTAAGTCCTCTGACATTACATGTCATGAGAGAAAGTTTGTTGATTGTCTGGGATCTTTCCCTATGTGCCATGGCAGGGACGTGAAACTCTAACTGTCCGGATGCTTCTTCTGTGTGCGCCAACTGCGTCAAATAGTGATATGCTATGGCCATAACAATACAAAACACAAACTCCTCCCCCCATACCTCCCCCCACCCACTTCAGCATCCCAAACATTTCAAAGACATATTTGCCGGTGAACCCTTGTGACCAACAGTGGTCAGAAACACACAACAATCATAACAAATTTTGCATACTTATCCCACTTGTATAGGGTGCACGCTCTTGGGGGCCACCAGAGACCCAGTATCCCTCCGGTGTTACAGAGGTGGCCGGGCAACCGGTATATTGCACCCAAAACATTACTATAGATTTTAACTGCATTTATATCGTCTTGTTTTAAAATTGCGTCGCCGTAATCGCGCTGCTGCTTTTTGCTGTGATTCCGTTGGGCGCTTGCTACTGCTATCACTTGGGGCATAGCCAGGCTTACCTGCATTTAAATTGTGCCTTCACCCGCATTTGGCGGGACTTAGATTGTAGGGTCCCTGGTCCTGGTGATCCGTCCGCCATCTTGGGTAGGTACTGACGCTTTGGGATATTCTCAGGCGCCATATTGGTTGGGGTCAGAGGCTCTAGCAGCCGGAAGCCCGTGCGGCGTAATAGTATAAATTGACATGTGTCGGCAGACGCGCAGCGGATGCGCGCAGCGGACGCGCCGTAGACGCGCCGGAGGTGCGCCAGAGGTAAGCCCGTTTGTGCCCGTTGGCGCCCCTGCCCCCCTTCTTCTGGCAGATCCGCGCCCTGCCTCCCATAAGTCTCAGGAGCCTACTGTTGGTGGTGAGAAATGTTCGCCTATTTCTCCCCCGTACAAGACTCTGTCCTGCGGCCTGTTGAATGCTCGTTCTCTCATAAAGCATCACGCTGAGATTGCTATGTTAATAGAAACTTCCCAACTGGACATACTATTTGTGACTGAAACCTGGGCCACGACGGACTGTGGGATGGAATTGGGCTGGGCCTGCCCGCCAGGCTATCTCATAAGGCATACTCCCCGAGCCTCGGGTAGGGGTGGTGGTGTAGGATACATTTTTAGAGACTCGATTTCCTTGTCCGAATTGGTGGTTAAAAAGGTAGTAGGGTTTGAGCTCATGGGCTTCTCCATCTTGGCCCAGGGAGGTACTTTGGTAGCAGGCCTTCTATGCTTCAGACCACCCTCTCTATCCACAACGGCCCTTCAAGCTCTGGTCGATCTGGTTTATGACCTTTCTAACTCTTGTGGTAAATAAATAAATAATACCTCTATTTTTGACTGGATATATAATAACAGATAGCTCAATAAATAAGAGTCAAGATTCGAGGTATCTTGAGTTTGCAGGTTTTAATACAGCATAAAGGACAGGAACAGGACAACCTGTACGGGAATAAGATGGCAGGGCCCGGCAGCTGCCGGGGCAGGATCTGGGATGAGCGCGCTAACTTTAATAACAGTGCACAACATATATATACTAAAACAATTGCATTAGAGTTCATACAGTAGGCGTAGCAGTGGGCAGGGTTTGTAGCAGTCACGAAAGATAAGGCTGAAGTGGGTGTAACAAGAGGCGTGTACATAGACATGTGACGTAAACGTAACAGAATATGTCATAAATGGGGCGGAAACATGGAGGGGGCTACCTAAGGAGCCGGGACCTCTGACCTAGTGGTGCGCGCAAGCTGGCAATGACGTGTTACTAGGAGGAACTGGGGGCTATGACTTCTGCGCTAGAAGAAGAGACTGAAGTCTGGAGTGTCAGAGCGACATGTACCTAAACACTATCTAGTATCTGATGTTTAGAGAACATGTTGATAGAATCCAGAAGTCATCAGGGTAAAGGCTAACAGACTCTAAGACTGGTGCAAGTAAGTGAAGGGTCAGGGATGCAGGTGGGGGCTGTATTGCTCCTCGGAGAGGGTTCAGGAGACAGGAGCTGAATCTGAGTCCGGGCCCTTTTGAGGCCTAGAAACGGGGACTTTATAATGAAATAACGTGCACACTGTGAAACGTGGCAACGTAGCTTTACATAGACCTAACACTCGTAGCTTTCACGAGAACTGGAAACTGGCATACTAGAGATGGACACAACTGTAATTGCATCTTTAATCGATCATGGGGAATACATATGCATATTAATCATGCACGTATAACATAGGATGGGGAACACGTAGGGACACAGAACATGGCAAAATTTACTTTTCCACATTCCCTCCTTGTCACTACGTTTCCATCAGGAAACATCAATATTCATGATACCATCTATCATTTCATACAGTATCATTTGCTCGTCTCGAATTGTCTTGGAACGTGATCTAGGACGGGACTTGGGACTAGGAATACAAGAGGTAGCACAAATGCCGCAAATCGCAGGGCCACATTGTATACAGAGGCAGCAACTGAATATGATCGCTACTGCAATACCTAGAAATGACAATACTTTCCATCCCCAGGCAGAAATTATACTCCAGAGCCAACCGGACCATGTCCAGGTGCCTGGATTCTGGTGTAACTGATGGGCGATTTTATGAAGTCTTGTTATAGCTGAATAAACAGACGGCGCATTATTAGGAATGAAAATGCAGCAACTAGATCCGATGACTCTACATGCTCCTCCTCTATCGGCCAGTATGACGTCAAGAACGAGACGATTTTGGAGCACGACAAATCTCATAGCAGATTGCTCTTCGATTAAGTTACCTAGGGCAGAGGCAGTCTCATTCACTACTGCTTCAAGGGTTCTGGTTAGTCTACGTATTAACTTACTATTCTGGATAGGTCCTATAAAGAAGAAGAATCCTTTATTGAAATCTGTATACTGTTCTAGAGCAGTTTCAGTTTGATCGACAATTGGGGACTCAATCTCCCTTCTATGTCTAATGTGTACTAGATGTGTGTTTCTATGATAATCGGATGGGGCTAGGAAAACTGGTGGCAGTAGGAAGGCAATGTAACATGTTCCATCCCAATCGAGGGGCAGACGAACATATGCGGTCTGACCACAAACAAAATAAGAATGACGTGAAGCTTTGAAAATAGATTTCCCACTGTCACTATACTTGACAATAGTAGTACAATCACTATGTCCTACATGTGCGGAACCATTCTTTCGGACACATAATTCGCCCTTGACTGGTAGTACTGAAATAGCAGGCAAGTCTGGAGTAGGATCAGACTGAACATTCAGGACCATAAAATTCGAAGAATAATTACCTAAATTATAAACTTCATTTTCTAGGTCTAACCCTGTTCTGTGGGGAAGACCTTGCTTGTCTGGAAAACATGTACTGTTCAGAAGGGACATATCATTGGAGGATGACGTTAACATGGACCAGGCTCCACACAAACCATTATGTGAAAACGGATAAGGAAACAGTGGTAGAACTCCCTTCGGTGTCTGGAAAGGGGGGAGTCGACCACACACCCAACAATTAGTGGCATTGCTGGTCTGGTGTGAATAATGTAACATACGGATAAAGGAATTGTTGCGCATAGCAAGACGATAGGACAGTTCATGAGGAGGCAGATCACTAAACGTGTGCTCTACTGTAGCATTAGAATACTTATTTACATGAGAAATTGGAAAACATAAATGAAATGCATAACTTGTACAGGTAATCATTAAACTCAAAAACAATATAAAACTTAGAAAAACGATACATCGGATAGAGTTTTGACTAACTCTCTCACTATGGGGGTCTATCTCATACATGTCAGATACCTGTCTAACCGTTTCACCCAAGGGGACTTAGACAATTAAACTGGCTGACTTATTTTACTAGACCGGAGCTTACTTTTATACTCCTGCTGTGGAGTTTTCTCTAACAGGGAATCCTTTGAATCAGAGTCAATAGCGGGACAGTCCTTGATAATAGTATCTTGGCAGTCTTTGAAATCTTGACAATCCTTGGAAAAGTTCTTGGAAACAGTTTTTAGTCGGAGTCCGTGAAATTTCTTGACATGCGACAGGTGCACCCACCCCTTCCTGCCTTCCAACTTGACGGCAGTGCGGGTGGTCAAAAGGACTAACTTCGGCTCCTTCCAGCGAGGCTCCAGCGGACTTGAACGATCGAAATTCCGGACAAGCACTAGACTTCCTGGAACGATTTCATGCGGTTTCACCTCGGTATTGTCTGGAAATGCGGCGGCAACCTGTGAACGACAAGAGTGTAGGGCAGACATCAAGGAAGCTAGGTAATCTGTCAGCATATTACTGGAAACATCGGTAATACTTCTGGGTCTAGGTGTACCCCACATGTTCGGGGGCGGCCGAATACGACCTCATAAGGGGACAGACCTGATCTGGAGTGTGCGACCATGCGCATATAGAATAGGGCGACTGGCAGGGCTACTAGCCAGTCTACACCTTTCTCTTTGCATACTTTGGCAATACGGATTTTCAGGGTCTGATTATGTCTCTCTACGAGACCGGCTGCTTCAGGATGGCGCACACAATGGAACTTCCACTGGTACCCCAACAAAAGGGAAACATGTTTCATGAGCTCAGATGAGAATGGCTGGCCGTTATCAGAGTACACGACCCTAGGGAGTCCATAACGGGGGAAAAATTCACAAACCAACTGCTTGGCAGTGGTCGCGGCTGTGTAATCTGGGACTGGATATGCTTCTGTCCACCTGGACAAAGCGCATACAACTACAAGGACATACTTGAAACCTCGACATCGCTCCATCTGAATATAATCCATCTGGAGGACTTCAAAAGGGTGGTCAGGAGGCTGGAATCCGCCTTGTTCCACCGGGACACTTTTACCTGGATTGAACTGGCAACATATCATACAGGTACGGACTTTCTGCTTGGCTGCAGCTCGTAAATGCTTGTTAAACCAAATGTTCTGGATACTGTCTATCATAGCTTTTTCTCCTAAGTGTGCTGGACTATGTGCGGTATTAATAATGACTTGAACCATAGAGTCGGGGAGAAACCATGTGGCTTTTCCCTTCGTCAACCATCCCTGATCTGTCTGGACCCCTCCTTGTTCGGACCATTTCTTGATTTCTTCAGGAGTAGCATGTGACTGTATGTCTATGACATCTTGAGTAGGGTCCTTAACTGTCATACAAGTAGTCTGTTCTAGAGTGGATGTCGGTGTCTTGTTAACTGGTATGTCTGGTGTCTGAGCTGTGAGTTTGGCTGTTCGATCCGCTAGATCATTACCTTGGGAAATAATGTCAGTGACTTTCGTATGTGCTTTGCATTTCATGATAGCGATAGATGTCGGTAAATGTATTGCATCTAACAGAGCTTGAATAAGGAACCCATGCTGAATCTTGGTTCCATGAGAAGTCATGAAACCTCTCTCTTGCCAGAGCACTCCAAAGTCGTGTACGACTCCGAATGCGTAGCGTGAATCTGTGTAAATATTAACTTTCAGGTTCTTGGCACGTATGCAGGCTTGTGTCAGAGCAACTAGCTCTGCTGCTTGAGGAGACAGGGTGTCAATACGGTGTGTTTCAATAACTTCAGTGTCAGTAGTCACTGCATACGCGGCTACTAGTTCTCCTGTACTTGTTCTCATACATGAACCATCCACATAAAGTGTCAGGTCGGGATCTGGTAATGGAATATCTGTCAGATCTTGTCTTGGCTTTGTCATAGTGTTAACTACTTCCACACAGTCATGTGTGGCAGGATTTGAAGTAACTGACGGTAACAGTGTAGCAGGATTTAGAACGTTGCATCGTCTGATTTCTATGTGTGGCTGGAACAGTGTCAATTCATAACCTGTTAAACGTGCAATGGTCAAGTGCTGAGTCTGTGTTCGGTTTAAAAGAACTTCCACGGAGTGTGGAACTTGTACTGTCAGGGAATGTCCTAACACTATGGAATCACTTTGTCTAATAGCTAGTGCTGTGGCTGCAACTGACTTGAGGCACGCAGGCAGAGCCTGGGCTACTGGATCTAGTGTGCTCGAAAAATAAGCACAGGGCTTGTATTGTCCTGCTTGATCTTGTGTGAGGACAGATAATGCTGTACCTTCGCGTTCTGTGACAAAAAGTGTAAAAGGCTTACTGTAGTTCGGTGTTGCTAGAACAGGAGCTTGACATAAGGCTTTCTTTAATTCATTAAAAGCAAGTGTATGTTCCTGGGTCCAAGGGAGGACAGTCGATACGGCTGCCTCCTGTGTCGTTAACTGTATCAGTGGCTTGGCTAGAAATGCATACTGAGGAATCCATTGTCGGCAATAAGAAGTGAGGCCGATAAAAGCACGTACCTCCTTCTGTGTCTTGGGCTGAGGAAGACTCGCTATTAACTGGATACGGTCAGGTGTCAACTGCCTACCCCTCTTGGACAGTAAGTGGCCTAAGTAGATCACTTGCTGGACACAGAATTGAAGCTTTGAAGGGGACACCTTGTGCCCCATCTCGGCTAGGAAGTACAGAACTGTAAGTGATGCTCGCTCGCAAGCACGTTCAGAACGGGCTGTGATCAGTAGATCATCGACATATTGGAGCAGGGCAGTGTCAGTTGGCATGTGAATATTGTCTAGTTGTCTCTTAAGTGCTTGACTGTAAATACTAGGACTTTCTGTGAAACCTTGAGGAGCTCGTGTGAATTTATAGCTCCTTCCATTTAAACAAAAACCGAAAAGGTACTGGCTGTCTGGATGAATTGGAACACTGAAAAATGCATTCTTGAGGTCGATTACGGTAAAGAATATTGCCTCAGGATCAATAGCTGTCAATAGAGATGAGATATCTGGGACTACTGGGTACTGGGGAATGATACATTTATTGAGTTCTCGAAGGTCAATCACTAATCTATATACTGGGGGTGTATTTGGATCAGTACGTTTCATGACTGGAATGATAGGAGAATTACATACATTGGAGTCAGTTTCTACAACTACTCCTTGAGCAATGAGCTCGTCAATAATTTTGGATAAGGCTGCTACAGCCTCAGGTGGCAATCTGTACTGTCTGATTCGTGGTAACACTACACCTTGCTTGAGAGTCACACGATGGGGTGTGATTTGCATAAAACCAACATCAGTTGGACCTTGCGCCCATAGATGCTGCGGAACATTAGACAATCTTGGATCAAAATCTCGTAAAACATAGTGACCCTTGAAGTCACGTAAAAATAAACGTATTCCTTCTGGGGAACAACAAATAACTGCACCTAATTCTTTCAATGTCTTAATGCCTAACAAATTTTCTGGACATGACTTCGTAAGTAATAGATCAGTAGTTCGGGACAATGGACCAACTTCTAGAGTAACTGGCTTTGATATCTCGTTTACAATAGGCTTTCCTGATAATCCAAGGGAAACATTTCTAGAGCCTGAGAGCGGAGCCCCTGGAACCTCGTCATGACTAATAGTCGTCCTACTTGCCCCTGTATCAATCAAAAACTTTCTGTCTTTCCCTAATACTTGACTGTGAACATAGGGACCCTCTTGATCTACAGGAATCTCGATGAGAGGCAAGCCTACCTCCCTCTCTAGGCTGTTTCATGAATACGCTTGATACTCTGGATACTCGGATTGTGCATACTGGTACATCTGCTGTGTAACATGCTGTGTTGCAGCGATAGGCTGCGGTGCTGTAACTGTCTGTTGTGCATTCTGTGGCTGAGAAGTCTGTGAAACCTGTTCTTGTCTAGGCGGACGTGGTCTTTCTTTAGTCTTACCAGTGGCTATATTGTGTTTCAGAACTGCACACTCGTTTATAAAATGACCTGGCTGTTTACAATAATTGCATGTCCCTTTAACGGGAACTGCAGTATGACTGGCTTGATTCGGACCCCTCTTCTGACTGGCTTGTGGAACAGATTGTGCAACTAGTACTTTCATTTTCGTGTCTTTCAT